>NC_083287.1:27659488-28373465 GCF_963506605.1 Zootoca vivipara | reverse complement strand
TGGGGAGCCACTGCAGAAAAGGCCCATTCTTGTGTTGCCGCCCTCCGGATGTTTCATGGAGGGGGCACACGAAGAAGGGCCTCAGGTGATGATCACAAGGTCGGTTCATATGGGGAGAGGTGGTCCTTGAGGTATTGTGGTTCTGGGGCACAATAAGCTTTCTAGGTCGAAACCATCACTTTGAATTGGGGCTGGAAACTCATAGGCAGCCACTGCACTCAGGCCAGGATTGGTGTTATATATGCTCAAATCATCTTGCCCGGGTGAGCAACCTGGCCATTGATTTCTGCAGCAGCTGAAGTTTCTAAACCGTCTTCAGAGGCAGCCCTATGTATAACACGTTGCAGTAATCTAACCTAGAGCTTACCAGAGCATAGTCGGCAGGGAACCTCCCCCTTTTCTGCTGACCAGCACTTTGCCCAGTGAGAGCAGCAGCAGTGGGTCAGGTGGGAGGAATGACGAAGTTAGCAGGATGGAGGAGGCAAAGATCAGTGATGTGGGAGAGAGCCCTTGCACCGTCTTGACCAAGAGGTGGAGGGGAACAGGCAGCCCCCTCCGGCGCCCGAATTAAGGCGCGCCACTAAACGTAAGGTCGGGAGGAGGCGTTTCAGGGTGCCCAAGCTCTTATGCTGGTCACACAACAGGAAATATCTGCTCCCGGATTCTGTGAGTGACTAAGCGGCCATGTTTCCTGCTATCTCTGCACTGTAAATACTATGCACAATAAAACCTTTAAAGAGAAGTACGGACTTGGGCGTCCTTACTTGAGAGTAGCCGCAACAACACCATTACAATGCTGAAGACTTTTCAGATGTCCAGAAGTGCATGAAATGAACACAGCAGTGATGCGGCAGGCCTCAGTCCATATACATTCACTGGGTGCCTGGACATAGCTCCCACATGTACAGCTTAATGGGCATTTTGGCACCTGAGGTGAGCCACAAAATGGTGCTGCCTGTCCCCCTCTCACCAGGGAAGAAGGAGAAGGAGAAGGAGAAGGAGAAGGAGAAGGAGGAGGAGGAGGAGGAGGAGGAGGAGGAGGAGGAGGAGGAGGAGTGAAGATATACACCAGGAGGAAGGGGGGAATAAACATCTATATCAGGAACAAGGGTGAAGGAGAAAATCAGAAGCGCTTTCCATTTGCCAAGAACCCACTGTAGAGGTGGCATCGCAGGGACCAATGAGGCGGCAGATCTGGCCTCCAAAGAGAGTGCCACTGCTGTCACTGCCACAGTAGCAGTGGCAGGGGGATGCTGCATTCCCTGGAGACTGGATCCGCTGCCCCTGTGCATCCTGTCACCTGAGGCAGCTCACCTTGCCTCACGGATAGGCCAGCTTTGACAGGCACTCTGTTTAGACCAGGGGCAAGGAAGCCGTATCCCTTCAGATGTTGCTGGACTCCAAGTCCCATCAGCCCCAGCTAGCACGGGCAATGGCCGCGGATGATGGGAATTGTAGTTCAACAACAATGGGAGTGCCACAACTTCACCAGCCCTGTTTTAGGCAATGAAACGTACCGGCCAGGTGAAAAGTTCACCTCCTCAAGTACATATGCGACTATCAGTTGTACGATGTGGCTTGGCAGTGGCGTACTGGGATTAGGAAGGTTTTCCTTCACCCTCATGGCTTCTCATTTGTATGACCTCACACCTAGGCAATCGTTTGGTTGTGGCAGTGCTGTGGTTGATTACAGGTCACATTGCACCATAATATTAATTATCCCTTAGGGATGCGTGGGGATGCGGGACAGATCCTGCTCTAGGAAAAGAGTGTGACCTGGATGACCTTCCTGCATTTGTGTGATTATGTGGTTTTATGAGCATGTGCAATTAACTTGAGTCACTCCTATAATTTCAACCCCATGAGATTAGACTGAACTTGAAGAAAATATGATCAGCAATAGGGACACATACCTCCCTCCATGTGGGAGATCATACACTTCACTCTGCCTCTCCCTGCTCTCTTGTTCTCTCTTTTGCTGCTGTAACAATTTTCTGAACTTGCTAAAGACGAAGGAGAAAAACATTTGTCAAGAGCATTTGAAGGATTTGGGTAATGAAAAGGTGAGCAACCCAAGCCAATTAGAATCTTTACGTCTAAGCATTGGGTGGTATGCTTTGAAATTGCTATCTTTCCTGTGTTCAGGCTTAGCATGTTTCAAAAATAATTTTAACAGAAGGTATTGGGAGGTACTTCTTGGGTGGTGGGAAGGCAAAAGGGTAAGAATTGGGAAGTTGGAGTTCACACCCGTGGCACTGTTTGTTTGGTTATTGCATGACACCGCTTGCACTCTTTGCTATAGAGCAACTGCAAAAATTGCAGCCACCTCTAAAACGCCAAAAATGTCTGCCAGATTTTAAATGTCATATAATGTAAGGCATAAATCACAAGACAGATAATGTTTCTGAAGGCAAGACTTTTTTTAAAAAGTGGAGAAAGATAGCTATGCCTTTAAAATAAGAAAGTCTCAAAACATGCACGCTTGTCTTGCAGAGACCTGGGAGTGGAAGTGGGCTGACGATGAATTATTTTTAGTCCTAAAATGTGCAGACATTACATAGTTGTTACAGGAGATCTAAATTAACGTCGCTGTTTCTCCAGGTTTGAATTCTGCTGTTTTAACTTACTCATTGCAGCTTCTATGGTGCTAACTGAGCGCTTCCTACCTCTGTTCCTGTCCCTTGTCCAGGGCCGTCTCAAGCAGATTGGGCGCCCTGGCGCCGTGGTGCGGAGATCGCTCCGGCGCCCCCACCCTAGTGGGCGGGTGCAGCGCATAGCACAGCTTCTGCGTGGCTTTGCCACGAGGCACCCCCCTGCTGGCCCAGCACCCTGGCGCCCTCGCTTTGCCGCGAGCCTACCCCTAGAGCCGGCCCTGCCCCTGTCAGTCTTTGGTATGGCAGACCACTGCTCAATCAACTTAGCATTGTCTACGCTGAGTCGCAGCAACTTTTAAGGGTTTCCAGATGTGGGGCATTTCCAGCCCTACCAAGAGACACCAAGGGATTGGGAGCCTGGTGTGTGTGTGTGTGTGTGTGTGTGCCCTGCACCCGGGGCAGGGCAAGCCAGGGCAGGACATTCTGTGGGGTCTCCGAGGAGCCTGCCTGCCTCCTCCCACTCAGCCACCCTACAGCTGAGGGGGAGGTGGCGGGCAGACCGTTTGGGGCAGCGTGGAGCCTGTAGGCACCCAAGCCACCATGTCACTCCCAGGGGAGACGTGTGGCTTGGGCGTGTTGGAGGCCCCACGGTGAGTGCTGCCTGACATTGATGCTGTATTGTTTTTAATATTCAGTTGGAAGCCGCCCAGAGTGGCTGGGGAAACCCAGCCAGATGGGTGGGGTATAAATAAATAAATAAATAAATAAATAAATAAATAATAATAATAATTTTGTCACCCACCCTCAGTGGTGACACCCTTCCTCCTCCCCTGACCAGGGATTGATCCTGAGTAGGGGAGTTGTGGCCTGTTTTGCTCCACCCCACTGCTGCCCTGCTCCCTTGGTGCCTCTCTTACCTGTGTTGTGCGCCAATGGTGGCACCTGCAAAGCACTGGCATTGGCATCCGTGAAGTGCTAGCAGTGGCAGCGTTTCTGGTGATAACTCACAAGATTTTGTCAGATTTCACTGAAATCTCACTGGAAACCATTGCAGCTGCTCTGCTGCTTCTGGAGATGGCAGGGGGCAGGCAGCGCAGGTGATGTGGGTGACACCTCTTGGGCTTCTACTGCTGAATCATCTGCTGAATCCTGCATCACCAATGGGCTGGGCCTGATCCTGAGACCTTCTGCATGCAAAGCAGCTGCTCTACCAGCGAGCCCTTCCAATTGATTATGCAAATTCCGATCAATGCTTATTTCCCACTCATTCGTTTCTCTGGCTATGTGATGTATATATGACTGAAAGCGAAGGTTTTTAATCAAAAAGTGCGAGAAAAGCTGTCGTCTCTGAGATGAATTTAATTGAAAGCTCTAAGGTGGGTACTTTCATAGAATCATTGTAGAGATGGAAGTGACCACAAGGGTCATCTAGTCCAACCCCCTGCAATGCAGAATCTTTTGCCCAACTTGGGGCTCAAACCCACAACCCTAAGATTAAGAACCTCATGCTCTACTGACTGAGCTATCTCAGCTATAAGAAGCTATTTGACGGTGCTGGAGGGAGAAGTCATTTGTTATTGTTCCCCGCCTCTCTTTTTTTGAGATCTATGTTAAAAGAAAAGCTACTTAATCTTTCATTAATATTCCTGACTATCTAATTAATTTTTAATGTTAATAGTAATTAGAAGGGATTGAAAGTCTTGAAGGTGAAACATTAATGGGAGTCTGCCCAGTAGAGTTATATTTAATTGTGGTTTTGTTTTTTTACATATACATATCAGAAAGGGTTCATTAGCTGGACTCCTTTCTTTCCCCATCCTAGCAACCTCATTAATTCTGACTTTACTGAATATAGATTTGTTGTAATGGGCTCGTTTTTATGTAAGGTTTCTCTCGCCTAGCCACAGATGCATGTCTTGGCTAAGTGATAAGGCACCCTGCTATACTGGCAGGTTGAAACCAGAGTGGCTTTAAGCACAGTTCAAAACATGTGAAAGGGGTGGTTGTGGCACCACATTGCCAGATTGCACTTTAGAACATCATCACAGCATTAATCATATTGCCATCTGTGTATGCAGATCTCCAGAATCAGGCTCTGAAAACTAGTGCCAGGGTCATTTGGTGTCTGCTTAATCCAAACCTATATACACTCTAAGCTAGGGATGGGCAAACCTGTCCATTTTGGTTTTTCAGTTTTCCAATTTTAAGTTAGAGTTCTCTACATTTCTGCATAGGTTTGTGATTCTTTATTTTTTTAAAAAAGTTATCGTGTAAATTCACCAGCATTTTACTGCAAATTTCTCCTGATACACATTTGTAAGCAATTTTGCTAAATGCACATTTTTGCAGAGCAATTTCTCTTATACAGTTAAGGTAAGCCAGTGTGGTACCCTACAGATTCTTCTTCCTATCAGTCCCAGCCAACATCGATAAAAAGCTAAGATGATGGGATTTGTATTCCAACAATTGTCTAAAAACGAAAATTAAAGAAGTTCTGCTTGGGTGATAAATGTTATATAGTGCTACACGCCACCCTAATCTTCAAATGCTGCAAGACTCCAGGGATCCCAGGGTTTGTGTTTTCTTTTGGGAATGAGGCACATCGGAGACAGTGAAGTCTTTATGATGGAGGGGTTCACAGCATTAACACCTCAAAAGGGTACTGTTTCTCCCATAGCCACAGCCTTGGACTCCAGCAGAAATTAGCCATGGCTTTTTTCTCCGCCCTAAAAAACATAGGTTTTGTCCTTCTAACCACCAGAGAGCTGGAGGAGGGACCCCACCCATTTGACCTCTGGCACAGAGCCCCCTTTCTTCCGTTCTCTTAATGGTACCTTACTATAATTTTAGGGATTAGAGGTCTGGCACCCACAAACTCATCACAATAGGAATAGTTCATTGGCGTTTGCTGTTTTATTAGCTAAGAGCAAGCAGTCACTCATTAATTGCTTATCCCGCTTTGACATTTGCTTTAAATGCGAATGAAATAATTACCCAAAGTTCGCCTAGGTACACACATATTTCATTCATCCATTTCTGAACACCTGGAAGCTAGCTGAGTCTTCAAATTACAACCTATAAGAGCCTCCCCCCAAGTTGGCTCTCTGTGAATGTTGTTGCATACCAATTCCCATGGTCCCTTGGCACCGGCCATGTTACCAGGGGCTTATGGGAGTTGTAGTCCATAGTATTTGGGGGACAGCGGACATAAAGCATCACCTCTCTCTGTCCCCCCCCCAAGTTGTTGCATCAGTAGAAATATACAGGGCAATAACTGCAGCAAGGAATTTATTAAACAATGCCAATAAAAGCAATGCAATCAAAAACAGCAGTCGATTGAATTCGTCTAAAAACAGCAGCATAATTACATGCTAAAAGCATGCTGAGATTTTAAAAAAATGATTTCAATTTATCTCCAAAAGACAAGAGAAAGACAGTGGAATCTCACCAGGGACTAGGAGCTGTGGTATTCATGTGAAGGGGCATTGCAGAATTAAAGGGGATGTGGTGATGAGCTTTGTTTCCTCTGCCCAGACATTAGTTTGGAGATTTGAGATGGGGAAACCTAACTTCATCCTTGAACCTTGCACAGCCACAATTCCATGATCTGGAGAATTCTTCACTCATTGGATTTCCTGCCCCAGACAATCATGCTGATGTGTGGGTGGTGATGGGAGGGTGTCTGTGTGGGGAAGCCACATGTCACAGGTGAGTGCAGAGGCATGGCCCCACAGCCCCTTTAATCACACAATGCCCCTCCACACAAGTAACTTGTCAAGGGGGCTATGCATATTAATGCATTTGTCATTATATCGGTGTAGAATAATGGGTAGAAGAGATTAATGACCAAGCTATTATTCAGCTGAAGGATACCGATAATATCATAAACTTCCAGAGGAAATCTTGTGCAGGTTGAGATACCATCATATTATCCTGTGATTGAATTACAGCTTTAGCAATCAATCATTTGCTTCCCTTCCCTTCCTCCCCTCCCCCCTCATTTTAGGAAAACACTGTGATTTCCTTTATCTTAGCGTGTGGAAACCCACCTTTTCTAAACAAGAAGCCATCATTTTGTTTTGTTTTTATTTTTGCCCCGTAGTTGTATATTATATAGTGATGATACTAATGAAGAAATATTACTTCATTATGTTTTAAGGAATGCTTGGCTTAGTGCATTTGATGAGAGTTTCCTTTTCCTTTCCATAGAGCTAGGTTGGCTGAGACTTTCTTCTGCCCTCTAACGAAACCACACCATTTCAATCCGAAACATTTACTTTTCTGTCCTCTAAGGCTAATATTGGTGTCTGCTTGTAAGAGGGCTGAAATATCACGATCATCCTACTGGGTTTTCCTCTCCTTGCTTTATTGACTTATGGGTGGCGCTGTGGGTTAAACCACAGAGCCTAGGGCTTGCCGATCAGAAGGTTGGCGGTTTGAATCCCGTGAGCTCCCGTTGCTCAGTCCCAGCTCCTGGCAACCTAGGCAACCTAGCAGTTCGAAAGCACATCAAAGTGCAAGTAGATAAATAGGTGGGAAGGTAAACGGCGTTTCCGTGTGCTGCTCTGGTTCGCCAGAAGCGGCTTTGTCATGCTGGCCACATGACCTGGAAGCTGTACGCCGGCTCCCTCGGCCAATAGAGCGAGATGAGCGCCGCAACCCCAGAGTCGTTCACGACTGGACCTAATGGTCAGGGGTCCCTTTACCTTTACTCCACATGTTATTATATTACTTACAGTTGTCATAGTCAAGTATGAAGGGAGCACATATGGGATAACAAATGGATTCTGGGTCTTTCCAGTTCTCAGAGAAGGCCATGAAGTGGCAGGAGGAGATATATCAAGGACAGGCTTCCTGTGAAGGGGTAGCCCACATTTCTGCTGTAAAATGGCTGCTTATCCATCATTCCTGCACACTAAAGCAAACCAAAGAAAATACATTGTAGAGGTCAGTCCTACATTAGTTATGAACCCAAGGAAGATGAAAGTCTGATGGAAGAATGATTGTCCCCAAGCTCTGAGAAGGCCTGTGGATTTATCTTGGTTGTGAGAGGGTCAGAGAACAAATTATCCAATCAGTCGCAAAGTTTTGATTCTTTCCATCTTCTCATGGACAGCCTATACTGATCAGACTCCTTTGGAAGGCAGAGGAATGGGAACTTGTGGCATCTTTCTAATAATCCATTTCATTATTAAAACATCAACAGTGGCCTGACAGCCTGATGTATATACACAAGATGTGCTAATTCAGCAGTAGTGCCCCAGCACCTCTGCTCCCTCATCGATACACTAAGCCTAGGCAACTGGGTCTTTCATCTTCCAAGGAAGTCCCATGCACTCTAGTGGCTAACCTCCCCAAAAGGCAAAGATTCTGATGCAGCTGATTATCCATTAATCACCACTTATCTAGAACCAGATTGACTGGAAAGAAAAACAATTGCTTGGCCTTGCATTATGGAACAGCGTGGCTTCACCCCAGACTCATAGGAAGCTACCTTACACCGAGAAAAGACCATCGGTCCATTTGGTCTCCATTTGGTCTCCACTGGTTGGCAGCAGCTCTCCAGGGTTTCAGTCAGGTCCTAGCCCCTGTCTTACTTGGAGATGTTGGAAACAGAATGTGGACCTTTTTGCATGCAAAACGTATACCCTTCAAAATAAACTGACCTTTCCCATTCAATTCACACACTGCTAATTAGCTCTTTGGCCGTGTTCCTCTCTGTGTGAAAAATACATGATCTTCTTAAAATATTACAAAGAAGAAAGAAAAACAAAACAAAAACACAATGGCACCAAACCTGATAAAAATGTTCTCTCTTTCTTGCCTTCACAAATCACTACTGGGTTTTGTTACTTAAGACTTCTGCAATTATCATTACCTATATTTGTTCTAAAGAGGTGCAGAACTCATTATGTATCTGTAGTAACTTATAATTTTATCCTCTTTTGGCTCTGAACACCTATGCCTGAGGTTGAACTTCAGTGTGAAAGCTTGCATGGACTTTTTAAATAAAATGACTAGTTCCCATAAAAATTATTGACTCACTTGTAATATATTTGAAAAATAACAATCTGTGAGGCAGTAGCTGAAACCCTAATGCCACTTAAAATTGATAATTGCAGAGTGTTTCAAGAGGTTGTAGGCAGATGAAAGGCAATATGCAAGAACATCTATATTAAGGTCCACGATGCAGCAACATTGCTGAGGCTGAGCAGATCTGATTCTAGCCAGCACCTTGATGAGAGACTTCCTGGGGCCTCTTTGAAAATCCCTTTGAATTACATAACATGGGAGTGGTGAATATGGGCCTTCTGGGTAATCTTCCGGGTTCCACACGCTGGTGGTAGGCAGGGCAACAAATGAAAATGTTACCTTTGTACAGCACACTAGTTTCTGTACTCACACATCCATCTCCCTATCTTCTGTCCAGGCAAGCATGAGACACAATCAGAGTGCAAGGACACATTGCAGCCCGTCAAAAATGCTCGGGGTGTGAAGCAGGGCCGGTAAGAGGTGTGGCCTAGCAGGAGGGGGTGTGGCCTGGAGAGATGTCCAAGGGCCAGGTGAGGACTGGTGGGCTGCATTTGACCCCATGATATAATAGAAGAAAGCTAGGTATATGTTCAATAAGAAATAATGCACACTAACATTAAAACAACAGCTGCCTGCTCGCAATTTCAGCATACCCCCCAACATGCCACAGAGGAAAACTGGGGTGCATGCCCCCCCAAAGGGTGCCTCTTTCGAGGCTGCGCTGTCATGGGAGCCCAAACAGGACATTCCGGGATCCAATCAGAAGCTGGGATGACTTCTGTAATTCTAGGATGTTCAAATTGGGACGGTTGGGGGTTTATGTTTCAGGTACTCATTTTAGCACCCCGACCCTAACAACGAACTAAAGGCATTGAGGGAACGTTTAACCCTATTGCATATAGTTTTTTAAGTGTCAAGTAGGCATTCATTTTGGTTTGGTTTTCAGTAATGTTTGAAACCGTAGATGGTGAGAGCAGGCTTAAAGGAGGGTTGGGTAACATGAAGTTTCAGTGGTGACTGTCTTGAATCAAGAGGGGCATGATGGTCAGAAATGGAACCTCTAATTTATTAACACTGTTCTAATTAACTTCAATATATTTTTGAAAGCACAAATGGCAGAATTCCTCCCAGGCATATAAATTCTTGATCGTTAAGCTGACCGAATATCATGTGTCTTCCTTGGGAAGCAGAGCTAATAATTCCAGTGGCTGGGGTATAGTATTTTGATAGTGAGATGTGAAACAATAAAAATGTAATAACTTGTGACACCTGCTGGCTGGGAGCAAATACATCCTAAGGGATTTCTGCTGCATTGAATTTTCCATGACAGTGCAACGACTGTCCCTCCTCAATACCAAGTTCCACCATGACAAAGAAAACAGCAGTTCCTCCACTATGTATGACAGGAACTCATGGTCATTGTCATATAAATCCCGCAAGTCAAAATTACATGCATACATCATTTTCTTTGTATGCCACCCTTCCATAGTTAAACCATGCTCAAGGCGGCTTACAACATGAAATAAAATCATATAATCACAAATGTAACAAAAGTAGTCATGAACAATAAATAAAACACATCTAAAAGTACACAACCAAATTAAACAATTTCCACATAAATCATAAGAAGATCTAAAAATATAGAAAAAAGAATATCAATAGCAGCAACAACCCCACCCCCACCCCCAAGCTCTAACCCAATAGTCTTTTCAGCAGCCTCAGATTTTGTAGCTGGACTCAGTCAGGGCCTCACCTTCCCAGGTCAAGTGGGGAAAGGCCTGCAAGGCAAGGAACAGGTCTTCCAGGACTCACAGCCATGATGGTCAAAATTGTTGTGACAGATGTATCCTAAAATGAAGTTATGTCTTGCTGTATTCACAAAGCTGGAACTGGTCTTGATGTGGACCGATATGGTGTAACGTAGAATCTAGAATTTACTGTAGTTGTGGATCTTCAATAGTCCAGAGGATGAATGGGAGAAAAACACACTGCCAAACTTCCTCAAAGCACAGATCCTTCATTCATATCATCCATCACAATCCATCTGTTTTTTTAAAATTATTATTCAATAGGCGCAGTCTGCCCTGTATTGAAAAGGCACGTGCGCGCGCGCACACACACACACACACACTGAATATAAGACAAGATCTGATTAATTTCCATATTTGATACAGCTTTGTAGAATCCAACTGGGTTGAGATTTTGGCTTATTTCAGGGGGGCAATCTGGTCCCACCCTGCACAGTCCACATTTTGTTATAAAGTGCTTTATAAATAAAACAAAACCATTTGAAATCGTGGTTTCCCATTCTGGTTTGCTGGCTGATTACAAACCATGGATTGCCAATTCAGTCAATGTTCCAAACCACAGCTAAGCTTCCTGTTAACTATGAATTTCAGTGAACCGAACCACTATATCACAGTCCTCACTCACTGCCTTTCTGTTGATAGTCAAAAGCCTTTTCACGAAGCCAAATGAATGCTTAATAATGTTTTCATTACAAGTGTACATCCTTAGCTTGAAATTGCACGCCATCCAGATGATGATGATCTAGGGATTCTTTGTGCTGAAGACCCAAATAAGGCAGGTCAAGACCTCGTGGAGTCAGACCACAGAACAAGTAATTGCCACACAAATTGGGACAGATGGAGTGAGCTGAACTTTCGACTGCCCCATTAATCTGGGTGAGCATTAGTCATCAAACTAATTAAATGTAATTGCATTTTTTTCCTTTGAGCTCTGAACCTTTTGACTATTATTCCTTCACTAACCTTTATTTAAAGGTTCTTAGCTCTTAATTGAAACAGGGAATGAGAAGCCTGAAGAAGAAGGAGAAGAAGAAGAAAGAATTCCTGTCCTTTTTTTGGGTGGTCACTGTGATGAAGGACAGGCTGATGTAATTGGCAGCCTCGCAAGTCAGAAATGAAGATTATGGCGGCTAAACTTGGGGGAAATCAAGGCTGCTCATTTTATCTGTCAGGGACGGCACTTCTTAACTTGGTGGTTAACTCAGTGGTGCGGTGGTGACCTTATAAAAATAATCAGGTGGTTAATGTTCTCATCTTTGTGTGGCTCGGAGGCACTCGAGCAATTACTGTCAAGGCTGCGAGAAAGGGGCAGTGTTTTGCTGAGGAAAGGAAGGGTCTGTCTCCGGAGCGAAATAGCTTTGTCTCCACAAATCTTTCCTGGTGAACATGCACAGCTTTGAAGGAGAAGATAAATTGTCTGAGAGGCAGATGGCCTGCCATTTTTGATCGGCTTCCAAATTTCTGAGATCATGGAATGTGGCACGAGATTTTTGGAAAAGGAAGCCTATGCAGCTGCGTTTGTTATCACCTTGTGATTAAAGCAGGCAGAATTAAAATAATTGGAGCACATTGCAGTCGGACCCTTCGACTTCTGTCATCCGAATGTTCATGAAACACCAAAAGAATATTTATTTTAATGCTTTTTTAAAAAATGCTGCTAGAAACTTATTAACATATTGTAGCAAATGCCTGCTTTTTATCCCCCCCCCACTTATTACTTACTTGTTCCTATCAGAATTTTCTATTATAGCCCAACTAATCTGTCAAATTCAGGCTAGCTCTCCTCTGCTACCTCACAGCGTTGTTAGGAGGACAAAATAGGGAGGGAAAGAAACCTACATCCCACCTCATGGTCGCAGAAGAAAATGTGGCCTGTAAATATGATAAATCAATAAATATTATGCTCGCCTTTGATTAATGGGATATGTGAATTGCTAGTTAATATTACCATTGGCACCAGGCTAGTTGAAAGTAGTGATGCTTAAGCCTCACTGAAATCCAGGGGACGAGTTAATAACCACTAATGTAGGCCTTGATGTTAACAGGACTTAAGCATGACTAGGGATAGAAGACACATCTGTTTTATATGAATTTATCTGTGGAATTTGATGGATCTGATTGTTTGAGCTTTGTGCACTACAGATCAACTCTTATATGGGAAGCAGGTGGCGCTGTGGTCTAAACCACTGAGCCTTTTTCATGTTAAAAATGAATAAATATTATTTGAAAAAAACAAATAAAAAACAAATATAAAATAAAATCTATTTTTATGTAGACCATGAAAAAAATAAAATAAACCACTGAGCCTCTTGGGCTCCCCAAAATGAGGTGAGCTCCCATTGCTCTGTCCCAGCTCCTGCCAACCCAGCAGTTCAAAAGCATACCAGTGCAAGTAGATAAATAGGTACTGCTGTGATGGGAAGGTAAACAGTGTTTCCGTGCACTCTGGCTTCCATCACGGTGTCCCATTGTGCCAGAAGCGGTTTAGTCATGCTGGCCACATGACCTGGAAAGCTGCCTGTGGAAAAACGCCAGCTCCCTTGGCCTGAAAGCAAGATGAGCGCCGCACCCCCCTAGTTGCCTTTGACTGACCTTAACCGTCCAGGGGGCCTTTACCTTTACCTTTTTATACTGAGCACCCACCTTTCCCTGAAAGATGTTAATTAGTTTTTTTTTAATTAAGTCTTTTTTAATTTTAGAGAAATCAGTATGGAATCAATAAGGGATCACTTCCCTTAAAAACAAAATAAGTGAGTGCACTGCTCACAGGAGCGTCATGGGCGAAATCTCCAGCCTTCTCAAACTTCAAGGGAAGAAATCATGAGGTAACTCCTCCCTTGTGGCTTTTTCAGGTCAGGAAGTGGGGGCATCCAGGGAGGCTGCAGAGGGCGCTGGAAAACAGGGCCGTCTTAAGCACATCCAGCACCATGGCACAAAGGTCCCTCCGGCGCCCCCCCCTTTCCCAAAATTTAACCTGGGGCGGAGGGCGCTGTTGGGGCTGCCTAACTACGTGCGGCCATGCGAGGTGGCAAAAGCTTCCTCTCCTCCTCTTCTTGTAGAACCAGTGAGACCACTGCCTAGAGTGGCAGCAGGTGCGTGGTGCCACTCTAGGCAGGAGTCTCGCTGGTTCTGCAAGAAGAGGAGGAGAGGAAGCTTTTGCCGCCTCACATGGAGCTCCTGGCTGCCGCGCTCAACCGGACACCAGCCGTTCGGTGCCCCTTCGGCGCCTCTGGTAGCCAGGCACCCTGGCGCATTGCGCCACCCAGCCCGGGCCCTATTGGAAAAATGTTTACTGGAATGAAAATCACATGCACTACCCTTGGCTACCCAACTCCACCCCCACCAAAATTATAGAGGCATTTAAAATAAATTTTAAGGTGTCCTGTGGAATGTGTCAGAAAAACACTATTGTCTTGGGAGATCGGGGAGAGAAAACTTTTTGAGAGTTTGGAGGACAGGCACACAACACTAATGTAATACATCAAGGACACTGAGATAAAGGCAGTTAGAAAAGTCTGGGAGGTAGCATAATGAGGAGCAGTTTCTGTTTGCTTTCATTAGCTAAGGGATCTACTCCATTTGTGTGGAAATGGTGGCCATCCATCATACAATAGTCAGTTGTGGTGAAATTTTAATGCAAGTTGGACTAGCTGCCTTTCATTAGGAAAAGATTAATAAACCAGTCTAAACATCTAAAAACTTCCAGAAGGACAAATAGGTTGGATACAGATATCAGAACAAGAAACTCAGCACTCTGGAATACTGCTTTCCCACCCACTCCTCTCTTTTTTTGTATTACATCAAATATTTGCTCACAAATTATTTTGGAGCAAAAGGTTTGGGAGGGAAAGTTTCCAGAAACTTCCTTCCTTAAATTTTTGACATGATGTGTTTGTGGCCTATCTGTCCTGTAGTGGCTTCTTTTTATGATCTGAAGGCAATGCAGACCACCCACCCACCCAAAAAAACCCCACCATAGCTGCCAAGTTTTCCCTTTTCTCGTGAGGAAGCCTATTCAGCATAAGGGAAAATCCCTTTAAAAAAGGGATAACTTGGCAGCTATGACCCCCACCCCATCAAGAGCTGATTCTTTAGGCAATCTCAGCCAATTGGGAACCACACAAGTGCTGTGACATCATTAAGTCAAATTGGAGGAAGGTCAAGAAGCATTGTTCTTAATCTGCCTGACAACGCAAATGTAGCCAATTAGATTTGGCTACATGACAGCATCATGAAGACAATTCAGAGCGAGGGAAATGTTTCCTGCAAATAATGAGCATTTTAGCTTCATATTGCAGCCCCTTCCCCCATTGCCAAAATGTCTGTATGCATTAAGAGGGCAATGATTTGCATGTAGTGGCCCACCGCTCATTTTGGGTTAGTTATTCCCCTCCCAATAATTTTTTATTGTCATTTTAATAGAATGTAATGATAATATAAAAACAATAATGAGTCCAGTTGCACATTATATTAGTTTCTGTAAAATACATATACAGCTCAGAGAGAAGAGCAGTATGATTAGACAAAGTTCATTATTCAAGATAGGCCCTCCATAAGCCAGTTTGAGTGGCTGGAGGTGGAAAAATGCACATATTTTATTTATGTATATGATAAAGGGACACCAAGTGTAATCAAAACTATCTTTC
Source organism: Zootoca vivipara (assembly GCF_963506605.1). NCBI lineage: Eukaryota > Metazoa > Chordata > Lepidosauria > Squamata > Lacertidae > Zootoca > Zootoca vivipara. The sequence continues at coordinate 28,358,384 of NC_083287.1, read as the reverse complement.
TTAGGAATACCTTTCACCACTCATCTATGGCAAGTAAGAAATGCAATCTATTTTGGTCAAAACCACATGCCTCTCATTTGAAGTGATGTGTGGCATGCATGCTAATTATGGCCATTGCTGAAGATCTGCGGCCTGAATTTCCCCGCAAAATGGCAAGGATAAGTGTGTGTGTGCTGGGCTGCAACATGGAAAGTATGAGAATTATGCCAGAAATGACCTATTTTTACTTCTAGATTTTCTGGATTGTCTGCCCAAACAATCTTGTTTCTGCAGTTACAGTATATGGCATTGCCTCTGACAGAAATCAGAACTATCTAATATGTTTAATATTAATACAACCAGGGCTTTTCCCCCCAGCCAGAACTCACTGGACCTCAGTTCCAGCACCTCTCAAGTGGGCACCATTGCTACTGTCATTATAAGAGAACAAGGGAGGTGTTCATGGTGAGTTCTGTTACCTCTTTTTCTAGAAAAATAGCACTCTATGCTTAAATACTTTAAAAGCAGCAGCAGTCAACTTGGTGCCCTCCAGAGGGATGTTGTTGGTCACCAACTTGGATGGTTTAAAAGAGGATTGGACAAACTGATAGAGGACAAGACTATCAATGGCTACTATATGTCAGGGGCTGGGGCTGAGGAGGAATGATGGGGACTGCCACCCCTTCTCCTGCACCTTCCCGAGAACAGGAGGATAGTATAGATTTAGAACAGTGGTTTGCAGAAGGTCATAGTTCAGAGGCTGCAGAGGGGAGAAGCTGGGAAATATTGGGTGAGGAGCAGCAGGAAGAAGAAGCACCAGGGGAGAGACAGCTGACAGACTCAGTGTCCTTTGAAAGCATTCCTGACCCCTCCCCTCCACCTCTCCCAGGACCAGGCAAGCATTGAGCATATAGAACAGAAAGCTCAGAGGCTGAAAGCTCAGATTAGCTGAGACAGGGGTGATGTAGAATGGGAGAGATGGAAGGGGTGGGACTTTACTCAGAGCAACACCATTATTTTAGGGAGACTGCACCCTTTGTCGCTCTCTGTGAATTATTGAATATAGGGCTTGGTAAGAACTTTTATTGTTTATCTGCTTCTTGGCTGCCATCGTGGGAGGGATCGGATTCCAAGAAGCCTGACACTAGACCGCAATACCTCAAGGACTGCCTCTCTCTGACCTGGACCCTGAGATCATCACCTGAGGCCCTTCTTCGTGTGCCTCCTCCATGAGCAGAGGAATCCTCTCCCCAGGGAGGCTCACCTAGCACCTTCATTACGTGTCTTTAGGCACCAGGCAAAAACATTCCTCTTCTCCCAGGCTTTTGGCTAATTAATCAATCTATGGCCTTTTAAACTAGTGTGTGTTTTTTTTGTTTGTTATTATGTTATGTATTTTTGCGTTTGCATATAGCAAACTGCCCTGGGATCCTTGGATGAATGGCAGCATAGAAATTTAATAAATAATAATAAATAATAATAATAGTGATGGTGGCTATGCTGTGCCTCCACGGTTGAAGGCAGCAATTAAAGTTTCTGAATGCCAGCTGCTAGAAACCACTAAAGCAGGCATCCCCAAACTGCAGCCCTCCAGATGGTTTTGGCCTACAACTCCCATGATCCCTAGCTAACAGGACCAGTGATCGGAGAAGATGGGAATTGTAGTCCAAAACATCTGGAGGGCCGAAGTTTGGGGGTGCCTGCACTAAAGTGCTTTTGCACTCAGATCCTGCTTACAGGCTTCTCTGTGAGAACAGGCCACTGTGAGAACAGAGTTCTGGAATTGCCGGGCCATTGGCCTGATCCAGCAGTATCTTCAGATGTGCTCGTCAGGGCTCTTCTTTTGCTTTTATGTCTCTGAATTATGACATTTGGAGGACCACAGATGAGTGAAGGCAGATTAATTGTTCACCCCCATTTTTCCTAAAGGGCAAAGGTGAAAGTGTAGTGTGATCCTGGGAGAAGTGTTCAGTTACTTTTAGTGGTCATCAGAGATGTTGTTATTCCTCAGGTGTAAGGCAAACATTAGGTTGCCTTTTCAAATAATTACTATGGTTGGTCTGCCCTGCAGAGTGTCCTTTATGCTCAGGACCGTGTTGTATTGCATTTGATTATTTCTTATTGTATTTCTCTTGGTTTTTAACGATGCAAAATTGACTTAAGAGCGTTGCCAAACACTCTGCAGCAAAACAAACAAGTGATCAAGAAGCTAAATCCTATTATAGCCCCTTGGTGTACTATATGGCACCCTGAGGGGATTCCTTTATTTTATTTACCTTGCATCTATCTGTGATGTGCAAGTTCTCTAATTGTGTGGATTAAAACAAAGCTCACTATCATTCTCGTTCTCGGTTCCCTTCAAATTACTATTTTAATTCTCACCATTTGTTTCTTACATTAACCTCCTGTGTAGTGTGAAGAGATTATTCTAGGTGCAAATACTTAAATCTGCCTTGTTAAGATTTTGAGTGCTTTCATTTTAACACATTGGAAGCCTTTTCAATTACACTCTCAGTAAATTAACCGAGCTCTTATTTATTGCCTCCTCCTGAAACTTAAACTGTTGCAGATTTTGGTGGGATGGCTGTTTCCACAATGGATTATGCCTTTGGATTCAGGTGACTGTTACTAAAATGCAAGATGAAAGGTTTTGGTGAACATTTGAAAAGCACAAACGTGAAAATCCATGTCCCACTAGCTGCACTTTCAGTAGTAAGCATGGGAAGCTTCTGCATTCCCAGTTCAGTGCTTTAATGCCAAACTGGAAATGCAGCAAATCATCTCTGAAATACATACTGTACAGTCGTACCTCCGCTTACGTATCCCTCTGGATATGTAAACTTTGGGATGTGAACACGGCAAACCCAGAAGCATATAGGTATACATTTCACTCTTTCAAAGCTGCTGGAAATGGAAAGTGCTGGTAAAACCATTTCCTCTGATTACAAGATAGACCATCAACCCACCCTGGCATTATGGCATCATAGTAATCTTAGAACCAAGGATGTGGGTGGCGCTGTGGTCTAAACCACTGCGCTTGCCGATTGGAAAGTCGGTGGTTCGAATCTCCATGACAGGGTGAGCTCCTGTTGCTCTGTCCTAACTTCTGCCATCCTAGCAGTCCGAAAGCATGCTAGTGCAAGTAGATAAACAGGTAGCGCTGCAGCGGGAAGGTAAATGGTGTTTCCATGTGCTCTGGTTTCCGTCACGGTGTTCTGTTGTGCCAGAAGCAGTTTAGTCATGCTGGCCACATGACCTGGAAAGCTGTCTGTGGACAAACGCCAGCTCCCTCGGCCTGAAAGCGAGATGAGCACCGCAACCCCATAGTCACCTTCGACTGGACTTAACCAGCCAGGGGTCCTTTACCTTTACCTTTTACCTTGCCTAGACCCATTACTTATGCTTTCTGGAGACACTGGTCTATAGCCATTTTTTTAAATGTCTGTTTATCTGAGTTGCAGCAAAGTCCTTCAAGGATTCCTGCTTTGATTCCTGCTGCCTCATACAGTTCCCACTTCACCTCTGGGAAGCACCAAATATTTCCAAAGCACCCTGTTTTGGCTTGGGATCTGGGATGCTAGAAAGCTGCCATTCCCTTGTGGCGAGGAAGAGGTTATCCAGCCTTGCTATCGCTTATTGCCTGTGTCTGGTAATGAAACCAGCTCCATCAGCTGCGCTATCCTATGATGTTGCTCACCTGTATTGCTGAAACTCTGGATTTAGAGTTTGATGTTGGAAGCAATTTCTCCTCGCAAAATCAACACTGCCCGCAACAGAGGTTAACCGCGACTCTGAAACACTTTATCTGCCACTTGTGCTGCAAGCCATCCAAAATACAGATTAGCAATCTACTAAATCTACAGCCAACATATCACTTCTTACAAATGCTGTTAACATTATAATGACAGCATGCTTTAATAATCCGGACTATTAGAGGTGGTGGTGGGGGGGGAGTGGTATTTGAGCTGCCTCTGTCTGGCAGTGGAAAATCATCTTCCCATTTAACAAGCTTCATTCCACAGTAAATTACTACAGGATAATCATTTTCTTGAAGTAAATCACAAAAGCAAAAATGATTGCTTAAGGGCATTCCAAACAAGCATGCATGGTGCATTTGAAAACTCCAGCTTGTTTACAGAGTTCACGGTACAGCCAATAAAACATACGTTAAACGAGGAAAAAATATTTTCCATTCGCTTGTGCAGTAGCCACAATTGTGTTAAATTTAACTTGTTCTAAATAGCAAACCATGACCAGTTTAAACAAGTAAGAATTCATTGGGCCACTCTGTATAAGAATAGAGGTTGAGAAGACACTGTTGCATGCTTTCCACACTTGTGTTTCATGCTTTATAATGGAAAAAGCCACATTTTCCTTTATATAAAGAACAGCATCCATCATGTTATTTACTGCGTCTCCTGACAAGCACTCTCTGCAAAGAAATATATTGAATCCCAAATATATCTGGCAGGAATAAAAACTAAGCTGCAACTCTGGCACATAAAGTAGAGGGGGTGGGTGGGAGAAACCAATAGACCAATACAAATATGAGCAAATGAAGTGGAAGTCTGCGCCAAAATTTAGTGACAATTATGAACCAGCTGAGACATTTGGATGCAGCAAGTTAATACAGTTGATTCTTGAACCAGCCAAAATGAGCTGTGTGTGGAAATGTGGTGGAAGACTCAAAGGCTACAATCATGAGCACATTTTGCAAGAAAGTGAACCTCATTGGACATAGCTAGCTAGCTTTATTTTCAAGTAAACATATATAGGATTGTACCGCACAGAGTTGCCATATTTCAAGCAGTGAAAATCTGGACAGAAAGTTGTTGAGCTTGCCGACATGGGCTCCCATATGTCCAGATTTTCCTGGACATTTTTTTTGCCAATTTCCATCCAGGCACTGCTGGATATCTCTGGAAAATTCTGGATGTATGGCAACTCTAGTACTGCATAGCAGGCTAAGGCCACATTTACGACATCCATTTAAAAGCCCTATTGATGTCGCTTCAACCAATCATGGCTTCCCCCAAATAATTCTGGGAGCTGTAGTTTGTTGAGGGTACAGAGAGATGTTAGGAAGCCCGTGTATTTTGTGCTAACTAGCGAAATAGTTTGACCAAATATGTTTTCCCATGCGAAGTGAAGCAGGGGGCTGTGCTTGTGTTTTCGGATTGTGGGAATTCACCTGAGCCATCTGAGCAAAGTATTGTTTTCAGAGGAGCTCCACTTGCGAAAGCCAATATAAGAAATCAGGTTCCTAGCCATTGCTCTGATTACCTAAAAAGCCATTTAGGTGTCTGACTGAATGTAGCACATTGCATATCTGTTATCATTGGGGGCTCATTAGAGAGGCAATAAAGCGTTGCAATAAATGAGAGGTGAAAGATTTCTTAAAGCTGGGAATGCCATTGGTACAGGGTCTTTTAATCTCTTTAATGAGAACTTTGCAAGTGATGCCCCAATTAGGAAACAAATTGCTGCCACCACAAAGCATGTTTAGAAATTTTATTGCTTGGGTCACAGGCATTCCCTGGATGCCAGCGAGAGCAAGGAGTGAAATGGGTAATCAAAGTTTCACGTTGTCATTATCTTTTAAAGAAAGAGTTTCTTTGTCCCTAGGTAATATAATAATTGGACACTTCTAAACAATCATTATTATTTTTCAAAAAAGCTGCTCCAGGCCAGAGATTCATGCTTGCCCAGATGGATCTTCCTTTAATTGGGAGGGGGGCTGTCTCATTCAAACAGAGCAATTGTTTTGCATACATAAAGGAATGAGTGGCATGCTGGTTGGTGCCCCCCCCCCCAAAATATGGACCACCCCAATCTCTGCCAAGCATTAGCAAAATTCCAGAGGTCTTGGCACTTAACAAAGTTTTGTGTTCCTTTGGAATGAGGCCCAGCAGAGACCAATGTCTTTAAGAAATACGCTTTATTTTACACCTATTTAAAACCTGGGGTCTTGATGTCTCTCATTGCTCCTCTCATAGCTTCAACAAGCTTGAGCCAAAAAGCAGCAGCTAGCGGCCACCCCCCACTTGGTGCCAGCACACATGGAGTTCTGGCCCCTCCTTCCTCCTTCCCCCAAACCCTTGCTCAAAAACCTCAGTTTTAAAGGCAACATTTCTTCCTGTGGTCACATCATGCCCCCTGTTAGCTGGCAACCTTCCCCTCCCAACTCTGCCATTGTCCTTTGCTAACCAACACACAGTTGGTGTGTGTGTGTGTGTAAACTCCACCCCCTTTCATGTCTGACACTGAATGTCTCACCTTTTGGTCAGGGTAATGACTCCATCATCACCTGCTTTTGGTCTTTGATGGCATCTCTGTAAGCTAAGCTCCTGAGGAAGCTAGCTTGAGTTATTTTTTTAAGGCTTTGCTAAATCCATTGGTTAAACCCCACTTTTACTAATTTGAGAAATTAGGGAAAGAACTTGGCATGCAACCCATCAGTAAAATAACAGTGCGATGGGAAGCCAGGAAAAGCCTGCATAAACAGACGAGTCTTCAGAAGGCATTTAGAAGCTGTTAGCATTTCTGACTGCATGTGGGATGGTGTTCCAGGATATGGGTGCCATTACTGAGAAGATCTACTCTCATAAGATTTCATAAGATTTCATAAAATAGCATTCCACCAATCATCAGCATTCCATCAGCAAGACCTCCCTGGAAACTAGCCTTCTGTAGAAAGGTAATAATTATATTTGTTTTCTTGCCCACTTTTATCTCTAGTTCCATTCACTACTGGAATGCGACCATTGGGAGGTTGCCCAGAAGGGAATCTGGCCCTTGGGCTCAAGATGCTTCCCTGCTCCTGATCCCAGATATCAATCTGAGGTATATTCGGTAAGGAGGTCTGCTAGGTATCCTGTTCCTGTTCCTGTCTGCAAGAAAACCTTGAAACAGATGATCAAACAAACCATGGTTTGTGTCTCCAAGGATTAGCTTGTTTTCTTGCCTTGTGCCTTTGTAGTTTGGTGACTGGATGAATCCCAAGCTGGAATTAAGATTGCCGGAAGAAATATCAACAACCTCAGATATGCAGATGACACAACCTTGATGGCAGAAAGCGAGGAGGAATTAAAGAACCTTTTAATAAGGGCGAAAGAGGAGAGCGCAAAATATGGTCTGAAGCTCAACATCAAAAAAAAAAACCAAGATCATGGCCGCTGTCATCTCCTGGCAAATAGAAGGGGAAGAAATGAGAGATTTTACTTTATTGGGTTCCATGATCACTGCAGATGGTGACAGCATCTGCAGTGAGAAAAGCAATGACAAACCTAGACAGCATCTTAAAAAGCAGAGACATCACCTTGCCGACAAAGGTCTGTGTAGTTAACGCTATGGTTTTCCCAGCAGTGATGTATGGAAGTGAGAGCTGGACCATAAAGAAGGCTGATTGCCGAAGAATTGATGCTTTTGAATTATGGTGCTGGAGGAGACTCTTGAGAGTCCCATAGACTGCAAGAAGATCAAACCTATCCATTCTGAAGGAATTCAGCCCTGAGTGCTCACTGGAAGGACAGATCGTGAAGCTGAGGCTCCAATACTTTGGCCACCTCATGAGAAGAGAAAACTCCCTGGAAAAAGACCCTGATGTTGGGAAAGGTTGAGGGTACAAGGAGAAGGAGATGACAGAGGACGAGATGGTGGGACAGTGTTTTCGAATCTACCAACATGAGTCTGACCAAACTGCGGGAGGCAGTGGAAGACAGTAGTGCCTGGCGTGCTCTGGTCCATGGGGTCACGAAGAGTTGGACACGACTAAATGACTAAACAACTACAGCAGCAGCAGCAGCAGCAGCAGCAGCAGCAACAACAACAACAACAAGAAGTTTGGTGATGTCTGCATTGGGGTGGCAAAACCAAACTATGGTAAATGAAGGGAGCTGGAGTTGCATGTGATGCTGAACCATAGTTAAAACAAACCAAGGTTCAAATTGAGGGTTCATGGTAGTCAGGGCTTTTTTTCTTCTTCTAGGAAAAGAGGTGCCAGAACTTGTTGACCTTTTTATAAACCACCAACCTCCGCACAACCCAAATCACCTTGCTGCTCACCATCTCCGCCATACAGCCCTGAGCGCTCAGGGGAACAACACCACAACACAGAGGTGTTGGAACACAACAAAGCGGTGCCAGATCTCAGTGTTGGTGAGTTCCAGATGATGGTAGTACATAAACCATTTGGCTGGTTTCACACACCATGCTAAGCCATGGATTAAAAAACACACAATGCCTTACCATTGTGTGTGAACCAGGTCATTCTGCCCCTAGATTCTATTACAGTGCTGGAAACCTATGGCATTACTGGCAGCACATGTGTGTGCTTCCTTTGATTGTACTTTCCGGGGGGGGGGCATTTTAATGGTAGGAGAAAGAGGAGAGGGAAAGACAGCAAAATAAAACCGTGGTGCACATGAGCCATCTAAATATGTCCATTTAACAATGGCTTTAGGTGGAGCCAGGAGTCATCGATTTTACAAGCAGTCAGGACTCTGTAATTAAAAGTTACCTAAGAGCATGTAAATTAGTATAAAAAGGGTAATAGCATCTGACCTAGCATGCCCAGCTAACCAAATTGCAGCTCAACAGGCCCCAGAAAATATACTAGGTCATAAATACATGGTGAAATCAGTTTCCCTTTTATTGACCTTTCAGGGCTTATAAAAGCTAGTCTTTCTCAATACTTTTATTAAAGTGGAATGTAGGCAACTACTTAAAGAGAGCTACTGGCATGGGTAATCATAACTTTGCTTAATAGGCTAATACATGAATAAATGTGCCCATGGCCCCTTCAATACTCCTTTTGCACGAGCAGGTGAACTAGCCAGGAGTCTTCCAATCAACCCCAATTTAATATTTCATCTAAACTGCGAAACAGTGGTCCCCAAGCTGCAACATCAAACCATAGTTCGAAGACAGTCCAATATCCTGGATTGTTCAGAAGGTGCTATAGTCAGTTTCCTGGTTCAAATGAAACAGGAAACCATGGTTGGCCAAATACATTTGAGGCAAAGGAAATGATGTCCCCTTGCACTCCACATAGAAGAGCCAACTAGGCTGGCAGCTCAACAGAAGCAATGAGATAGCCTTTGACAGGGTCGAGCTAGCAGTAAATCACACCAACTTGGTTGGAGTTAACTCTTTATTAGCAAGAATAGGATCTGCACAGGAGTGTCAGGCCTAATAAGCACATCAACTCATTTTCAGCAGGTTTCCCCCCATGAAGCAGTTGCTGAGGCTGAAGGTCCCTGTCTCCCCACAGGTGCCTAAGTCCCTTCCTCTCCAGAGTTTCCCTAAGTAATCTGAGACTTCTCCTCTACCCTCTTCATGCCTCTCCTGGTTCTGGGAGATCGGGGGGGGGGGGAGGGGAGATTGTCACAGTAGTGGGAGAAACTGTCTCAGGCTCAGCAACATCTAGGTTGGCTTAGTTATGTCCACAGAATGGAAGGTGGCAGGATCCCCAAGGATGTGGCTCTATGGGAAGCTGTATTAAGGCACCAGTCCTGTTGGCAGACCAACTCTGTGTTATAAAGATGTCTTCAAATGTGACATAAAGGCTGCAACATCAACTCCGCAGTGAGCAAATCCCTTGCAGACAACCTGGAGACAGTCAGGTTGTGTACAGTGACCAGAGGAAGAATGACTGCTGGGAGGGGTGCAAGAAACGACATGGTACATCTCCATCAGCACAACCAGACACCTTCATCTGCCCCAGCTGCAACAAAACATGTCTCTCCCATACAGCCACAGCAGGTGCTGTAAGCTCCCAACAGTTTGACTTCGCCTACAAAGGGACACTCCTCCAATGTCTCCCAACACAGACGGATGCCAACCGATTGCATCTTTCCATGCCCCTTATGTGCTTGGATGGTGAGCTGCCCCATTAATTTCAGTGGAAAAGATGGCTCCACAATTTTTGCGTGATGTCTGTAGAGAGCTGTATCCTTTGCTGAGGTGAAAGGGGGAAACACTAAGGGGTGGTAACACTGAGCATATCTGTGTGCTGAAGCTTTGTTGTCGCCTGCAGTAAATTGCTGCCTGGAGGCAATTTACTCCAGGCCCTTTTGCAAAGGGTACAAGAGTTTATTTCAAACGCCGAGCTCTTTATTTGTGCTATAACTCTCCTTAAAATGTGATCACTTTATTCTAGCATGCCATAGAGGAAGAATGATGGACTGATCAGACTCAATTACTTTGAAAAGAGCATATAATTAACCATATTGCTACTACGAGTAGGACAAGTCTCTGACAGCTTTTCTTTCTTTAAAAACTGTGTAACAATACCTAATTATTCTTCCAGCAATCTACTCGCAGTCTAAATTTAGGACGTACTTTTTTCAACCAGCTACGGTTGGCAGATTAAAAGAAAAAATCAGCTCAAGGTTCACTGCGCTAGTGTTGAGATTGACTTTTTCTTTAAAATCAGAGCAATATCTGGGAAAATAATAATAATTCTGAAATGAGTTCCTCTTCAAGCCCCATAACATTCACATTCACAGGTTTTGTGAACTATTCTACTCCCCAAATTGGTGGTGTGCTGATGGCAGGGTGTAAATATTTTCTTTTAGATTTGATCCATAGAAAATAGATGACTCTGCTTGAACTGTTAGAAGATTGGATAGTGTGTCAAAAAAGGAACAACATTCCTATTTCACCCAGTTCACTTGGTGTCTAAATATAATGTTGTAAAATCTATCTGTTTCCTTGATCTTATTGCTGCAGCTCTGCTCCACAGGGTGAGCAACTCCCGATTAGCTGCTAGATAGGAATTTCCTCCCATTTTGTTCCATTATTCTTCTGTGGGTTTGTTCTGACCCGCATTCCCTTCTCACTGGATTCTGGTTTAACTAGAAACATCCCCAGTGCCAGATTTACATATGAGCTGAACAGCCTATAGCTTAGGGCCCAACTCTCTTGGGGGCCCCCAAAAAATTTAAAGGAAAAAAAACTAGATGTACATTTCCAAAATATAAGATAAAAAACAAATTTAAAAAAACCTACGTACAGTTAGAGCTTAATAATTATTTCACTATCATTTTACTTCTTCTTAATTGTATTCCAGTTCAACAATTACTTTGATAAAATACATATTTTGTTATGTGCAAAATTAGGCCCATAAATTACCATATAGCATATATTCAACAGAAAAAACAGCAGCAATTTGTTGTTGACAAAGGACAACTGGACATATAAAGGGCTGCATTCGCTTCAGTAGCTTAGGGCCTCATCAAACCTAAATCTGGCCCTGAACACATACACACACACCCAAAAACAGGCACCCCCAAACTGCGGCCCTCCAGATGTTTTGGCCTACAACTCCCATGATCCCTAGCTAACAGGGCCAGTGGTCAGGGAAGATGGGAATTGTAGTCCAAAACATCTGGAGGGCCGAAGTTTGGGGATGTCTGCCCCAAAAAATCAACCAGATCATGGGAAGATGAGAAGCAGCAGTGGATGACAGTGTGGTGCAAGAGGAGCTCTGGGAACGGGGCTCTGTTGCTCCCCTGACTTCCGAAAACTGCAGGTTACTACTACTACTTATTGAGGAGCCCAGTGTGGAAGCAGAGCCAATCCATTGCTCTTGCCAACATGCACCAAGCACTGTGTGCGTTCCCCCTCCCCTTTTTGGTAAGAGGCAATGACATCCAGTTTTGGTAAGCCAGGGGAGCAATGGAGCCACATGCACCACCCCTCCCCATCCGACCAGAAGCCATGCTGGCTGGGGCTGATGAGAGCCAGTGTCCAACCGTATTTGGAGAGTAACAGGCAGAAGACTTTTAAACTGTGTCTTCACTTTACAAGGATAGCTTATGGTTTATTTATTGCATTTGTATCTCACCTTTTCCTCCAAGGATCTCAAGGTGATGTACATGGTTCAATACACTGTGAGGTATGTTGGTTTGAGAGGCAATGACTGGCCCAAGGTCACCCAAGTGAGCTTGATGGCTGGGTGGAGATTCGAACCCTGGTCTCCCAGGTCCTTGTCAGACATTCAAACCCCTAAACCATGCTGTAGCATGAAAGCCCATGTGCGTGCAAGGACACAAACAGCCATTGTCTTTCATTCCAGAGGACTAGCATGTCATATAATGACCCCATATTTGTTCGTGTTACCATGGCATTCCGAGAGGGGACATAAGAAGAACAATCCATTCCAAGTTTCTTTTGCTTCACCTTTCAAGGTCTTTTGTTTATTCCCACTCATGCTCCTTTTAGCCTTAAGAAATCTCGTGAAAGGAACCTATCATTGTGCAATTTTGAAATAATCCTCTCCATCTCAAAAGTTATTAATGCCTGTCTTGGGTTGAATGCTTACAGAAATTAGGGATGAAAAGATGAAATAGCAGGGTGCCATTATAATGCTTTGTCCACAGAGCGTATTTGGAGTGGCGGCTTAATAGCATGATGAGTTAATTGTAACAGCAATGCAGCTGTTGGGCTGATAAGACAGCAGTCATCTGGGTGACCTGTAAAAATGAAACCTTGGTCAACTGTGGCAGGGAAGAGACAACACAGTGACATGCCTTGAAGTACGTGTGTAAAGAGATTCTCCAGTTCAGCGAGAACAAAGGCTTGGAGAACATACCAGCCAGGATGCTGGACAAGAACTTTATTGTCTCTTTTAAACCAGACAGAACAGCACTCAGTTACATCTGACTAAATTAGGGACTACATTGTACATTGATGCTATATTTGCTGCAAGCAGAGGGCATTTTTTCTTGCCTCTGTCCCATCAAGCCCCATTGCTGCCAGCCATGAGTTAGTATGGGAGCCATTCTACTATTCAAATTAGGCCACAGTGTTTTTGTTACAATCCCCTTCTCAATTAAGTAATCAATTTTAATATAGAATTTAAATTCTTAAAACTTTCTTATTTGTTAATTCGAGCAAGTAAACTACTGCTCTCACTTCATTTCCAGAAATTTTACATCTCTACTGGCTAGCTCTGAGTCTCATAGCTGCTGGGCCTGAGTTGCCCTGCCCTTGCATGAAGTCTTGGGTTTGCAATTTGGGGAGAGGGGAGACTGCCCACTGGGGAGTGGGCTGGCTGGTGAGGCCCCCTAGATTTAGAGGCCCTAGGCTTCAGCCTACTTAGCCTATACATAAATCCGGCACTGGCTGCAACCCCATATTCGCCTTGGATTGGACTTAAGCATCTGGGGTCCTTTAAGAACAAGTTAAGAACAAATAATCTGCAGCTGCTTTACAGATGCTAACATAAAAAGTTGTGCTGCACGACTGTACGTTTTATTTATTGCGCTGTGAACGTCTCGCAACAGCCTGTTGATTATTACCATGTGTACTTTTCTTCATAATCCATTAACTATTTTTGAATTTTAATCGAGTCCTGACTATTTTCCAATAGCCTGTTTTGCATTTACCCTTCCCCGAATTTCTTTTGAGCAAAACCTTATTTATTTTCTGCTTCTTCAAGATGCTGCATGATTTAGCAATGCCGGAAAATGCTTTATTACTTCATTATAGCACCATGGTGTAGGGGTTAGTGTGTTGGACTGGGGCCTAGAAGGCCAGGGTTCAAATCCCTATTCAGCTACGATGCTCACTAGGTGACCTTGGGCTCAACCTCTCAGCCTAGTCTACCTCACACGGTAGTTGTGAGAATAAGATTGTGCGTCGAGGTCACAGGATGTCCCTCCCCAATAAATTCACACAATACACATAATTTAAGTTTAACGTTTTTGGCATTATTTTGGCCACAACTTTATTTAAAATGTGAGTGGTTGCTTAGGCATTGGTTAATCCATCTGTCCCCCGCCCTGGGTCAGATCTCCACTGAATTCTTCTAGCCATTTGTGGAAGTCACTAGGTAAACATTCACTGAGGGAGGACGGAGCTGTGTAACACAGGCCCTTCCCTTGTCCTCACCTCGAATGTTCCCCGAGGCTCAATGCCAGAAAACATTTTATTAATCAGGATATTTATTTATTTAATAATTTTAACTAAATTTTCTGTTATACAATTTAAAATACTTACTTTAACATCCTTAAAATATCAATGACTTCCCTTCTTCTCTTTCCATGGTTCGTTTTGCATATCATAGATTTCTGCATATTTTACAAAAACTAAACCATTCAATATTCCATTAATACACCCACCAAACCTTATTTACACTGTTGAAGTTATCTTAATGCTGCCAACGTTTTCAGGAGTACACAACCCCCCCATATATTAAATAAACATTTTCCAATCTTCTCTAAATGTACCGTATGTTCTTCTTGTTCTCTAATTCTATATGTTAAATTTGCAAACTGTGCATCTTCTGTCAGCTTAAGTTGCCATTCTTCTTTAGTTGGGAATTAATCAGGATATTAACAGACCATGCCCCCTAACCTAGGGATGGTCGTAACTATCCTATATAATAAAGTGCAAGTGTCTCTGCGTCCAGATTCCGTGTGTCCCGTTTTCCACGCTAATGTGCATGTGCCCCAGGGACACAGGGATTGGATGAAGAGACACTTGGAGCGCACGAGAGCGAGAGAGAGACAGATAAGATGGCGGCGGCAGCCGAATGAAGCGCCAGGCGGCGGCTGGATCCGCTCGAGCTTCTCCCTCCCTTCCCAGCCCTCAGGGCTACCTTTCCTGAGAGGGCAGAGAGAGCCTGAAAGGTTCAGGCATAAGCGTGTGGAGGGGGACGTCCGCTTCCTACAAAGGGGCCTGGTTGCAAGTGGAGCCCCGGGGACTGGAGTCCTCCCTACCTCCCCCCATCTTCCATACTTCCCCCGTCGTCCTCTTCTTCTTCCTCCTCCCACCGACCCCTCGAAATCCTGGCTTTTTCATACCGGGAGCTCCTTGAGGAGAAACTCGGCAGTCGGGCGCTCAACATGTGAATAAGCCCCTCTCTCCCTCAGTCGCCATGGTGAGCAGCAGAGGCTCCAAGGCCGAGTTCATCATTGGGGAAAAATACAAGCTGGTGCGGAAGATGGCTCAGGCTCCTTCGGGGGCATATACTTGGCCATCAATATCACCAACGGGGAGGTAAAGGCTGGCAGGCACCCGGCCCTCTCTCTTCCCGTCGTGTCAGAGAAGAGGGGTCACTTCTCACTCCTCCCCCCCCCCCGGCCTGGCGGAACATCAACTCGGGGGGAAAGCGCCAGGGAGTCACCGGGGGGGACCCCACTAATTAATTCTACCTTAAAGAGCAGGTAATTTATTATCCTATATAATAATATAAGAGACTTGGAGCACAGTGACCAGCCACGCACCGCCCCTCGCTCTCCCGCCTCGCCGCCCCGCGTCACTCCGCCGCAGCAGGGAGGTGGAGGAGGCCGTCGCCACATATCTTCTAGCGCCCGTTTTCTAAACGGGCTGAATGACACTAGTTATACAATAAGAAGCCTTCAGCTATGGATGAGGTTCTTTCCTGTATACGGACTTCAAGGACCTCAACAGATGAAGAGCAATGAGAAAATGTGTGATCCAGACAGCAGTTCCCAATACTTCATAGGTGTCTTTGCACTGCACCAACCCTGCCACCATCTTGCCTCTCTGCCTTTCTCTGCAGCGCCCCACCTGCCGGGAAGCTAGAGTAGCAGCTCTGCTCCCCCCTAGTGATCCGTTTGTGCTATGCACACAGAAAAGATAGGAGAGACAATAGGAAACCCTAGCCTTGGTGTGCTGTTTTCTGAATTATGAATTATGAAGTGATGCTGGAAGCTGCTAGAAGTTAATCCTAATAAACTTTTTGTGTGTGCTTTCATACAAATGCACTTCCTTCTTGGTTATTTATTGGCTATTTCAACCGGCTCCACTGAAGAGGCTCCCATGCTGGCTTACTCACAATGAATTGAAGCAAGGTAGCCCTTGCCCATGGGACCCAGGTGGCTCTGTGGGTTAAACCGCTGAGCCTAGGGCTTGTCGATCAGAAGGTCGGCGGTTCGAATCCCTGTGGCGGGGTGAGCTCCCGTTGCTCGGTCCCAGCTCCTGCCAACCTAGCAGTTCGAAAGCACATCAAAATGCAAGTAGATAAATAGGAACCGCTACAGCGGGAAGGTAAATGGCGTTTCCGTGTGCTGCTCTGGTTCGCCAGAAGTGGCTTTGTCATGCTGGCCACATGACCTGGAAACTATACGCCGGCTCCCTCGGCCAATAATGCAGATGAGCGCGCAACCCCAGAGTCGGTCACGACTGGACCTAATGGTCAGGGGTCCCATAGGCTTATCCCATGACACAAAAGGAAAGAGTGATGGGCAGGGAAGAGGAGGTGAAAAGCAAGATTGGGTACCAGTTCTTAAAGCTCTTATCTTTACTAGCTGGAGTGAAAACAGTTCAGGGACCTTCAGAGCCTGAAGGTGTTGGCCAGGGCTGGATTTAGGTTTGATGAAGCCCTAAGCTACTGAAGGTAATGGGGCCCTTTATATGTCCAGCTGTCCTTTGTCAACTGTTTTTGTGTTGAATATATGCTATTGGTAATTTATGGACCTAATAGGTCCATACACAACACAAAACACTGTATGTAGGTTTTATTTTATTAGTTTTTTATCTTATATTTTGGAAATGTATATCCAGGTCTTTTTCCTTTAATTTTTTTTTTTGGAGCCCCCAAGAGAATGGGGCCCTAAGCTAAAGCTACGTAAATCTGGCACTGGTGTTGGCCATTCAGAGGAGCTGGTGAAATAGTTCTGTTTCCCATCTCTCCTACCTCTTTAGCCTCTTGTAATGGTTTTAATGGTTAACATTCCAGCTTGTTTTCTCCCACCGTGTGCAGTTGGCCTTATCCCTTCACTCCTAATCTATTTCTGGTTGTTTCTTCCAGCCCATCTATTAAAAGTTGACCTCAATCTCGTGCTTGGAACTCATCACTTGGGAAACTTTGTTTTGTTTTGTCTGATGCTGTGCATACACATGTTTTCTATTTAAGTTGTGTAACACAAATAGTGCTGGAAGATCATTATCCACAATCTGTCTTGTTGCTTCTAGTGTGAGTGTGTGTGTGTGTGTGTGTGTGTGTGTGTTAAAATCAGTGGGAATGTGTAGCTACTACTCAGAACCATCCGTGGGACAGGGGTGACTAACCTGTGGCCTTGGTGTCACTGGTAGGGATGTTAGAGAAAGGAAGCAGAAACTGTTGCTTTCTGTCTGTGGTCAAGAATAGGAAATCAGGCATGCAAATGCCATTGGTATTCATATCCTGTTCCCACCCCCAAATAAGGTTGCCAGGTGTTCACTATTTGAGCGGACAGTCCGCTTTTTTCACATTATGTTCACTATTTTCCCCCACAAAATAGGGGACTTTTTTTAATTCAAAAGCTTTATGATGAAATGGTACCTAATCTAAAGCTGTACAGTCTAAGAGAATAAGGATAGGAGAATCACGTTTTGTCTTTTTTTTTTCATAAGTAAGAATGAGATAAAGATTGAATATCCATAACTCGATTCTCCAAAAAAATTATTAATCATACTCAATTGTTTCACAAGACATTTAAAAAATTGGGGGTGGGAGGCGCCTCTTGCCAGAGTTCTGCCCCGCCTGTTCCTGACTCGCGGGGAGAACAAAAGGGAGAGGCGCGAAAGAAAAAGACGCAGCAGCAAATAAGAAAATATAAAATTTAATTTAATTTAACCCCCCCTGCTTGTCTGCTATTTTTTGGAAGCAGACCTGGCATCCCTACCCCCAAAAGTCCACAAATGATACATAACAAATAGCTTTTTAAAGTATTGTTTGGATGTTTCATTTACAATTAAATGAATGTAAGTTACAGAAATAGTTACATAACTTACGTAGCCTACATTAAATGGAGATGCACAACATAGTATGTAACTGCAGTGGAAAGGAAACAGCACTGATTGTGAAGACTACAGAAGGGATGGAAATTGCTGCCTTCTTACATCCCTAGTTGCTGGACTACAACTCCTATTATCCCTGACTATTGGCCATGCTAGCTGGAGCTGATGGGAGTTGGAGTCCAAGAACATAAGGAGGGCTGCAGATTTCCTATCCCTGATCAAGGAGTTGCTGCTGAACCCATGATATTTACAAGCTTTTAAATTAAGAAAGCATCTTGTGAGAACTTCAAGAACAACAAATGTATATTATGGCATAAGCTTTGGGGGTGCACTGTGCTCCCCAAAAGCTATAGCAAGACTCTTCCTGCAAGAGACTAGCATGGCTATTTCTCCAGAGAGCCTCTTCATATAATATTGAAACGATCGAACCAAAACAATGCACTTATATATAACGAAAACTTAAAATAATATATTCATCAAAAGAAGGATCTCGTTGAGAACACACAAGTGTCTAGATTTCAAGGTTAACATTTGCTAAAGCAATTGGAAAGATTTGCCTCCCACCTCCTCCACGGCTCCCTCGCTCTCTCTTATCATCTCTTTCTGCATTTCTATATTTAATCTGAATTTCTCTTATGCTTTCCTCCCTTTCTGCTACTGCTTCAAACTTCTCTTAGCAACTGCTGCCCACACTTCCTTGGGGAGGCCTGCCTCACAGTTGGAGAGCCGTGGGTGTACTCTACTTCTGGAGAGGAGGGGGAAAGACACGTTTTGGTTTTTTTTTTTTTAAAAAAAAGAACTCCAGTAGAATCTCCCAGCAGGAAAACTACAGTATAAGACCAATCCTGGAGAGGAGGAGGAGGAGGAGGAGGAGGAGGAGGAGGAGGAGGAGGAGGAGGAGGAGAAGAAGAAGAAGAAGAAGAAGAAGAAGAAGAAGAAGAAGAGGAAGAAGAAGAAGAGGAAGAAGAAGAAACTTCACAAATCATTTTTTTTTTAACAGAACCTCACTAGAAATGTGTGGGGTTCCCGCCTAACCACAAGATATCAGTTTATACTTTCCTTAACAGTGTTAATGGAACAGAAAACCTGATTATCAGAATTGGCATTCAGGGGATATACCTTGAAGGATCTCTGTGCAAAAGATTTTATCAGGTGAAATGAGAGGCAAAAGGAGGCTGAACATGACCAAATTTCTGGGGGCTCAGCCCTGTAGCCAGGGTGAGGCTAAAGGGTGCACTGGGACTCAGTCTAAACCACTGAGCCTCTTGGGTTTGCCGATCAGAAGGTTGGTGGTTCAAATCCACACAACAGAGTGAGCCCCCATTGCTCTGTCCCAGCTCTTGCCAACCTAGCAATTTGAAAGCACACCAGTGCAAGTAGATAAATAGGCACCACTGCGGCAGGAAGGTAAATGGCATTTCCGTGTGCTCTGGTTTCCGTCACGGTGTTCTGTTGTGCCAGAAATGGTTTAGTCATGCTGGCCACATGACCCAGAAAGCTCTCTGCGGACAAACGCCGGCTCCCTTGGCCTGGGAGGAAGATGAGCACCTCAACCCCATAATCACTTTGGCCTGGACTTAACTCTCCAGGGGTCCTTTATCTTTTTTTCCTTTTAAAGGGTGCACCATCCCCTCTAAAGAGCTGTGCATTGCCCCCACTCCATTTTTTTTTGGGGGGGGGGAGGGAAGGAGATAATTATATTTTTAATTTGTGGTATGACAAACAATGACAGCCTATATTTCAAGAACAACAGCTTGTTTTAAAGTAAACACTGGAGCAGTTTAAGACTAGAACCCTAAAAAAATATAAAAAATCAGCAAATAAGGCAGGGTGTAAAGGTAAAGGGACCCCAAAAAACTGTACCTGGAAGAGCCCACTTGCCCCACAAATCTACCCAGTGAACCCTGAGAGTGGGTGGGTTTTCCATGATCACAATCAACCTGCTGTTTCTTAAGAGATCTTGTGTGTGTGTGTGTGTGGGGGGGAACAGTCCATATGGGAACGTGACCCATAAAGAGTTAAACATTAGAACCTTGCATTATGGGCTACAGTTAGAGACCCTGGCCTTTGGACTCCCCACTGCTTTACAGTTTCAGTTGTGTTCTCTACCCAGCCAGCAAGAAAGAATTATGTTTGTTTGCCTGCAGTCAGAAGCAAGAGTTTGTTTAATCTGCGGTTATTATAATGCGTAGAGCAGGACTAGACGCTTATTGCTCAAGGGTGAAAGAATGAGATTGCAAAGTTCTCCCTTTTACTAGCTACAGTTTTTGAGTATGCTTCTTTAAGGCCTAATTTCAAGCGTGATGGTGAGCAGACAAGGGGAAGTCCCCTGCAGGCACCAGGAGGAGGCCTTTGTGGCTGCATTTCTGCCTATGGGCACGATGCTGGCAACCCCTCCAAGTTCTGTTATATTGTATAGTATGAAAGATCTTTAGAAATAGGCAGCAGGATGAATCTCCTCTAGATAAATCCGTTCCTCCGTTCACTGAATTTTTGCCTTTTCGTGCGCCAACTCTTTGATGGAACACTTTGTCTTGAATTGATCTTAAATGGCGTTATTAAAATAAGAGAGATATTTCTTCTGCACAGAGAAAACCATAATATGCACACAGCATCCCTTCAAATCTCATGGATCTTCCCAGGACCCGAATTAACTAAATATGGTAATTCCACGGCAGGTGGCAGCTTTCAATAGCATTACCACTGGGGAAGATGGAAACAGCAGAACTTCCCCTTCATCTTGTGGGAGTTGGTGGCCTCTAGGAATGACATTCGTTCTGCTTTCAGATATTTTCAAGCCTGTAGGATTAGGCGGTTTTAATGTGAATCCAAAGCCGTTTTGGAAGTACATTTCTCCCAAGGATTAGAGTGTGGGCGAGAGATCTGTAAATAGTATTTATAAAGCTAGCATAAATAGCAGGTGCTTTTAACATGTCTAGCTCAATATTGGTTAAGTATGTGAAAACTAAATTAGAAGTCCAACCCCCCCCCCCAGTGCTGCTTGCATGCTCACACAGAGAGCCCATCTGTGTCAATCTATTCTTGAAGCTTGTTTCAAGACAAGGGAATGGAGTCTTGGACAATTGCATTGGGCCTTCTATCTGCCAAGTGCTTTAGGAATCAGGTTGCAATTTTATATGAGCGCCTAGGTGGATGACACTCAAACATGTGCCTATAGTTAGTATCTGTTATCACAGAATAAATAAGCCCAGCATAGTCAATGGTTGATAAGCAACATCTGGAGAGCAAAAAACTCCTTTGTCCTGGATTAGGAGAAGTTGAGAGATGTGGACTATGGACTGAAGCAGAGAGGAAATGTGTTGAAAGCCAACGCTGAAAAGCCATTACGACGTCTACAGCACAGTGGAAGTAGATTGAAAGTGCCAACCAGATATTGATTAGATCAGATGGGAAGTGAACAAGTCAGTGTTCAGGGGCTGATAGTTACAGTGGAGATTCAGGATAGAATATCCTGGTGTGTGTGTTGGGGTGTGTGTGTGGGTGTATGTATAAGCAACTGGGTGATGGTGGGAGATGTTTGGATCAGAACCGAAACACTGGGAAGGGAGAACACATACGTTTTCCCTAGCAGTGCAAATAGAAGCTTTGAGCGATAATTTTCAAAATGAAAATGACATGGTGGTGGTGGGTACAAATTTGCTGCACCTTTTCCAGTGCCACTGTCCCAATCTGAATCACTCACCCCCATACTATCTCATCTAGCCTGGCCAAGAATGAAGTATAATGTGCAATATAGTGTTGATGATTGCAAGAGCTTGCTTTTAAATGGGGCTGGCCTATCAGATGATGGGTCACTGAGACCCATCCCTTTGAAGTCTGTTTGCAAGTGACTTCTTTTCAAACCACTTGCCAACAGACTTTAGCTCTAATCAGCTGATGGGTGCTGAGAGCCACCGACCTGAGGTCTGTTTGCTTGCACCAAGAACTATCCCCCTTTGAAAGTGAGTTCTTGCACAAATCAGCTGGTTGGCACTGACAGCGAACCCCTTTCAAGTTGTCACCTCAGATCATAACTGCAACAGGTGATTGACAGGTGGGCGGCCCCATCCACCTGTCAAGATTCACCCATGGAGGGTGGGGAAAGGATTCAGCTGGTAGGTTGTTCCTCCACTCCTGGTATATTAGGGAAGTTTTTAAAGTTTAGTGTTGTGTTTTGTTTTTTTAAAAGAAATATTTAGTTGGGAGATAAATAATAAAATTATTATTATTATTATTATTATTATTATTATTATTATTATTATTTTGTAGTTGCAATGGGTTTTGTTCAGAATGCCATCTAACAAACATACCCTGAGTTCTCCTCTGTACATTACAGTAAGATGCATTTGTGCTACCAACTTGTGTCTCACCTCTTGCCTTTCTGGAAAAGAAAAAAGAAAACCCACACTCCTTGATCTGATGTCCTCATGTTGGCATTTTTCCGCTCCCTGCTCTGTTTCCTTCAATATTGCTTGTGGAAGGTGAGAGAATGTGTATGCCACGATGTCGTATCAGACTTTCCTCCCAATTGCATGACGTTACTAGCGAGAGATGTGGGTCAGTAGTGCCTGCAATGTGTACTTATGCCTTTACGTTGAGCTCGTCTCTTTCTGTTGATTCTTTCAACAGGGGAGGAACAGGCAAATAATCCGAAGGGCGGCTCACGCGGAAACTGGAGATTTGCTTAACCCAAATCCCTCAAGAATGACATATGAATTGATATGGGCTGAATACCTAAATCAGTCGGCGGCGAAGTGTGATGAAGTGGTGCTTTCCTCCCCGTTCAAGTGTGGGAGAAGAAGAAAAGCTCTAATAGAAATGAATAGAAAGTGATGACCTGATGAGACAATCGCGCCACAAGGTGTCTGATTGCACAAGGAGGACATATTTACCTCTGAGAAGGGGATTGTGTCACAAATACACCCAGCTCAGCTGCCGGAAAGAGGAGGATAGTGAAGGCAGCCTTGGTCTCTGCTGCGCCCTGTGCATACAGAAGAGCATTTTGCTAATTCAGGCATCTCATTAGAAATCATTGCCCTACTTTTCCATACCCCTCAGTTCCAAAATGCTCCCAAACTGACAGCACTTTTACATAAAACCACAGGGAAGGCAGTCCCAGAGAAGGAAGGCGGAGTGTATCCAGACTTTGAGACCCACTTATAGCCCTGAAAGCTGTCTAGGCAGTGCATTCTGCTGGGGGAAGAAGTAAAATCTCAGTAAGCTATTATGGGACTGAAATGCTGCCTGGAGACACACAAAAAAGAAGAAGCATAGAAACCCCAGGGAAAAAGCATCTCTTGCAAGTTTTTGACAGGAGTAGGTGTTCGGGCAGAGATTCTGTTTTTTGCATTCCTTCCTCCAGCAAATTTCATATATTTTCTGTTGTTCCTTGATTTGATTCCATTTGTGAGTCACTTCCCATAAAAGATCTCAAAGTGGTTTTACAGTTAAAAAAAACCCAAACAAACCAAAACCAAACCACACATCAACAATAAAAACAGGTGGTTTTTTTTTTTTGGGGGGGGGAGATCCTTATGTAAAAAAAGAATTAAAAATAAATTCTATGTATAAAGAGAATCAAAAGCAATCTCCTATGTGGAAATGTATGAGCCCATATGTATATGAACTCAATATACATACTGATTGGGAGAAAGATCTCAGCGTAAAAGGTTTGTTGAAAAAGAAGGCACTGAAAATGTGTCGAAAAGAGACAATGCCTATGTAACTGATACCGTATATGTCACCATAGCAGAATAATTTCCATATTGGATTCTGGTTCCAATGGTTTTAAGGCCACCGTATGAGGCCACCGCTTTGCTGAAGCTATAATAATAAAAAATTATTATTTGTACCCTGCCTGGGTGGCTTCCAACATACTGTATATAAAAAACATAATAAAACCTTAAACCTCAAAAAGCTTCAGTGCCTGGATGGAGTAATCAGAAGTACTGTATGCAGCCTCAGGTTCCATGATGGATGAAAGGCAGGGTATAAATATAAGAAAATGAATTCATTATGTTGGCTGTATTTTGTATTTGTTTTACGAATGTCATTGTTGCCCAACCCCCATCCACCCTTGATGTTGGTGGTTTAGAAACATTTACACGTATGGAATCCTCAGACGCAGACTGGCACTCAAGAGCGTAGGAGAGCAATCAATCACCACAGCATAAGCACAGGGTATATAGTACACTGGCTTCGGTAGCTGGCAGCATGGTGGGTTGTCAGTGCCTCTCATCTGACCTCCAATTGGTCACGTTGCTGCTGCTTCCTGGGAGGTAGAGAGAGAGGGGTGTGATGGCAGTGAGGCTGATGGTGTGCAAATGCACTGGCAGATTGCACGCAATGTGTTTGCACCTGTCAGGTGTGGAGAACTCTCTCCTCCACTGGTAGCGTCAGAGGTGAAAATTAAGAGCAGTTTGTAATTTAGAGTGCCTTTATTCAGTCATCTGGCTGTGAGACAAAGAATCCATATCTCCACACATGAAGAGAAGTTGGCTACTCTGAGCCCCTCCTCTTCCGTCCCCAACAACATCCTGAAAGTTTATGGGAAGTCCCGGGAGTAATGGTCCTTCGCATTCTTTGTTCTTGAATGCGTAGGGACATGAGGATTTTCCAGACTCTCCAGGGAGGTCTCTGCTGGCTGCTCTCTCACTCCCCCCTCCTCCTCCACTATGTCGTAACTAGGCATTTCTTCCTGCAGCTGTGAAGCAGCCCTTTCTCCTTCTGAAATGACCTTGCCCTCTCTCCCTGCTCCCTCTACCTCCCAGTAAGCAGCAGCATCACAACCAATTGGAGGTCAGTGGTGTGCCTCTGTCACACCAGGTAATGGTAAAGGTAAAGGACCCCTGGACGGTTAAGTCCAGTCAAAGGCGACTGGGGTTGCAGCGCTCATCTCGCTTTCGGGCCAAGGGAGCTGACGTTTGTCCACAGACAGCTTTCTGGGTCATGTGGCCAGCATGACTAAACCGCTTCTGGCTCAACAGGACACGGGCACGGAAACGCTTTTTACCTTCCCACCACAGCGGTACCTATTTATCTACTTGCACTGGTGTGCTTTCGAACTGCTTGGCTGGCAGGAGCTGGGACAGAGCAACAGGAGCTTACTCCGTCACATGAATTCGAACTGCGGACCTTTTGATTGGCAAGCCCAAGAGGCTCGGTGGTTTAGACCGCCACCCGTGTCCCCATCCGCTACTGACTCACTTTGTGGGCACATCTGATTAAGAACACACAAACTATTTTAAGGTGATAAATCAAGATGGCAGGCTCAGGCAGATTCCTTGATAAACTGTCTCTTAATTTCGGTATCTCCCGGTATCTCTGTTTATTCTACTTTGACCATCAGATTTTAATATCTTCCTACCAGAGCTGCTGAGTCACCCTGATCTTGTTAAAAACAAAAAGCCTTTGAAGCTGAGGCATGACAACAGAGCTGTGTGAAGTGAATCCAAATACTTTACTATCCTTCCTCCGGTTTCAGTGCCAGAGACTTTATCTGCGAAAATAAAACAAATCAAAGCCGTGTGGAGTGTCTAGATGTGATTCTGCTTGGCATTGTCTGTCTATGTCAGTCCTCTCTCAGTCTGGTATAAGGTATGGAAGATCCAAATAAAGATGATTTCAATACATATTTCAAAAAATAAGTCAATCACAGAGGACTGTTTGTAAAGGAGGCCTCCAGATGTCGAACTGCCTCTGTCTTCATAACAGTGTCGCAGAGCCTGCAGAGAAAGAGAGGAGTTCTCATTCTTTCATGTGTCCAAAATGTTCTGTGTGTGCAGCAACAGAGCTTGAGAGGAAATGCCCCTCTATTTGTCAAGGCATTTCCCCGCTGTCTTTTATGCTGTTCCTTAAAACAGAGTATTTAGCAAAGGCAGGACCCTTAGCGGCGTGGGGGGTGGGCAGTCAGTATCTCTGCCCCGGGTGACACTTTCCAGAGGGCACCAGTCTTTCAGCGTGTCAGCAAGGGGTGGGGAGTGGACCTTTGC
This sequence comes from Zootoca vivipara, assembly GCF_963506605.1. Lineage (NCBI taxonomy): Eukaryota > Metazoa > Chordata > Lepidosauria > Squamata > Lacertidae > Zootoca > Zootoca vivipara. Next base: position 28,332,660 of record NC_083287.1, on the reverse strand, counting down.
TTGCACCCATGCTCCTAGATACCGTAGATCAGATAACCATTTCTCTCCTCTCTCTCTCCCATCTTAATCCTTCATTTACAGAGCATTCAGTGAGTCAAAAGACAGGTGCCTGTTGCCAGCCTGATAAAGAGAAACGTAGTCCTCGTTTTGATTCTAAACTCAGCTTTATTTCGCCACTGTAACACTCTTGATTTCTGAAGGTAAAAATGTATCTGGGCAGAAGACCGGATATTTTCGTATCTAGAAGTGTGTCTTGAGAAGTGAGGTTACAGGGAACCAAGCAGAGGGCCTTCTCGGTAGTGGCGCCTGCCCTGTGGAATGCCCTCCCATCAGATGTCAAGGAAATAAACAACTATCCGACTGTTAGAAGATATCTGAAGGCAGCCCTGTTTGGGGAAGTTTTCCATGTTCTGTTCTATTCCGTTTTTAATGTTCTGTTGAAAGCTGCCCAGAGTGGCTGGGGAAACCCAGCCTGATGGGCAGGGTAGAAATAATAATAATAATAATAATTAGTGTATGAAACTTTCCTTGCAATGCCTCAGAACTCCCCAGTTCAGTGTCCCTCCTCATGCAGAACCTCTTTCCCCACACCTGCAAGAGAACACCCAATCAACAAGGGGTCAAGGGCCAGGCACACACATCTCAGCATATCTATAACTACCCCATCCTGTGACTAACACCATCAAGAGACCCTCAGGCAAACCTATGCCTCACATTTCTGATGTGGGTCATTATGTGGGTCTGGCACTGTGGGAGGGCATGGGAAAGACAAGACCACTAGGCTTTACAGCCACCTTCATCATTTCCGGCCAACGGATGACTCAAGGAGAGATCTAATTGAGCGGTGAGTTCTATGAGTGTGGGGAGAATTTGCATTGGCCAGAATTCCCCCCACTTTAATCTTACATCTGTTGTTATCTATTATATTTATATATTTGCACTCTCCCCTCTCTCTTTAGAGTCATGAAAACCTGTGATAAGCTTGTTGTAAATATGTGCATTGGCTTTTTCAGATTCAGATCTCACTCCCCCTTCTGCTTTAACCATGTTATTTACAATTCTTTATATTAATGGGGAAGGACTTGAGACTTGCAGTGTGTAAGAACTTTTAAAGACTTTAACTAATCTCTAAAAAATAATCCAATGCCATTTTAAAATGCGTTGGAGGGGGTTATTGTGTAGCTTTTGCTTTTATTTTGATTATGTATTTTGTGTTTTTATATTGTGATTTTATTTTGTGAACCAGCCTGAGACCTGCAGGTATCGGGCAGTATATGAATTTAATAAGTGTTATTTATTTCCCAGTTATCCTAGATATGCAACAGGATCTTAGGAAAACAAGATAAGTTAGACAAACACACCCAGGTATTTTAATGCCATGCTTTTCTGTGCAAACCCTTTCGATTCAGCCTGGCTGACCAGTGCTTGCCAGGGAACTGTATTTGTCAGGAAACAAAAAGAGGGGTGGTAAAAGCCTCAAAAAGACCACACGCACACACGCACACACACACACACACACACACACACACACACACACACACACCAGAAGATCTTGGCTGCTCTTATGGAAATGAAGCCTTGTAACCAAAGAAATCCAATTCAAAACCTGACCTCAGATAGACAATTGCTGCACATGGAAGCTCTACTTTTAACAAACAATTTACTTTTACTTTTTCATTTTCCCTTTGGTCATCACCCGGTCATAATACTTCTTAGAATTCCTCAAATGATCTGTTACTCTTTGAGGAGATCTACTTTAAGGTTGAATGAAAGCCAGATACATACACAGACAATTTTACTATTTGGAAAGGCTATCTCTTCTCCAGCCTCTTTCAAACTACTTTCTCTATGCCCTTTATGAACAAATGCGTTGAGGTGTGTGTGTACGCAAACCCACATGGGGCATGTGTGCCAAGGCTAGTTTCTGCTCTGAGCAAAGGCTTCCTAAAGGTAACACACCCAAGCCTTAAAAACCCCCAAAACCTCTCTACCCCACTTGCCAACTCATCCCCATTACCTGCTGTCTTTTATTTACCTTGCATTATTTTCTTTTTCATGCCAATGTAAGTAGTGCCACGGTCATGCAAATCTATTAGTATTGTGAATTAGTCATCTATGGTGCAACCACATTTGGAATGCTGTGTACAGTTCTGACTAATAATAACCCAAAATAATACAGGAACATAGGGCACTAGCTGCCTTATTTCAAGTTCTGTATATCCTCTGTCCTGTAATTGGGACCTCAATCTCCCTGCCACCCACATATCAGCCTCCCCAACCTAGACCTGAAGAGGGTCCAGGCAGAAACTAGGTAGGAGATTTTGCAAGCAGAAAGATGCTTGCAAAGCAAATCATTCCCAGAAGTCTTAAGCAAGGAGGATTTTCTCTTAGCCATTAGGAAAAAGCACAGATATTCTTCAAAGAGAACATTTTATGGTGTGGTGATAGTGGTCGAGACATTATATTTTGAAAAGAGGATTATTCAATGAGGGAAAAGTCAGGCAGTTCCATAGTCCTCTCTCCCTCTCCCGCATTTCTTAAGTCAGTCATTTCCTCCCTGAAAATAATAATAATAAATTAATGTTTTGTCTAAATGAATTTCCACTCTAATGTAGTGGAAGACAGCAGGAACCCCATCAATGCTTCAGGTTTTAAGTGTCAAGCCCAGCTAAGAAGTCTCAATCGGTCTCAGACCTGAATATGTCAGCAATGAACTGAGGCTCATTTCTCCAAGAAATAAATCAGGGATAACTTTTAAATGAGAATATGGGAGCTGTGGTCTAAATCACAGAGCCTAGGGCTTGCTGATCAGAAGGTTGGCGGTTCGAATCCCCGCGACGGGGTGAGCTCCTAGCAGTTCGAAAGCACAGCAAAGTGCAAGTAGATAACTAGGTACCGCTCTGGCGGGAAGGTAAACGGCATTTCCGTGTGCTGCTCTGGTTCGCCAGAAGCGGCTTAGTCATGCTGGCCACATGACCTGGAAGCTGTACACTGGCTCCCTTGGGCAGTAAGGCGAGATGAGCGCCGCAACCCCAGAGTTGTCCGCGACTGGACCTAACGGTCAGGGGTCCCTTTACCTTTACCTTTATGGGCACCTCCAGACTCTTGCTATTTTTAGGTGTGATTCAATCATGTACAGTGGTACCTTGCAAGACGAATGCCCTGCAAGACCAATTTTTTGCAAGACGAATGCGTCTTGCGATCTGATGGTGACTCGCAAGACAAATTCATTTTGCGAAAAATTCGTCTTGCAAATTGCGGTTTCCCATAAGAATGCATTGAAATTTAATTAATGCGATCCTATGAGCAAAAAAAGAAAAAGAAATTTCAACGCATTCCTATGGGAAACCGCGATTCGCAAGACAAATTTTTCACAAAATGAATTGACTCGCAGAAGGAATTAAATTCGTCTTGCGAGGCACCACTGTACTGGCAAATTCAGGTTGCACAATTCAACTTGATTAGTTTTCCCCCACTCCCCAAATTGGACTTGAGATGGGAGAGGGATGGGAAAATGCACTCCAAAATGTCAGATGACAATGGCTTGGAGCAACGCTGTAGAAATTTCCTGCAAATAAACCAACAGGCAGTCATTGTAATAATAATAATAATAATAATAATAATAATAATAATAATAATAATAATAAATTTTATACCCCGCCCATCTGGCTGGGTTTCCCCAGCCACTTTGGGTGGCTTAGAACAATGTCATCTGACCTCTCTGAAAAAATTGTGCAGACAAAGCAGGATGAATGCTCAATAAAGTGGTCATCCAGAAGCAGGCATGGCAGAATCCGGTCAATTTCACTTTCTCATTTATTTCATTTCTCTAATCTTAAATTCCTTTCTCCTGATTTATACAGGAGTTAGCATTAAAAAAAGAAAGAAATCTGCATGAAGATTTGCCAGCATTTTAGTGTGAAATTCTTTTATTAACAGTATTCGGAGCCTGCTCTTCATCAAATATTTTCAAAGTAATAAAATGAAATAGAGAAAACCAACATCTGTCATGAGTCCTGAGCCACTCCTGGGCTCAGGAGTGGAGTGGCAGACTGTGATGGAAGTGGTGGGGGGAGGCTGGAGGGTGTGTGTGTTTCCCCCTCCTAAGAGGCAGTTGGCTGGCTAGGGAAGCAAGATTCCCGTCTCCCCTCTTCTCTCCTGTGTGCTACAGCGGAATCCAGGGATGGTGTTAGCCCACCACTAAGAGTGGAGGAATCCACAGCTTGGTCACCCAGGACCCAGTGGCGGCCCCATAGCTGGGAGCCGATACATCCTCCATGACACAATAAGCACCTGCATTAGGGTTGCCCTATTTCAAAAAGCAAATTTCCCGACACCCGCAAAGTTCCAAGATATTTTGCCGATTCGGCAAAATTCCCCCCTGGTGCCATTTTTACACACGGAAACAAGGACATGTCAGGCAAGCCTAACCTGGATGCTCCACAATCCCACAGGGCTCAGGAGTCTCACAAGTAAGCATGCCTTGCCCTGTCTTTTAACAGCTTGGCTGGTGGGCATGCCCACCAATTGGGACAACTCCATTGCTTCTGTGCAGTTATGAACTCCTTGCCCTGATCTTGCCCTGGGCTCCTCTCTTTGCACAATAATGGACCTGAACTGGAACTAGTTTCTTTAAAAAGTGTAGTCTCCACATGCTGGATTGAAGGACGCAGGTTAGACACCCCTGAGCTGCAGAAAAGAGGCACCAATCACTGACAAATCCACTGTGTTGACGCCTTTCCCCAGAGGTCCATTCAAGAGGGGATTTACTGTACTACATCCATCTCATTCCTGTTTAAAGAAGACAAGGACCAGGATGATTTATTTTCACCACGCAAGTGATGTTTCCTCTTGTGCTACAAAAACTGTTTTCGCAATGTGCAGGATGACCAAGTGTGAGTGGTGCTTAATGTGTGGGTCACTGGGCCAATCAAAATATCTCGTGCTGCTTAAACTGTTAATGTTTTTTTCAAAGCTAGCCCTGAGCATCAGGCTGAAGCACTAAATAAGGCACATAAGTGGCAGACACCTTACCTCAGCTATGCCTGGTTGCTCTGCGCTTTGTTTTATTAGCTGAAGGAAGCGTGCTAGGAAAAAAACACAAACACTTGCACTTCGCGGACTGTACAAAATCTTCAAGGGCCTAGATAGAGATTGGCCTTTAGAAGGAAAGCGTCGTGCGAATGTCCATGTGCAAGGTTTCCAAGGCAACGTGCAGCCGAGAATTTGTATTCTGTTAGGCAGTGTCAAAGGCATAAACTCTTTGACCTTCCCTCTAATCACAGCACTTGTAATGGGAATATGTATTAAATGTCTCTAACGGCCCAGCCTAATTTGAACAACTGTGAAAACACTGCTAATTGCAGAAAGGCTTTGGTGATTTAAATAGGAATAACTTAAGCCTCCTTCTGAACAGGGCATTATGGACCAAACGGGGAATACACCATGCGCCAAAGGGCTCTGCTCATCTGCATGGATTAATGCACTGTTATTAACATATCCCGCATATCATTTTTATCCATTGGATAGAGTGCGACTAGTGGAACATCTTACTGTGAGGTACAAAAATACCCCTCATGCACTGCAGTGTGGAAGGGTTAGGGGTGGGGAACTTGTGGCCCTCCAGATTTTGCTGAGCTACAACTCTTGTCATTCCTCACCACTGACCATGCTGTCTAGGGCTGATGTGAGTTGTGGTTCAGCAAGATCTGGTTTCCCATCCCTGGTCTAGATGGAGAAAGCAAACGGGAGGCAGGGGCGGAGGAAGAGGGGTCAGTGGGGGCGGTCCGCCCCAGATGTCACCACTGAGGGGGGACGACAAAATGCCAGGCGGCAATCACCATGGGGCCTGCAGTGCACCTCAGCAACGCATCTCGCAGACTCCGTGCTGCCCCAAATGGTCCATCCGCCGCCACCCCCTCAGCTGTAGGGCGGCTAAGTGGGAGGAGGCAGGCCCCATGGAGTGTCCTGCCCCGGCTCGCCCCACCCCATGGCAGCCCGATTGGCTTGCTCTGCCGCTGATGGGAGGGGCAAACTGTAGGGTTTTGCATGCATGTCTATTGAGTCCTTTATTGTCACTTTGATTTTGTGATTTAAATGCTGACTTGGTTACCGAAAAGGGGGAAAGGCATAAATATGTTAAACAAAATCACAGTCTTTGATAATATGGCTGGAGAAAGCTGATCCTGGAGCTCTTCTCCCCATAGCAGTACAATGCAGAGTAAAGTAGAGGGGCAAAGTCTGTGCCATCAAAGTCCTGGAGACTGATTGATTTAAGACATAATGGCATGGTCACCAAAAAAACTGTTGAGCCCTGATCTCCAGCAGGATGAGATTGCAGGAGTGGGTCTCAAGCTATATATGGAGTCCAAAAAACCCCCACCAAAAAACAACAACAACCCAGCAGCACAAACCTTAAATTCAGTCAAGCAGTGCAAATATTTCCTGGTTTGGTACTACTGTACCAATGCTGATCTATGTTCCTACTACTTTTCAGACAAGATTGCGGTTTCCCTTTTCTTTGGGGTGAAAAGAAAGAATTTATTTATCCAGAAAGGCTCAGAATCAACCTGACCAACACACTGGATAAGCGGAGCAAGTTTTCCAATTGCCAACAAGTAACTCAACATAATGGATGCTCAGTTGGATCCTCAATGCGCTGGAACAATAAATTTAACATGCTGATAGGAACCCACAGAGAACTAAATTGAAATGATGGTCAGTCAGCGCACTGAAGGGTCCCTCCCCTTTTTTCCCTCTTTCCAAAGAAACAGGCTTCTATTGCTTTTGCATTTTCTTCCCTTACTACTTAGGGCTGAGAATATCACAAGAACAGACTTTCACACTAAATGTTGGCAGTTCTGCTTCGGGACCCATCTGTCCTGCTTTGGAACCTAAGAAAAATAGATTAGCCTGAGTTGATTTTAGGAGTTTTTTTTGTTTTTTTTGTTTTGGCAAAGGCAGAAGGATTGCCAATGGGAAGGCTGTGGCTCTCATTATATCCAAGCCATTTCACCTGTCAATCTAACTTCCCGTTCTCAAAAAAGTAGAATTCAAAATAGGCCAGAGCAGCCGTTGTTAAAATGGATGTAAATCCACTGATTTCAAGGGAACCACATAATTTTACACCATCTGGGTTCTCAGGATTAGACACAATTAGTAGTGTTTTTCCTACATTGAATCAGTTTCAGAAACTGTCCTCTAGGAATGATCTAATGAATTTTTCAAAGCCAAACTCACCAAAATAAACAACTTGCTTCTTCTTTCCAGAATAACATGGTTTCCTGAATGTTTGACTGGATTCAGATTTGTGCTATTGTTTTTTAACGGCTCCCTATAGTTGCCACCCCCTCCTGGAATCTCACCCATCAAGGGGCTTCGAGGGCTGTTTTTGCATATGAACATCTGAATCAGCACCTTTCTGCATGGTGATTTAGTTTTGCATAACGAATATACAGAATCCCTCCCTCCCTTCAGGAGAAGTTCTGCATTATTGTAAACACAATAATCCACCCTCAACCATCGTTGCATCACCAGGGTGCAGGGGGTCACAGTGGGAAGAGCATGGGACTCCTGAGTGGGTACACCCTTAGCGAAAAAGGATAGCATCTCATGAAAGTTTGCCTGGTTGCAACACTTCCTTCTGCAGGCAGGACCTGTTCTGGAGCCAAAGAGCTCTGAATCATTCAATAAGAGTCAGAAATCTGCTTCCTGCTTGTTGGGTGGATTTTGCCCATGATACTCTCTTATCCACCAAGCAGATCATCAGATTTGTTTTGATCCAGCTGAGTCATGGGCTATTAAGCCTTTTCATCCTATACGCAAACAGGGAGAAGTGCAATCTTGTGGCATCCCTATGATTCCCCCTTTACATAATTCCATAATGTTAGGGCACTTTGGACGACAAACAAGCAAGCGGTTTGTGTTGGAGTGCAATAGGTATCATGCCCTACAACTACACTCATTTCCATGGGCACAATATCTAGAGTCTAGGGACAGTATCTTATTTCTCAATATACTCCTACGTTGGTTTGTTTTGCACTAACTTTGCACCTACCACTGTAACTTACCTGCCAACTGTCTTGGTTTAGCTGAGTCAGTAAGAATGGAGATGTGATATTTAAATGGGCCTATGGAACAACCAAAAGTGAAATAACAGTGGTGCCTGCTTTTCTGTATCTCGAGCTTGGGGAAACCATTTGTTGAGAGAGCAGCTGTATTTTCTTTGCCATATTAATATGAGAAGCTATCGTGTTGGCACATTTAGCATTGCTAACATACTGTACTTTTCTCCTGACCGATGCCAGAAGATCTGCCTGGTAATGACGCGTACTTGCATGAACAGGCAGAATGCAACAAGAATTAATTCTGCACACCAGGCAGAAGCCAGACAGCGCAGTGTTAATCATCTGCTGGATGTAAATTTGTCAGGCTGCTTTTGCTGGCACTTAAGAGGGCTTTTAAGCCTGTCATGTCTGTGCACATCCAGCAGATTTTGGCACTTTGAATTCCATGTCAACTGATGCTTCGTTGTTGGCAGGAGAGAGGGGTGGGGAACAGGCACTTCGCTTTACTCAGAGAAAGCAAAGGTAACTTCACACACAGAGGATACCTCTGAAACACTCCACACCATACCTGCCAAGTCCCGGACTGCAGAATCCTAGACCGGCAGCCGCGCAACACCGGAAGTTGCGTAGACGCAACTTCCGGTGTCGCTTTGCCCATTTATGGGCACCAAAAATGGCCGCCGCCGACACCGGAAGTCGCATCTACACATGTCCGGAAGTGCATAGACGCAACTTACGGTGTCGCTCTGCCCATCTATGGGCACCAAAAATGGCCACCGCTGACACCGGAAGTTGCGTCTACGCACTTCCGGACATGTGTAGACGCGACTTTCGGCGCCGGCGCCGGCCATTTTCGGTGCCCATAGATGGCCAAAGCAGGGGGGGGGGAATGGCCACCGGCAGGAGACTTTTAGGGAGAAAAACATTAGACGAAGAGAAATGGGGGCCTACTGGGAAATGGTACGTAAAAACGGGGGTTTCCCGGGGAAAACGGGGTACTTGGCAGCTATGCTCCACACAGATCAATCTTCACTTATTAGGTAGCATAGGAGCCAACTCCTAGGGGCCAAGGTTCTTTGCCCCCCCAATAAAATATTTGAGGAGGCTGGGCCTCCCCCAAAGTTTGTGGGCATTGCCATTCAAATGGGGTGTGCGCACCACATTATGTGACTGATTATGCAGGGTGGGGCTTACTTGGGCCCCTCAATATTTTATTCAAGTTGGCACCCCTGTCAGGTAGAGATCAGAATGTGTGGAGTTTGAGAAAGCAAGAAAAGGAAGCTCCACCTCACAGCTAATACCGTGTTTCCCCTATTTTAAGACGTAGTCATTTTATAAGACGTAGCAGGATTTTTACACTTTTGCGGAATTAAGCCATACCCTGAAAATAAGCCATACCCCGAGCCACCTGGAACTGGTTGCTGCTGTTGCTGCTGCTGAAGCGCCGTGCAGCTCTCTATCCGTCCTCGCCCTCAACTGCTAATTTCTCCCTCACACACGGGCGGGGGGGGGAGAAGCAGGAGGAGGCACAAGCACCGTGCGCTCGGCCCTCTTTCGGCGTCGCCAGGCGAGCCGCGCTGGGAGCCTCCCCACTCTTCCCAGAACTTTTTTACACTCGAGTGCCCGGACGGGGAAACCCCTCGGTGTCGGGAGCCCTGCTGGCCCCTTCCGCGCTGCCGGAATGTTGTGGGGCCGCATGGCCCGAAGCAGAGCAGCGGCGGGTGACAAGCGGCGGCAGGAGCCGCGCCGCCGAAACGTTCTGGGGCCGCATGGCCCAAGGCAGAGCAGCGGCGGGTGACAGGCGGCGGCAGGAGCCGCGCCGCCGAAACGTTCTGGGGCCGCATGGCCCAAGGCAGAGCAGCGGCCGGAGGTCCGCTGGCCCTTCCGCGCCACCGGGGCGACTGACGGCGGTGAGAGCCCTGCTGGCCCCTTCCGCGCCGCCAGAACATTGTGGGCTGCATGGCCCACGGCAGAGCGGCGGCCGGAGGTCCGCTGGCCCTTCCGCGCCGCCGGGGCGACTGACGGCAGCGGGAGCCGCGCTGCCGGAACGTTGTGGGCTGCATGGCCCAAGGCAGAGGGGTGGCGGGGCGACTGATGGTGGCGGGAGCCCTGCTGGCCCCTTCCGCGCCGCCAGAACATTGTGGGCTGCATGGCCCACGGCAGAGCGGCGGCCGGAGGTCCGCTGGCCCTTCCGCGCCGCCGGGGCGACTGACGGCAGCGGGAGCCGCGCTGCCGGAACGTTGTGGGCTGCATGGCCCAAGGCAGAGGGGTGGCGGGGCGACTGATGGTGGCGGGAGCCCTGCTGGCCCCTTCCGCCTTCCGTGAGCAACAAAAAGAAAGCGAGCCAGCCAGCCAAGAGCTTGCGATCGCTCCTCCAGACCACTCCGCCGAGAGCCTCCGGCCTCTCGAGCGGCGATGCTCGGACGCCCAAATGGGAAGAAAGACCCCCCTCACCAGATTCTGAGCGCTCCCTGCTCCCCGACGGATCGGGCAAAACCTGGCGCGCAGCGCAGGCGCGGGACGGAAGGCGCGATCCAGCCATTTAAAGCTGTGGCCGCCGCTGCTTTTTAGCCCCCTCCAGCTGTTTGCCAGTTTTCTGCGTCTTTTTTGTGGTGTGTGAGGAGCGCTGCCATAAGGCTGCGCTCCGGCCACCTTTCTAACCTCCCCCCCCCCAGTTGTTTGGTAGCTTTTGTGGCGCATGAGGAGTGCTGCCATTGGGACGCGCTCCGAACTTTTTTCTACCCCACCCCCCCAGCGGTCTGGCCGGCTTCTCCTGCCTTCGCAGAGTGCTGCCAGCCCAGCAGCAGCAACGCCGGTCGCGGCAGGAGGAGGCAGGAACCATACTAAGACACCCCCCGAAAATAAGCCATAGGCTTATTTTCTTGAGTAAAAAAATTATAAGACGGTGTCTTAAAATGTGGGAAACACGGTATGCACTTCCTATGTGGCTTCTCATTATAGACCAGGGTTAGAGAACCCCTTTCAGCTTAGAAAAAGGTTACAAGGTTTTTTTCGATGAGTCCGGGGACACTCTTCAACTTCAATGGAAACAGGGACGTCTGATAACCTTAGCTTAGAATCATAAAATTGTAGAGTGGGAAGGTACCCCAAGGGTCATCTAGCCCAACCCCTTGCAATGTAGGAATCTTAAACTTGAGGGCCAAATGCCGGGGGTGGGGGGTTGAGAGGCAAAAATTGGCAGAGCAACAAATGTAAGTTAACTTTGTGCAATGGGCTAGTTTCTTCACACACTCTCACACCCTTCTTCAGCTGTAGTTTGTTAAAGTTGCTGAGAATTGCTGTTGTTGTTTAGTCGTTTAGTCGTGTCTGACTCTTCGTGACCCCATGGACCATAGCAGGCCAGGCACTCCTGTCTTCCACTGCCTCCCGCAGTTTGGTCAAACTCATGTTCGTAGCTTCGAGAACACTGTCCAACCATCTCGTCCTCTGTCGTCCCCTTCTCCTAGTGCCCTCCATCTTTCCCAACATCAAGGTCTTTTCCAAGGATTCTTCTCTTCTCATGAGGTGGCCAAAGTATTGGAGCCTCAGCTTCACGATCTGTCCTTCCAGTGAGCACTCAGGGCTGATTTCCTTCAGAATTGATAGGTTTGATCTTCTTGCAGTCCATGGGACTCTCAAGAGTCTCCTCCGGCACCATAATTCAAAAGCATCAATTCTTCGGCGATCAGCCTTCTTTATGGTCCAGCTCTCACTTCCATACATCACTACTGGGAAAACCATAGCTTTAACTATACGGACCTCTGCTTTTTAAGATGCTCTGTAGGTTTGTCATTGCTTTTCTCCCAAGAAGCAGGCGTCTTTTAATTTCGTGACTGCTGTCACCATCTGCAGTGATCAAGGAGCCCAAGAAAGTAAAATCTCTCACTGCCTCCATTTCTTCCCCTTCTATTTGCCAGGAGGTGATGGGACCAGTGGCCATGATCTTGGTTTTTTTGATGTTGAGCTTCAGACCATATTTTGCGCTCTCCTCTTTCACCCTCATTAAAAGGTTCTTTAATTCCTCCTCACTTTCTGCCATCAAGGTTGTGTCATCTGCATATCTGAGGTTGTTGATATTTCTTCCGGCAATCTTAATTCCGGTTTGGGATTCATCTAGTCCAGCCTTTCGCATGATGAATTCTGAGAATTGCTAGGAAACCCCTATTTCCATTTCAAAACTATAATTCCCAGAGTTCCCTGGGAAGAGGGCCTGATTGCTAAACCACTCAGGGAATTGTAGCTCTGTGAGGGGAATAGGGATCTCGTAACAGCTCTCAGCACTTTTGAAAAACTGCATTTCCCATTAATCTTTGGGGGAAGCAACGGCTGTTTAATGTGGTAGATAAAGGTAAAGGTAAAGGACCCCTGACAGTTAAGTCCAGTCGCGAACGACTCTGGGGTTGTGGCGCTCATCTCGCTTTGCTGGCTGAGGGAGCCGACATTTGTCTGCAGACAGTTTTTCTGGGTCATGTGGCCAGCAGGACTAAGCCGCTTCTGGCAAAACCAGAACAGTGCATGGAAATGCCGTTTACCTTCCCACCGGAGTGGTACCTATTTATATTGTATAGTGCAGATTTGTGTGTGTGTGTGTGTGTGTGTGTGTGTGTGTAGAGTTGTCTCTATAAATTTTTGAAATTCAGTTAACAACAGTATTTGACATACTTTTGTTGTTTTCCGAGTTATCTGAAGCAAATTAACAAAATAAGACATGAAAAAATCTCAAAGTGGTAACTGAATAGTCTATATATGCACCTCTGGTATTTATATTTCCTTCTGGAAAAACTCCCTCCTCGTACATCACTTGTTGCAGATTCCACAGCGATGCCACATGCTTTTGCAACAGCTGCCTGCATAGCTCTCTCTCACACACGAAATCTTGGGAGTCTGTTTGCAGGGACTTGAATGTGTGGCTGCACATCCTGCATGCATTGGATAGCTCAGTGCCACAGCTAATTTCTACCCACTCAAGAGAACTTAAATACCCCAAACCCTTCTCATTCCTGGGAGCAGCCCAACATTAAATTTCCTCTGATGAAGTTATTTGGATTGGCCTCCTTCCCCAACCTGGTACCCTCCAGATGTCTAGGAGCAAGCACCATCAACTCCACCCAACATGGCAAAAGTGAGAGCTGTAGTCTATCAACAATATAGGGGAGACTGTTTCCGGCTCTCGTCACACAACATGCAAAAGTCAGCTAATCTCTATGGTGATAATGTACTTTGTGCTTCGTTGACATACTGAGATGTTAGACATCCTGTGGTAATCTTCTTTTAGAAGGGGTGGGGCATTGCATTTGTGGACAAGCACTTTTAAGAACATTGTATTGCACACCACTTTAAATTTGGCTTTTCATTTACTTTATTTGTTTTATTTTGTTGCTAAATCACTTTGAGACATATCTTCTTTTTTTATAAAGCAACTAACAGATGTAAACAACAACAACAACAACAACAACAACAACAACAACAACAACAACATCTTTGCATGTTCCATGGAAGTGAAAGGGGAATCTGAGTGTCTATGTCAGGAAAGAACCACTGCTCAACAGCAGTTTGTGAAGAAATAAACAGAGAAGTTTTGTCATTCCTTCTTTAGGCCTTATAGATACAGTGGAAAACTCTTTCAGAGCCACACAGGATCACTGCATGTGTTTCCTCACTAGAAACCATGCAACTCTGCTTGGTTGCTAAGCAACACACACACACACACACACACACACCTTGGTTAGCTGACTTACTGATAACAGAATTAACCCTTAAGTTACAGACTGAATGATCCCTACTGTTGCCCTTCCAGCAAATACACAGTCTAGTTGTTAAGGTGGTATCTCCATCAGGGTCATGGCCAAAGGGAGTTGCAGAAAACCAACCCTAGATCTTTCAATGAGCACTAGGCACACTTCCACAGTTTCGCTTCTCCTTTGCAGGAGAGTTATGATTACTACCATTGTAAGCATTTTGTCTTAGCGGCCTTCAGTTAGGCTCGAGCTAAGAAGCAATAGGAATTAATGTATGTCTGTGGCACAGCTCTTAAATAACTCTGCCAGCAACACTGTCTTCATTCATTTCACTGAGGCTTCTGCCAATGCATCACTTCAAGAACTGGTCTATTAAGAGCATCAATGCTGCTGCTGATTTGCTGTGTGTGTGTGGGGGGGGGGTGCACCCACCAAATGGCCCAATTATTCTTGTCTTCAGTTCCTTCCCCCTTTAAAAAAAGAACCCATCAGAGCATTTAAGCCAAGAACAGTATGGTATAATTAATTACATGATGTGTGCAATAGATCTTCTAGAACTTATTCTTTCAGTGTGTCGTGACTGTTTTTAATTATAATTCTTCTCTCAGCTTTGCAAAGCTTATAATTATGGAGAGATACATGTGTGCCAGCATCTGCTGAAGGACATGGAATAAGTACAGATGATATCTAATCAACTCTTCTTCTTTTCAGAAATGTTCTGCAGGCTGAGGCTTTCGGATTTCTGGAAGGTTTTTGTCTGGCATATAGGTCTTCAGAGCAAAAAATAAGGCAGAATGGGTCTGTGTTCTTACATGTTCAAGTTTGTTGACTTGCCACCAGTTTGCTGTGACAACAAAGGAAACTTCCAGGTAGAAGGATCCCAGGCAAGCCAAATTGAAATGGATCTTAGCGGACATGCTGGGTGGATTCTTGCCAGCAGGTTACAATCTTCATTGAAATGACCACTGAAAAGATACACAGAAGGTTCAAAAGGCTTATAGATTATTATTCTTCTTCTGTAGAAGAGAGGTGAGGAACCTTTGGCCTGGGAGCTGAATGTGGTCCTCCAGATTTTCCATCTGGCCCTTGAGACTCTCCCCAGATCATGTTCCTGCTCCATGTCTCCCTTGGGTCCTTTTGCCTGACTGGGTACATCCTTGAAGTGAGACAGTGCCTCTTGCATCAGGAGGGAGAGATATGTTTCTGGGTCTGAAACCTGTGACTTGTGCATGGCTGCATGAGGCTACAGTACAAAGATGAGAGTCAAATCTGTTGCAAAGGGTAAAAGAGTATTGGGAAATGATCCATAACAAATTGAAAAAAAAGTTTAAAAGTACTCCCCCCCCCAAAAAAAACCCAGTCCTTTCTGTTGGGGATAATTCAGACTGAAATTCCCAGGTGTCTAAAAAAGGTTATTTATTTATGCCGCTATTGTGGCCCATGTTTTGTTAGCCCCAAAATGGAAAATGAGTGAGGTCCCAACTAAAGAAGAGTGGCAATTTAAGTTGACAGAATATGTTCAGCTTGCAGACTTAACATACAGAATAAGAGAACAAGAAGAACATACGTTTAGAGAAGATTGGAAAACGTTTATTGAATGTATGGGAAATAACTGTGTACAGCTGAAAACTCTGGCAGCATTAAGATAAATTCAACAGTGTAAATAAGTTATGATGGATGTAATAATGGAATACTGAAAGGTATAGTTTCTGTAAAAAAGGGGGGGTTAATGATATGTAAAATGAACCATGGAAAGAGAAGAAGGGAAGTCATTGATATCTTAAGGATGTGTAAATGAGTATTTTAAACTGTAAAACAGAAAATTTAATAAAAATTATATAAGAAAGAGAGAGTCAAATCTGTTGCTCCACCCACTTTATATCTGGCATTACCTGCTTTTTATATCTCGGGCTCCACCCACAACTAGCAAGCAACCCCTGGATGGTCTCCCATGATGGAATGCAGACCTCTAGCTGAAAGGGTTCCACACACCCCTGCTGTCGAACCAATTGCAGTATATCATAATCACTGGGTGTGACACAGTAGGAAAGCTGCCATGAGCCAGTTGAGTTTTGCCACTATTACTTGTGGAAGGAGAAAGAGCCCTATACACTCGAGGATCATCATCTTCTGCTATGGCAGCAATGAGATCTGTGGGTCGTGACCTTTGATGGTAACCTGCCAGCTAAATTAGTCTACGAGAAGTTAACTTTGTGCAGATTTGTAAAAGGGGTAGGATTTTGTTATGGTCCTGAAAGTGTGCTGCAAAAGAGAACTAAGTGATGGTTAGTGGGAAAGCTCAGATGATCGCATCTCATCTTAATGATGTGAATTAGCCTTTCAGCCATGTTTACAGTCCCTTCACAGCACCCTTTGTGGTGGGGGCAAGCAAATCAGGAAATTTCTCTTTAACCATTGTCCCCCATTTCACCCAAACTGTGGTTAAGAACATCAAACCAAGCCAGGAAAGGAAGTGAACTGTGAGCCATGGGCTTAAAATCCTGGGTTGTTCCAAAGCTGTTAAACAAAACACAAAATTGTAATTAATGGAAGACATTCTGGTTTGTTTACTTTCTCACATGAATGAGCAAAGGGTCTTGCATGTGTGGCCAAAAGGCTTGTTAAGGAGGAAGAGGAGGAGGAGGGGAAGGAGGAGGAGGAACATCTGAACAGGGACAGTGTGTCTTAGAGCTTGATCTTCTGTAGTCTCTTCTGCATGAATAACCCAACCACTGCAAAATTCCACATTCTTCAGCCACTCTTCAGCTACAATACACTTTGAAAAGTTGCATTTGGATTCCTTTTATGCTATTGCAACCAAATTGTGCACCATGGTCCCTGAGGTCAGAGGGCAAGTTTTTGCCCTTGTTTGGATACAACTGGACACCATTCTGAATCAAGATGGTGGATGGAACTTTTCAAAACTGCGTTGATTTTAACCACTGATTTTAAAGCTGCACATATTTTTATTTTATATGATTCCTGTGCAATGCTGGAACTGAGGCTGCTAGTTCATGCATATTTCAGTAATCATAAACTAAAGAGTCCATACGTCTTGAGAGACAATGCAAATCTAGAGCTTAGAAACAAGCATAATGAACAAACATTGCTGCCCTGGAATGTCATCACCGATACAACCCCTGTTCATTTTATTGGACCAGAGCCAACTGAGCAATTTGGGTATCAAGATGAATATGACTTTGTTTGTGTCTGTGTGCTCCTGACAGACATGGAAGGATAAATTCAGCAAAGATTATAAAGCACTCAGATGCTGTGGTAATATGAACTGGATGATCCCGTGGATTAGATTTATGGTTTGGCTTCAAGTCCTAGCAAGTGCGAGGTTTAGCCTGAAAACATCTTTCTGATTCAAACTGAGGATGATGAACATGTTCGCAAACAGCCATCCTGCAAGGGTTTCCATTATGCGTTTTTAATCAAAGCATTTGCAGTTTGCACTTGATCTGAGACTGCTACTCAGATAAATTCTCTGGTGGGAATGACATTATTGGCTGGGCTTGTGAAACAGACAGACAGCAGTCAAAACATTCATGCATTTGGGTGGATGACTGGACTTAACTTGGGGAGAGGACTCGTGCTGAAGCTCCAACCCAAACAATCCAAGATGCACTGGCTCTATTTCCAACCTTCATGCATTGAGTGCCAAGGTTGTAGAACTGTGTTTATCTAAAGATTCTCAGAAGGGGCTGTTGTATTCAACTAAGTTCTATTCAGAGTAGATGTGCTGAAATCAATGAACCAAATTTCATTAGACTTATCAGCACCAATGAACCTACTCTGAGTAGGGTAAAAAGGTAAAGGACCCCTGGACGGTTCAGTTAGGGTGTGGCACTCATCTCTGCTTTCAGGCCAAGGGAGCTGACATTTGTCCGCAGACAGCTTTCTGGGTCATGTGGCCAACATGACTAAACAGCTTCTGGCGCAACGGAGCACTGTGACGAGTTTACCTTTCTGCCACAGTGGTACCTGTTTATCTACTTGAGCTGGTATGCTTTCGAACTGCTAGGTTGGCAGGAGCTGGGACAAAGCAACAGGAGCTTGCCCTGTCATGCAGATTCGAGCTGCTGACCTTACAATCAACAAGCTCGAGAGGTTTGGTGGTTGAGACCACCCTGCACACCACCCAAGGTCTGCAGTGTACAGGGGCATAGGAAGATAGGGGCAGGGGGGTGGATCGCCCCGAGCGACGCGATCCCAGGGGTGCCATTGCTGCTGCCCGCCCTGCCCCCCAAAGGCACACCCCACCCCAAAATGCGGCACCCCCGTCCCAAAACGTGTGCCATGTCATTGCACACAGTGCGCCCTGCCCCCAAAACGTGCCACACGCCCTGCCCCCAGAACATGCGCCACGTCATTGGGGGCATTGCACCTGCTCTCTGCCCCTGGTGGCAGAGCATGAAGCTCCTCCGCTGGCAGTGTAGCCAGTCTATGGTGGAGCATTGAGGTGGTCTTGCATAGATGTTCCCACCCACTCTGCTCTTTGATCATAGACATCGCCCAAATGCGTGTTTGTTCATGTTATCTGCCTTCTCTGGATAACAAAACTGGTGAAGGGTAAGGTAGAATTCTAATAAGTATATACAAACATATTTGGATTACTTCTTAGATTACCTACCAGGTCAATGCAACACAATCTACCCAAACTCAGTCCACCAATGTGTAGCGTGACTTGCCAGGAGCTAGACAATCCCCTGGTTTTTCAGATTAAGAAGAGAGGAGAACCCAAATTCTTGTTCTTGCCCGTGTGGGCTGCTATATATTCTTATACTGAGCAAGTGTTTAATTTACCCAAAAAAGAATTTTAATAAAGCAATCTGACCACTTCTACAAGCTGTTGGCAGGTAACATTTATCTGACTTCATTTCAGATTGTATTTTTTAAAATAATAATAA
The DNA here is from genome assembly GCF_963506605.1 of Zootoca vivipara. Classification (NCBI taxonomy): domain Eukaryota; kingdom Metazoa; phylum Chordata; class Lepidosauria; order Squamata; family Lacertidae; genus Zootoca; species Zootoca vivipara. The sequence goes on along the minus strand of NC_083287.1, from coordinate 28,313,943 downwards.
TATAGAAATATGCTCATACATATACATTTCCACACATCAGTTAAATGCAGCACTTGTTGATAATCTTGCATCTTTAAAAAGTATTTAGCCATAGGAAATAATTGGCGTTACTGCAGGCAAAGAAAAAGCTACCTTTTACAACAACCCCCCCCATCTGTTAACTGGGGAAAGTGGGGAGCTGCTATTATTTGCTATTTATAATGTGAACAAAATGAAAAGAAAAAGGGAACAACAACTCCTTTTCTAGCAGACCTTTCAATGGCACACATTTCGCCTCTTTGCCCAGCATGTGCTATTCAATCAATTAATGTGTTTATGAACGAGAAGAATATATTGATTAAGACCTCTGTGACCTTGAAATTGCTTTCAAGAATAGTACAAGTCTATTACATCTCTCCGCCCCCCCCGCCCCCCTCTTATTGAAGTGGGACTCTTCAATATTCAGAAACATTTTTAGTTGGAGAGAGAGATGGGGAAGAGAGAGAGACAAATCGATGCCCTAAGCAGCGCCTGTTGAATTGTACATTGTTCTTGTTTGTAGAAATGCTCCCACAGAGCTTGGCGAAGTGCATGGCGCAAGTGTTTGTCAGATCTAAAGGATCTGCAGAAGCACCTGTCAAATCCAAAGCTGTGCACTTTACACATGTTTTGTATTATTCTTCCTCCTTCTTCCTTGATAGAAGTCCTTCATATGGCAGGCAGTTCATTTGGCTTATGCTCCGAACCAGAACTTTGCCTGGTCTGTTATGTCCATCTAGCCATGCTCACTGATCTATCCCGTCCATTGTAATGAATGGTGGTGCCATTTTATATTTGCAAGGAGCCAAGTCTTAGAATAATAGAATCATGGAATTGTAGAGTTGGAAGGGACCATGAGGGCCATCTAGTTCAACAACCTGCAATTCAGCAACCCATTGCCAAATGTGGGGCTCAGAAACACACCCCGAGATTGAGACTCTCATGCTTTACCAACTGAGCTATCTCCCAGGTAATGGCTTTTTATTTAGGTCTTAATCACAAAGAGATGCTAGATCAGGCCACATGGCTTATGTTTCCATCTCTATACATGTGCTTGTTTCACAAAGGTAAAGGTAAAGGACCGCTGGATGGTTAAGTCTAGTCAAAGGCGACTCTGGGGTTGTAGCGCTCATCTTGCTTTCTGACCAAGGGAGCTGGCATTTGTCCACAGACAGCTATTCAGGTCATGCGGTCAGGATGACTAAACTGCTTCTGGTGCAGTGGGACACCCAGTGGTGTAGCTAGCTGCTTGGGCACCCGGGGCGGTGCAAATGCCCTGCACCCGGGGCTGGGGCAAGCCGGAGCAGCACACACTGTGTGGAACCTCTACGGAGTCCGAAAGCCCCATGTTGCCATTTTGGGCAGCGCGGAGCCTGTATGTGCCTGAGCCACCGCGTCACTCCCGAGGAGAGACATGTGGTTTGGGCGTGCTGCAGGCCAGGCCAGGCCCCGTGGTCACCTCCCTCAGTGATGACACCCGGGGCAGCCCATACACCCCGCACCCCTCTTCCTACACCACGGACAACACTGTGACAGAAACCAGAGCACACGGAAATACCGTTTACCTTCCCACTTCAATGGTACCTATTTATCTACTTGCACTGGTGTGCTTTCAAACTGCTAGGTTGGCAGGAGCTGGAACAGAGCAATGGGAACTCACCCTGTCATGGGGATTTGAACTGCTGACCTTCTGATCAGCAAGCCCAAGAGGCTCTATGGTTTAGACCACAGTACCACTCGCTTGTTTCACAGCAAGAGGGCCAACTAGAGGAACTGTGGTCTTGCTTCCTGCTTACATCACCTCACTGTCCTTACCCCTTTCAGCAATAACTGAACTTTGTAAACCTTTTGTGGAATAAGCTTTTTTGGGGGGGGGGAATGAAGTTCTTTAAAAAACCGCGAAAGGCCTGGCTGGAGAGAGGCCTCTATTTTGGAGCTTTGGAATGACAAGTCTTATCAGTCACTCACGAATGAGCGGATTTTATTTGCTGCTATTCTAGGCTTCCGGTGCACCAGGGTTAAAGGTAAAGGGACCCCTGACCATTAAGTCCAGTCGTGACCGACTCTGGGGTTGCGGTGCTCATCTTGCGTTATTGGCCGAGGGAGCCGGCATACAGCTTCCAGGTCATGTGGCCAGCATGACTAAGCCGCTTCTGGCAAACCAGAGCAGCACACAGAAACACTGTTTACCTTCCTGCCAGAGCGGTACCTATTTATCTACTTGCACTTTGACGTGCTTTCGAACTGCTAATTTGGCAGGAGCTAGGACGATTCACGGGGATTCAAATTGCTGACCTTCTGATCGGCAAGCTCTAGGCTCTATGGTTTAACCAATGGCGGCAACCGTGTCCCACACCAGGGTTTACACCAGTGTAATAGAGTAGGCCAGGGCAAAGGTCTGGCCAAGGCGGTCATCCTCTTATATACCTGCTGGGATTGACAGGGCATCTGACCCTCACCTGAATCTCATAACTCTCCTGACAGGTGATTTGGTCTGCAGCCACAGTGTGGAAATAAAGGATGAGATTGCCCACCAGATACCAGGCACTCTACTATTCAAATTAGGCCACAGTGTTTTTATTACAATCCCCTTCTCAATTAAGTAATCAATTTTAATCTAGAATTTTAATTCTCAAAACTTTCTTATTTGTTAATTCGAGCAAGTAAACTACTGCTCTTACTTCATTACAAACAGTATTTCTACCTGCAACACACTTGAGCAAACCTGCTCCTCTTCCTTTCACAGATATTTTGTTGCCATTTGCAACTGTAGCTGCCTCTGATTAGTTTTCAACTCTTTGGGGAAATAATTAGCATCACACGTCATGTGCATGGAAGTTGCCAAACCAATTAACCATCTAGAAGGATTACTGTTAATATAATTTTGGTTGCTGAGAACAAACAAAATTGTACAAAAACAAGATTGGGCACTTACTGGGTGTATGTTTCAGTGGTTGAACGTACAGGTTTATGGCCATGCTGTGGTGCTTATGCGACTATGAATAAAAGGTGGTTGGGCTCATTGTCTCGGGGTTTTGATTTCCAATAAGTGCCCCCCTTTATTTCCAGAACAAGTCCTTGAGTCTATACTCTGAATAGTGACACCAGGGACCTAGAAGGACTGACCTTAAGGCAATTGGAGCAATTTGGCCAAATTGGGCCCCGTGTGCCACTCCTAAGGGCCCCCCCGCACCAGGGCAATCTAGATGGATTTCATTTATATCTACAGTGGTACCTCTAGTTGCAAACTTAATTCATTCCAGAGGTCCGTTTTTAATCTAAAACCGTTCTTAATTTGAGGTACCACTTTAGCTAATGGGGCCTCCTGCTGCCGCTGCGCTGCCTGCACACGAATTCTGTTCTCATCCTGAGGTAACATTCTTAACTTGAGGTACTACTTCTGGGTTAGCGGAGTCTGAAACCCGAAGTGTTTGTAACCTGAGCTGTTTGTAACCTGAGGTACCACTGTATAAGATTTTGCAGACTTTGGCTGTGAAAAAAAAAGAATTTAGAGGCCCGAGTTTCCTTGCCCTCACATGAAGTCTTGGGTTTGCAATTTTGGGAGAGGGGAGACTGCCCGCTGGGGAGCGGGCTGGCGAGCTGGCGAGGCCCCCTAGATTTAGAGGCCCTAGGCTTTAGCCTACATAGCCTATACATAAATCCAGCACTGTTGATAGCATGTTCCCTTCATAGCTTAGCTGGGAAGCAAGTGATGCCTGGTAGGGCTTTGAGGGGGTAGGAGCTGGGAAACCATTGCCCTCTGCAAATGCTCCCATCCTGTGCCCTTCTCCTTTTGGCTTGACCATTCCAGTTGGCACACACTTTGCCCACCTGCCTGGACTACTGCAATGCGCTCTATGTGGGGCTACCTTTGAAGGTGACCTGGAAATTACAACTAATCCAGAATGCGGCAGCTAGACTGGTGACTGGAAGCGGCTGCCGAGACCACATATCACCAGTCTTGAAAGACCTACATTGGCTCCCAGTACATTTCTGAGCACAGTTCAGAGTGTTGGTGCTGACCTTTAAAGCCCTAAACGGCCTCGGTCCAGTATACCTGAAGGAGCATCTACACCCCCATCATTCTGCCCGGACACTGAGGTCCAGCGCCAAGGGCCTTCTGGCGGTTCCCTCGCTGCAAGAAACCAAGTTACAGGGGACCAGGCAGAGGGCCTTCTCGGTAGTGGCACCTGCCCTGTGGAACGCTCTCCCACCAGATATCAAAGAGAAAAACAACTACCAGACTTTTAGAAGACATCTGAAGGCAGCCCTGTTTAGGGAAGTTTTTGGTGTTTAATAGATTATTGTTTTTTAATATTCGGTTGGAGTGGCTGGGGAAACCCAGCCAGATGGGTGGGGTATAAATAATAGATGATGAAGATGATGATGTCCATATGTGTATGGGAATGTAGCGGCAATTGCAAAATGTATGGGCATGCATTCCCTATGTTCTGTCCCCTTCACTCACCTTGTTTGGGGGGCTGTAAAACAACAGCATGTTAAAGGAAGCAGTGGTGGCACTATGGCCCCGTGAGCCCAGCTAGCTCTCTGCAAACAATATTACAATTCCTAGTGAAATGAAGAAGCAGATTATCGGGGCCATACTGGCACCCAGGAATACTGGTACCCAGGGGACAAGTAAGGTGCAGCATGACTTTTTGCTTTGTTATGTATTCTGAAACAGAGACTAACATTGCTCCCTCTCTGCAAACAGAAACAAAAAGTCAACAGCAAGCAATTTTGCGCCATAGGGACATGACGGATATTATCAAATAGCTGTTATCATGCTGTCTTCCTTGGCATATTGCAGGAGACGACACTTAATTGAAAACCAGCTTTAGTAACTCCCACTGAAATAAATGAAACTTAGAGGTGCTTAACTTTTGCTTCAGTTGTGTTCAATATTATGGATCTGTAGGTCTTTGAGAATGAGGGATGCTAAGTAGGTAACTTTGTAACATTATATTGGAGTGCCGTATGTTAGTGAAACTTTTTGACATACATTGATCCTTCCCCTGACAAACAATTCTAAGTAGCTGACTGTCTGAGCTGTACAAAAATATCAGGCAGAGGCTTCTGCAGCCCAAAGCACCTTATTATCTCTTCAAGCAGTCCTGCATATGCATAATTCATACCAAAGATGAATGCAGGCAGAGTGCTATCTGGAGGGCAAAAAACCGTCCTCCTCTTGTAAGGGGAAAGTCAGGCTGGACTCCCTTAGTAGCCATTATGTGGCTCCTGGAATGGACGGTATTGTGCCTAGGTCTATGCCTGCATGCAAGGCTGGATGATAACATTCACCCCTGTGAAAATAAAGATGAGTCTGAATAGGTTCGGAAGAATCAGCCAATGATGCAACACCCACCAGCATCAATAATTCTAATAAACGTAGACCTTATCTTTCCTTATTTGTAGAAGGGAAAATGTCATCAAAGAACACATCCAATGCTGACGCAAAGGGGGACATGAACTAGACAATGGAGGATCTCACCAGGCCAAAATGTTGCGTCTTTTTATTATTTACTAGCTGGCCCGGCCACGCGTTGCTGAGGGTTTTTGTGTTAAATGGACCCTTTCCTGTTAAATGGACCTTCACAGTCTCCCTTTAGAGTCCCCTCACCTGCCCTGTCCCAACCCTGACTCCCCTACGGTAAGTTTCAAAAATAAGACTCCCCCACCCATGCGTGTTCCTGAAAATGTCCCCCCCCCACTGCTTTGGCTAACTCAGGGTCCTACCTCCCCCCAATGGCTATGTTGCGGCCTACTCAGTTTTCCCTGTCCCACCCCACCCCCCACTGCTTTGGCTGACTCAGGGTCCTCCCCCCATGGTTATGTGTTTTCCCCCTCCCTTTGTTGTGCCTCATACCTGTGCCAAACCCCCTCCCCCCCATTGTGGAAGGCCCTATTCTGGTTTGTTTCCCCCTGCTTGGCAATGCTGCGGCCTATTGAAAAAGCTGGGCCTTGTTGCTACAAAAGGCCTGTTTTCAGTTGGTTGATGTGGAATTTTGTGATGTCATCTGGTGGCGCGGCTATTGGATGCTGCTGGAGTCTTCAGAGCTTCTGCTGATGATGTATAATTTGCACGCCACTTTTTTGTGTGCAATCATTATTTTAGGTGTGAAAGGTGTGTGTTTTTTTGGGGGGGGGAATTACGCCAGATCCCTCCCTGGTGCGCATGAAATGTTGTGGCCAAATTTGTTACATTACGGTTCAGTGGTTATGGAGAAAGGCTGTTTCATCCGCGTGCGCAATGCCTACATTTTTTTATATATAGATTGATTTAAAATAGGGTGGCCCAACTTTTCATGCCACGTGGGCCACAAGAGTACTTTGACAGAGAACCTGTGGTCATGGGACGGGAGGAGGAAAGGAAGGAGCACCACAGCCCAGCCCTCATGCTGTTTCCCCAGTGCTGGCTAAGGGCTTTGGGAGGGAGGCGTGAGGCTCTGGCAGGGTCCTCCCACCTCCTTCACAAAGCTGGGAAAGCAATAACTAGGCTTTGGGAAGAAGGCGGGAGGACTCTAGGACCCTGTCAGAGTTCTCATGCCTCCTTCTTTGGGAAGGCAGCATGAGGCCAGGGGGAGGGAATCAAATGTTGTCAAAGGCCACTGAAAAAGGTGTCAGGGGCCATGCATTGGACTACCCTTGAAAGAAATTCATGTCCTAAGATAAAAATTATTTATCCTCAACATTCAAGAAGAAAGAAAGTCAGCTTCATACATGTTAGAAAAATAGCTGTATTTTGTGCAGTGGTGGATGTGCTCATATAGCAAGTGAAATTCCCAGAGCACAAATTAATTTGCAACAGCATCTGGCTGGACAATACTCTCTTAAAAGTGTTTTTAAAATTTTATGAACAAGAGCCGGCTGCAAGATCTGAATTCTGATGGGGTTGCCTTGCCACTTAGTCTTAACATTAATGAGACATTAAATGGGAAACATGAATACCAAGGAGGGACTGACTTGAAATGAGCTGCATTCTCTGTGGTGGCAGAAGTGTTTAGTCTGATTATTTTGACATCCCTGACAGTTGCATGGGGCCAGATGCGAAGCAATGGAGGAAGCCATGTTTGTTTATTTGTCTATGAGGGAGGGATGTGTGGTGGAAACTGATTTCTTAGATCAGAAGAATGTGTGGGTAAGGGGAGCTGAACCCTCCCCCCATCTTGGTCTGCCGCTTCAGACACATGCTCCCAACCCAGCTCACTTTCAGTATCAGAGCTGAACTAGAAGAAAAGGGCTGGGTCAAAGGAGTGTGTGTTGTGCGAAAGGAAAGGGACAGCGCAGTAGTAGAAAGCCTGCTTTTCATGTCAAAGGTCCTAGATTCATTCTCTAGTATCATCGTGTAGGCCTGGGAATATCCCCTGCCTGAAGCTTGGGAGGGCCAGTCAGTGTAGACTAGAGCCTCTCAAACCCCGTACCCTTAGGACCCACCTGAGATGTCTGAAAATTACTGAGTCCTGAGTTAGGCGCAGACATTTTTTTTCCTCACACAGAATTTGCTGATCCTGTGTCTTTAAGCAGACACACACACGCACGCACGCAGGCACGTGCACGCGCGCACGCACACACACAGTTTCCCCCTTCCACCTCCACATACCTCTCAAAGTATTTTTACTCTTCTCCTGTAATTTCTTCTCCTATTCCGCTTTCACACATAACTTGTACTTTATTTTCTCCCACCCTCAGCTAAACTGTCAGTTTCTTTCATCCCTCCTCCCTGGTTGCTTTACATTTATTATTACATTTATTATTCCTGATTTTTCCAGTCATTTTGGCTATCTCAGCATAGTCCATCAATTTTACTGTCCACTCTTCTCTTCTAGGTATTGTGTCGTCCTTCCATCTTTGGGATAACAGCATCCTGGCCGCCGTGTTCAGAGTAGCCTGTACTCTCTATAGTTCCAGAAAAGGGTACAGTTTTGTCTGGGCCCTCTGGCCCTTAATTTGAAGAGGTTTTTTTAAGTATTTGTGGCCTCTTTTGGTGGGGCAGGAGCTGCTTGACCTGTCTTTGATTTGCATATATGCCTTTATTTGTGTTTTAGATTGTTAAATGTGTTTATTGTAATTAGTTAAGATTTTTGCAGCAGTATCACAGCTTAATAGAATAACAGCACATCCTTGCTCAAATGCACATCTTTCTGTGTTTCTCACTTCCAGGTTAGGATGAGAGAAAAATTCAATTCTATTTACATTTAGAGATTAACCTACCTAACCCACACTTTACAAAACAATAGGAGAACCAAAAGACAAACTTATCTTTTGAAATGTTCAGTTCTCTGAATGTGTACAAAATAACTAAGGCCAATTGTCCAGTAATGTGTACAAAATAACTAAGGCCAATTGTCCATAAAATGCAAATAGTCAATAAAATCATAATCAAAAACATATTCTTTTAGGCGAGAAGTGTGCACATTAGACAAAATTGCCTACAAACACATGTATATTATAAATTTACATGGAAATGCTGATGAATTTTCATTAAGACTTAAAAATAAAACTGATATGGAACTATGAAGCGAACTTAAGATGGGGGGGGGGGTGAACGAGAAAATGAGAGAACCCAGAAAAGACAGGTCACCCATCCTTGGTCCTTAAATTTCCCTCTTTGTACAAAGCCGAACAGTCCCTTTCCTTCCCCGTACACATTTCTTCCTTTCTTTTTACTAGGAATAAGTGCTAACATTGTCTTCATTTCAGAGCACAGATAAATCATAAACCTCTGTGTTGAAGGCATAAGATATATAAAACTCGTCTGTCAAGGTTACAGAACATGCCTGCACAGTGCTTCCTTTGTGCTGTGCTTGAATCGGTGATTGTCTTCCTGTTCCACAACCATTCGTTTTCCTTCTATTCAAGAGTTTTCTATTACCTGCCAGATTATTGTATTACTACTAGTAACACAAGTCCTTTGTTTGGTGTGTGTGTGTGTGTGTGTGTGTGCAAAAACAGGGGGGTTGAGAACATCACCAACTCAGAATCCATCCCTGCTTTTTTTTTGGTCTTGCATCCATTTTCTTTCTTTCTTTTTAAGTACAAGTAGGGGGCTTAGACCACATTCACGTCCTACATTTAAATGACTATGATACCACTATATAAACAGTCATGGCAGCCCCCCAAAGAGTGGTGGGAGCTGTAGTTTGCTAAGGGTGCTATTCACCTCACAGAGCTAAAATTCCCAGAGTGGTTTAACAACCACATACAAGTAGATGGTTCAATTGTCTCACACACTAGAAGAAAGTTTTTTTTATGTTCTGGAGTCAATATGCCATTGAATGCTGTGTGAGAGGCTGTTGCCTTCACAATCTTCTTGTGGGCTTCCAAAGGCATCAAGGTGGCCACTGTGGGAAGCAGATTGCTGGAATGAGATGGACCTTTGCTTTGATCCATAACTCTTTCAGCAGAGGATGCAAAGAAGTTCCTGGCTGCCCCAGGCTGGTGCCTACAGATGGTTTGGACTGCATCTCCCATTGGCCTCAGCCTCTATGGCCAATGGTCAGAAGGCAACTGGTTGGAGATGACTGTTTTAGGTATTGCCTGAGAACATCAATGCTAAATTTGCCAGATAGGAAGAGAGAGCACAGTATCTTGTGTTTTATGCTGTGAACCATAGCAGCTAACTCCTAAGGGCTGTGGGGGGCTTCAACCCCCACAATAAAATATTTGAGGGAGTTGGGGCCCCCTACAAAGTTGATGGTCATTCCCATTCCAATGGTGTGTGTGCACTGTACCATGTGATCAATTATGTGGGGCGGGGCTTATCTGGGCCCCTACAATATTTTATTCAAGTTGGCAGGCCTGCTGTGAACTGATTCAAATTTGAATATAACAACAACAACAACAACAACAACAACAACAACAACAACAACAGAACCGAATAAAAGAACAAAGATTGGACACTGAATAGATGAAGGCACAGAATAGATGAAGCTACAATGCACTCTTTTTCGCAGATGTTATATTTCTTTTCCATCACAAATGTTTATTCATTTTACAAGGAGATAATGTTACTTATCACAGGTGCTGCTTTGAACCATTCTCACCAGTTTTGGAGGGAGCATATTTAGAGAAGCAAAAAAACATATATAATCTGCCTTGCTGGCATTTTTTGAGACTGGAGGTATTCATAGAAAAAACAAAGTCATCTATTGACGCAAGCAAAGGCACAATGTTTTTTTGCCTGTCTCTGGAGATCTCAAAGGGATTATATCGAGCTGCTGGGCAATGGTGAGTTCTTGTGTATGAAGATCTGCACTTCATCTGATGAAGGGAGCTCTAATCCATGAAGGTCTATCTCACTGTAAACCTGCTTGACTTTGAGGTGCCCAAGATACTTTTCTGATTAAAAAATGTTTTGCTTTCTTTGAGTTCTGTCTCTTGTATACTGACTGGCTCTGCAAGAGCATAGGTGTAGACCTTTTGCACCCACCCTCACAACTCCATGCACAAGATTAGTGCTGTGCCCAACCCTATCGTCTAATGCCTCAAAAGTTTTATTCCCATTTTCTGCCTTATGGGCAGTTGAGAATGTCTTTAGAATTTCAGTTGGTGCAAGCTTTTAGCTTTCCTTATCTTATAGCTGCCAAGTCTCCCATTTTTCACGGGAAACCCCCGGATTTTAATCCGTTTCCCGCTGTTCTCCTGAATGGAAAAAAATCCCGGAAATCTCCCAGATTTCCTACCTGAGGGAGGCTCCATTTCGGGTGTCGCTCTGCCCATGTGTGGGCATCGGAAATCAGGTGGTGCCGGCACCGGAAGTTGCTTCTATGCAACTTCCGGTGTTGCGCTGCTGCTGATCCCACATTTTTCAGCGGGAGACTTGACAGCTATGCCTTAACTTGGTGAGGCAATTGAATCTGGACTGTATTTGTGTTTTCCTTTTTGGCAAGCATTTCCCCAGCAGCCTCCCCAGCACCCTGTTATGAAAATGTCTTCCCCTTAGACTCTGACTGAACAGAGCACAAAATTTCAAATTACTGGGGGAGAGAGACATTGAAGTAATCTAAGAAATTGTTCTGCTCAAGAAGACAAATTGAAGGACATCCGGTTAACATGAAAGTTACGGCAAACAGATATGTAATAATATGGATATGAATTTACCCTTTGAGCTATTTTTCTTAGTTAACTCTTTTATCTGAATTTTTAGTCGGACACGACTAAACGGCTAAACAACAACAACAACAAAATCTGAATTCCATTGCACACACACACACACACAGCCTAAATTGTACATTCTCCTTTTCCATGCTTTTCTTGGCTGTATACACACCATCCATTTAAAGCATGTTTAAAGAACACTCCTCCTGGGAACTGTAGTTTATCCACCACAGAGCTGTAGCTCCCAGTACCCTTAACAAACTACAGTTTAAAGGATTCTTTGTGTGAAGGGCTTGTGCTTTATATTGGTGTGCACACATTCCTTAGGTGTTTCTATTCTAACTTGTCTATTTTGAAACAGCAGGGAGATCCACCTCTCTGTTGACTGTCAAGTGGTTTGAGCTCCGGGGGATTCTCACCACAAGTGCCAGGGAAGCCTTGCAGTCTTGAAGCTTCTCCAAAATAATCCTGAGTCATCCCTGCAGGTTACACAACCTCTCCAGTGCCAGATACCCTATGTTCTTTTCCGTGCAGCATCTACCTTTGGATATGAGATGAAACAGGAGAAGGCTGTGTGACATAAGCCCTAAAGAGGCCTGGTTACAAAAAAAAAACAACTTTAAAAAGCCCACAAACAAACATGATCAGGGTGTATAATCCTAAATACATTCTCTCAGGCGTAGGTGTGTGAGAGCTGAGATAATTAAATCTTACTTTCCGTTAGTACTGAGTCGATGTTTTGGTTTTCTTTTCAGGTTTCCTTGACTAGATTCTTGATCTCATAAACAGTGCTTAGAGTTACCTCATCTGAAGAGATTAAATGTGCCAGACTCGATATCTGGCTAGCTGCTTTTGAAAGCAGAATGCTGGACTAGATGCAGCTTGGTTTGAGTCTAGGGCTGGGGGAGAATTTTAATTTAGTCGCATTACCCAATCCACACTTACTGAAACAAGGCATGAACCAAAAATGCAGCCACCTTCCGAAATTCACACTTCTCAGAATTATTCAGTGCCTTTGCCAGCGAAGTAAGGTGTACCAAAATGCATATATTTCTATTCCTGTGACTGGATTTTGTTTCAACTGTTTTCAATGCTGAACTTTAAGTTGTGTAACCCGCTTGTGAAACAAGGGTAATAATAACACATCACAAATATAATGTGAAGTATGCATAAATATGCATGTATTCATGAATATATAGGGGAAATTGCTTTGCAAAGGTGTGTATATTAGGAGAAATCCACATTAGAATGCTAATGACTTTTCATGAAGACTTTTTTTTATAATGCAAATTGACATGGAAATGTGAAGAATTTAAGACTTGGAAAATGAGCAACAGAGAGAAACCTAAAATGGTGGATTTGCACATTCCTGTTTGAATCAGCAAGGCAATTATTAACTGTTTCTTGCTTTCTGGCCAAATATGGAACAGGTTAGGTGGTATTTCGGTTGCTGATCCACTAGCAAATTTGATCCCAGTTTCTCTCCCCGCCTCTCAACTCGATTTTGAAAAGTGCTGAGCATTTCATGACCTTGCAGAATGCTTGGCACACACTGAAAGAAAAGCATGTGTTCCATACCATTGGCGTCAGTTAGCCTATATTAAATAGTGTCTATGGCATAGCTGGGGAAACTAGGCCAGGCTGATGCCTGCCTACTCTGGCTTGGCCTATGTGCATGAGAAGGGACTGCATGGAGATATGGAAGCAGGAAACTTCTGATGGGATTGAAGGCTGAGGCAAGGTGAGGTAGGCTGGGCTGCAGAAGTTAGAAGCACTCATTTGAGGGAAAGGAGTGGGGAATGGTTAAAAGAGAGACCACAGCACAAAGATGGAGAAATAATGGAGGGAAATTGCAAAGCTGTTGACTAAACAATGGGAAATTACTTCCTTGACAGAAGAGGTATTGAACTTGGGGGCTGACTAAGGGGACCTGAGAGAAGCCTGAATAAATTGTTGACTGGGGCTAGGCTTGCCAAAAAAACAACAACCCTAGGTAACACTATGTATGGGCTGCTTCAAAGTAAGCTATAGTTTAGTGTTTTGAGAAAGAGCCAAGCTTCCTTGGGCCTTGTACACTCCCTATGCAACACAGCCATGAAGAGGAGTATGTTTTGCTTCATTTTTTAGGTACACCACCAGTTGCCATGTTGTCCAAACTCAATGAGCTGTGCTGCATGGTAAACATACGGTAGTTTGTTGAAAAACGCTATTTTAAAACTATAGCTTATGACTTGTTTCAACAAAACCATCTCCAAACCTTGACTTATGGTTCATTTCCCATAATGCTAAACCCATGGTTTGTGTGTGAATCATATCAATGTCTCTATGGTGGCTATTGACAATAGTTCTAGGCAGGTGCTGCACATTAAAAGAAGAATGGAAGGTCCCCCCCCCATGTTTTCACCAGCCCCTGTTCTTCTACTTTTTAACATCAGCATGCTCTACAATTGTCAATCAGTAGCAAACAGGATCTTTATGCTCTGAAAGGCTTCCACCTTCTGATTTAGTCAGATTATACTGCTGTTAGAGGCACAAGAACAGGCTGTGCAAGTTTTTTTGTGTGTGTGCTCTTGATAACTGGGCCCAAGCAAAAATTTCTTTTAGAAGCATTCAGTTGAGAATGCTTGTAAAAGAAAAGGAATAAAACATGTTTTTCTGACAGATATGGGAAATGTTGTGGTCTGTGGATTCAGCAGTTTTGAAGCTAAGTTTTGAGGAGTGCAATCCTTTGTTTCTTCTCAGAGGTAAGTCACACTGCGTTCAATGGGTCAGTATTGGATTTAGGCCCTAGTCTTCCATACACTTTCATGACCTTGAAGAAGGCTTAGCAAACACTGAAAGAAGTATACATATTGAACCCAGTGAGACTTATGTCTGAGTCAGCCTGCATAGGATCAGGCTGTCCAAAAAGCAATGCTACTAAGAAGCCTCATGGAAGTCAATACAATTCACTTCTGAGTAAACATGATTGCTGAACATTAGGCAAACAAGAATATATCTATGGAAAAGGGAAGACCATCCTGTCATAATGCAACATTGACATGAACTGTGATGATGTGTTTTACGTAGGGCTGCCCTTGAAGACAGTTCAGAAACCTCAGGTGGTACAGAATGTTGTGGCTCATCATTTGAGTGGAACATGCCGTTAGGAACATAGTAGTCATAAAGGTAAAGGGACCTCTGATCGTTCGGTCCAATTGCAGATGACTCTGGGGTTGCACGTTCATCTCGCTCTATAGGCCGAGGGAGCTGACGTTTGTCCGCAGACAGCTTCCAGGTCATGTGGCCAGCATGATTAAGCCGCTTCTGGCGAACCTGAGCAGCGCATGGAAACGCTGTTTACCTTCCCGCCGGAGCTGTACCTATTTATCTACCTGCACTTTGATGTGTCAAATGGACTGCTTTCCTATTTGTTATGTACTAAGCTTGGATCCTGGAACAATAGGCAGGTAGGATCCTAGAACACAACAACCTGATTGGCTTGCAGGAGCAGCCCAATCAGACCCCAGGAGGAAGTTAATCAGCCTATTAGGCCGATAAGACGCTAGAATACAACAACTGATTGGCCTGCAGTAGCAGCCCAATCAGTCTCCAGGAGGGAAACACAATCAACCAATCAGATGGGATTCATTGTAATAATGTATATAAAGCCTGAGGTTTGGGGGGAAATTCATTCACTGTTTTCCGAGCTGCAATAAAGAGCATGAAATCACTGTACGTCTCCAAGTACAGTATATTCCTGCGTATAAGACTACTTTTTAACCCAGGAAAATCTTCTCAAAAGTCAGGGGTCGTCTTATACGCCGGGTCATATTTCTTATACAGTGAGTATATCCCAAACTCTATATTTTAACTGGAAAAGTTGGGGGTCGTCTTATACGCCCAGTCGTCTTATACGCCAGAATATACGGTATATTTCACTTTTGAAACCTGGCTTTTTAGGGTGGCATTTTGTATCAGCTGAAGGTGTTTGGTATTGGGTTTCCCCCCCTTGTTGACATTTTAAAGGCTGAGTTTAATTGCAGCATTGCTGTTTTGTAGAATGAATTTCAATATTCATGAATATCATGAATGCTGGTTTTATTTTATTTATATTTTGTTATTTATATCGGCATGTTATTTTATTTGCAGCCTACATGGCAAATAATGGCTTCAAAGCCATTTACAACTATGAAAACTATACATAGTTAAAATGCACAATAACAAATACATTGAGTCTTTAAAACATCCTGAATGTACAATAAAACAAACACAAATAATAACAATCAAAAGAGTTAGAACAATAAAATAAGAGTTCGTCCCAGGGGAATGCATGTGTATACTATATACTGCTTCAGGAGGATATTACTTTTCTTTTCTTGAACCCCCTCGTCCACCAAATGTTTTACAAGCAGACAAGCTTATAAAATGCCAAAGAAGGGGGGAAAGTGTTCTAATACCTGTAGTACAGCTGATTTCTGAAGAATAAAACACAAAAGCATCCTTATGTCCTTCATAGCCTAAGGCTACCAGGGACATAAACAATAAAATATAACAACATTCTGCAAAAGAAGAATCCCCAAAATTGGTTACAGAGTCTCAGGTCATAAGTGAAGTAGCGGCTTCCCCAGGGCAGACACAGAGCTGATCGCTGTTTGATCTTTGCAAGTGGACTACTGTGTTTTGTTCCAGGGCCTTGTCTATTCTATTTTAAAGCAATAAACCATCCAAGAACCTTCTAAAAATATAAAATTTTTGCACTTAGCAGAGTAGACCGTTCGACAATACAATGCAATTTGTGTTGCATTATGCTGCACTGTATGGTGCTGTTCTGTGCTTTCAGAGGCTATATGCCTCTGAATGCCAGTTACTGGGAATTGCAGATGCAGAGAGCTCTCTGTTGCTCAGGTCCGGCTTGTGGGGTTCCCGCAGGTCTGATCGACCACTGTTAAAACAGGATGCTGGACTAGGTGAGCTTTGGGGCTGATGCTACGTGCTTCTTATGTTCTTAAACCTCTGAGCATGGTGTTGTTTATTTTGCCAGGAATATGATTCTAAGTTGGAAAGTGCAAGATGAAAAGGTGTCCAGCAACACATTAATTGAGAATATTGCTTATGGTCCCATCAAAGTTTAGCACTTTTCAAAATAAAAAAAATTCCTTGCAGCAGCACCTTAAAGACCAACTAAGTTTTTATTTTGGTATGGGCTTTCGTGTGCATGCACACTTCTTCAGATACACTGAAATAGAAGTCCCCAGACGCTTATGTAGAGAAAGGGTGGGGAGGGGGTATCATTCAGAAGGGTGGTGGAAATGGGTGATTGACTGACTGATAGCTGTTGACGACTGTAAACGACTGCAAATGGTCTTGCATGAAAAAGCAAGGGTTGAGATGACTGAAGATCACTTATTATGTATAATGAGATAAGAATCCAATGTCTCTGTTCAAACCAGGCCCCTCCATGGTTTTGAGCTTGGTGATAAGTTGCAATTCAGCAACTTCTCTTTCCAGTCTATTTCTGAAATTCTTTTGTAGTAAGACAGCTACTTTGAGATCTTGTATAGAATGTCCTGGGAGATTGAAGTGTTCTCCTACTAGTTTCTCTGTCTTGTAATTCCTGATGTCAGATTTATGTCCATTTATCCTTTGGCGTAGGGTTTGGCCTGTTTGTCCAATATAGAGAGCTGAAGGGCACTGTTGGCATTTGATGGCACCCAGGTTTGAACAGAGACATTGGATTCTTATCTCATTATACATAATAAGCGATCTTCAGTCATCTCAACCCTTGCTTTTTCATGCAAGACCATTTGCAGTCATTTGCAGTTGTCAACAGCTTAGCTATCATTCAGTTTCCACCATCCTTCTGAGTGATACCCCCTCCCCACCCTTTCTCTACATAAGCGTCTGGGGACTTCTATTTCAGTGTATCTGAAGAAGTGTCCATGCACACGAAAGCTCATACCAAAATAAAAACTTAGTAGGTCTTTAAGGTGCTGCTGGAAGGATTTTTTAAATTTTGTTTCGACTATGTCAGACCAACACAGCTACCTACCTGTAACTAGCACTTTTCAGTCGCATTGGTATGTGCTTAAATTTTGCAGGATCATATCCATTGTTAAATATTTGTTTTGATTTTGCTCTGCTTTAAATTTGTCTACTTAACGTTGTGCTAATGAGAGTTTGGAGTTAGGGGAAAATACTAGGGCTGCATCCAAATAAGATCTACTCAGAGGAGACCTATTAAAATGAACAGCCTAAGTTCGTAATGTTCATTACTTTCAGTGGGTCTACTCTAAGTATGACTAACATTGGATACACAATCTACAGAAAGCAGAATAATCTGTGAATTAGAAGAGTAGTGTAATAGGCGATCATGTGATGATGGAACTAACATTTCAGAATGTAAACTATGGGTGAAGACAGATGCCACATGAAAAGGGTGCTCTCAGTGCGCCACTCAGCCTGGCTTCCTCCCAGTTCTGAAAGCGAAATGAGAGATGTGAGTCAAATGCTGGATCAGCTGTCAGCCTTGCCCATCTATTCCCCGGTACTTTTAAGCAGGATGCCTGCCTTTAAAAAAAGAAAAAGAAAAAAGTGTGGCATGAATGTCAATGTGTTTATCAGATCTTTCGTCACCTTATTAATAAATCCACAAAGAACTGCTCTGGGGAGGGGAGTTTACTTGGGTGACATCACAGAGGGCTTAGCTGATCAACCTTCAAGCTGCACACAAACAACCTCAATCGTTGAGTAGAATATACCGGCAGGCGTTATTGAACACGTTATTAAGCAACCAGATTTTTTTTTTGAGGGGAGGGTTATGTTGTTGTTGTTGTTGTTGTTGTTGTTGTTATTGTTGTTAAACAATTGGCAGCCAAACCCCCTTGCTGATCTACTGCAAATGACCCAGAGATCTTCCAGAAGATGCCAGTTTGTTTTCTACCCAACCTTGCACTAGAGGATAAAAAAGGCAGGGTATGAACTTAAATATAAAATAGTAGCAAAAAGTGTTGCCTGGGAATTCTATGGCTTTGGTGCAAATTTGCATTATACTAGGAAAAATTTCTCTGCAGAAAAAGTGTGTATACTTTATTAGGCATAATTTAAAAAGTGTTTATTGGGAGAAGTTTGCACTAAATTGCTGATAAATTTTCACAAGGATAAAACAAAAGGCAACTCAAATTGCTGCAGAAATGTGGGGAACTCAATTTAAGATTAGAAAAACGAGAAACCGAGAGGACCAGAACTTTGGCAGATCCTTACATGGAGATGCTGAATACTGAACCTGGGAATGTTTGCATTCAAATCCAATGAGCTGTGCACCTTTCCCAAATGAATTTATTTACTTTAATGTCAAAGTGAGAATGATTTTGTGCTCTCAGCACAAAGTTCCTAATAGCATTGGGGCCGAATTGTCAAATCTGGAGACCACTTGGCCGAGAAGAAGGCAATTACGTTTACATGTCGGGACTTAGATTTCTGCTGGTGTCCCCTCTGTCCCCTAAGCATGCTCCGCCCAGTTCCAAAATGGCCACCGCACCAGAATAAACCGGGGGAAAACAAAAAAATCTGTTTTTTCAGCTAGGAACAGCTGGAAAAAATGGGGATTTCCCGGGGAAAACGGGAGACTTGGCAGCTATGCCCTAAGCAGCTACAGCCACACATGCCACATATACCATGCCAACCTTGAAGGCTCACATCACTACTAGAGATAGTTTGGGCAGCGGCAAAGGAAGCCGCTCGAGGCGCCCATAGGGGCAGGGCGCACCGTGGGGCCTCTGGAGTCTGCCTGCCTCCCCCCTACAGCTGGGGGGGGGAGGCAGTGGGTAGACCATTTGGGCAGTGTGGAGGCTGTGCATGCCCATGCCACCGCGCATCTCTCCCAGGAGAGACACGTGGCTTGGGGGCGCTGCAGTCCCTGCGGTTAGTGCTGCCCGGCATTTTGTCACCCCCCTCAGTGGTGACACCTGGGGTGGACCGCACCCACTGCACCCCTCTTCCTCCGCTCCTGGGTTTGCGGACTGGGAGTGGAACTGAGCTCATGTTTCTCTGGGTCTGGCCCAGTAAAAGGGAACTGCTACTTAGGAATGACATTACAGTAACGAGACATAGGAAAAAGAAGAAGACAATATCCACTGAAGACCATTCATGCCCTCATTCCTCCCCCCCCCCCAGTCTCTGGGCAAGTTCTGTTCATACACGTTTTCAGGGAATTTCCTCCCAACCTATTCTCTCATTTCCTGCAGAAAAGCCGCCTTTTCCAAGTTTGCTAATGCAATGATATCTGTTTTAACTGTCTAAGTAATTTATTCAAGATGAAATGGTTTACTTGCTCTGACTTGCTGGCAACTTAAATCTTCTGGGGAGGGGGGGTGGCAGCAGCGGGGTATGTTGCCAAGTCCAGACTCTTAAAGGCAGGTTCACACACAGTCAAAAATCATCTGCTCTCCCATTGCAATTCAGGGCGGGGAAGCCCTTTGGGTGCACTGATGGTCACTCTATGGTCATTTCTGCTACCACAGAAGGCTTGTCTACATTTTCAGAAAAGAACATCTTTACAGATGTGGCTTGTACCATCGTGGTGGAAGAAGCTGCACTGGATCAAATTCAGTTGCAACACTTAAAGGTACAGGAGTCCTCTAAGAGCCAGGAAACCTAGTCCTAGACCACATTCACACCACACATTTCAGGCACCATTATATCACTTGAACAGAGTTTATTGCTAACAAATTTATTGTTAATCCACTCTGGGAATTGTAGTTTTGTGAGAGGAATAGGGGCCCCATAACAACTCTGAACACCCTTAGCAAACTACCATTCCCTAGATTCCTTAGGGGAAGCCTATAATAGGGTATAATAGTGCTTGAAAGGTAATGAGGCAGATGTGACCCTAGATATTAGTGTTTGTACATAGCACCTTAGAATACAAGCAAGAGAGCAGCCACATGGATATGAACCCGCTTTGCATTGCATTTTCCTCTCCAGTATTGCAGTTTCCCAAAGGGTAAGGTCTTGCTTAGCTCTTTCTACCTAATACCCTGTTCAGGTGGGACCATAAATCAGTGGTGGAGCCCGTGTCCTGTATGCAGAATGTCCAAGGTTAAAAAGATCTGGAAGGAGGTAATGAGAACTACCTCCCCCCCCCCCAACCCTAGCAAGCCACTGCCGGTCAGAGTAGACAGTACTGAGCTAGATGAACAAAGGGCTCCTCCAGGCAACCTGTTCCTTCAGCATCCATCCTGATCCACTTGCACAAAGCTCATACAGTGGTTTGACAATGTTTGAGTGGCCCCAGTCCTGCCACTCACCACCTGGCCTGGGCGGGGCCTGAGGCCTATAAGAACTGCTGCTGCTGCTGCTGCCAGCCAGGAGGACTCCCCTGCTCAGCGCCTGAAGGCCCCAGTCCTGCCACTCACCACCTGGCCTGGGCGGGGCCTGAGGCCTATAAGAACTGCTGCTGCTGCTGCTGCTGCCAGCCAGGAGGACTCCCCTGCTCAGCGCCTGAAGGCCCCAGTCCTGCCACTCACCACCTGGCCTGGGCGGGGCCTGAGGCCTATAAGAACTGCTGCTGCTGCTGCTGCCAGCCAGGAGGACTCCCCTGCTCAGCACCTGAAGGCCCCAGTCCTGCCACTCACCACCTGGCCTGGGCGGGGCCTGAGGCCTATAAGAACTGCTGCTGCTGCTGCTGCCAGCCAGGAGGACTCCCCTGCTCAGCACCTGAAGGCCCCAGTCCTGCCACTCACCACCTGGCCTGGGCGGGGCCTGAGGCCTATAAGAACTGCTGCTGCTGCTGCTGCTGCCAGCCAGGAGGACTCCCCTGCTCAGCGCCTGAAGGCCCCAGTCCTGCCACTCACCACCTGGCCTGGGCGGGGCCTGAGGCCTATAAGAACTGCTGCTGCTGCTGCTGCCAGCCAGGAGGACTCCCCTGCTCAGCACCTGAAGGCCCCAGTCCTGCCACTCACCACCTGGCCTGGGCGGGGCCTGAGGCCTATAAGAACTGCTGCTGCTGCTGCTGCTGCCAGCCAGGAGGACTCCCCTGCTCAGCGCCTGAAGGCCCCAGTCCTGCCACTCACCACCTGGCCTGGGCGGGGCCTGAGGCCTATAAGAACTGCTGCTGCTGCTGCTGCCAGCCAGGAGGACTCCCCTGCTCAGCACCTGAAGGCCCCAGTCCTGCCACTCACCACCTGGCCCAGGGCAGGGCCTGATGGGCTTTATAAAGGACTGTTGCCGCCGCTGCTGCTGAGCAGAGAGGGCTCCATTTTGTTTTGTTTTGTTTGTTTAAATTCCTGTTATTTTTTACCTATGTTATTTAAACTGTATTAAGGATGTATTCTTAGTTTTAGATATTGATTTATGTTGAAATTGTTTTCTATTCGGTTGTGTATTTTTTGATGTGGTTTATGTATTGTTTGTGACTTTTGTAATTGTGCTATTGCTGTATTGTTTTGATATTCGACTGGAAGCCGCCCAGAGTGGCTGGGGAGACTCAGCCAGATGGGCGGGGTACAAATAAAAAATTATTATTATTATTATTATTATTGATCTTTATTGAGTATTCATTCTGATTTATTTACATCCATCCTGCTGTATTCCCATCTAACAGTCATTTATACCTCCTTTCTTAGGGCATTTCCCTGCCAACTTCCTAAGCACAGAAAGCCCATTTTCTTTTATTTAAAGAGTGAATTTGCTGCTCTAGAGCAACAGAGTGCTTTACTCCACTTTGACAGCACACACCTACATTATGCCTGAATCCCTCCTGCAAAAAGGAAACATCGTGGAGGCACCCAAAGAGCATGACCTGCTATAAAAGCACCTTCCCATGCTCCCGAATGGGGACAGTGGCATTTTAAAAAAATGAAATAAAGTTTTATTTGATTTTCTAAAATATAAACATACAACCAAAACAATTCCAAATGTAATTATCGAGATTACTCTGAATCTCCTGACTTTCCCCCATCCCTTCCATAGGTCCTATTGATTCAATTTTCAACTGCGTATCAATTTTTCAGCTTCCTAAATTATCTCTACATTCTGCTACATTACAAGTGTGTTTAAAATCCTGCTAATGTTTTGACCTGTTTACAATAATTTTGTATATACATTATAAACATTTCCCACCCACCCCCCTTTTCCTTTTAAATCTGGTCTTCTTGATTCCTGAGCTTCCCAGTTAGTTTTGCCATTTCGGCATAGTCCATCAACTTGCCTTAGCCTTAGCCTGGCATTCTTCTCTGGTTGGGCTTGCTTCTTCCTTCCACCTTTGGGCAAGACAGTGGCATTTAGACCTATCACCTGCTGTATGCAAAATGTGGTTCCAGCTGTGATGTATGCCCCTCCCCAAATAAACCTCTGCTGGTGCCAAAGCCTGATATGGCACATCAACATAAGAGTTTATGACTTAACTGGTGGTGTACAAAATTTGTGCTAGTGGCAAGTGGCTCAGCTGGCCTGTTTGCCCTGTGCCCGGTACAATCCAGTCCTCTTCTGTTCAGCATACCCGTGTGAAACTGGCACACATTTCCTAAGCAAATAAATCAGCTTTGTTTTTCTGGAGATCCAGGGTAAGGGAGGGCGGAGGGAAGAATCACAATGTGCTCACAGTGCTCCCTAATCAGCTGCTGTTGACTGATTATTTTGCTTCCCAAGACAAATGTTGGTTTTGCTGTTGACTTTGCCCCTAGCGCTGTTGGGAAGGAGAATAACTAAACGTGGTAGGTTTGGCCACAATCCCGAGGCAATAGTCTGGCTTGAGTCGCTCAACTGGGGAATCCTTTTAGTAGCTGATATTAAATTCCAACCTGAGAGACATGTAGCCCCTTGCTGATATTAATATCCAGTTGCATGGACCCTGTTTAGTGGGTATTCATTAAAGCAGCAGGTCATTTCCCCTGGCGAGTTAATGTGCTTTGGAACATTTCTGAACTGCATGATCAAAGTGTATACGGTGTTGGCTCGGAATTTTTGCAACGCTAAGACAGGTTTATTAAACCACGTTTTGGCACTGCTTCTTTTGTAAAGTGCTGAGTCTGTAAAATTGGGAAAGGGAATATTCCATGTCAGGTGCATGAGTAGGTCCAGTTTTATGCCTCCATTTGAAACCACCAACATGAGCATCAACATGTGCATGAATAATGGACTGTGATGTGGTCTCTTTATAGCTACAGGGGAAATTGAAAGTTACGAGTGAAGCATCACCTAGGAGGCTTGTCTGCATGATTGTGGTTTGTGTGTTTTGTTTTGAGTTATCAAAGGTCTATGGTTTTTCTGGTTCTATATCTATATCATCTATATCTATATCTATATCTAATATATCTATATCTAATACACCTCCTAAAATCAATATCCCACTTTGCTCATTTGAAAACTGCCATGTTTTTCTTTTCTGGTGCTTTCTTCCTAATAAAGAACCTATGCAGTTCATTTAAGGCGAGAAACAGATCTGGGTAACTGCTGGGTGTTAAGAGTTTAAAAAATGGCAGAATCAGCCATTGGCCCAGTTTACAAGCCTCAGTATACCATAGCTAAGCAATTGGCAGACTGCCTCTGATACTGGAGGTAATACAGTCATACTTCGGTTTAAGTATGCTTTGGTTTGAGTACTTTCAGTTTAAGTACTCCACGGACCCGTCTGGAACAGATTAATCCACTTTCCATTACTTTCAATGGGAAAGTTCGCTTCAGGTTAAGTACAGACTTCCAGAACCAATTACACTCATACTTCGGGTTAAGTACGCTTCAGGTTGAGTACTCTGCAGGCCCGTCTGGAACGGATTAATCCACTTTCCATTACTTTCAATGGGAAAGTTCGCTTCAGGTTAAGTACGCTTCAGGTTAAGTACAGACTTTCGGAACCAATTGTGTACTTAAACCGAGGTACCACTGTATAGCCATTGTGACCTTTATCCTTCATGGATTTGTCTAATTCCCTTTTAAAGCTGTTCAACTTGGTAGCCCTCACTACATATTGTGGCGGTGAGTTCCATAGTTTAACTGTGTGACGTGTGAAGAAGAGCTTCCTTTAGTTAGTCCTGAATCTCCCACAATTCACATTCATTGCACGGCCTTGGGGTTTAGTATTATGAGAGATGGAGGAAAGCCTCTATCCATGTTCCCATGCCGTGCATAATTTTATTCATTTCTACAAGATCTCACCGCTATTCACCCCACCTTAAATTAACCCCCACCCCATCTATGTGTCCACCTATCTATTATTTCCTGTTACATTGTTTTCAAAAGTAGTTTGTTGTGGTGCTCAGGTGAACAGACAATGCGGGTAGAAACTTGCTTTTAATTTCTGAGCTCTTTGGGGGGAGAGAACAAATAGGCTCAGAAAAGAATAGTGAGGCGTTTGAGGCTTCCCTTGGCCTTAACAAGTTTGCAGATGTCAAAAACGGTTTTCACAGGTGATTCACACAGGCATTGACTCATCAAACCACTTGGGCACATTAAAAGAGGGGGAAGGCAGGTAAACAAGTTGCAGAGACTTGGTGCGAAACTTCTGTCAAAAGCTCAGCATGTGTTGGTTTTTTTTGGGTTTTGCTGGAAGTATTAAAAATGAAGGGCAAATTTGCAAATGTGATTCATAGACCATGAAAACTTCCGATGCAGGCATGTCTCAGGAGGTGGGATGGGGTGTGTGTGTGTCATAATAACTCAGTGGCAAGACACATGCTTTGAATGCAGAAGATCCGGGGCTCAATTGCTAGCAAATCCAAAATGCTTGGGAAGCAGGACAAGATGCCCATGTCCATGCACAGAAGCCAATCAAACTGGTAGATGAATTTTACTTGGATGCTAGTGACAGCCTCCACCACAACTGGTGGGCAGCAGGCTGGTTTGGGAGGCACAGGGCAAGTTGCACTACGGAATTCTCTCCTCTAGTGCCTTGAAACCCTCCACACAACCTCTGCCGCCCGAGGCCGCTGCTCCCCTCTGCCTAATGGCAGGGCTAGCCCAGAGCATATCCAGTTAAAGCAGCAGTAGGCAACGTGGTGCCCTCCAAATTTTGTTGGACTACAATTCTCATCAGTCCCAGCCTACATGGCTAATGGTCAGGGATTATGCGAGTTATGGCACAGCAGTATCTGGAGGAACCTATGCTGGCTACCCCTGAATGAAAAGGATATGGGAGCAGTGCTGGGAATGAACTCTGTCTGCACAAGTTCTGGAGAGCCTCTGCAGGTCATGAGAGGCTGAGATGTGGCAGCCATTGTGGTTCAGCTTCTCTGGGGAGTTAGAGGGTACTGCTGCACTTCTTCATTGCCAGAAAGCAGCCAGTCCCCTTGTGGCCTGAAAATAGATTGTTTTCATTTATTTGTTACATTTATTACATTTATTACCAACCCTTCCTCCATGTAGTTCCAAGTTTTATTCCCACAACAACCCTGCGAGGCAGGTTAGGCTCCGAGTCGGTGGCGGCCCAAGGTAGGTAAACCAAGGGAGCTTCAATGATGTCCGAATGGGGATTTTAGTACAGGTCTCTACAGTTCTAGTCTGAAACACTAACTTCTCCCCACAGAGACACTGGCATCAGATCCAAGTAACTCCCTTGTCATCAATGCGGCCCCACCAGGAATTGTCTTTATTTTAGTCATTATTACATTTATATGCCACTTTTCCTCAAAGGAGTTCTAAGTGGTGCACATGTCTCTCTCTCTGTCTGTTTTCCCTCACAACTCTGGGAGGACCGTGAGGCAATGACACGCAAAACCAACTGTCTGAGGCAGCTACCTCAATCTGCCTAACTGTAGGACGAAACTCGACAGAAATTCGGGTCAATGGCCCACCTAGTTCAGCATCCTGTTCTCACAGCGCTCAACCAGATGCCTATGGGAACCCCGCAAGCAGGACTTACATCACTACATCTTGTGGGAGCAAATTTCATAGTTTAACTACAGATCAACTAAAAAGGTTTGCCGTTCCAAGCATGGTTTTCCACACCTGCCCCCAAGCTTGCACAAGCCTTCCTCTGTTCCCAAAGACTCCTTTCCTATGACTTTCCTAAATCATCTTAACCTCACCTTACCTGACCCTCCACTAAAACCCGACTCCCTGTTCCTAATGATGACACAACTCATTTGGCAATCGACCTTTCGTTTCACTCTTGTTTTGTTTGTCTACTGTAGATTGTACTGTACTAAATGGGAAGGAACGGGCTCAGTTTCTCAACCACAGGCCTGCCCTCCTTTATTTATAACAGAAGCCCCTTTCCTTTTCGTTTGTTTGTAACGCTTCCAACATCCTTAACAAACTACAGCTCCCAGCATCATTTAGGGGGAAGTCACGTGCTTTAAACATGCAGTGTGTATGCTTTAAATGGAGGGAAAGATCTATCCCCTGTCTCTTTTGCACCTGGTTCTGATTGGTGGATCCTGCGGTTCTCATTAAAAAAAATACCCTGCCAAGTAGATCTGGCAATCTTAAACTCTGCCTTGCCAACAGAATTTGGAGAAGTCCTATAATGATTTTTCTTTTAACCCTCCCATGGGAGTGGTCTGCTGATAAATAATAAGTGTTCCATTTTCAGAATAATGAGGGCTACATTTCTGCCAATACAGATATGAGTAATTAAATGAGGTGGGGTTTTTGTGGTGTTTTTTTTAGGAGGGAAGAGGAAGCAAAACTCTAAAGACTTTGTTAATGCATCCTAGCACACACTGCATGTGTGGGCTTGCTGAACCCTTTCCTGTTTTCCATTCCCCACTGCAATGGAAATAGAGCTCCTAAATGGTCGGTCACACCCTTCTCTCCAGAAATAGCCATTCTGTGTTCTGGGATCGCAATGCAATTCGTGAAAGCGCTACACCTGGGAAACAGATCTCCGGATAATGAAGGATGTGCCATCGCTAAATCAAAGAAACATATAAATAAGCACTAACAAAGAGCTTATTGTCTCGGCAGACCAGGGGGCACCTCGCTCTGTTCTGTTGTTTGAGGGAAAGCAGTTCGGCACCAGGAATCTTCTTACACTTCCTTTCCCTTCATTGACAAGCTTCCTGGCTGATTTCTATTAGTACAGCTTGAGGCATGTTACACCCAGAGAAAATGGTATGGTGTTGGGGTTTCTTCCCTCTGAACTCTGCTGGGTACTCCACCAGGGGCGTAGCCAGGATCAAAATTAGGGGGGGGCAAGGGGTGGGGCAAGGGGCGGGAGGGGAGGGGCCACAGCGGAAATGTGGGCAGGGCCACGTGGCCTGCGCCTCCCAGGTCTTCGGAGGAGGCGGCCCCAGGCTCACGTTCCCTGCGCGACTCTGGAGCTTCGCGCTGGGAGCGGGAGCCTGGGGCTGCCACACTGCGCCCCTCAGCCTTTGCTTCGGGGGGGGGCAATTGCCCCCTCCTGCCCCCCTGCCTACGCCCATGTACTCCACTCAGCAACTAGATTTCTCTGCCAAGGTTCACCAAGGAGCTTGAATGCCTTGGCTGGCTGGCCAGAGCAGCAGAGACATAGCCAGACTGCAGCAGAGGGCTACAAGACACTGACTCCCCATCATATGTGACCATGAAAATGATGCCTCTACCATACTAACTTCAGCTTGCACCTATATGCTAAAATTTCTGTGTATTATGACTAGGTAGAAGGTAAAGGACCCCTGGACAATTAAGTCCAGTCAAAGGCAACTATGGGGTTGCGGCGCTTATCTCGCTTTCAGGCTGAGGGAGCTGGCATTTGTCCACAGACAGCTTTCCGGGTCATGTGGCCAGCATGGCTAAACCGCTTCTGGCGCACAGAGGACCGTGATGAGTGCCAGAGAGCATGGAAACATTGTTTACCTTTACCTTCCCGCCACAGCGGTACCTATTTATCTACTTGCACTTTTTGGCATGCTTTCACAGTGCTAGGTTGGCAGGAGCTGGAACAGAGCAATGGGAGCTCACCCCGTCACGGGGATTCGAACCGCCGACCTTCCAATTGGCAAGCCCAAGAGGCTCAATGGTTTAGACCACAAGGCCATCCGTGTCCCTGTATATGACCAATACTTTGTGGCAGTGAGTTAACAAGCACCAGCCATCCATTGTTGGCTACCAGCAAAAGCACCATCAGTCACCAGAGTGCCATAGAACAATTTATTATCTGTTGCCACAGAAAACAAGTGCAACACAGCTACTCCTCTGGAATAATAGAATTGCAGAGTTGGAAAAGGACCCTTAGGATCATCTCGACCAACCTCCTATGCAGCTGTCCCATACAGGGATCAAACCTGCAACCCTTGGTGTTATCAGCACCACGCTCTAAGCAACTGAGCAATACATGCAATGGAATAGAACTTGATTAGGTTATTTTATTGCCAAGCCAGCATATGCTTTGCATTCTGTGTGCAATTCATTGTTTTGTTTATCATTCTATGACCCCACTTGATTGCATCACCTTTCTAAGCTAAGCAATTATGGGCTTCAAAACAATCCTTGCTATGGAAGCTCAGGCATGTTGCATGGATCCAAGTCTGTTATTTTGCTAGCAATTTTTAACCTACCTATCTGCGTGTGGCATGAAAGACAGGTGAAATTAGGATCCTTACAAAGCCAGAGATGTTTCAATCTTTGGCTTTAGCTGAAACAAAGATTTAACACAGCATCTAAGATAAACGTGTGGAGTCTGTTTACAATGCCGCTGCATTTCAGTGCTTTCATAATATTTATGCAATTTAATCTGTTTAATCTATTTTTATGGAGACGAAGGCATTTTGCAAGAAGAAGAAGAAATGTTCTCAGCCCTCTCCACTCTTCCCCCACCTGGTAGATAACCCAATATGACTAGCTCAAACTTTCAATGCTTTTGGCTTTCTTATGTAACGCAGCTTTTACTAGAACTTTTTCTACTTTAATGTTTTCCCCCCACTGCTAATTAAAATTTGTAAATCAAAGCCTAATGATACAGCCCATAGCTATGCATACAGTGCGGCAGAGTCAGGGAGGAGAAGCAGGAGAGAATAAGGAGTTTGTGTTTGGGATGGGTTGCTGCAAACCCAAATAAAATGCTTTGCAATGGTGGGAAATATCTGCATGGGGGATTTGCTCTGTTGAGATGTACCACCCACTGCCATTTTACACAGAATCACTATCGATGATTGCACGAGTAGATAGCAAAATAGAGAGGACCATTGCATATTATGAGGAACACTGCAGGCGGTGTACAAAATATTTAAGTGCATTCCATCAGTTTGCCTTGGGGGTGAAGCATATTTTAGTTCACCCACTGTCCCATCTACTGGTTGTTGGGTGTTGTTTTTTAAGTATGTAGCGGACATCCAATAATAGCTTTCCCTGCTTCTGCTTCAGCACAATAGCACCAAGCTTGGTTTAAGCTTGGAAAAAAAGAAGATACATTGTCTGCTAGGAAACTCAGTGGTGCTAGCCTGCAATGGAAGCATGAGCCTGCCTTGGTCCTGCAGTCAACCTGATCAGAATTGTGGGTGGCCAGGAGACTAAGGAAAGCTGAATCTCTCCATGATTGCATTGAATGGTAGTCCGATGCACTAAAAACACGAGAGACTGCCTTATACTGAGTCAGCAGCAAAGTGCTATCCAGATGTTGTTCTCAGCCAGTATGGCCAGTGATTGGGATGATGAGGGTTATAGTCCAAGAACACCTAAAAACCATCAGAGGCCATTCTGGAGAACCACTACCAATAATAATAATAATAATAATAATAATAATAATAATAATAATATATTTATACCCCGTCCATCTGGCTGGGTTTCCCCAACCACTCTGGGCGGCTTCCAACAGAAATATTAAAATACACTAATTTCTTAAAGATTAAAAGTCAGAGGGTTAGGCAATCTGGTTGGCTGCATTCACATCCCAGTTCATTCCATATCCCCAACATTTCCCTAACTGTTAATGTCTGCATTATATGTGACCTGTCGCACCATATAAAAGCCACTTCCAGAAAAAAGAAAGCATGTATAGCATCCATTTCCACGTTACTTGATTCCAGGGGGAGGGGGGGGATGCAACCTCAAAAATTGTGGGAATAAAGTGATGAAATGTGAGCCAGTATGCCAGCATACAGTTCTTTCCTGTTGTTGTCATAGGAGAGCAGAAATGTTCATGTGTGGAAAGGTTGGGCCAGTAGCCACATTGTTCTGTGACATTGGTTGTTGTGTCAGACCACATCCACTGGTTTGAATGAAGTTTTGTGCAACATAAGACATCAGGTACTGCAGTGTGAAAAAAACCACATTAGAAAATGGGACAGAAGCCCTGATATTATAATCAGGAAAACTAACGCAATATTACACACGTCTGAATGCACCCTATTTGTCTCCCACTCTGACTGGCATAGGTTCTGCGGGATTGCAGACATGGGGCTTCCCCAGGGATCACTGGAGATGTCAGGGTGCAAACCCACAAGCTTTGCATGGAGAGCTCTACTGCTCAGCTCCATCCAATTCCATTTTGGTCCATGTCATGTTGGGGAGGAGATCCAGTCCATTTCCTGGAGCACCTTTGTGGTTCCATGCAATTGTTGTCAAGGGGAGAGCGGTGCTCAAGCAAGGTTTAGTTTGAAAGGGAGGAAAGGAGCCATTCCAGTTGAGTAGACCAGATCAAAAGAAACAGTCTGGCCAGTTCCCCTTTCCCTCCCAAGTTGGCAGATTGCTGACAACTCTTCAAGGCCTGATTTACCACCCTCAGAGACAAAAGCTGTAGATTGCAGAGCCCTCCTTGGCACAAATACAGGATGAACAGCCACTGACAATCAATGGGAATGTATGGCTTATACAACAAAGGGAGTTATGATCTTTCTAAATATTTGCAATAGTTCTATTCCCAGGCGGTGTGTGTGTGTGTGTGTGTGTGTGTGAGAGAGAGAGAGAGAGAGAGAGAGAGAGAGAGAGAGAGAGAAAGAAAGAAAAAAAAAGAAAGAAAGAAAGAAAGAAAGAAAGAAAGGGGAGGGGGGCTCAGATTTGCAAAGACCATCAGCGTGAAAGCTTGCAGCAGTAAAACTCTGTACATCAAAGATGAGATTCCTCCCTATATATTGTTATTGCATGCGCCAAAGGAAAACATCTGGCTCCTCTGATATACAGTTTGCAACAAATGCCTTTTCACGGAGGTCCGCCTCTCCCTTTCTAATAAGAGCGAGCCCATTAGTATCATTAAGTGTGGCGTGCGTAATCCCGGCAATCAAAAGAAAAACAAAGCAGGTGCAAGAGCAGCTCCAGCAAAATGAAAAGAAGGGCATCTGAATTTGTTTTGATTTACTGAACAACAATGCCTCATTTTCTATGCATAGTAAAAAAAAGAGAAAAAAAGTAATTGTGGTGTTTTAAATGGGAGGCAGGGGTCTTTCCAGAAATCCAGAAATACCAACTTGCTGTTGATTTTGTTGCAAGGGAAGGTGGGGAGGCGAGGGGGGGGGGTTTCTTTCTTTCCATTCATTCACAGTTGACTTGCTGTGTTTGAACAAACCATTTTTGGGGCCTGATTTTGAATTTAATCCAAGGAAATGTCTGTCCCTCTCAGGTGCTAATTAACCAACACAACTCCAATAGGGATTTTGGTACTTAAAAGTAAATAATTGTTTTATGGCTGGCTAGGCTCATCCCTTCTGCTTTGATAGCTCCCAATAAAAATGCAATGGGAAATCATGGCGTTCTTCCACCGCTGGGGTGAGATTGGCTTTTATCACAGGACTCAATCTGTCTCACGAAATCCAAATATATTCTAGAGTTGAAAGGCACCAAAGATAACAGTTTGCTTTTGCCAACTCTCAGGATTGTTGCACTGAAATCACAGTGCATAGTGTACCTAGTAGGGATTGGATGCATCTGCAAAGTTTGGTTTCTCTTCTTTTCCTCATTTTTCCAGTCTTAATTTTGCATGAAAATTCATGCTCATTTCTTTGTGTGCATTTTTAGATACGTTTTTGCCAAGTCAACTTTTGCAAGTAATTTTCAAGGAATAAAATGTATTTCCATATGTTATTTTCACCAGCACACACTTTTTAATGTGCTTTTCACTCATATTTGTACACACTCTTTGGTTGGAGAAATGCACCGCAAAATTTTGAGAAGCACGAATTTCAAGAGAGCTGAACAAATTTATCACTCATCCCTAGGGGTGGAATTGTTTCTTTCTTCCTTGCTTGCTTTGCTTTTCAGTGGGTTTCTCACACTGCACTTTGAAGCTGCTGAATCAAGGCTTGTTCCCTGAATTGTTTTGCAATTTCATAACATCGCCTTCGGCTCAAAGTAGCAGTGACATGCCTGACTTGGAATAATGATCACCTTCTTGGCTGTGTTGAGATGAACAAGTCTGAAATGGGTGCCAACCAGGTGGGACTGCATGCAAGGTTTCCTCTGATGATATACTCAGATGCAGAGTGCCAACAGGATTGAAGCCAAAACAGGGCCACTGAAAAACAACCCCTGCATAAGTTGTGGATCTAGTGCAGGCATCCCCAAACTTTGGCCCTCCAGATGTTTTGGACTACAATTCCCATCATCCCTGACCACTGGTCCTGTTAGCTAGGGATCATGGGAATTGTAGGCCAAAACATCTGGCGGGCCAAAGTTTGGGGATTCCTGATCTAGTGTATAGTTTTGGTGTGCAAATAGTGCACCACTCTCAGTCTTGATTGCTCCAAGGAATTCAGTCTGGATAGTGGCCCTGGCTGTCTGATTCCTCCTCCTTATTCTCAATTTTGACCTTGTAGAACGCAGCAGGGAGGGGGCAAAACTAGAATTAGTTGCCTCTGACTGCCATTAGCTCTGGCTCCACCTGCTGTCGGCCTGCCAACCCTCTGCCCTTCAGTGTGGTGCCAGTGTGGTGTAGCGGTTAAGAGCGGTAGACTTGTAATCTGGGGAACCCGGTTCGCGTCTCCGCTCCTCCACATGCAGCTGCTGGGTGACCTTGGGCTAGTCACACTTCTTTGAAGTCTCTCAGCCCCACCCACCTCACAGTGTGTCTGTTGTGGGGGAGGAGGGGAAAGGAGATTGTTAGCCGCTTTGAGACTCCTTAGGGTAGTGATAAAGCGGGATATCAAATCCAAACTACTACTCTTCTTCAATCCCCATGGGCACCACTGGATGAAATCACATTTTAAAGCATAATCCATGCTGCTTGCTGCACTGATATGAGCAACAAATAAAAAAGCAAAAATTCAAAACCTTTGTCTTAAGAGAAATGTGAGTTATTGTTTTTTTAAAAAAGAAATATTGTAACTTGAACTTGTTCCCAAATCAGCTTTTTCATTGATCACATGCTTGCATAAAACTTTGGTCATAATTAAGTGGATGTGTGGTTTACATCCTATGACCTCAAGCTTGCCACTTACAACTTAAAGGCCAGTACCTTTAGGTTTTCATACTGAAACATGTTCTACCATTTTTGGCAGGTTCTTCAAACGAAAACTTGCAATCCATGGCGTATGTGTGTCTGCGTGAAATTTTTCGTAAAGATTATACAAAGCATGAAAGAACGCTTGAAGAAATTGCTTGCTAACTGGCTAGCACCCTCCATTGATATCTATGTGCAGGGAGAAATGCTAGCCCCTGAGCTACCAAGTGCTTCGGTGGTTCTGATTCAAATGCTGCTTACCTCCCAATAATTATCAGCAAGGATGATTTTTCTCCTTCGCCCCTCAATCATATAAATGGCATCTCTGGCAGCTGCTGAAATGAGCGGCACATTTCAAATAACCAACATCAATCTGTCAATAGGTGGTTTTAG
This sequence comes from Zootoca vivipara, assembly GCF_963506605.1. Lineage (NCBI taxonomy): Eukaryota > Metazoa > Chordata > Lepidosauria > Squamata > Lacertidae > Zootoca > Zootoca vivipara. The sequence continues at coordinate 28,280,171 of NC_083287.1, read as the reverse complement.
TGTGAAATTGTGTGCCTTGTCAAGTTTGCTGATATTGGGTGTTTAAAAATTAGTGTTTATTTGATGGGTGCTTCTCATGTACGCATATATATTTTCTGCAGTGTCCACATGATGATATTGTTATCAAAGCGCCAGTCTCTCATTTAAGCCAGATTTACCTTTTCTAGGAAAAATCCAATAATAATAATAAAAAACAACAACCATAGTGCCATGGCCTATTTGTGACAAATGAATGACCCTTTACAATATTAACCTTCCCCCATTAGGAAGTTCTCATTACTATTGCACTTTCAATGCATTAAATTTTTTGGTGCTTTTTGTTATATTACTGATATCATGGTTGTATTTTTCTATTGTGGATTTTAATTGATGCAAGCCACATTATGTAGCATATGTTGATTAGAAGGGTGTGGTATCAATGTGTGTGCACGCATCTCTCTCTAATTATTTAGTGCTAGCCAAAATATCCAACAATCTTCAGATTTAATGTATGCAATTTTGCTGAATTGATGCCCATTACAAAATCTATAAGGTCACATTTCCACTATGCATTTAAAGTAACATCATGCCACTCTAAACAGTCATGGCTTTTCCTCAAAGAATCCTGGGAACTGTAGTTTCTTAAGGGTGTAAAGAGTTGTTAAAAGATTCCCATTCCCCTCCCCCACTCACCCAGAGATCAATCCCTCTTTCCCAGGAACTTGGGAGTGGCCCTCGACTGGGCATCTGGCCCAAAGTCCTGCTCTGATGGTACCACCATTTATTACCAGGCAAGAACAGGGTCTACTTGTTATTAGACTCAGCCAACCAGTTATTTCATGTGCAAATTACTTGATTAGATCCCGGACACAGCTTTTGTTTCAATATGAAAAATACAAGAGGCCAGAATGAGGCATGTACCCCAGATATGAATGTGCTAAGTGTGACATGAACTTTCCCCCACTTGAGGATGTGAAGGGGCAGATTCTGTCATTCTCACAGCTGGCTGACAAAGGATGGCTGTGTTTTTGCAAAGTGGCTGGAATCACAAACGGTGGTGATTTGAATCGAAGAATTAAATTAGGCTGCCCAAAAGCACAGGATATTGTTGACCTCACTATCCAACGAGTGAAGTAGTACAACGCGCAACGTTGCAGTAGCTCTCTGTTAATGATCCCGTTATTAAGATTTGGCTGGCGTCCTGGAATAAGGACAATGGCTTGGCAATAACAGAATGATTTCGAAACAGCAGGTGTGAGCTGCAGAGTGTGAAAGCCAAGAGGTTGGTTGGGGAATCTAAAAAACAGGCATTGTGAAGCACTGCATATTGACAAGTCTTTAACAGACTGATAAGGTCTTTCTTTTTTTTGTCTTTAGGAAGAAAAAGTCTGTCAAGTATCAGACAAGTATCGGTCACCAGATGTCATTCCCATTTCTCTCTTCATCAGCTTTCTTCTGACTATAGCTGGGTGGAAAGAAAAACAAACCTTGTGTGTGGGTGCTACAAACCTAAGATCCCTCGCTGGAAACCAAACAGGACAACTGCTCGCTGTTTATCTTTTTGTGTCTGATTGCTGGTGATCCAATGGAAGCTGAAGGTTGCCAACACCAAAGTAGATTGTGTTAGAAAATAGTTTCCTGTGTAGGGATGTCAGAGAACAGGGATGAAGACAGGATAGGTAGTGGACATTACTGGAGTTTGTGTCTTCTGTGGACAGGAACAGAAACCAGTCAAGCAAATACTATTGATATCCATTCATACCAATGTTGTTTCTAAGTCTGCAAATAAGATCGTTTTAACATTTCCTTCACATTGAAACAAGTTACGTAAATTTTTATAAGCAGCTATAAATAGCAGACAGTGAGACAAATAACATAGTTTGGTGGAATGCAAACTGCAGCAGAATAGAAGCATTGCTGATTGCAACAAATACAGTCAGAATGGAAACCACTGACTTCTTAGGCGATGGTCAGCCTAAGTGTAGTTCAGTGTCACTCAGCTTGTTACATTTGGCACACCAGTTTTTAGCACTAGACATAAGTGGTAAAGATGAAGATGATGGGGCGGTGGCCGTGATCTTAAGCCAGCTCTTAAGCAATCTTGCATTTGGATAAAGTTGTACCAACCCCCATCTATGAGATTACTCCCTAAAGCCTTCCAAGCACAATTCAATGTGCTTTTAATTATGTTTTTAGCATACCTAAATGGACTGATATATGTAAAATGCATTAAGTCAATGGTCAACATGGCACCCATAGGCACTCATGCTCCTGCAGAGCTCTTCCCTGGTGCCCACAGGGTCTCTTCCCCACTTCTTCCTTCTCTGATAAAAGGAAAGCAGCATTCGTTTGTTGTCACTGTTTCTCTGGTTTGCAGATGTACCCACACACCCCAAAAGGTTAGCAATCTATGTGCTAGGCACTGTATGTAAAACAGAGAAGACACAAGTCCTTGCCTTTAGTTTTACAATCTAAAATAAAGATGCAATCAAAGTAGGGAGTTGGAAGGAAGGGAAACTTTGCGTAAGATGGAAGCTAATACCCAAAGGAAAAGAGCAAGAATTAACCTCAGAATATGAAGAAACAAAGTCAAATATTACCTCAAGAAGGAACAGCAAGAAAGAAAACATGTCCTAGAGCAAGTAAGCAGAAATACTGGCCATCTGCCTTCCTGCACTTTCTTTGTTTATGGCCTCAGTTTGAAATTCACCCTAGCTTATAAAGACACTTTCAATGACTTTCAAGGATTCTTTCCACAGTACCTTGAAACTAAGATGCTCCAACTCCATGGTCCCTTGGAGACTAAATAGATTATTGTGTGGTAGTCAACAGCCTACTTCATCAGACTAATAGTGTCTGTGCATTTGAGAGATGGAGAATTGGTGTGGAGCCGAGCGACTGTCAATGTTTCCTTTTCCTTTACATGCTGGTTTCAAGGGCTTTTTGCTACCTCCCCAGGAAGCAAGTCTACTCAATCATTTATAGTGCTGTTGCTCCCCACAGGTCATCAAGCAGCCTCCTAACAATAAACAGCATCTGTTGCTTCCCTCTTGGAGATTGAGTCAGGTGTTTGCATCCCACCATCATTCTTCTTGCCTGGCCTCTCAAGGACCAAGTTGGTTCCTAAATTAGTTGCTCCAGGGTGGACCCTTAGCAATACCGTTGGCCATACAAATAGGCGTCTTCAGTAGCAGGAAGGATTCATTTACCCAAATGGCTCCGCTTAGGAAGCTTATGTTGTTTGAGTGCTCTTGAGAACCTTAAAGAATAAGCTAAACATTCTTATTCATGACAATCTCCCGCTCAAAGGCACATCTGATCAACAGGAAAAGGGAAAAGACCATTATGGTGCAAATGGTGCTTCCTCTGCAAGAGAACTACCTGCTTAAATCACAAATCTAAAGGATAATTGCAATTAAAGATGGACAGATCAGTCTACTTATGTTCCACGTCAGTTTCACCTGCGTTTAATCATAGGTTCTGTCTCCTTTTCTGTGGGTTTGTTTTTAAAAGAACAAAATTGGTTGGCACCCATCTGTCTCAGGAGACAATGGAAGAGTGTGCTTTTGGGGGGTGATCTCAAACCATTGGAGAGTTACAGCACCTGCAGTGGCTGAAGAACCAATATAGGAGAGACATGTTTTGTTGCAGCTGGGGCAGATGAAGGCACCTGGTTGTGCTGATGCAGGTATACCAGGGCATTTCTTCTTTCTGAGCTCCTCCTAGCAGTCATTCCTCCTCTGGTCCCCGCTGCAGATACACAACCTGACTGATTGTCTCCAGACACTGCAAGGGAATCTGCAAGGGATTCCCACATTGATGTTGCCAGCCTTCATGTCACCCTTGCAGACATATTTATAACACAGAGTTGGTCTGCCAAGGGCCCTGGTGCCTCATAACACAGAGTTGATCAACTCCCCATAGAAATTGACCTTGGGGATCCTGCCATCTTCCATTCTGTGCACATGACCAAGCCAGTGTAGATGTTGCTAAGACAGGAGTGTGAACATGCTGGGAATGTCGACTTGGGAAAGTGCATCTTTTGTTTCAGATGCTGTCCTGCCATGTGAGGCATTGAGGAGTTGCTCCTGGCTGGTGTATGTTGATCATGTCTCGCAAAATATTGCATTTTATTGTATGCCCTTTATACACATTTCCCTCTTGAGGCACACATTTTTATATGCTTTTCAGTGCACCTCCCTCTATATAATATACCTTTTTTGTATCCTTTTTTTAATTACATAAAATATGTGTTTTTGTACCAAAACTGCATTACAAAATTCAGAGAATCGATAGTCGTATTCTAAGCTGCATGTAAGTCCAGAACAGGTACATCAGGTTGGCTCACTTTAAGAAGTGGACTGAATGGATTTCTCCTCTGTCCCTAAATGCAATGTGGCAAGTTTATAGTTTCAGATCTCAGGAAAGGTTACCGGGAAAGAATGTGTGGAGGCCATGGAATGATTACATAGACAATGGTATCTTTAAAAGGCATTTGAACAACTTGCATTTGCGAAAGGTCACCCGATTGGGTCTGGATTTATGAGGCTATGAATAATTTTAAAAGAGATTATGCTGGAGTTTGTCTGCATAGATTGCGGCCACAGCAGGAACAACAGCTGTGATCGTTTATTTTCTCTTCTGGGTGGGAGTGTAAGAGAAATTGGGAAATAGAGAGGTTTTCACTAAGCTTTCATTCCATGCCTGAGATTTCCCCAAGTACCGTGTGTACAACCTTAGTTATCTATCTAGGAAGGCACATAGTATCACCAGGATGGGAGACCTTTTGCCGTCTGAGGGCTGGGCAAGTTTCTGGGGGCCAAATGCTATTGGTGGGTGTGGCCACCAATCATGGCCAATCATGGTATGCTTGAATGATGTTTGCTTGGAAAAACTTTAACCACAGTCACAATCCTTTTGGGCCCCTCCAGACATTTTTTTAAATTGTTCATTCATGATCATTTGTGCTCATGATGGCAGGCCCGCCAAGTGTCCCTATTTTCCAGGGACAGTCCCAGATTTACAGAAGCCATCCTGGTTTCTGATTTGATCCCAGAATGTCCCACTTTTCCATGGGACACCCCAATTTTCATCAGAGAAATTTTGGAGGGTATGGAGATATCCAACATCTGAGCCACCTGAAGGCAGTTTTTTAATGCTTCATGTTTTATTATGTATTTATATATGCTGGAAGCTGCCCAGAGTGGCTGGGGCAATCTAGTCAGATTGTAAATTGTAAAATAAATTGTAAAATAGTGATAGTAATAGAAGTAGTAGCAGACACTCCAAGTGTCTCTATTTTCCAGGGACGTCCCTGATTTAGTGAAACTGTCCTAGTTTCTGATTTGGTCCCGAAATGTCCCACTTTTCCTTAGGATGTCCCTATTTTCATTGGAGAAATGTTGGAGGATATGGATGTATGACACCCCCTGAGCAAAGAATTAACTATGCAAACTTTAGAAGACATCTGAAAACAGCCCTGTATAGGGAAGGTTTTTTTTAAAAAAAAAGGTTTAATGTTTTCTTATGCTTTTATATATGTTGGAAGCTGCCCAGAGTGGCTGGGGAAACCCAGTCATATGGGTGGGATATAAATAGTAAAATTATCATTCTGGAGTGGGACATCCCTATTTTCACTGGAGAAATGTTGAAGGGTATGTGCTGGTATCAGAGTGGTTACATACAACCCCACATTCTATACTGTTTGTGCCTGCAAGAATTTTGGTATAGAATGCTTCATTTCCTATCAGTTCCTGTCCTGTCACTTCCTGCTGAAATCATGTAAGGTTTCATACCGCAAATGTTCTAAGGTTGCTGTTTTCTCTCCTGCTTTTGTTGCGATGCTGTGCAAGACAGCCCAGACAGCGATGAGGTGATAATGTTGAGATAGCATTGCAGAACAATAAGAAATGCTAATGCACTATTATTATCTCAACAACATGTCGCAGAAGCACCCATGAAAAGACCACCAGTGAGGACTGGCCCTTTGTTATTTATAGATTACTTGAAAGCAAGTGTCCCTGCTGTGTCCTGTGAGGACTGGATATGTAGCCGCTTGACTTGACAACCATGTGCTGGACTAGAACCTGGGAGACCAGAGTTCAAATCCCACTCAGCTATGAAGCCCACTGGGTGACTTTGGGTCTGTCAACAGGGCCGTCTTAACCATAGGCGCCAGGGGTGCAGGGCACCCGGCCACTGGGTTCTCAGGGGCGCCAGACCAAGAGTCTGGGGCCTGAGAGTTTGAGTCCGGGGAAGAGCCCACCCATCGGTCGCAGCGCCGCAGCGGGCTCTTCTGCTGTGGGCAGCTCTGCACCACAAGTTCGGGGGCATGCGAGTCAGTGAGGTGCTGAGGCAGCCGGCCGACTCCGCCCTCCTGCGCGCCTGGGATTGGCATAGGGCTGTGGAGAGGCCCGCCCAGTGCACGCTGCTTACACCACGAGGTGGAGATAAGTGTGGTGTCAGCTCCCTAAAAAAAGGCAAACAACTGTGGGGTTCCCCCCCTAAAAAAAGGTTGACAACTCTGAGCAACCTGGGGGGGGGGGTCTTTGCACCCTGGCACTGCATATGCTTAAGACTGCCCAGTCTAATCAGTAGTCTAATCACAGAGTTGTGAGGATAAAACATGGAGCCATGTACACAACGCTGAGTTCCTTGGAGGGAAGATGGGATATAAATCAAACAGAAAGAATTAAAACGTTGCAAAACTGTTGGTGCTGCCAATGCAAACAGCAGCCCCCTGTTGAATTCCTTCTGTTCTGTTGTAAAGTGTTGTTCAACTTGCCTTGCATCCTGAAGACCTGGTGACTCTGCTTCCTCACCCCATTCCACAGCTCTTGCTGCTCTTCTTTAGTGCTGGGGGTGGTAAACAGGGCAAGAATTTGAATGGCACATTGCAGATGAAGAGGAGGAGAACTCAGCACTGGGCAAGCAATGGAAAAATGTGTCATTTTTGTAAGGTGTAGGTCCTACCCTTATAAATCCCAAGGAACGCTCACCTAACAACAAGTGAAATCTGTTAGTCTTTAATTCCTGTATTTGCACATTACAAACCATTTTATACCTCTGCTCTGATTGGTAGTGAGTCATAGTCAAATTAAACCTTAATACAAAGGATTATCAAGTAATTTAATGACAATTACTATGACAGTGTGAAGACTGAATGCAACGAGTAGCAATTTTATTTCAGCTTGAGATGTGGAGTTCTGCGGAATTGCTCATATGAAGAATGTGACAAGATGACGAAGAATCTCAACTGGCAGGCCTCCATCTGTCTCAGGAGACAATGAAAGAGTGCCCTTCGGGGGTGAAGTTAAACTTTTGGAACCTGCTGTTGGCTGCAGAGACCAATACAGGAACCAATACAGGCTGCAGAGACCAAAACATGCAACATGTTTTGTTGCAGCTGGGGCAGATGAAGGTGTCCAGTTAGTTGTGCTGTTGCAGATGCACCATGACATTTCTTCTCTTTGTGCTCCTCCCAGTGGTCATTCCTCCTCTGGTCACTGCTATGGATAAATTGATCTGACAGTGTGCACCTATGTGACCTCTCCAGGGCACAATTCCTTCCTTGGGGGAAGGAATTTTCATGCATTGAAAAATGGAAATTGGCATCTTTGAAAGATGTGACTTATTCACCAACTCTCTGTGACAGCATTTGTTTCATTTAGTCAAAAATTGTTTAAACAAAAGTATCTGCAGAATGAACTTAGTGGTTACTAACCGAAGGAAAATGGCATTTTAAAAAACAGCAACAACCCACCCTTGTATTATGAACAAGTGTATGGTTGACCTCTGTATGGTATTACTGTAATAATCCACATCACAAAGACTTCATCACTTCAAATCACTCCAGCATGGCAGACAATTACTTTCAGGTTGAAACTTTCAGAAGGTTTCTTGTGGGAGAGTACCGAAGGGCACTGAAGGAAGTCATTAAATCACCCTGGAAACGTTACACCTTTGATTTATAATGATTTATAATGTCACAGGGAGAGATCAAAGGAAGGCAGGTGCTTTGTGCTACAGAAGTGCTGGTCTGGACTGAGAGATACAAATTTGGAATTTGGGGTGGGGCGAGTTCACAGGTTATAGGTCTAGCAATCTAATGCAGCAAAGTAGGGTTTTAATTAGCCGTTCCTAACTGAGGAAATAATTTTAAAGTTCAAGCAAGATGGCGCCATAGTGCTGTCAATCTCATAATTGAGTTGATCGATTAAGATGGAAGTCCTATTGAGTAGACACAGTAAAGGCTCCTGTGTAGTTGCCAAGCTGCAAGCTGGAAAATGAGAATTTACCTTTAAGCAGACTAATAAAGCCAGCGGTGCGGAAACCACGGCTACTCCCGGCTCTTCCTTCCCTTTTGTTCAGCTCAACTGACTTCATTTTGTGTTTGCAGCATTTGAGACTTTGGGGTTTAGGTCAGGGTTGATGAGATTTGTAGTCCAAAAACAGCTGGAGACCCAAGTTTGGGAAACCCTGATTTAGAGAAAGGGCAAGTGAGAAAGGACATGGCAGAAGTATGTAAAACTATGCAAGGGATGGGGAAAGTGGCTAAAGGTAAGTTTCTCTCCCTCTGTCATGACAGAAGAACTTGTGAGCATGGAATGAGACTGAATTATGGGACATTCAGGATAGATAAAAGAACGTACTTCTTCACTCACTGCATAAAAAGGTAAAGGGACCCTGACCATTAGATCCTGTCGTGACCGACTCTGGGGTTGCGCGCTCATCTCGCATTATTGGCCGAGGGAGCCGGTGTATAGCTTCCAGGTCATGTGGCCAGCATGACAAAGCCGCTTCTGGCAAACCAGAGCAGCACATGGAAACGCCGTTTACCTTCCCGCTGTAGCGGTTCCTATTTATCTACTTGCACTTTGACGTGCTTTTGAACTGCTAGGTTGGCAGGAGCTGGGACAGAGCAACAGGAGCTCACCCCGTCACAGGGATTCGAACTGCTGACCTTCTGATCAGCAAGCCCTAGGCTCAGTGGTTTAACCCACAGCGCCACCTGGGTCCCCTACTCACTGCATAGTTAAGCTATAAAAGTTGCTCCCACGGGTGTTAGTGATGGCCATCAGCTTGAATGGCTTTAAACAAGGATTAGACAAATTAATGGAGGACAAGGCTATCAATGGCTATTAGCCACAGTGGCCATGTTCCACCTCTACACTCAGTTGCTAGAAATCTTAGTTGGGAAGAGTGCTGTTGCTCTCAGGCATCAGGCTGGCCATTGATTGCTGGACCAGCTGGGCCATTGGCCTGATCCAACAAGCTCTTCCTTATGTTCTTCAGTCCTCAGTGATGGAGCAAGGACATAAGGGGTCAGGCAGTCTCCGAAGTATCCTGGACCCAAGTTGTTATGGGCCTTGTAAATTAACAGACATGTGGTGGTTCTAGGGGTGCACACTGCATCTGCCTCCCCCATGCTGCTCCCATTTTTCATTTTAATCCAGGCATCCCCAAACTGCGGCCCTCCAGATGTTTTGGCCTACAACTCCCATGATCCCTAGCTAACAGGACCAGTGGTCGGGGAAGATGGGAATTGTAGTCCAAAACATCTGGAGGGCTGAGGTTTGGGGATGCCTGTTTTAAACTTTTAAAACAGGGCATCTAGCCACCCACACAGCCTGTGGTACATGGGGTCTGCTTGCCACTTCACACCTTAAATGCACATGCAGCAAGACTACCTGGGAGCGGCAAGTCTAGATGACATCCTGTCGCTTTCCGGGGGAATTGTGTGTGTCAGGGGATTGTTGCGGCTACTCCCGAGTAAACATGCCCAAGTCCGTTCTGTCTTTAACGGTTTTTATTGTGCATAGTATTTACAGTGCAGAGATAGCGGAAAACATGACCTCCTAGTCACTCGCTGAATCCGGCAATGGCGCCCTTCTGCTCCGGGGCCAGCATAATAGCTTGGGCACCCCGAAATGCCGCCCTCTTGCGTTTGGGTGTGCGCCTCAATTCGGGCGCCGGAAGCGGCTGTGCTCCCTCTCCTACTTGTTGGCTGGAGTGGTGCAGGGGCTCTGATACATCGCTGAGCCGTGCCTCCTCCACTCCGCTCCCATCCTCATTTCCTCCCCCTGACCCGCTGCTGCTGCTCTTATGCTCTCGCTGGGCGAAGTGCTGGTCAGGATGATGGGGGGAGGCTCCTTGTAGGGAGGTCCCCTGACAGTATGGGAAAAGGCATGGCTGCAGCCACAGGGGACTTGCTGCATGTGCACACAGTGACTAAGGTACAAATGTGGACTGGAAATAGCACTCAACCCTCAGACCACCTCATAAAGGAATCCCCTGGAGAGCAGATTCTGAACTGAAGCATTGATCTGATGCAGGTCATGATCCATCTGGATTGAAACAGGTCTTCTTTGAAATCCGAGTAAGGTGGATTCCCCTCCCTTCCATCTTTATTTGCAACCGGGCAAATGCGGAGTCCTGCTGACTAATGCAGGAGGTAGGCAACTTTGGCTGAGGAATGCACCAGGAAAGGCAGAACATCTAATATCCAGCTTTATCTGCATAGTTAAAGGTAAACACAACCTACAGGTTTTATGGGTCGCAACCTGACAACCCTATATAGGAATGTTATTGGTCTGTAAAAAGAAGGGATCGCCTGGAATGTCCACTTGGGCAAGTGCTTTGCCCTGTCACATACAAATTGCCTGAACCCCAGCCCTTATTTTGACACCGTTTCACTCGAATATAAGAGGAAGTATTCCAGAGCATAGAGATTTATAGCTTGGAGAGTGGAGTGGAGCCACAGTCAGAACATGACTGCCAGCATCACCCAATGGTAAGGGATGATGGGAGCTTTAGATGGTTTTTGTAGAAATAATTTGTTTTGCACAAAAACCTTAAAAAAATAACTCATGTGAATCCCTGCAGCTTTGAGCAAGGTGCCTTTTCTGTGCCCTGAAACAGGGGCAGGGAACCGCCAGGTCAGGCTTCCTCAAACTCAGCCCTCCAGATATTTTGAGACTACAATTCCCATCATCCCTGACCACTAGTCCTGCTAGCTAGGGATCGTGGGAGTTGTAGGCCAAAAAATATGGAGGGCTGAGTTTGAGGAAGCCTGCTCCAGGTGTTACTGCACTTCTCCTTCCATTCAGCACCAGCCATCATGGTCCATGGCCAGGGGGATGATGGGAGTTGTAGTCCTGCAACATCTGGAAGCCACCAGGCTTCTTCCTCCTGAACTAAAAGGTATGGATTCACATTAAATTATAAATTTAAATTACATATTATGAAATTATAAAAGGTTTGATAAAGGTTTTTTGCATATACTGGGAGCCCAAATGATTAAAAAAAAAAGATTCACCAACACCAACGGAGCCAACATTAAAGAAAAATCAAACAGCTCCCCCTTTTCTTTCATGTGACTGCATTATTACCATTGCTTGCCAGAAAAAATGCAGATCAAAGAATCCCAGCTAATTTTGCATTCAGATTCACAGCCGGAATTATAATTCACTCATTGACATTCAATGTGGGTGCCATATGGACTCTCAAGTGTTCCAGCAAGTACAGATTGGTTCAGAAGTAGCTAATGGCATCTTTAAAACGATTACCATAATCAATACCATTCGGTCCTGCTCAGCACCACTCCCATCCTTACGTGATTCTGATTGCCACCATCTGCAAATCAAAACCTAATTAGGGATACGAATTAAAATGCTGTTTCACAAACACAGAGGGTAGGTGGCAGGTTAAGAAGGGCTCCAGCTCTTATGGGGAAGAGTCATGTAGAAATCTGACTGAATATTATACTGGAAAGGGTGGCTGTTATTCATTCTGCAGACATGTTCATTTGATGGCTTCCTATCTGGCCAGCACAATCCACTAGATAGGTAGAATTTGATGTGGGGAACTAGGGTGTGAGTCCTACCTTGGACAGCAGTTTGAATTATAATGTGGGTAATGCTGAGGATATGGGATCTGCTGAAGGAGAAATGCATTTGCTGAGTGCTTGCATCTATGTTGGATCTGTAATTCATATCCCATCAGTGTGTGGCCCTCCAAGTCCTTCTACCTGGTCCTTGGGAGTCTCCCCAGGCCACACCCCTTTATGGTCACACCCTCACTCTCCAGGCCACACCCACACTTGCTTTACTTCAAACCCTTCTCGATTATTTTTTGCTTGGCTGGGATGTGTGCTTGAATGGTGATAAGGATACTCGGTTGGCCAGATGGTAGAAAGTAGCCTACTGCCCAAAGGGAGTTGTTAGGAGACCCCCTATTCCCCTTACAGAGCTGCAATTCCCAGAGTGGTTTAAATCAAATCCTTTTCACAGGGAACGCTGAGACTTGTAGCTCTGTGAGGGGAATAATGGGCCACCTGTCAACTCTCTATACCCTTAACAAACTGCAGCTCCCATAATCCTTTGCATAGATTTTTGTTTGTGATTGGCTACAACTGGGCACCACTTTGAGTCGAGATGGTGGACCGAACCTTTCAAAACTGCACTGATTCTAAAACTGTATTGATTTTTTGGGGTTTGTTAGAATTCCCAGTCAATTATGGGTATTTAGTTACCAGTCAATAATTAACAGGAAGCTTGGTGAGAAAATTATTCTCACCCCAGTTCACCTTTCTAGCTTTGATTGAACGAGACATTTTTCAAAATGGTTTTCTTCACTGTCTAAAGTTGTGGGCTACTTCCCATCTATTTGAGCAGGCAGGGAACACGGTATTCTTGAGAGAAGGCACTCCTTTCTTTCTTTCTTTCTTCCTCTTTCCCCTTGCATGTTCTCAGGGCTTTTAAACAAATAAATGCCATCATATTGCGCACTAGAACGGCGAAATCCAAAGGTGCAAGGAGTAAGGTGCCATTTTCAGCAAGCAGAACATGATGTACCTAGTAAGGAAAACAAACCCTTATCTGTGAAAAGCAGCCAAGTGTACCCAAAGCAAATATTTGGGAGGTTTGTCAGCATTGTTGAAATATACTAGCAAAGATTTCCTGGCTGTCCCCCCTCCCTCAGATGCAGATGGAGAGAATAACATCTTATTTGCTGACAAACCTCCAGTTGCCTCCTTTTCTCTCCCAGAGTTTCCCACCCACACAGTGGAGACTGGTCTGTTATGGCAGATGGGGGACAGCCCGGCTCATCTCAGTCTGCTGTCAGTCAGCCCTCACCTGCCTGCCTTCTTACTTCCAACTAGCTGAGAGAGTGGTGCTTACTCTGCCTACAACAGGCACCCCCAAACTGCAGCCCTCCAGATGTTTTGGCCTACAACTCCCATGATCCCTAGCTAAGAGGACCAGTGGTCAGGGAGGATGGGAATTGTAGTCCAAAACATCTGGAGGGCTGAAGTTTGGGGATGCCTGGCCTACAATAACAGAATACACTTAAGGTCACATACACACATTTAAAGCACTATGATACCACTTTAAACAGTCACGGCTTCCCCCAAAGAATCATGGGAACTGTAGTTTGTTCAGGATGCTGAGAATTGTTAGGCGATCCCTATTCCCCTCACAGGGCTACAGTTCTCAGAGTGGTTCAGTGGTCAATCCCTCTTTACGGGCAACTCTATCAATTCCAGATCTCTGTGGAGGACAGCGGCCTCCAGAACCCTGAACAACTCCTAAAATTCCTGGGGGGAAAACCATAACTGTTTAAAATGGCACCACAATGCTTTAAATGTATGATGTGAATGTGGTCTTAGGTGGAATCTACACACATATAAAAACCGTTCTAAAAATGCTTTTTTTTAAAAGTGTTTTTAAAAACACATTGGATTTTCCATAAGACTCACCATCACCACCTAGTGTCACATTGTACATTGCACTTAAAACACACTTAGAATGTTTTATTGGCAGCTGTATAGCTGAGTCTCAGTGTTGCCCTTGTAGAACTCAGCAGAAGGGAGGATGGGGATAAACCTAGGATTACTGTACTTGGTTCTGCCTCTCATTTCCTCTATCTCCACATACTCTGAATTTGCCCCTAGCCGTCTGAAATGGGCACCAGCTATGTATGGGGCATCATATTTTTTTTTCACAGGGAAGGCCCTTTTTCAAACTCGTTCTGTTTCCACTGCTCAGGATCATTAAATGTAACCGAGAGACTTTGATATTATTTCTTTTTTAATGTATGTGTTTCTGCATTCCATCACAATTCCTATATCCTGGCAGAGAGATCAAAGAGATCTATCAAACATCCAGCTTTCTAACTGAGCCAGGAAAAGCCTCAGAAGCAAGGAACATCTGAAGATTTTACATTTTAGATTTACAAAGCGGCTGCTATTTGTGTAGGGGAAAACAGAGAAGTTACTTGCTTGATCCTAATTATGAACATTTGTATTAAAATGTTTAAGTGCATCTTTTGAAAAAGAAGCCTTTGGTAGAGATGGTAGAATTATTTGTCCAACTTCTTCATAAGGCATCAAGAGGTTTGGAGGATTTCTCATCGTTGGGGAGAAATCTGGAACAGATAAACATGTACAGTCATACCTTGGGTTAAGTACGCTTCAGGTTGAGTACTTTCAATTTAAGTACTCCACGGACCTGTCTGGAACAGATTAATCCACTTTCCATTACTTTCAATGGGAAAGCTCGCTTCAGGTTAAGTACTCTTCAGGTTAAGTACGGACTTCCAGAACCAATTAAGTACTTAACCCGAGGTACCACTGTATATTGCATGAACATCTCATTGGGGACAAACTAAATGTGAGATTAGGAGAGCTGCTTGCTTGCTCCTTCCATTATTTTAAAATATTTTTCATGACAGTTGCAGCATGAGGAAAATCTGATTAAGACATGTGTGCCAACTTGAATAAAATATTGGGGGGAGCAACTAAACCCCACCCCACATAATTGATCACTTGATGCGGTGTGTACACACCATTTGAATGGCAATGCCCATCAACTTTTTGGGGGGGGCCTGGCCTCCTCAAATATTTTATTGGGGGGGGACGAAGACCCCTCAACCCCTAGGATTTGGCTCCTGTGGTTCAGGACAATAGTGCCAGGGAAAGGATCCATTTTGGTCCTGCATGGTTTTCCCAGTGAAAATTACTCTAGTGCTTAGCAAAACATACAGTGCTTGCATATTTTGATTGGCTGGGCAAATTGCACTTGGAAACTGGCAACATGGAACAAGTTAACCCCACCACCACCACCATACCACTAATATTCAGGCTTTTCTGTGCCTTCTGTTAAACTTGTATAAAAGAGGGGGAGATTTGATCATGGATCTCTCAATGCCATGCCTAGACACAACCTCAAAATACATCTGGAAACAATGAACACAGAACCTTTCTGATATGAAGTATGGTACAAAATGGTTTCCTTTGTTAAAGATGATTCACAAAACGAAACAACTAACCCACTGAAGAACACTTATTCCTTTTCAAATCAAAGACAGCAACATCTGCAGTCATGTTCACTTCATGTCAGTCTTAACTTTCTGCCAGTCCTTTCCATTTTCCGAAGGCCACGTTTAACATGACAGGGCAAAGGCTGTTGTTCAGTGGTAGAACATCTACTTTGCATGCAGAAGGTCTCAAGTTCAGCCCCCGACTTCTCCCAGGTAGAGCTGGGAGAAATCCCTGCCTGAAACCCTTGTGAGCTGCTTCCAGTCAGTGTAGACAATACTAAGATAGTTGAAAAGGATGTTTAAGATAATATTTGTTAAAAAAAATTCCCAGAAGCTTATCTTTTGGGAATTATAGGGACAGAACTACTTAAACTGTATAGAAACTTATTCATGTATGCAACTACAGCGGCAAGAATGTTACTTTCCCAAAAACGGAAAGAAGCAGAAGGCACAACAAAGGAAGAATGGATACAAAAACTTATGGAATATGCAGACATGGCGAGACTTACCGGAAGAATAAGAAATCAAGATAACAAACTTTTAAATAAAAGAATGGAAATGGTTTATTGAATATTTACAGATAAATTGTAAACACTGGCAGGGTTATTGTAATAACCTGCAGTTTTATAAGAGTATATATTTAAAGTAGATGAATAAATGAGCAAATTAAGTTAATTTGGGTATGCAGAAGATATTTAAAAGAAATTTAAGGAACCGCAGGAAAAGGGGGGATGGAAGTCAAGTTTTGAAATGTTAAAATGATTGTCAAATTAGTGAAATGTATAAACCTGAAAAGCATAAATAAAAATTTAAAAGCAGAAGACAATACTGAGATAGATGGACCAGTGGTCTGACTCGGTATGAGGCAGCTTCCTATGTTCCTGTTGTCTTGTGAATGAGCCTATTTGTCTGAGCTTTGCTTGATGTAACCGTCCTTCTGCTCCCAACATTACAGTTGTCTGCCCCAAATCCCAAGGTCTTGTGCCATAAATCTCATGCCAGCTAATTAAGAAGAAGAGGTGCCATTAGGGTGACCCTATGTGAAGGGGGCATAGGAGCCTGGGAGGCTGTTGCGTATTGATTCGGACCATTAGTCCACTTAGCTAAGTATTGTCTACCTTGACTGGCAGCAGATCTACAGGATATTAGATGAGCTCCTTACCTGGGGACTCCAGGGATTGGACATGGAAGCTTCTACATGCAAAAGAGATGCTCTACCACGGAGCCCTGGTCTTACCCCAAGATTTCCACACCTATAATAGTTGTATAGAAGAGGAAATTTCAGCATCTGCAGCTTGCAGGGCATCCCCTGACTAACACACAGGACCAGAGAGACAGGAAAGCCAGAACAGCGCAAAAAGTCAGCTACCTTGTCAGCATCAAGGGAAGCGACACAAAATATTTACAAGGAGCCTTGTCTACATTTCTGTTTCACATCTTTAACTCCCTTTGATGTCAGCATCTTCTACCTGTTAAGATGCTTCTGTGTTACGGCAGACATTCGTCTTGTATTTTTCATGCTTCCTTGAATATGCTCAAAGAATCTAATGCCTGTGTTTTGTAAATTGGAAGATAATGTGCCGGGAGGAATCTATTCCAGCAAAGTGGCTCATCTGGAAGATTTTCTTCTTCTTTTTTCTTCTTTTAATGGTTTCCAAAGTCCACTTTGTGTTTGCTTCCTGTGGATATAAAACCATAGCAGGTCAGCAGGAGTCGCTTCTGGAAGTAGCAATTCCATATCCTTGCTGCTGTACAAGAAAACATTTACATGTGGCTGCATTCTGGAATTTTAACTACTTTTTTTTTTGGCTGTCATGGCAGAAAAGGAAAACATCACAAAAATATGGCCTTCTCGGAGAGTTCAACCACCTTGGTGTAGTGGTCAGAGTGGTGTGTTAGGACTTGGGAGACCAGCATTAAATTGCCTGCTCAGATATGAGACTTACTGAGTGACCAGGGCTGGCTCTAGGTAGACCCCCGGTGGTGCGGTGCGCTAGAGCGCCAGGCTGGTAGGCAGGGCGCTGCGCGGCAAAGCCGCACAGAAACCATACTGCGCCCTGCGAGGGCGGGGGCGCCGGAGCGATCTCAGCCCCTCAGCACCAGGGTGCGCGACCTGCTCGAAACTGCCCTGTGAGTGACCTTGGGCCAGTCACTGTCTCTGAGCCTAATTTACCTCACAGGGTTGTAAGGATAAAATGAAGAAGGTAATAGAGCCATGTGTATCGCCTTGAGGAGTTTAATCAACCACAGAACCCTTGAAAATGGGGCAACCCCAAAGCAGCCCTCCTTCAACAATTGCACTTCAGTTGCACAAACTCCATTCATTTTGACTGGGCTTGTATGGGAGCACTGAGCAATCTCCACTCCAGGCCTGTTAAGCTCTGTGGTATTTCTAATAATAATAATAATAATAATAATAATAATAATAATAATAATGTATTTATTTATACCCTGCCCATCTTGCTGGCTTTCCCCAGACACTCTGGGCGGCTTCAAGCAAAATATTAAAATACAATGATTCATCAAATATTAAAAGCTTCCCTAAACAGGGTTGCCTTCAAATGTCTTCCAAAAGTCAGATAGTTGTTTATTTCCTTGACATCTGATGGGAGGGCATTCTACAGGGCGAACGCCACTCTGCCTGGTTCCCTGTAACTTCGCTTCTCGCAGTGAGGGAACTGCCAGAAGGCCCTGAGAGCTGAACCTCAGTGTCCGGGCTAGGAGTGGAGATGCTCCTTCAGGTATACTGGGCCAAGGCCGTTTAGGGCTTTCAAGGTCAGCCAGCACCAACACTTTGAATTGTGCCCAGAAACGTACTGGGAGCCAATGTAGGTCTTTCAGGACCAGTGTTATGTGGTGTCGGCGGCCACTCCCAGTCACTAGTCTAGCTGCCGCATTCTGGATTAGTTGTAGTTTCTGGGTCACCTTCAAAGGTAGCCCCACGTAGAGCGCATTGCAGTAGTCCAAGAGGGAGATAACCCACCACTCTGGGAAGACAGTCCGTGGGCAGGTAGGGTCTCAGCCTGCGTACCAGATGGAGCTGGTAGACAGCTGCCCTGAACACAGAATTGACCTGCACCTCCATGCAGGTCCCAGAATTGACCTGTACCTCCATACAGGTCCCAGGCTCCCAATGATTTCCAGGCTGCACACCTGGTCCTTCAGAGGCACAGTTACCCCATTCAGGACCAGTGAGTCCTCCACCCCCACCCACCCCGTCCCCCCCAAAACAGTACTTCTGTCCTGTCAGGATTCAACCTCAATCTATTAGCCCACCATCCATCCTCCAACTACACATATTATGACCCAATAGGTGCTCATCCTCCTAGGTTTTGATTAAGGGCTGAAAAAGCAATGGCGGGGATGATCAGGTATCTGGCTAGTGGGCCATCTACAGCTTGGTGGCTCCATTTGACTGTCCTACTCTGTCAGAATGAGTAGACATGGTGCAGGAGCAATGGGCTGAGCAGGATTCCGCTGCAGTGAGGTTGTGCAGCTACAGGGCTCTGGGCAACGTGTCAGCGAGTGAAAAATTAAATTTGGGGGAAGCACAATTAGCGTAGCTTCATAATTTAAAGGTCCAAGATTTAAATGTTCATGAATTCTCCAAAGGAACCTTAAGCCATTATTTATTCATAGCATCCCAACGACCTATAAACTCACCAACACATAAGTCTCCCGTTTTATATGGCAATTCAATTGTATATTTGCAGGAAGCGCATGCATAGTTAATGAGGGTGCCGAGTGTTTATGAGTTGGGCGCTCTGCATTTTATTGTTACCTTGATTCTGGACTAATGCATGTCTTTTGCGTGAGGATTTCCTTTCATGTTGGTAAAAGCCTTTTTTATGAGATCTTGGTGTGAGATAAAACTTCTGGTGCATAAACTATCTGTGGTGCTTTGTATTAAATTGCAGGTTCGTGGAAAGAAAGTATAAATATCCAGCTGTCCAAAGCATAGCTGCCAAGTTATCCCTTTTTTAAAGGGATTTTCCCTTATGCTGAATAGGCTTCCTCGCGAGAAAAGGGAAAACTTGGCAGCTATGGTACAAAGGTCTTCTGGTTTCTGAAATGAGTCCACCTTTTCTCTCCTACTGCCTCTTATGCCTGGACCTACCTACTGGAATGGCTTGATGTGACCTTACTTCCTGCAAGAACTCTCCTCAAAAACCACCTGCTCCATAAAGTGTTTGGAACAGCCCCATAGTCCTAGTCAGTGCTATTTTTCTAGAAAAAGAGGTGCTGGAACCCACCACGAACCTCTCTTGTTCTCTTATAATGGCAATGACACTCATCTGAGAGGTGCCGGAACAGAGTTCCGGTGGGTTCCGGCTGAAAAAAGCCCTGATCCTAGTACTGCAGAGGTGGTGAAATTATGGCTTTGTTTTTGGATGCCATCATCCCTGATCAGGCACGGCAATCTAATGGAAAGGAGGATAGTCTATGGTGGAGGTCCACCAGAGCCAGAAATGGCTTTTAAGGTGAGGGAGAGTTTTCCTGCCAGAGCGAGGCGAGGCAGCAGAGGGGCCATTGTAGTACAAATGCACCGGCGGAGCCAAGCTGCTGCTCCTGCTGCTAAGTTTGCACTGCACTAACCTCCCAATCATCTTGCCCCTCTCAGTGATTTCTGTGAACAAAGATTTGGCCGCATTTCGATCTACAGGATCCACAGTATGAAAACCCACTTTGTTATTGTTGTTTAGTCATTTAGTCGTGTCCGACTCTTCGTGACCCCATGGACCATAGCACGCCAGGCACTCCTGTCTTCCACTGCCTCCCGCAGTTTGGTCAAACTCATGTTCGTAGCTTCGAGAACACTGTCCAACCATCTTGTCCTCTGTCGTCCCCTTCTCCTAGTGCCCTCCATCTTTCCCAACATCAGGGTCTTTTCCAAGGATTCTTCTCTTCTCATGAGGTGGCCAAAGTATTGGAGCCTCAGCTTCACGATCTGTCCTTCCAGTGAGCACTCAGGGCTGATTTCCTTAAGAATGGATAGGTTTGATCTTCTAGCAGTCCATGGGACTCTCAAGAGTCTCCTCCAGCACCATAATTCAAAAGCATCAATTCTTCGGCGATCAGCCTTCTTTATGGTCCTCTTTTTTATGAAAGCCCACTAGGGGTTGCTTAAATAGTACATCATTGCCACGAAGAGTGAAGACAAAGGCAATCCTTAGGTTGTATGGGATGTATACTTTCATTTTTTCTTCATTTCCTAATTTCCAGTGAAATTGCCATAGTTTATTGTGCCAAGAGACCAACCATAAAGTGAAGGGCCACAGCTCAGTGTTAGAGCATCTTCTTTGCATGCCAGAATGTCCCAGGTTCAACCCCTGGCACCTCCAGACATCTCCCTGTTGAAATCCTGGAGAGCTTCTGCCAGTCAGGGTTGACTTTACTGAGCTAGATGAACCCATGGTTTAACTCCGTATAAAAGCAGATTCATATGTTTCTGAGCTGCTCTTGCCATTTTCCCAGAATGCTCAGTGCAGGGCTTGAAATTCCTTCTGGTCTTTCTGCAGCTGCCAGTGATCCTTTTCCAGAGCCCTGTTCCTTTGTCTTAAATCCTTGTGCCTGCCAAGATACGACCACAATAAAATACCCGAAGAGCCTTGTAAAAACAGATCCATATCTCTTCTTGTGCACCGCTGCACTTTCTTTCGGGAGAAACCTGTCAGAGGCAAAAGGAATTGATTTTTGATTCATAGATATGGAAGCTTTACAAAAATGTGTCTGCTTGCGTTCAAGCGAACCTAAGCCTTGAAACTGATCCATGCCCATTTTTAGGAAGGAAGGAAGGAAGGAAGGAAGGAAGGAAGGAAGGAAGGAAGGAAGGAAGGAAGGAAGGAAGGAAGGAAGGAAGAAGGGGGGCACTGATTTCATAGCCATCCTCTTTGAGAAAGGCCGGCTTTGCTCGAGCACAAATTGCGACAGGGTCAGAGGATGGAGAGCAAGATGGGGCTTCCATCAGGGCAGGGCTGGGGGGGCCAGACATTTAGCCCCTCTGCCTCAGCAGAATGAGGAGGGAGGCTCACTCACTCCTGGTCATTCTGCTGAATAAAGTGAATAATTATGCATTACCATCTAAAGAGGAGAGCCCCACGTAAGACTGTTAATTCCAAACTGTAAAAGGACCTGACTGCATCGCAGGGAACAGAAAAAATAGAGAGTGAACCTACCTCTTTGGATCTCCCTTTCCAGGACAATAAGCACGACCACATCATTGCTTGTTTTCAAGACATTTTTATTCCAGGATGTGTTTGGTTAATTTCAATGTGATGTGCTTTTCAACATTTTGTTACGTCCGTACATTTAAAGCACATGGAGTCACGGGAACTGTAGTTTCCCAGGGTTCTTTGGGAGAAGCCATGCACTTTAAATGTTTTTTAAGGTATCTTGATTGCTGCTGCTTATATATTAGTGGGTGAGTGTATGGATAGGATGTTTGCTTGTAGCAGGAGTTGTTGTGCTATGAACCTCCCTGGGAGAACAGTGTGTCCTGATAAAGCAGGATAAAAAATGTTTTTTTAAAAATAAATAAATACTGAAGCAGGGCCGGCCCTACAGCAAGGCTGGGTGGCGCAGGCTGCCAGGCCGCCAGGGTGGCGCCGCATGGCGGTTACTGGGGAACAGGGCGGGGGGTGGGGCACCGGAGGGATCTTCGCACCACGGCGCCAGGGCACCAGATATGCTTATGACGGCCCTGTACTGAAGAGTTTTGCTAGGTCTGGCTAAAAGCCCATCCAGTTCAGCATCCTAAACAAGGGGTAGGTGCCCTCCAGATGTTGTTGGACTACAACTCCCATCAACCTTGAACACTGATCACACTGGCTAGGGCTGATAGGAGATCGAGTCCAACAACGCATTGGCTGCCTCTGCTCTGAATTGTCCACAATGAGGTCAAAAAGGCAGCTGCCCTCCCCCTGTTGTTTGCCGGAGCATCTGGAATCCAGAGATATGTTGCCTCTAAACATGAATGTTCCATTTAGGTATGGTGAGTAATTGCCACTGATGCACCTGATTTTGTCTAATCTCCATCGAAAGCCATATAAGGCAAAGGTCATCACTACATCTTGTGAGACTGAATTCCACTCAGTCCCACAAGCCAATTATGCATTGTGCAAAGATGACAGCAGTCCTCTCCCTTCCACCCCCATCCTGATTCTGCTTAAGCAGGAGATGGCTGCTTCAATCCAGGCAGCTCCCGAGAAGACTCCACCTCTCTCCTTACACAGATCCTTCTGTCTCATTGATGGGCAACCACACCCAACTGGCCCTTATTTCCCCTTAAGTGGCTTTTGCTGCTACATCCTCATGTAGGGATGGTGGAGAAATTTAACTCAGTTCATATCTAGAGGCAAACCTTCGCCAATTTCCGCTTTCCAAAACAATATGAGAACCAGAACAAAACTATCCTTTGAAATATACACTTGATTTTGCAATGCTATTTTCTAGGCAAGTAATGGATACAAAAATTCATATATCAACACTGATAATCTCAGTGATACAAGCTGGGATATAAGGATTCAGGTGGTCCCTAAGGTACCCTGGACCTAAGCTATTCAGGGCTTTGTAAATTAATACAAGGACCTTGAACCTGGCTCAGTAGTAGGTGTTTTAATATGTAAATATTAAATATATGTAAATAGTAACTTAGATAAAACAAGACAAGAGAAAAATTTAATAAAGGGAAGCGGTGTGCAAACAATAGGAAGTGAATTTTTTTTAAAAAATTGTTTTGTCTTTGCGTTGTTTTGCTTTTTCATTATTTGTAAGTGTTTATATTATTTGTTAATGTTATCTGATTGAAATTTGAGGAATTTCATTATTGTTTTTGTTACTGTTCTTATATGTTTTCATATGTTTCTGTTATTATCTCTCTTTTTTGTATCTATTTTTTCCGGTTTTTGTAACATTTTAAAGAATTTAAATAAAGATTGTTTAAAAAACAAAACAAAACAAAAGCATCAATTCTTTGGCCGTCAGCCATCTTTATGGTCCAGCTCTCACTTCCATACATCACTACTGGGGAAACCATAGCTTTAACTATACAGTGGAACCTCGGTTTATGAACACCTCGGTTTATGAATTTTCGGTTTATGAACACCGCAGACCCATCTGGAACGGATTAATTCATTTTCCATTACTTTCAATGGGAAAGTTCGCTTCAGTTTATGAACGCTTCAGTTTATGAACAGACTTCTGGAACCAATTACACCCATGCTTCAGTTTATGAACGCTTCAGTTTAAGTACCCCGTGGACCGTCTGGAACAGATTAATCCACTTTCCATTACTTTCAATGGGAAAGTTCGCTTCAGTTTATGAACGCTTCAGTTTATGAACTGACTTCCGGAACCAAATGTGTTCATAAACCGAGGTACCACTGTACGGACCTTTATCGGCAAAGTGATGCCTCTGCTTTTTAAGATGCTGTCTAGGTTTGTCATTGCTAATACTGTACTGTAGAGCTTAATAGAGTCTAAATTTGCATGCAATAATGCTTGTAATCCTGATGCAATTTCTCCTTCAGTGTACTTGTTTCTGTGTATTCATTATTATATTAAAATTAAAATTACAAAATTCCACTGGTGAGATTCAGCGTATCATGAATGGGTCCCTGCTTGTGCAATGGAGCTTTTCCTTCTCCTCCTCCCCAATGAAGGCTCCTGCACACATCCGAAATCTGTTTCAAAGCATTGGGGGACCCTCCAGAGCAGATTCTGAGGGCACACAGATGGGCTGCAGGGTGGGGAAGAGAAACCAGAAGCCTCGCTGGGCAAGCAGATTTCCATTGCACAAATGGAATGTTGTGCGCATGCACACACACAACTAGTGAGAAGAAATCTTCAATAGTTTGTCCAAGGTCAGGTTTATGATTGCCATTGAATGCAAGTGCATTTCAAACAACAGGCCTCTGAGTGTGCTTCTGTGTGTGGAAGTATTCGTGGCAGATAAGAATGATCAACAAGAAAGCATTGCATCTGTTCATGAGATACAGGAAACACCTTACACCTTCCTGCATTAATTTTTTCCATCTAAAATGTTTGAGGTGATCTCAATTTTTATTTTTAATCTTTTGCAACTGAACAAAACTTTCATTGAACTTTGGCATTGGTCAAGCTCTCCAAGAAAGGTGTGTTTGTGTGTGGGGTGTGTGTTCGCCTGCTTTGGATCATGGTTTGCTCGCTGAAAGCATTTATGTGTTCACATCTGCCAGATTCCTAACACATAGGTCAGAAATGATGAGGCATATGTTTGGAGGTCATTTAGGTGAAGAAAAACAACATCGTTTCCCAACCTGCAGCTGCAGATTCAGCAAAACAACCAAAAGATGCAACAGATGATAAACAACACATACGAGAACAGTGTGATCTCTCTGGGGGTGGGAGTGCCATTGCAGAACACCCATGCAACATGGATTTAATCTCAGCTGGTGCAAACTGCACTAAAGCTTGCTGATTCTCTGGGAGTAAGGAAAGGTTCTTTCAGGGCACACTCTTTTTTTGCTTCCAGTTTGACTAGAATCTTCCTTTCCCATTTGTCCGTTCGCAAATTTATTCTGATTTACAACACCAAATAAGACCTGAATTGGGAAGACCATGAACACCCAGTCTTTACTTATATCTTTCTGGGGAGAGTAGGGAAAGAGAAGCTGCTGCTTGATCGCAACTATTCTACGTTCCTGGATTTCTTCATTGTTTCCTATGGGCGCTTATCACATTTACGCAGCAGGGCAGAAATAAAAAACGGCATCAGGAGTAATCAGAAAGTCTACTCTGCAGACAATGGAATTGCAACTCTAATCTCAACCTGTCATTAGTTTACTGTTTGCAGTGGCCTCAGCTGACAGATCATCCTAGCTTTCTTTGGGTTTGTACAGCTCTCACCAAATATACAGTCTTATCTAATTTTAATCAGCACAACAATGAGGAATAGATTTGGATGAGAGGCAACAAATTCTTCCAAGCATAACAGCTTCTAAAATGCATTGATACCATTGCAATGGCAGCAACTTGTTTACAGAGGATATATATGATCAGCAGACCTGTGTGATGTGTCTCTTGTCAGATTATGTCCACCTTGCACTGGCTGCTTGAATGCTCCTCTGCAAAACAACAATAACAACAACAACAACAACAACAACAACAACAACAACAACAACAACACTGAGTTGTTCATTCATATACAAATCCTCCCAGTCAGGCAGGTTATTTTATTTATTTCAGAAAAATAAATAAAATAAATAAAAGGCTAGAGACAAAGCCATCACCTCAGTTTTCTTCCTAGGATCTGGTACACAGCCTTTGAAAGTGGAGGTTCTGTTTTAACAATAATCACAACTAACAACCAATCATAGGTGTCGCCTCCATGGATTTATATATTTTTTCTGTGTTTTTTTAAGCCATTAAAAGGGCAGAAATAGATCTGGTCAATGTATACAATGGAATGAAGTAGTAGAATTGTGAGGTGAGGCAGGGGGTACTGCCATTTTAGGTTGTTGAGATGGAAGAGAAATTTGTTTTGTTTGCATTTCAATGACAAGTTATGTAACTCCTTTGTACTGTAATTCACACTCCTCTGAATTTTGCCATGCAGTTGTCTAACCAATAATGTGTACAAAAGGCATATATTGGGGAAAGTGTGCATAAATATGCATACACCCAGAAGTTGGTTTTTGTGTGATGGGACTGTGAGCTCAGTTCTAGCATTGATAAGGAATCCCAGGGCTGAGCACCTGTTCAGAGGTATCCTCTCCTTCATTATTTGTTGCCCCTAATGAAACAAGTTTTCCACTCAGCTCCAGCTGAATGGTCGCAGGATTCTTTCTCTCTCTCTCTCTCCATCTGGTACACAGGCTGAGACCCTACCTGCCCGCGGACTGTCTTGCCAGAGTGGTGCATGCTCTAGTTATCTCCTGCTTGGACTACTGCAATGCGCTCTACGTGGGACTACCTTTGAAGGTGACCCAGAAACTACAACTAATCCAGAATGCGGTAGCTAGACTGGTGACTGCTGAAATTTCCTTCAGCAATCCTAACCCTGTTGCCGTTATTCATCACCTCTCTATCTGTTTCTATCTGGCTAGACAAAGAGTGGTGGTGGGAGGCACCAGCCGGGGAATCCCCAAAAGAAAACCCCAGAGGAAGAAGGCGGCAGCTAGGCTGGTTACTGGGGGCGGCCGCCGAGACCACATAACACCGGTCTTGAAAGATCTACATTGGCTCCCAGTACGTTTCCGAGCCAGTTCAAAGTGTTGGTGCTGACCTTTAAAGCCCTAAATGGCCTCGGTCCAGTGTACCTGAAGGAGCGTCTCCACCTCCATCATTCTGCCCGGACACTGAGGTCCAGCACCGAGGGCCTTCTGGCGGTTCCCTCGTTGCGAGAAGCCAAGTTGCAGTGAACTAGGCAGAGGGCCTTCTCGGTGGTGGCGCCTGCCCTGTGGAATGCCCTCCCAACAGATGTCAAAAAGGAAAACAACTACCAGACTTTTAGAAGACATCTGAAGGCAGCCCTGTTCAGGGAGGCTTTTAATGTTTAATAGATTATTGTGTTGTATTTTTCTGTTGGAAGCCGCCCAGAGTGGCTGGGGAGACCCGGCCAGATGGGCGGGGTATAAATAATAAATTATTATTAATTATTATTAATTATTATTATTATTATTATTCTCTCTCTCTCTCTCTCTCTCTCTCTCTCTCTCTCTCTCTCTCTCTCTCTCTCATTAAAACAAAAAAATCAAAGTAGATCCTGAAAACCTGAAGTCTGCCCACCTCATTGTACTGCACCAAAACCCTACAATGAGATAGGATGGAGAAGGATACAACATGATTATGCTTAATTATGCACTGCGTTAACTTTAGCCATTGAAAGGGGGGAAAGATTTGGAAGATAGATTTGTTTTTCGTTTAAGATTGTTAGGTAACTGTTCTTGACTCCTGTCCAAGTGAAAATGAATCAGTCTCAGGAATCCGCTCAATGTTTACTTGACTATGGGAATCTTGAAAATGTGCTCCTTCAAATAAAGTGCAGCTTTATAGCCTAATTCTTCTACTGGGATTTTAAAAGAGCAAGAGTCACTGACTTGCACTGACAGAATTGTTACATAACCTTGAGTCGCACAGCTTAGCCAAGCAATCCTTTGGAGTGAAAAGAAAACAGCGGTATCTTTGATCTTGTTTTTCCATTATGCCTTTTGGTCTCTGTGCGCAGAAAAGGCCAGGCAAAGAATGCCAGTTTCTGAAAGTTGGTAAAACTCCCAGCATGTTATATTTTTTTAAAGGAATATTTTTATGTCCCTGTGCAAATGGTCCAATTATGTGTGTGTGTGTGTGTGTGTGTGTGTGTGTGTGTGTGTTTGCAGATGCTGCCACTTCCTTCCTCATTCCCCTTTCCAACTGCTTTATGTCTTAGACCCCAGTCGCCCCCCCCCCTTCTGTCTTGCACTGAGGAAGGACTGGGGTCCTTCAGAACAAGGCATTATGGGTAACATAGCCCAGGAGATTGCATCAATATTCTTTTAAAAATAGAAATTATTCTTTTAAAAAAAAGTCCTTTAAGTATTTAAAAACACTTCAGTAACTTTAAATTAAATGTAAAAGAGAATTTCTAGCCAAAGCAGCAAGGCTGAAGTGGTGCAGGCAATATTCTGGACCTCCTTATCTAGAGCGCCTGTCTCTGAAGGATCCCTGACACTTCTCAGCATGAAACAGAAAGGAGGAGGAGCCAGAGACTGTGTGACATGGCTGGTTGTCTACTGCTGCACTAGCAGTGGCAAATAAATTGACAGGGAGAAAACTGGGCAGTGCAGAAGGATGGTGGCAGACAGGAGGACAGGAGGGGGTGTCTGGAAAGCCATATATGATTGGGGTGGCTGGATGGGAAGTGGTGACTGGGTGGCACTGGGGACCAGAGAGGCAGCCCAGTTTTGCATAATGATGCAACTGGCTCTGCTTCTCCGTAAAACATGTCAGTGAATATAGCAATGAAATCTCATGCATGCAAGAGGACTCTCACTTTCAGCAATGGCAGGAGAAAGCAGCCAATGCGATGATGGATTTATGGAGCAGATGTGGCCTGGGAATGGAAGCAGTGGACTGAGGCTGGGGCAGCAGCCTTCAGTAGCAGCAAGGGCAGCAGCAGGAGGTCCCTTTGGCTTCCAGGCCTGGGACACATGTCCCTCCTAAATCTGCCTCTTGGCAGCCCTGCAATCACAAGGGAACACCACATGATAAAGTGAGTGCCAGACTATGGTCGCTTAGCTGAAGAGAGTCTCAGTAAGCCGGTCATCTGTGAATCCTGCCATATGATGAGCAGAATTAGATAGTACATGTTCATTTAGTCAGTAATCGGGAAAATCAGGACATGCATAAGTTGCCTTTATTCACTCTAGATCCATCCCAAATGTCAAGGCACCGGTCCAAGGCCTTTTTGTAGCTTGAGGAGAAGGGCAAATTTTATCCCCGCCATTCCACATACAGAATTTGACTGGGCTTGCCGTTGGAACTTGTTTCAGCACTGGCGATGGGATAACATCTTCCACCATGCCTGAAGACAGCAGGCTAGCTTAGGGAATCTGGGGCATCTGCCACCTGAGGCAGTTTTCACACTCTGCCTAATGGTAGGGCCAACCCTGCCAAATGTCTGACATATCCCAAAGGGAAAGCCACTCTGAAAAGAAAACGGTTGTTGGGTTGCAAATACTGAATACATTTGTGAAATATTGCAAATGCTAAATGCATTGCAAATATCAAGTAGACCAGTGAAATGAAATCTGCAAATAAGTTCCTACCTAATAATGAAGTTATGATGCAAACCATGGGGCAGTGGTTCTTTAATCTGCACCAGCTTCTGTGTCTTTGGTGCTACACTTCAAATCCACAGAAGATTAGAATAGCTGGGTACATTTATCATTCAAGCAGCTCAGTTACTGACCTGTTTCGCTCCAACATTTTTCTGCCACGAAACAGAGAACCCCATGATACTTCTTAGGTCAAAGAGAAGCATTGTGCAAAACAGGAAGCAGGTTACAGTCTGCTCTGCAGTGCAATGTTTATTAATGAATCAGCAGCTGTTCAAAAAGAGCACCAGCTTTTTAACCGGTCTGTGGTTCTGAAGACATAGCCCACCTATCTTGCTGTGAAATACAACAGTTCTTGGAAGGACCATAGCTCAGTTACCGAGCATCTGCCCTGCATTTCCAGGGTGAATCCCTGGTTGAATCCCAAGCATCTCTAGGTAGGGCTGAAAGAGACCCTTTAATGAAACCCCGAAAAGCTGCTGTTGGTTAGGACTGAATGAGATGGCCCAATTGTTTGATTGGGTGCAAGGCAGCATCCTATGTCAATGACTCTATTAGCAGCCATCCCGATTATCCTCTTTATGGTCACATACACACCATACGTTTATAGCATTATGATACCACTTTAAACTGTTATGGTTTCCTCCAAAGGAAACCATTCTGGGAGATGTAGTGTCTTAAGCGTGCTCAGAGCTGTTAGGAGGTCCAAATAATCCCTTCACAGAGCAGTAAATAAGCGCAACTTAGGACTTACAAAATTCCAGAGACATTGCATTTTTCTGTGCAGCTCTTTATATCAGAAAGTAGACTGATAGCCAGTAATTTTCCATGTTTCATGCCCTTCCAGTGACCAGTAGCAAGCAAGAGATTAGATTCCTGACTGTCTCACCCTTCACCTTTACAAAAACAAGAAAGGCCAGAAGGCTTATGAGGAAAGATGAAATCGTTGAATGACATATGTTGCAGCTGTAAGCAACAGACTGTTAGGCTGCTCATTGGAATGGCTGTTTCATTGCCTGAATATGAAGTGACCTTTCCACTGAACTCTTATCTCTCTATGAAAAAGGGGGTTAGAATAACCAAATAAATGCTGGGGCACAGCGCCGGATAACCAAAGTGCCCCATGGCACCTTAGTGGCAAGCACATTTTTATTATGGAAAAAGCTTTTGTGGGCTACAGCAATGGATGTTGGTCCATTAGGGCAAATGGGGTGCCACCAAAAATCCGCTTTATTTTTTTGTTAACGTTCCTATACAGTGGTACCTCAGGTTACAGATGCTTCAGGTTACGGACGCTTCTGGTTACAGACTCCGCTAACCCAGAAATAGTACCTCGGGTTAAGAACTTTGCTTCAGGATGAGAATAGAAATCGCGCAGCGGCAGCACGGCGGCAGCGTGAGGCCCCATTAGCTAAAGTGGTACCTCAGGTTAAGAACAGTTTCCGGTTAAGAAAGGACCTCCAGAACAAATTAAGTTCTTAACCCAAGGTACCACTGTATTTTGGCCATCCATCCATCCATTTCTCACCAGTGATATAGAACATAAGTGCTGAACTTAGATTCTGGGAAGCAACTGCCTGGGCTTGTCCTGAGAGACATACAAGGTTGACCCAAAACATTTTCCTTCCTGAGACAAAGGACAGAATGTCACTCCTTGCTTGCTTGCTTGCTTATTTGGTATCTCACCTTTCCTCCTTGAAGTCCAAGGTGATGTACATGGTTCTCCTCACTTAATCTTTGCAACAATTCCGCAAGGTAGATTAAGCTGGGAGAGAGTGTGTCCCCTGCCCCAGGGTCACCCAGAAAACTTCAAGCCCTGGTCTCCCAGTCTGATTCCCTAACCACTATACCACACTGACTCTCCATTCTGTGTACAGAAGTTGACTGGACCGGCAGTTGCATCGTTCACCAGCACTGGTTGTCGGGTTGCCCGGGGGCTAGGACAACCCCCAGGCAAACGACAGGAACGTTTCCAGCCTGTCCCTCCCACTGGCGTGCAGCTCTAGGGAGTTCCGACAGCCTTCCCTGATGATTCATGCCTTGGAGACACTGAGCACACATCCAGAGTCCAGCAGAGTCCAGCAGAGATAAAACGCAGTAAGAGCTAGGCTGGGGTTGTAAGCACTAAGCTACGTTGATTAAGCATAAGGCAGAACAAAATAAAACATGTCTCCTCTCTCGCCTTCCTCGGAGAGAAGTCAGAAGTGAAAGCAAAACACGGAAACAGAGTACAGTAAACATCCACTCCTGTGATTCCAACAGTCGGTGCTGGAA
This sequence comes from Zootoca vivipara, assembly GCF_963506605.1. Classification (NCBI taxonomy): domain Eukaryota; kingdom Metazoa; phylum Chordata; class Lepidosauria; order Squamata; family Lacertidae; genus Zootoca; species Zootoca vivipara. The sequence continues at coordinate 28,248,804 of NC_083287.1, read as the reverse complement.
TGCATAACACAGACATGATATCTGCACAGTGAGAGGAATAGAAACCCAACACGGGTGATGGGACAACACCTTCAACTGCACCTGAGAGTAGCAGGCTAGCTTAGAGTGCACAGGTAAAATGGTAAAAAGATAAAGGACCCCTGGACAGTTAGGTCCAGTCAAAGGTGGTGACTATGGGGTTGTGGTGCTCATCTCGCTTTCAGGCCGAGGCAGCCGGCATTTGTCCACAGACAGCTTTCCGGGTCGTGTGGCCAGCATGAATAAACCGCTTTTGGTGCAACAGAATACCATGACGGAAGCCAGAGTGCACAGAAATGCCTCTACCTTCCCCCCGCAGTGGTACCTATTTATCTACTTGCACTAGCATGCTTTTGAACTGCTAGGTTGGCAGGAACTGGGACAGAGCAATGGGAACTCACCCCATCTCGGGGATTTGAACTGCCAACCTTTTGATTGGCAAATACAAGAGGCTCAGTGGTTTAGACCACAGCCCCACCCATGTCCTGGAGGGGGGGCGCACAGGGCAGGTTGCATGGCACACAAACTTTTGCGCGCTGCTTCTAGCATCTGCCTCATTTAGCCTAGTGGTACAATTTGCCCTGCTCCTGTGATATGCACACTAATGGTGCAGTATAATTAACAACAACCACAGTAGCACAACATACAGAGAAATGAAAACAAGGGTCTGCTCTGCCACAAGAGAGGACACTCCTTCCAGTCTGCAAGCATCAATGAGTGCCCTGGTGTTGCCTTCTTACAGATCAATATTCTTTTGTCTCAAGCTTCAGTTATTTCAGGAAATAAACTGGCCAGTCATTACCATTCAGCAATGTTTGTATAGCATTGCTCCTTGTGTTGATTTTGTTTTGCTGCTACCCCAAGATCATTTTGAGATTTCATCATGGCAGTCATCCATGCCTGTCCTATTTGTAGGCAGAATCAGGGCAGGATGGATTTTAGACACGTTCCATAATGGAATTATTTTGCACATCTAGTCTGTTTTGTTCCTGAGCCAGCTTTGGTTATGAGAAACAGCAGTTCAGAGCAGAGGTGTATAAATGAGTTTGCTTTTTGTCATTGCTGTTTCTTAATGTGTTCCTGACACCATCTCCACCGTGTGCAACATTTGTGATGGTAGAAGAAAATGCATAAATTGTGCTATAAGTTTTATATGCCTTTAAAAAATAAAGGCATTCCTGCAGCTGAAATTACTTTGCTTTTGTGGCCCCTTTAAACCAATTAATTTATTGATAATTGCACCTTTTATAGCATAATAGGAAATGTGGTTTGAGCCACAATTTCCCAGAATTGTTTTCTCACTGACACATCTGCTATCCTTATGCCACTCAAGGGATATTGTATAGATTTGCTTGTCTTTTCATTAATAAATCTTCTCGTGCAAATGCTGAAGACACATCTCTTTCTCCTGACCTTTGATGCCTGATATGTGTGTTTTCAAGAACCACCCTATTCCTTCAACTGTAATTGGTTTTAACTGTTTTTAATACTTAATTGTAAATGGTTGTAACCTGTCCTGGGATCTGCTGATGAAGGGCAGGTAATAAATTTAATAATATTACTAAGAATAGTAATCATCATCATTATCCTACATGGTTATTTTGTTTTAATACTACCATGAGATCATATTGATATTTAATTGTGATGGATAGAACACAGTGCTTTGAGTTGCATACTTGAGTCTGTACTGGATTTATGGCTGGCAATGAAATGATTTATTTCATTGTGTATGTTTCATGTTGGCGAATGTCCTCTTTTTTATTTTGCTCAAAACAAACTTGAGTCTTCCAAAGGACATCTTAATGTGGGAACCAGAACTATTAACCCTTGTCATTTGAGTGTGCTTTCAAATGATACATTCATCAAGAAAAATAGATGCTGGAAGAAAAAGCAGCCATCCCTTGATGTTAACCAGGCCTCAGTGTAGTTTGGAGACACAAGGGGTTGTACTTAGGAGGATAGCTGAGTTCAAATCCTTCCTCTACCGAATCAATTTTCAGTACTGTGCTGGTGATGTCACTGAGGTTTCAAATATGAGTCAGTGTATGACTTGTTTGGAACTGAGCTTCGTTTTCATGAAAATTGATTGTCTGGCTTGGAATGCGAAATAAGCTCTTGCACATGTGTGATAAGTGCTCATGCTGACCAGATTGTTTTCTAGGCAGATGAGTGAAGGTTCTTTCGCATTAGATCCTTATCATCTTCTTTTTAGACCCCAATTGTCCAGGAAACTTTTTCCCCACAAGAGGCAGAGATTGTTGGTAGCTTTGATGTCTTTAAAAGAGGACTGGAAAAATTCACGGAGGATAAGACTATCATTTGTTACTAGCTGTGATCGATATGTTCCACCTCGAGTGTTGGAGGCTATATGAAGGAGCGTCTCCACCCCCATCGTTCACCCTGGACACTGAGGTCCAGCTCCAAGGGCCTTCTAGCGGTTCCCTCACTGCAAGAAGTGAGGTTACAGGGAAGCTTCTTGGTAGTGGCGCCCGCCCTGCAGGGGCGAATGAAGGCACCGTGACACCTGGCATGGGGCATCGCTACGTAGGGCGCAAGTGCGGCATCACTACGTGCGGCACATGTGCACTGTACATAGCAGTTTGCCGGCGCTGGTACTCCAGCGCCATACGGACGGTGCCAGGATCGTCTGCTCACAGCTGCAGTTGCGAACAGAGGATCCTCTACATGCGGCTGTAGCGGTGACAGAGGGATCCCACCGCCATCCGCAAGGTGCTGGAGCAGCGCTGGCAGCAAACTGCTATGTACAGCACATGTATGGCGTCGCTATGTACAGTGGATGTGTGCGATGCCACACATGAACTGTACATAGCGGTTTGCCGCCAGCGCCAGGATCCTCTGCTTGCGGCTGCAGCAGCGAACAGAGGGTCCTCCTCATGCGGCTGCGGCGCCGCGATGGCTGCTTGCGCTGGCGCCACCACCTTCTAGTCACCCCCACCATACATGGCACCCGGGGTGCCACGCCCCCGCCAGCCCCCTTGTTGTGACACCACTGCTGCCCTGTGGCAGCTAGACTGGTGACTGGGAGCGGCCACTGAGACCACATAACAGCGGTCCTGAAAGACCTACGTACATTGGCTCCCAGTACGTTTCCAAGTACAATTCAAAGTGTTGGTGCTGACCTTTAAAGCCCTAGATGACCTCGGTCCAGTGTACCTGAAGGAGTGTCTCCACCCCATCGTTCTGCCCGGACACTGAAGTCCAGTCACGAGGGCCTTCTGGCGGTTCCCTCCCTGCTAAAAGCAAAGTTACAGGGAACCAGGCAGAGGGCCTTCTTGGTAGCAGTACCTGCCCTGTGGAACGCCCTCCCATCAGATTTCAAGGAAATAAACAACAATCTGACTTTTAGAAGACATCTGAAGGCAGCCCTGTTTAGGGAAGTTTTTAATGTTTGATGTTTTATCGTATTTTTTATATTCTTTTGGGAGCCGCCCTGAGTGGCTAGGGAAACATAAATTGATGATGATGATGATGATGATGATGATGATGATGATGATAAATATGACTTGTTGGGTATCACAAGCGGGGAAAATGAAGCTTACCTGATTGTAAGCTTCCCATAGGGATCTGATTGGCCGCTGTGAAAGTGGGATGCTTGACTACTCTAATTCTGTTTGTATATATCAGATCTTCCATTGACAGTCTCCCATTTTAGAAACATAACATGATGCTCTCCATATACAGGTGTTTACAGTCCTGACAGGGAACCACTGAATAATGACAAGGAGACACATCCTTTTAATCACTAATTAGATTAAATAAACACTTTCTCTAGCTAGCAGCTGGGAGTAGCTGGCAGAATTTAATAAGGCTAGGTGACAGAAAGAAAAGGCAAGTGTACTTGGCAAAGTGTTCTGTCAGCTGTAATGCTTCTATAATACACCCTGCTTAACTGAGAAAGAAATGTGAAGCAATAGGTCTTCTAAAAAAGAGAGATGCCAAGCCATCTTGTACCCATGACAACTACTTAAACTGGAAGTGTTATACTGAGGCAGTAGCTTATAAGATCTGGACCCCAGAAGGTTGCCCACAAAATAATGTGGCTGAAAATGTCATCGCCCCAGCATAAGGAGATGAGTGGCTTATGCCAGAACACCAGTAAGAGCTGCTCTGCTTGGTCCAGGCACCACTGTGAGCATTATGCTGCCAACATCCTGTATTTCTTCCTTCCCTCTGGATCATGTGATTGACTTCCTCCCTGCTCCCAGATCCACCGCATGCTCCTTATTGAAAAGACTTCTGTGGCCTTGCCTCCGTTATTTCTCCACTTTAATATCCCAATATCTCTTTGCTCCTCCAGCTCCAGCACCTACAGCCATCCAAACATCTCCTGCTCCCTCAAAACACTCAACCCTTTCTCTATCTACTAGACAGAGTCCACTGGAAGAGGGGGTGAAGAAAAAGAGACTTCAAAGCTGGGGTTCCAGTAATGTCCGGCTCTTGTCTGGAATCATCTGCAGTATACAGGTTCAGAAGCACAAATATAATGAACGGCCAGCTAATTCACAATGTGTATACACCGAAAGGAAACAATGTGAAAATCCAATTCGAAACATACAAGTAAGGAATGCTAGAATATCAAATCACAGTGAGTCTAAGAGCCCATCATGTTATGCAGATTAGCATCACAACCGACCGCTTTTGGTGTGAAATTGAACAAAGTTATGATGTGGAAGAGAAATTTAAAAAGACGCCTCCATTCAGTTGGTATACCTACAGTTCTGCAAGAAATTGTAATCTTCATTTTTGAAGGGCTACATCTTATACATATGTCATTCCTTTTTTTAATCTACCCTTCTTTTAAAGGAGCTCAGAACATGTGGCTCTCATATTTGCCTCATTTGAACACGAGAAGAAGGGCCTGCTGGATCAGGCCAATGACAGATCTAGCTCAGCATTCTCCCAGTGGCCAACCTGTGGGAAAAGCACAAAGAGAAACAGAGCATGAGATCCACCCCCCCCCTGCTCCTGTGGTTTCCAGCAACTGGTGGATAGCAACCATGTGAGATAGTTTTAAGCTTAGATTGACTGGTTCAAGTCCATCCATTGACTTTCACTGGTTGGCTAAGAGGAGATTGGAAGTCACATTTTCCTAAGCACAAACCAGTGCTCCAGCCACTATATGCCGGTGTATTGTGAATACTAGGGTAATATGAATAAAGTAGCCAAGTTCAGAAGTGAAATGAAACTCCCTGGTAGCAGACTTTTTTTTGTAATTTTCTGGACATTTGGGAGATTTTTTTTTATTTTTAGTTCCATGTAGCCCTTTTACTCATTACTGTTACTGCGGATCGAATTTGCATTTGCACTGTTATGATTTTAACCAAGTTGACGAAGCCGCTATGATGGAGCCCAGTGTATATAATGGAAGCCCATTTGCATTCTCATCTTGTATGTATGACAGCTGGAATCAAGGCGGGAATGTGATGATCCTAACCAAATCTGACAACACTTTCTCTTAGATGCTAATAACAATTTTTTAAACTCCAAGCACCTTTTTCACCCACTCAGTTTTCCTCCTGTGTCAGTGTGGAAGAGCCAATGCATTTATTTAACGAGTTGGAGAAGAGGGGTCAAAGTCATTAGGATTTCAGCAAACACGTTTGAAAGGAGGAAATTTGAAATCAATTTAGAGGAAGACTTTCAGAGATCTGGTTTTTTAAGGGCTGGCCCTTTTTTCTTTTCAATTCTCCACTCATTGTAGACCCTTTTGACATTCTCCATACATAAATTAAAGATATGATGATGGCAGGAACCACTGGTTCCAGACACTTATCATCACTTATGTACCTAGTGTTCTACAAACAGCACATATACATGTACAGCTTGTGGACCAGCTATGCACAGATAGCTACACCAGTGAAGGCTGGTCCATTAATGAAAGTGGGGCACTGCCCCACCAACCTCAGCCTTCCCTCAGTCAGCCCCCATCTGCGTGGCTTTTTACTTGCATCCAGTACAGGTGATGATGCTTACACAGTGATACTGGACTCAGCTATACAGCTGCAAATCAAACACTTTAAATGTGTTGTACAGTGCAATATACAAACGTGACACCAGATGGTGACAGTGAGCTATGCAAAATTCAATGTATTTTTCAAAACATTTTTTTAAAAAAGCATTTCCACGATGTTTTTTTTTATAGGTGCGTAAATTCTACCACTGTCTCTATTAGCTTCCTCCTCCGTAGTCTCAGTGTTGTCTTCTTAGATATCAGCAGGAAGGAGGATAGGGGCAAAATAATAAATAGTTAGCGTGGCCAGTCTTGCATTGTCTTTCAATGGGTCTGGCTGCACCACTGTTGGTTCTACCAGTATCAATGGGCACACACCACCACTGCTGCGCACAGAAAGGTACCCCCTTTACAGACCTTCGTCTGCACAAACCAAGGTCAGGGGGGTGTCCAGCAGTGTGTATAATGTTCAGAGTGGACCCCATTGCCTCCATGGTTTTCCCATGTGTGAATGCACTCTAAACATGCAACACCAGATGGAGACAGAGAGCAGGAAATTTTTATACATGTTTTCCCATAGGGTGTTTGTTGTTGTTGTAACGATCTAATTTCTGACTTATTTATAGCAGGTTTTTTTTCTGTGTGTAGATCCACTCAAAGTCTAGTTTCTCAACTCCTCTTTAATAGTGAAAATCTGTCTGGGCTGCAGTAATTTGGAGTGGAGAGTTAGGGTGATGCAGAGATTTCCCAGGGTGGCAAAAAGATCAGTTGAGCAATAGGTCAGGGAAATACAGAGTATCTGTGCTATTAAACCGAGGGTGGGGAAACTGCTTTCCACCCAAGGGGCACATTCCCCTGTGGAAAACCTTCTGAAAGTCACATGCCAGCGGTGGTGAATGGGGTCAGAGACAAAAATGGACAGGGAAACAAATGCAGCTCTTACCTTTGCACAGGAGGTGCCATCAAATAGAGAACTATCTTCCGGCAGTCCTTCCAGCAGACACCTGTCCTCTGTAAAGTAGGACACTAATAAATAAAGAATCCCATATTGTCATTAGATCCTATAAAAGTGATTGCCCAGGTATTTGTGCTCAGGATAGCTCAATGTAGCTACACTTTACTTTGGAGCTGACCTTTCAAGCATCTTGGGGAAAACAGCATATATATATATATTTATCATCAAGTATGAACATCACAGCGGTAGGGAGCAGATTGGGCAATGGTTTTTTCTGGTAGTGCAGAAAAGCTGTCTAGGGAAAAAGCTCTTGAAACCATTCCTGAGTTTCTCTCTGGAACAGGTGTTTGTAGAACACTTCAGATGCCCCACTTCCACACATCTCCAGGCCTGGGCGAGGCACTTGCAAACATACGTACCTGTGTGCCTTTTTGAAATCACCGTGAATCTGATCCTGGGGGTTTCCTTTTTGTGGATTTTTGTGAATTGAAGCCATGTTGCAATAGCTCCCTCTGGCAGGCGACTGAAGGGAAACACCATTTTAAGCACCACCAGTTTGGCAGGCCTTGTTTTTCCCCAGCCTCCTGTGCAAACGAATCCTGCCTGCCTTTCTCTGATTAAAGCTAGTGATAAATTCACAGCGATAATGAAAAGTTCATGGTGAGCTGATGATAGGCTCACAAATGAGAAACTCTTTTGAAAGTAGGCCCCAGACGCTTTGGGCTGTCTCCACACTAATTTGTGAGAAGTTGCCTTTAACCATTTATTAACTCTTCAGTGTAATTCAGGAAGAACCTACCTGAAGAATAAGCTCTGGTGGGCACATTGATTTTTGTTTTTCTCACTCATTTTAAAATGCCACGAAATTACAGAAGCACAACAGGGAATAAAACTCCCGGAAAGCCTTCTATGTGCTACTATTTTTTATATCTGGGAGTTTGATAGAACTCAATCCCTCCAGTGAAACTTAACGAAAGGATGCCTTGATATACAATGCCGCAAAACCAAAAGTATTTGAACCATACATGGCACCTTCCTTTGCATTCTTAGTGGAGATGATCCAGGTGTTCCCTTCATCATTCTGTTACACATGCTCAGGCTGGCTTTGAGCACAGCCGTCCATTTATAGGAGGGCTACTGAAAAGAATGTGAGAGAGGAAGAGGTAAGTTGCCCAGCTGGGCACAATCCTATTTAAATATTTCACTTTCCCCTTCCCTAGTAAAAAGAAGAAGCAAAACTCTCAGATTATTCAGCATGCAAGAATCCTTGATGCCACGAGGCATTTAGTGTAAAGCTCTTAACTCTCTCAGTCTCTCTGTGTGTGCTTCACACCAGGTAAAGTTTCCCACTGCCTTCATGTTGAATTGAAAAACTGTTAGTGATGGAAGGATGATTATCAAGTACAGTATCTGTAAACAAACCCTGCTGGTTTGGTGCCGACCTACAGAGGTGATGTCACCACTTCTCTGTGGCTAAAGCTGTGGTGTTACGGGATGTGCTCATTAATTATGGACAGGTGTGTTGTGCTGGGAATTGTGCACCTGCCAGAATGTGGCAACAGTCAACACATACACACACACACACACACACACACACACACACACACACAGAGAGAGAGAGAGAGAGAGAGAGAGAGAGAGAGAGAGAGAGAGAGAGAGAGACAGAGAGAATAAAACTGCGATGAGCACCTGCATTTTGTAATGACTGCCAAGTCCCTCATGGCAAGGAAAAGAATAAGAATAAGGGAGTCAACCCTACGAAAAGAAAGACAGAATCCTGAATCAGTTAAAGCAACATTACTTCAACCGCCACATTCACACCGTACATTAAGAGCGCTCTGGTGCCACTTTAAACTGTCATGGCTTTCTCCAAAAGAATTGTGGGAGTTATACAGTACAATCTCATCTTATGCGCATTAAACTCTCGCGATTTCAGTCATAAAGTTGAAGGCTGGCGAGTTAAATGCAAGGATGGCAGAGAGCTTAAATGCTCCTTTTGAACCAGGTTTTCCCAGCATGAAAAGAACTTTTAAGCTTTTTGCCTTGCTTGGCTGTCAGCAAGCCATCTCTGGGATGCCCTCATGGTACCTTGTGGGGCTCTCCAAGTTCCATAGCCTTTCGGAGCCAGTGTGCCGAGTGGGTCTTGCTGAAAGGATGCATTTGACATTGAGTAGCCATGGGTGTGCTAACATTTGTTGTTGTTGTTGTTTGTTTGTTTGTTTAGTCATTTAGTCATGTCTGACCCCATGTACCAGAGCACACCAGGCACTCCTGTCTTCCACTGCCTCCCACAGTTTGGTCAAACTCATGTTAGTAGCTAACATTTGTTACATTTGTATAATACCGTATATGAAACATTACCAGTAACTTGGTAGCCCTATTTAGGGAACTTGGCAGCCCTGTTTAGGGAAGCTTTAAAGGTTTAATAGATTATTGTATTTTAATGTCTGTTGGAAGCCGCCCAGAGTGGCTGGAGAAACCCAGCCAGATGGGCGGAGTATAAATAATTTATTATTATTATTATTATTATTATTATTATTATTATTATTATTATTATCTTCCCTTTTATTGGCTGTCCAGAATGTGAGCAGCATTATCACTAATACTGTAGTAGGGGATCTTTACGGAAACCCAGTGTGCCTCATCAGTACGATGGGCACCCACAATTTATTTGTGGTTCTTCTTTTTGTAGACATCATTTACTCCTAATGCAAGCAGTCCACATGCATCTCCCTGTTGAGCAACTGTGCAAATTCCTACTTTGGACATTGATACCCCATGAATACTGGAAGCCTGCATGACTCACCCATGCTCATTGTATTCATGCATATCATGAATGTGCGAAGTTACTCTATGGCATAACTTTAAACTCTGTTGCTGCTCTGAGCCTAATTATGGGTCAGCAAATCCCACTGTACTCTGCAGGGCTTACTTCTGAATAAACATGCTTAAGATTAGGCTGCAAATGAGCAGTTGTGTTTATGCAGTTAAGGCCAGTCTTCCTTCCTTCCTTCCTTCCTTCCTTCCTTCCTTCCTTCCTTCCTTCCTTCCTTCCTTCCTTCCTTCCTTCCTTCCTTCCTTCCTTCCTTCCTTCCTTCCTTCCTTCCTCCCTCCCTCCCTCCCTCCCTCCCTCCCTCCCTCCCTCCCTCCCTCCCTCCCTTCCTTCCTCAGGAGCTACTTGCAAAGTGGTACCATGACAGCTTTTCAGTGTGGTGTCCAGGTCAGGGCTGCAAAGTCACACCAAGTGGAGCACTGGATTGACTCTGCTGCTGCACCCACACAGACCTGAACTTGTTCCCACCCTGCCCCACACTTGCAGCACCCCAGTGAGCTAGTGGGAAGATCTGCACTATACATTTCAAGCACATCCATTGCACACGACTTCTCCCAAAGAATCCTGGGAACTGTAATTCCCCTGGGAGCTACCATTCCCCTCAACAAACCTACAGTTCCCAGGATTGTTTGGCGGAAGCCATGTGCTTTACATGTGCGTTGGGTGTGCTTCAAATGCATGGCCATGCCCAGCGACGCCACTGTCAGGAGGGTGGGTGGCCCCCGCTAAGCAATATTTTAGACTCCATCCTTTTAGCTATGTTTGCATGACAGAAGTGTCTGAGAAAAATGTCACATCAGCATTTCAACATTTGAATGGCAATTCTCTCCCGTGGCAGTGATTGATGGGCTGAGGCAGGTAGTAGTAAATGGGCACCACTGCTGGATGTCAGCCAAGAGGTCTATCTGGCCTTAAATTCCCAGTGGGGATTGCATGCTAATGGGATATAAGAGCAGCCTGGTTGCTTCTGCGCAACTGTTGAATGACCAGCAGTGCTCAGCACATGTCAGTCACACTGGATGCAGGCTGCCACTCGGACAATCATGTGCCTGCATGCAGAGGTGTAGCAAGGTCAGGTGGTACCCGGTGCGAAAATATTTTTGTCAGACCCCCCATTGCAATTTTTGGGAACGTTGCACAGAGTTGTGTTAGCATTTTCACCCCTCCCACTGTGAGAATCGGATGGTCTGATGTTAAGAGAGAAAAGGGGCGGTGACTCTGCTGCTTGGGGAGTTAGGAGTTAGTCTGTCTCTGAGTTCTCAGTCTGCAGTCAGAGTGTATGCTTTATCTCTGTGCTGGAAGATAAGACGACTGAGTGGCTGAGTGAAGATTTGTAACACTCACACAGCCTGTAAATTCTGTAAATATGCTGTAGCTTGTAGAAATAAAAAGAGGATTAAAAACCTCTACTGCCACATCCATCGTTTATTGAAGTTGAAGTTGGTGCTCACAATGTCCAGTTGTGGGTCCATGGATTCCAGATTTAAGCTGAAGGTGTTCCAGTCGTCCTGCTAGCCCAACTGGGGCAGAAAAGGGATCCAAGGCGTGGACAGATCCTGGCTTAAAATCGTCAAGTTGTTGAGATTTTTTTTTGGGGGGGGGGAGTACCCCAAAGTTGTTGAGCTTTTTTTAGGGAGGGTTGGGCATGAAACATACGCTCGTGGATCGCGCAAATCCTACCGGCGATCACATGAAACTATGTCATGAAGCCGCGCCGCCAGCCGGGGGTGCAAGCACCGCCCCTTGGGTGTGCCAGCACTGTCTGCCAATCATGAAAATCCGCCCGCAGATTGCATAACGCCCACCAGAGATGCAAGTGTCACCCGCCCGGGGGTGTGTGTGAACGCCACCAGTCAGAGGGTGCCAGGCTGATCACCAGGCGTATTTGTGCAATCAGCAGGCGGATTTTCATGCCGACAACCACACCAATTGCGAAAAACCGCCTGCTGGGCTACGAGTGCCACGCCGATCCATCTGGGGGGGATTTTGTCACACCCCCGTAGGCATGACACCCGGGGCAGGCCCCACCCCCAGCACCCACTTGTGACGCCCCTGCCTGCATGATGTTGCTTCTGCATCTGCTACAGGCATGGAAAGCCTGCCAGCGGCAATGACCAGTTGCTACCAGCTGCCTCACTGCACTACTTAGTCTTTCTTTAGCCATGAGCTGAGCTAAAATTACTGGAGTGAAGAACCAGTGGTATCCAGATGTTTGCTATAGACTCCGACTCCCACCATCCCTGACCATTGGCCATACTGGCTGGGGCTGATAGGAGGTGGAGTCCAACATCTTCTGAAAGTTCAAGCAGCTATGCTATTCCTGCTTTTGGACTTGCGCAACACCAGTGAAATGTACCTAATCATGTAATTTTTGTAAGATGCAGCAGTTTTAAAATTCCCCCCTTTAGTTTTTTTTAAAAAAATAGTTTTTAGGGTTGTAGATTGTATTTGTTTTCTGAGCAGCCCAGAGAATACCTGCTATGAGGTATACATTCAGTTAACAAAATGAATACTGATAAATAGGTGTGCTGGCTCTAGAATCTCCCTGGTGTGTGATTTTTTTAAAAAGGATATATATAGATATGGATAAGCCAGAAACATTTATATAACAGCAACAAAAGAATACTGACATGCTAACATTCCAGCAACAATGCAAGTTTTAGATGAAAACAAAATTGTCTGGGATTACCTCCTAAAGCTTTGGTTACATAAAAAGCAGAAGAACAACAGGAAATCAAAGGCGAATGAGGTTTCGTTACATAAAGTAATATACAAAGTTGTACTTGGTGGGTAATCTTCCTGCCTTCTGCTGTGCAAAGGATGTCTTCAGGTCTTTCAATCACAGGCTTCACAGTAATGCCCCTTATTCTGAAATGCAACAAGCAAAAACTCCAACAAATTGGCACTGAAAAGGATTTTGAACCCAAAACACATTCAGAGTTGTGTTGCTTCGTTCTCAGGATACCATCTCTCTTTGTTATTTGCTTTTTATTTGAGTTTTCTTTCATTATACAGTTACAGATTCACATCCATATTTTCACTTATATTTAATGTATAACAATCCATACCCTGCTTACTTTTTCTTCCCCAATGACTTCCCACCACCGCATTGCAACTTCTTATATTTACATTCCGTTTTCTATTGTGTTGTATATCTTGTTATCACTTTTGCTCCAGATAAATAGCTTGTCTATCTGAGTTTTTACTTTGCGAAGTTTAGTCAATACATACCAAGGGTTTGAATTTGGAACAATGTTTTATTATATATTCTTCTACGTTTTCCCATTCTTTTCTAAGTTTCTGGTTTGATTGCTTTCTAATTACTGCTGTCATCTTAGCCAGTTCAACATACTTGCATACCTTGTTTTGCCAGTCCGCCTTTGAGGGGACTATGTCCCCTTTCCAATTCCTGGCAATTAACATTCTGGCAGCAGCTGTGGCGTAAAGTAATACCCTTTTCTTATTAGGAATACCAATTGACAAGATTCCTAATAAGAAAGTTTATGGCTTTTTCTCAAATGTGACCTTAAGCATCTTTTTGAGTTTGTAATATTGTTGTTGTTGTTTAGTCGTTTAGTCGTGTCCGACTCTTCGTCCGACTCTTCGTGGCCCCATGGACCAGAGCACGCCAGGCACTCCTGTCTTCCACTGCCTCCCACAGTTTGGTCAAACTCATGTTCGTAGCTTCGAGAACACTGTCCAACTATCTCGTCCTCTGTCGTCCCCTTCTCCTTGTGCCCTCAATCTTTCCCAACATCAGGGTCTTTTCCAAGGATTCGCCTCTTCTCATGAGGTGGCCAAAGTAATATACAGTGTTCCAAAACTTTTTTATTTTCTCATACCCCCACCACATGTGAAACATAGTTCCTTCACCTATGTTGAACCTCCAGCAAGTATTAGATTTTAATTTATAGATTTTAGATAGCTTTCTTGGGATCATGTAGCACCTATACATCATCTTCCTTAGGTTTTCCCTTATTGTGTAGCAAGCTGTGCACCTTATATCCTTTCCCCACAATTTCCCCCATTCATCCATATGGATTGGGTGTCCGACATTTCCTGTGGGTTTTCCACCATTATTACCAAGTCATCTGTAAAAGCCTTTAATTTGAAGGATTTGCTCCCTAATGAAATTCCTTTTATTTCTTGGTCATTTCTTATATTTGTATTGTGTACCTCCAAGACCAAGATAAACAGTAGGGGGGAGAGCAGACACTCTTGCCTGCTTCCTTTTTCTCTTTGAAAGGTCTCTGTTAATTCATTGTTAACAATTAGTTTTGCTTTTTGGTTTTTATATACAGTGGTACCTCGACTTACAAATGACTCGACAACCGAATTTTTCAACTTACGAATGGGGGTAATGGCCGCATGCTTACGAATGTCTCGACATCTGGAAAAAACCCGCGCAGTTTTAGATAGGGATTTTTCGACTTACAAATTTTTAGATAGGGTTGCTTCGACTTACGAATTTTTCTTTTTTCCAATGCATTCCTATGGGAAATCACGTTTCCAATGACGTTTTCAACTTACGAATTTTTCGACTTACGAAGGTGCCTTCGGAACGGATTAAATTAGTAAATCGTGGCACCACTATATTGCTTTTATTCCCCTGCTAAATGACTCCCCTAATCCCATCATATCTATGACTTTAGCCATAAACTTCTAGGAGACATTGTCAAACGCCTTTTCTGTGTTGACAAACATCAGGGCTGCTTGTTTGTCCGGTCTCAACTCTAAGTATTCAATGACATTAACATAGCTGCCAAGTTATCCCTTTTTTAAAGGGATTTTCCCTTATGCTGAATAGGCTTCCTCGCGAGAAAATGGAAAACTTGGCAGCTATGGACATTAATCACCATTCTCATATTATCTTTCATTTGCCTTCCTGGCAGGAATCCTGCCTGATCCTCATTGATGATTTCTTTCAGTACAGTGGTACCTCGGGTTACAGACACTTCAGGTTACAGATGCTTCAGGTTACAGACTCCGCTAACTCAGCAATAGTACCACAGGTTAAGAACTTTGCTTCAGGATGAGAACAGAAATCATGCGGTGGCAGCGCAGTGGCAGCGCGGCGGCAGCAGGAGGCTCCATTAGCTAAAGTGGTACCTCAGGTTAAGAACAGTTTCAGGTTAAGAATGGACCTCCAGAACAAATTAAGTTCTTAACCCGAGGTACCACTGTATATGTTTTAATCTATTGGCCATTATTTTTGTGAATAATTTGTAATCGTTATTAAGAAGTGATATTGGTCAGTAATCTTCTTCTTCTTCTTCTTCTTCTTCTTCTTCTTCTTCTTCTTCTTCTTCTTCTTCTTCTTCTTCTTCTTCTTCTTCTTCTTCTTCTTCTCCCAGCCACTCTAAACCTGCTTAAAGATGCTTGGTCTGTTCCTTGTTTTAGAATCAGTGTTATGTGTGGTTCTTGCCATGTGTCCAGTAATTTCCCCTGTTTTAATATCTTATGCATTAACATCTTAAGTGGTAATGATAAAACCTCTTTTAGTTTCTTATAATACAGTATATTGTTGTCAAACCATCTGAGCCTGGAGATTTTCCTGACTTAGCTTTCATAATTGCTTACTGTAATTCAGGCTTCCTCAATCTTGGCCCTCCAGATGTTTTGGGACTGCAATTCCCATCATCCCTGACCACTGGTCTGTTAGCTAGGGCTCATGGGAGTTGTAGGCCAAAAACATATGGAGGGCCGAGTTTGCCTATACCTGCTGTAATTCCACCATTGTTATGGGTGAATTAAGTTGTTCAATTTTCTCGTTTGTTACTTTCGGAATTTTCCTCTGATTAAGATATTTTGTTATTTCTTCTTCATCTTCTGGTCTTCTCCGATATAAGTCTTTAAAGTATTTTGTAAAACTTTTAAATATTACTTTCCCTTCTTCTACAAGTTTCACAATTATTTTTTTTCTTTTTGTTTTGTCTTTAATTGCCACACTAGCATTCTGCCTGGCTTATTCGTGAATTCAAAGCTCCTTTGCGTCAACATTTTATTTTGTTCTCAATCTCATAATTTAGAAACATGGCTTTGTAATAATTTAATTTTTTGCTTAGCAGTCTCAGGATACCATCTCATTAGTCTTCTACATGTCTGTCTGCAGTACAAGGGAATGAAAAGGTTATCAGATTAGAAACGGTCAAGACAAGATACAGACTGCAGAGGAAGCAAATGGAAATATTCTGCACACATACATGGGCACACACTCATATGCACATGCACGGCTAACATTTTCTCCCCTTTTAGGCATTTTCCCAGAGAAACTCTGTTTTCTATGGGTTCAAGCCACCTTATTTTGCAGCTGTAAGTTGTTTTAATTTGTTTTCAATGTTGTAACCTGCCCTGGGACCTTAGGGAGAAGGTAGTTAATAAGAATAAGAATATGCTAGGAATCTGAGGCGAGTATGCTTGCCCTGTGGAAAGAGGCAAAATGAACTGAGCTCAGTTAAGGTCACATGGCCCTTTGAGCATTGCCTCCTATGGTTACCGTTTGTCCTTATTTCTCAGATGATCTGTGAAATTCTTTGGACAGTACCTTCATGTTCTGAGTACAATTAGATTCCTTTTGGGGCAAAAAAAAAAAGAAATCTCTTGCAGTTTAAGCTGAATATAACCCCTCCTCAGACACTCCAATTAACAGTTTAGAAAATATGTGACATGAGGGCGAGCATCATTTTCCCATCACCATTTTTTCCTTTGCCTACAAACTCAACGGAGTACAATTGCCTCACTATAGCAAGAAGCCTGCTGCACTTGTTAAGCCTTCCTGTGTGTTTGAGAAAATGCTCCACCATTTTTTTTAAAAAAAGACAAGTCACCATGCAGAAACCTAGGTTTCAGGGAGAAGGGCTTGGCCTAGTTATTTTCCTCTGGCATGTTAATTTTCTTGGTGCAAGGAATATATGTGAGTCTCCACCTGCAGTTTGAAGCAGCATAGCTTACATCAGGCATCCCCAAACTTCGGCCCTCCAGATGTTTTGGACTACAATTCCCATCATCCCTGACCATTGGTCCTGTTAGCTAGGGATCATGGGAGTTGTAGGCCAAAACATCTGGAGGGCCGCAGTTTGGGGATGCCTGGCTTACATCATGGACGGAAATCCCTTCAGAAGTTCTTGAGCTACAGTTCCTATAATCTCTTAGCACTGATCACGGTGGCTTGAGATGGTGGTAGTTGGAGTCCAACAGCAATGGTTCCCATCTCTGACTTACGCTAAGGTGGTCTTTTGGGAAATAACTCTCTATCTAAAGGTGTCCTCTATCTAAAGGGATGTCTGGTTGGTTTAAAGACAAAGAACCAAAAGAAGGAAGAGCAGAAGGCCTTGAAGTTGCCCATCAACAGTGAATGCTAGGAGAGGAGGCTGAGGAGCAGCCACAAAGTGGGCCACACTCTTGTTTCCCACTATGACGAGATGTCTTGCAGCTCTACTCAAATTGCAGTAATTATTTCTAAATCTGCACCTATACATATATATTAGCCTGTTGTTGTTTAGTCGTTTAGTCGTGTCCGACTCTTCGTGACCCCATGGACCATAGCACGCCAGGCACTCCTGTCTTGCACTGCCTCCCGCAGTTTGGTCAAACTCATGTCCGTAGCTTCGAGAACACTGTCCAACCATCTCATCCTCTGTCGTCCCCTTCTCCTTGTGCCCTCCATCTTTCCCAACATCAGGGTCTTTTCCAAGGATTCTTCTCTTCTCATGAGGTGGCCAAAGTATTGGAGCCTCAGCTTCACGATCTGTCCTTCCAGTGAGCACTCAGGGCTGATTTCCTTCAGAATGGATAGGTTTGATCTTCTTGCAGTCCATGGACTCTCAAGGGACTATATTAGCCTAGGCAAATGATATGAAAATCTGCACCCTCTTTCATTCTCTCTCTCTCTCTCTCTCTCTCTCTCTCTCTCTCTCAATGTCCTTTCGCTTTTACGGTGATGCCTAGAGAGAAGCTCTGAAAAAAGTAAAAGCTTCCATGGAATGTGCAGTTTGGGAGAGATGCAGCCAAGCAGCACACAAGACATTTGGCATTATGTTTCCGTCTACAGATGCAAACAGAATGTGGACTCGCCACCAAGGTGCTTTGTGCAAATGTGACCCTGGTAGGGAACAATAGGAAAGAGACAGTGCTAATCTGTGCTCAGCTCTTAGCGAAGTATATACTTTGGGAAGAGAACCTCCAAAGTACCTTAACCTATACAAAGCATATTGATCCCCCCCTATTGCCGCTTCATTCTGGAGAGTTTAACTAGGTCAGCATCCAATTTATTTCCCTAACTTTCTCCAGCATCAAGCATTTTCTCAATAATGACTTTCACAGAGGTTCGAAATAACTTATCTTTCAGGTGAGGAAATTTAAGTAATAGGATTAGATTTTCGATCACATGTCCCTTTCTGGTGCCTCTTCAATAAAGGCCTCTTTCATTTGTTTAATTCAATGGCTACAAGTAACCAGGGATTCAGATTCTCAGATGTGCTTGTTTGGTTCGAAAGCCTACATTTCTCAAGCAGGGAGGGGGATTAATTATCAATAGATAGGCAGGAATATAATATGTAATCCCTAGAGGCTGGTGGTGAGATTCAGTGCATTTCAACAAATCAACACTTCCAATAATTCATAGCGACTGGGGCTTGGACGTGTAGGGAAATTTACATGTGACTGTATTTAATTGCAGTTCAGAGGAGATTTGATCTACCCAGTGACAGATAATTCTGGCTTAAAGCCTTTCAAGATTGATTATTGAATTAGTTCACGAATGCATGAAATTTTACATAGTGGTTTAAAGCACTGAAGGGGTGGTTCTCACCAGAAATTCCCATAACCAACTGGGGAGCTTACATAGTAAAGTATGCCATTAGGCTGGAATGTTAAGACAAAAATCTCATCATTCATTCATCTGGATGAAGATCACAGCAATAGATGAGTTTGTACCATTCAGTACATTCTTTCCATCTTCAGAATTAACTTGCCCAAAGCCCTGAAGGATATCCTAGTGCTGGAATGGGCTGCACATGGGTTGAAAGCACCCCCCAAAATATTTCAATGTGCACCACAAAGGTCTTGGCAGAATGCTGAGAATCTCAAGATTTATTATGTATAAATCCCCAGTCTTTACAGATGTCAGGATAGATAAGGTAGTTTTTAAACTCTGTATTCAAAAAGGAGATTGACTTTTCATATCAAACTTGTATCTGGGTTGTATCCATTCAGGGAACACAAGGTAAAGGTAAAGGGGCCCCTGACCATCAGGTCCAGTCGTGTCCGACTCTGGGGTTGCGGCGCTCATCTCGCTCTATAGGCCAAGGGAGCCGGCGTTTGTCCGCAGACAGCTTCCAGGTCATGTGGCCAGCATGACAAAGCTGCTTCTGGCGAACCAGAGCAGCACACGGAAACACCATTTACCTTCCCGCCGGAGCGGTCCCTACTTATCTACTTGTACTTTTGATGTGCTTTCGAACTGCTAGATAGGCAGGAGCTGGGACCGAGCAACGGGAGCTCACCCCGTTGCAGGGATTCGAACCGCCAACCTTCTGATCAGCAAGCCCTAGGTTCTGTGGTTTAACCCACAGCGCCACCTGTGTCCCTTTTCAGGGAACATAGGAATCTGCTTTATACTGAGTCAGACCAGTGGCTCTCCAGAGTTTCTGGAATCTCCAGGTTCAGTCTCCAGCCTCTCCAGATGTGGCTGCAAATTACTCATGTCTGGCACCCAGAAGAACCATGGCTAGGAAGTGTAGCATGGACCATTGGCCTGACTTGATGAAATACAACTTCCTTATCCTCTCTCATGCGCTCCTTCAATATGCGTATAACATTGAAAATTGTCATGGATGAAAATGACCCTAGTTTTGTGCATCAGTTTTTTAAAAGTGTCCCACAAATTCAATAACTGGAGAAATAAAATGTGCCTCCCCCCAAAAAAAATTAAAGCAAGCTTTTTATATCATCCAGATCCCCCCCTAATGTATAATCTACTTTGTGTATACAGTGGTACCTCTGGTTACGAACTTTATTCGTTCCGGAGGTCCATTCTTAACCTGAAACCATTCTTAACCTGAGGTACCACTTTAGGTAACTGGGCCTCCCGCTGCTGCCGTGCTGCTTGCACGCAATTTCTGTTCACATCCTGGGGCAAAGTTCTTAACCAGAGGTACTACTTCCGGGTTAGCGGAGTCTGTAACCCTAAGTGTTTGTAACCCGAGGTGTTTGTAACCCAAGGTACCACTGTATTATGGAGAGCTGGTGGCATGAATTAAAGGTGGAGGAGGAAATGGATTTCTGGGAATTACCATGTGTACAGGTCCTGATCTGCACCTCCTAGAGTCAAGTACAGATTGGAACCTAAGTACTCTTCAGGTTTTGCTCCTCTCCAAAATCTGCAGCGCAGTTCTTTCCTCAAAAAAGTACCCAAATGCTGCAAAAAATGTTTATTTTATGATAAAATATGTTTAGAAATGCATGGACTGAAATAAACGATGTATTTAAACGCATACGTAGTATTTAAATATACATTTAGTGAAAAAGTAGTATTCTTGTGCTGACATATTAATGTACAAATAGAAAAACACAGACTTATGAATGAACCAATGCAAAACTGACATATACCAGAAACAGACTGATCTATCCATCCCTAATATAAATAAAGGAGCTTTCACTGAGCCCTGTTAATGAACTTCAATCTCCATAGAAACCCACAGCTGAGAGCTGTTGCCTTGCAATATGTGCACAAACTACCTTAGTTGAAATGCATCAAACTAATATTTTGAATTATGAATCACAATACATCTATGTCTCACATTCCTATATAATGTGTTTCTAGGTGACCTTGATCCCCACCCTCTTTTGTGTGTGAATTTCTCTTACAACTAAGCAAGATGAAATATTACCAGAAGAACTTGAAAAAGGAAATTATTATTTTTTGGCAAGGCCATCTTTTTAACAGCTGTTACTCTATCCAGCTACTCTATCCTTCCCAATTCCTTAGCTATGTTTAACCAACTCAGCAATTTTTAAAGAAACATTGATCCCTCAAAATTTAAAATGGGTTTCCATAAAGAAAACTGCATTGCTAAGGAAGCATTTGTCCCTTTGAGTCACATTTAAACAAAATAGTTCAGCTATATTCTTATTTTTCTTCAATCCTGCCACTTAGTCATTTCTGTTAAACGTTTTCAACACTTCAAGGATAAAGCCTAACCATAAGAAGCGCCAACGGTGATGTTGTGGTGCAGATGTCCCGCTTTCAATTTCTGGCAAGCCCTTCTTGAGATGTAGATGCTCTGAACTCTCTCCACAGTAGGCTCAGGTGTAAATATGTGCAAGTAGACCATAGTTCATAAAGACACTGCAGTCTCCACTGTGCCTGATTTCTGAAGGTAGCACAAATCCTGGTTGAGTGCCAAGACCCCTGGAGGTCAGTAACAATTTCTAAGCTGATGTAGAAACACAGAGAGCTGAACTTAAGAGTGGGAAAACGAGGAGAAAACAAAAAAAAACAGATTTGTCCTAGTACTGAAAGCAAATGGTCTACTATGGCTGGCAGCAGTTGTTCAAAGTCTAAGGAAAAGGAAAGTCTTTCCCATTATCTTATACCTGGTCATTTCATTTATAATATTCTGCCTGGGCATCATGTGCTTTTATCGCTGAGCTTTTAAAAAGCATTCTGAAACAGTTAAAACAATCTAAAAATAATTACAGTTAAAATGTCTTTTTTTAAAAATCTAAAAACAACTCCACTTAAAAACATTATTTCCTCCAGTGAGCTCAGGATTGCCAGGAGCATGTGTGCAGATGAACAAATATCAGACTTGATCCAACTGAAATTTGAGCACAGGAGGAAATGTGGTTTTCCCCACCTTCAAAAAATAAGCTAATGTCCTTATAGAAAACAAGTTGTCATTGATGTTCAGTAGAGCTAACAGGGAGCGAGGGGAACCACACATTTCTGAATAACCGTATTCAGAAAACAAAAAATCATTTGAGAAGGACAAAGAAAAACAACTCTTCCCTTTCATCATTCAACAGCTGTTTTATTAGTACCAATTATTATTGTAGTTCAATCTAAGCTGACGGGGGGCGGAGAACTCTCTCAGTTCATGAAACTGGTGATTTGATTTCACAGCCATATTTCATACTGATCTCCTTTGCATCAGAGCATTACAATCCACATTCCTTGCTCAGTTCACATCCAACCTCATGCCACTGAACAGATGGGAGGCAGAAGAGGATTCGCAAAACTACGTTTTGCCACATTTCCCATGTCATAAAATGGTCTTACATAAATGGTATGCCAGGAAAAGTGAAAGGTACCACTTTCTGTAAAGGTATTGCATCTGCATGTGATTCCCCACATGGTGCAACAATTTCCAGAGTCCCCTGTGAAGACGGCTTGAACCACTTTGGGAATTGGAGCTATGGGAGGGGAAGAGGGATCTCCTAACAATTCCCAGCAACAATTCTGCAGCTACCCAGGATTCTTGGGGGGGGGGGAGCCATAGCTATTCAAAGTCATTTCTTTAGTCAAAAAGTCTGTTTCTCTTTTAGTCGTCTGCCTCATCTCTGTACACCCCAATCTTTGGGCCTTGTGTGATTTCCCCCCCTCCTTCTAATTTGACCTTGCATATCCCTCACAGAAGCTGTGCTGGTTATTTGCATTCCATGACCAAACTTTCTGCTTTGAAAAAAGAATCTGTTGTGTCACTCACAGAAGCAGTCTGTGTCATTGTAGCACTTCAACCAAGATTACTAGGGGCATCCCAGTAGGTGACACAAGATGGCTAGTTTTAAGTTTGTTATATAAGAAATCAGCACCTAGCTATAGGAAGTGTATTTCTTTATTTCACTTCTGTCAAAAAGGTTCTGTCCCCTCCTATTTTATCCTCACAACGTCCCTGTGAGGCAGGTTAGGCTAAGAGATAGTAATTGGCCCAAGCTCCCAGTGAATATTGATCTGTTTTCCCCCCTTATGTGAGTACTATGTCACTTTTAATTCTCCCCCTTATTTCCCCTCCTGTGAACAGCAGCGAGGCAATTTAGACTATTTACCTAATGGAGCTTAATATCAGTGGTGTTTTATTTTCCTTTAAGAAAGAACAGGCAGCTGGAAACTACAAAAATGTAACATTGAAATTGTGCTTTCGTGTCACAGACATGAGCACAATTTTTTTCATAAAAAACCTCAAACGGCCTGTATCCTCCTCCATCACCACTCTGGAAGAGATGGAGGAGGATGTGAGATTTTTTGATTAAAAGAGAATACTGTGCCTTTAAAGCTTGGGTTGCTATGAAGGATGGTGAACATTTGTGAGTTGAAAAGCCCCAAGCAACTAATGTGCCAAAGCAGAGGTTTTAACTCCACATTAGAATGCAAAACCCACCCACATAACTGAATCCTTTTCACAGCATTCTCAAAATGCTTACAATTTAAGCACCGGCAGAGGCTGAAGGACATGCAGTTGCAGAAATGTGAAGTTATGCTCAGCCTCTATTGCCATCTGTCTGGCATGTTTTTGACTACAAGCAGGATATTCTCCAAGATAAAAATGCAAAAGGATTAATTTCTGTGCTATTAAATACCACAGCAACCTGTAAACTGAACCGAAATGTGCTTCCCTCCTTGTTAATCTCGGACTGATCCTGGATGGTCTCAGCAACTTCGAGCAACAAACAACATTATCCCTGTCCACTGTTGGTTCATATTGAAAGGTGAAACTATCAAATTTGCACTTTCAGAAGCAACCCGTGGACCAACACCAGTCAGCCTTCAAAATGCGCACTTCTCCAAATTTTGCAGTATACTAGGGTAAGGTGTGCATATAAATGCACCTATTTCTAAAAATAGCACACAGAATGGCTGCTTGCCTGATTCCGGGGCGAGTAGCTGTTGCAACCCACCCTGGCGCCTCCAGGCACCCATGGAGCCTTGCCACATTGTTGTAGCCATTGCCGCTTCCCCCCCCCCACGAGCTGCCACAGAGCATTGTGGGCACCACCAGGCCCTCTGTTCTAATGCCAATCTGCAGCAGCCTGGGGGGTGGGGGTGGGGCTTGGGGAGCAGACCTGAAGGTTGCAGTCTTCAAATTGCTTTGCAAAAACGTGCAAGTTGTGCAAAACTGCATATAAAATGTGTGTACTAGGAGTCATTTTTATGAGGACTTAAAAAGAATCACAACCTGATGTAGAAATGTGGAGGAGTGAATTCAGGACTGGTAAAACGATAGATGGAGAGAAGCAGAAATTGGCAAGATTTGTCCATCCCTACCCATCTATCCTGACTGGTTTGGTTAAAAAAATCCCTTGACATCTTTGCTCCCAGCCTCACATATCTGTGATTCCCAGGGCTCCTTTAGAAGACAGAACCAGTAATAAAGCAGTTTAAGCCAGCAATCTTAGAAATTGAAGTAAATAGCATTGAGTATAAGGGGACTTAGGTTCAAGTAAGCTTGCCTAGGATCATTAGACTGTAGTGTGAAAATGGCCCAAGAACATACTGATGACAACAGTTTCCTTTGGGCTTGGATGCAACTGATGCCCACTGCAAAACCTATTTTTAACGAATGCCTGCAAAGTAAGGCCATTTTGTGCTCTCATAAAACACACACAGTGTTGGCTCAGGTCTAGTTTGTAATTGGTCCGTCATTTAACATGCAAGTGCAGAAGGCCCGGTGGTAGCAACCGAGCAAAAATTACTTCAGAGGTTCCCTATGGTGAAAAACACACATCTTGCAAATACAATATTGCTAGTTCCGCACCATATTATTAGAGTTAGGGCAGGAACGTTTCAACTGCTTTATCAAAGTAATTCCTACTAACTTATCATTCCCCTACATAATAGCCTTTGTTAATGCTCTTGCAATTAGTCTTTCCCTCTGAATATATACTGCCAATTTTAACTTCTCAGCAGATATAATTATACCACTCCTGGAAAAGGAGGAGGCTTTTTAGATTGCTCAAATTAAAATCATGCACAGAATGGAAGTATGAAACCACAACCGTATCTTTCTGGAGCTACAAAAAAAGCCATGCTAAATCTAACAAAAGCCATCTGTTCTTTTCAATCGTTTCTTTTTAATTCAGTCATGCAGCTGCCATTAATATTTATCACCTGTATGGCCATTCTAATTTCGCCATGTCCTTTATGGCTTTTACTGCATTTCCCTCCGTAACAGCCCCGTGGGACAGCAGCAACACACGAGCCCTCCTCAGCATCCTGCAAAGTAACTACATGCGGGGGGCAGGCAGTGGAGCTGAGCATGTTAGCTCCTCTCCCTCCATCGCTGGCTCGGCTGCCTTTGGAAGGTGACAGCGTGCATTTCGTATCAAGTGGAGGCTCCATGGGGGATGCTGGGAAATCAGAGTTCCAAAATGAATTGTAGACCTCTGTGGATGCAAGAAGCCCTCCTGCTTCACACAGTTACTTGCCGCAAGTTAATACAGTGGACCCTCTAGTAACGTACCGCTCTGGATACGTAACTTTCAGGTTACGAATGCGGCAAACCTGTGTATACTTCCAGGTTTCGTGCGCGCGCATACGCAAAAGCGCTCTGCACGCCGCATGCATGCGCAGAAACGGCGCCTCTGCCTATGGACTATTTGGGTTGCAGACAGACCCCCGGAACTAATTTAATTCATATCCGGAGGGTACACTGTAATAAGAATTTAATCATTTATAACCCGCCTATCTGGCTGGGTTGCCCCAGCCATTCTGGTCAGCTTCCAACACATATCCAAACATAATAAAACATCAAACTTTTAAAATTTCCCGATACAGATGTCTTCTAAAAGTTGTGTAGTTCTTTATCTCCTTGACATCTGATGGGAGGGCATTCCACAGGGAGGGCACCACTGCTGAGAAGGCCCTCTGCCCAGTTCCCTGTCACTTCATTTCTTGCAGTGAAGGAACTGCCAGAAGGCCCTCAGAGTTAGGCCACATTCACACCATGCAAAGGTATCATCACAATAGCACTGGAGACTGGTTCTTATGTTTCTGAAGTGCAAAGAAAGGAAGTTATTGGCAGATGTGTTCTAGAAAGCCAAACAACTTATCTGGGTTGAAGTCTGAGTTACAGTACTGCTAACGGGGGAATATATAACTGGGTTGGACTAGGTGAAACTTATCCCTTCCAACTCTATGATTTTATAATTTAGATCCCAGCCTTTTTCCAGTGAGCTTTGGGCAGTACCCATGGTTCTTTCCTGTCTCCCGCTTTATTCCCACAAACAACCCTATGAGGGACATTAGGCTGACAGACAGTGATAGACTCAAGGTCACCCAGGGAGTTTTGTGGCTGACTACTGGATCCATCTGTCTCATCTTTGTCCAGCAGAGGGCAGGTAGAGGGCCTTCTCGGTAGCGGCACTCGCCATGTGGACCGTCCTCCCATCGGATGTCAAAGAAATAAACAACTATCTGACGTTTAGAAGACATCTGAAGGCAGCCCTGCTTAGGGAAGTTTTTAATGACTGATGTTTTAATGTATTTTTAATCTTTTGTTGGAAGCCGCTCAGAGTGGCTGGGGAAACCCAGCCAGATGTTAGGGGAATAAATATATTATTATTATTATTATTATTATTATTATTATTATTATTATTATTATTATTCTAACCACTACACCACACTGGCTCTTATTTTGCAAGTGGCAGCTAAAAAGGCAGGCTTAGATCACCAAGCTAAAAAGGCAGGCTTAGATTGAGAGCTCTAGTTGCTCACTTGACTCCCCTTTGCTTTTTCCTGTTTCCTCTTCCAAACCTTAGCCCCGCCCCTTCTTCCTTTTTTTGCAAGTCTGGTTCACCAGCTGTTCAGTGTCAGATGAATTAACCTTGCCCCAGGAGCTGATTATGGTCAGTCCGACCGAGCCCACTAACTGTTGTTTCCTAGTTTCCATTTATAAACACCATGAAGGACAGTGCTGTTTTCCTTCCCTGATTGTCTGCTGTGGGTTATTTTTCTGCTGCCCCTTTTATGAAACACTGTGTCAAGAAGACACAAAGGACCTATTTGAGAAAAAACGATGTGACTCATGTAATAGAATACCAGGCATCGGGGCATCACATTAAAGTGAGAAGCGTAAGGGAAGGAAGAAAGAAGCCCCAGGTAACTTTTAAAAATAATTACATTGTGCTTGTTCCAAGAGCGATAGTTAAACCTGTTGTTTGCTAGCAACTTGCTGCCACATCTGGAAATATCTTGCCCCAAGTCTTGCATTTAATGCTTGATGTTATTTATTTTGTGCCACGTGGGTGAGATGCTCAGATTGTTTGTGCAAATATACACCCATTTCCCAATGCTTAAATTAGGTGGCCGATCAATAATTTCCCTTAAAAATTGCACCTAATCACCCCCGTTAGAAACAGCGTCTCATGTTAATTGCAGCAGCATAATTTAATACAGAAAATGCCATTTACTCTGACGTGATGTTCTGCAGAGATTTCAGACATAATGGAAGGGAACTGCAGTCTGAAGGCAGTTTATTTTACAAAAGTATAGGAGGGGGAAATACACAGATGTAAACACCGAAGTTCTGCAGTGCGGTAGACCCTTGGCCCTTGCCTTTTCATTAACAGAAATGGCTTATGAACTTTTATGACAATGGCATTCAACATGCTAAAGGTTATCAGAGATTTATACTGCTTGTAAGGATAATTGCTTGAAATGTGGAAATAATAAGGCAGTTTTCTCACACTACCTTTTCATAGGAGTGGCCATTTTATCTGTAAGCCACCTCGAGCCCCTGTCTGCGGAAAAAGTGGAGTATAAATAAATATAATCACAACAACAACAACAACAGGTAGAAAAGCCACTGGATGAAAAACCCTACTGAGCTTATGCCAACAGGGCAGGAGATACTGGTGGGAGGGCATGACATTTTACCATATTCTCTGCCTTCATGGCAGGTTTTGGGGTTGCCATAGCTGGCCCATAGATGAGGTAGGATGAAGCAGCTGCCTCAGGCAGCAGAAACACAAGAGGTGGCACCCCACTGCTTCTGCCGCTTCTGGAATGCCCCACTCTCACCCTTGTCGAATTCCTTCCCTGTGCACCCGGTGGCGAGGAATTGCAGGGGCTTTTTCTCGCGGGGAAACATTGCAGGCGCAGCAGTGAGGTGTTTCCCCCTCAGGCATCAAAACACCACAGGCTACCTCTTGGGGTTGCAATGTGAGGAAAAAAAGTATGCCAGCCCCAATGCTGTTGAGCTCACCCCTTCCCCATTCCCAGGGCATGTTGAGAGGAATGGAAATAAATCTGAAACCTCCTCCCCACATCATGTCCCTGAAACACACACATTGGACAAAATCCTACAGCCCGTGTGATGCCATCACAAGATCACAGGATTGGGCCCTTAGTTGCATTTGTTGTTTTCAAAGGAGACAATTTATAACAATTGAAAAGCACCGCATCTTTTTTTAAAAAAAATAAAATTGATGTTTTAGCAGAAAGAAATTAAACTCTTCAACAATGTCTATTATTAGCATGGTAAAATGAGCAAAGCTCTTTGATTATCTTGCAAATAGGGAAGGATTCTATGAGGATTTCAGCAAGTGCATTCAAGAACAGCACCTAGTCTTCTCAAAGGCAATTATTTCTATTAATGCACAAGGACACTTTTCCATTTTAATCCCGGCAATTAATGAACTATACCAAAAGCAGCACTTTAATCACTATTAGTGATGGAAGAATATAATGCAATAATTAATCATGTTTTCAGATTTTGTAGGGCCTGATAGAACAAATGAGCATGTTAGAGTTTAAGGCTGCCATGTTTTCCCCATCATTAATACTAAGCTTGCAATCCTGCACACATTTACTTGGGAGTAAATCTCTCCCCCCCCATCCTAATATATATGTTTGAGGTCATAATTTCTCCCTTCATCCACACATCTGCTTATTAGTTGCAGTTCTACTTCAAAATTCATGCACCTCCCAAAAATCAAGAAAGTTTGAAAACATAGTTCATCCCATTGAAGCCAGCTCTACATGTGACTTGAGCAAGGAGGACGAACAGTTCCATATTTCCTTTTCTATAGAGTTTAATTTGGTCTCCATCACAAATGCGCCCCCAAAGTATCTTTTCTGCATTCTTTCCTTCCAAAATATACTAAGGCTACATGAAAAAGCAGAGACAACACCTTGTTGACAAAGGTCCATATAGTTAAAGCTACCGTGTTTCTCATATTATAAGACACGTCTTATATTTATTTTTTCCTCAAAAAACACACACTATGGCTTATTTTCAAGGGATGTCTTATTTTTTTCCTCCTCCTCCTGCCGCGGCCGGCATTGCTGCTGCGCCTATCACTATGTCTTATTTTCGGGGTATGGCTTATATTCCTTGAATGCTTAAAAATCCTGTATGGCTTATTTTATGGGTATGTCTTAAAATATGAGAAACAGGGTATGGTTTTCTCAGTAGTGATGTATGGAAGTGAGAGCTGGACCATAAAAAAGGCGGATTGCCAAAGAATTGATGCTTTTGAATTATTGTGCTGGAGGAGACTCTTGAGAGTCCCATGGACTGCAAGAAATCAAACCTATCCATTCTGAAGGAAATCAGCCCTGAGTGCTCATTGGAAGGACAGATTGTGAAGCTGAGGCTCCAATACTTTGGCCACCTCATGAGAAGAGAAGACTCCCTGGAAAAGATCCTGATGTTGGGAAAGATTGAGGGCACAAGGAGAAGGAGACAACAGAGGACGAGATGGTTGGACAGTGTTCTCGAAGCCACCAACATGAATTTGACCAAACTGCGGGAGGCAGTGGAAGACAGGAGTGCCTGGCGTGCTCTGGTCCATGGGGTCACAAAGAGTCGGACACAACTAAATGACTAAACAACAACAATACTATTGTAACACATTATTTGTTTAAAAAGGTAAAGGACCCCTGGATGGTTAAGTCCACTCAAAGGTGGGGTAGAGCGCTCCTCTGTGCAAGAACCATCCATTTGGTTTGGACCCAATTCAGCAATTCAGATTTGGTCCCAATTAGGTTCAGATGAATTTGGACCAAAATCCAAATCAAGTTTCAGATATCAGAATCTTTGGGACTCCCACTCACTTGCATTGGAAACCAAAATGGCTATAGTGTATTGTCCCCCCCCTCCACACATAGGTTCATTAAATTTGGAAACATTGTAATTCCTCAGGGGTGTAAGCATACCAATTTGTAGACAGGTATGTCCATGTTTTGTTTTGTTTTTGGTGCTACATTTAAAATTTGTTGCTGTTTTTCAATAATTATTAAAAAAACAAAATGGCCATGATTTTCTTGCTTTCTCACATAAAAAATAATAATACAGGTTCTTTTCACACTGTGTTCTATGCCACAAACTATTAAGAAATCTATAGCAGCTGCAAGGAAAATACAAAAAGAAAAAGAAAAGAAATAGCACCCCACTCTTAATCATAAGAATCGCCAAGGTGAAGATTCAGAGTATGAACTGGAATGTTTCTCTTTTATAAAAGGAAAAGAAAGAAGAACATACTTCTGCTAGTCTATATATATATAAAAAATAGACACTGCGTGCACAGAGGTAACACCCTTTCACCGTAACCGCTGAACTGAATTGCATCAAATCAGGGCAAAGCGTACCTTGCCCATCAAGGAGGGATCTGGCATTAAAAAAATTCCAAAAAAGCACACCTTTCATACCTAAAATAATGATTAAACACAAAAAGGTGCCACACAAATTATACATCACCAGCAGAAGCTCTGAAGACTCCAGCAGCATCTAACAGAAAGGCAGGTTGCGCACTGTCACCAGCAAAAGCTCTGAAGGGCGGCACCAAATAATGATGTCATCAACCGAGCAACTGAAACCACCAAGGCGGCCATTACCAGACAACCCACAGAGTCAGGCCAAGGAATGGAGATACAGGACGGAGGCATCAGCTCGCATTTAAATACTAGCCCAAGCCAAGGCTGACAAACTAGGCCTCGCCTCTACTTTAAAGCCTACAAATTAGGGCTCTGCTCTACTTAACAAAACAGGCCTCAGCTCTACTTTACAGCCCACAGACTAGGCCTCAGCTCTCATTTACAGCCTACAGACTAGGCCTTGACTCTACTTCATGGACTAGGCCTCACCTCTACTTTACAGCCTAAAGACTAGGTCTCAGCTCTACAGCCCTTTAAATACTATCCCGAATGGATCCCTGGGTGGGGGGAGGAGGGGCCCAAATAGGTCAGGAGCTGATGTAGGGGGGGGAGCCACAGGGTGGGGGGAGGGGGGATGGGAAACCTCATGGGTCGCTACAGGATGGGAGTAAACACAGGGATGAGACACAACCACGGGGGGGGGGGAGAGAAAAAAACACATAATCCAGGGAGAAACGGACACATCCTCCCCCTTTCCTGGGAAACATTGACCCTGAGCATAGCTGTCAAGTTTTCCCTTTTCTTGCGAGGAAGCCTATTCAGCATAAGGGAATTTCCCTTTAAAAAAGGGAGAAGTTGACAGCTATGACCCTGAGTCAGGCACAGCAACGCCTCATGGATTGTCACAGGGTGGGGGCAGCCACAGGGATAACCCACAGCAACGCGTGGGAGGGTCAAATAGTAACTTAAAAAGAAGAAGAGGTTCGTGTGCTTGAAAACTAGCAAGGGGTTGGGAAGGAAACTATATTTCAGGCTTTGGTCCCCATCAAGAATAATTTTAATGATGGAAATGTATTTTTCTAATTCCGTTCATTCTATTTTCACAAACTAGTGCCCATATGGATTTGAGCACTGCTAGTGGATGTGTGCTGCTTCTCAACACGTCCCTTCCTTTTTAAAAACCTCTTTCCATTCTATGAATACATACAAAGAAGGATGCTAAAATTACTGCATAATGTGCTCATGGGGTGGAACCAATAAGTGATGCTGTTCAAGCATGCAATCAAGTTTATTATGCGTACACACACAATACCCTTGACAAAAGATGTGCTGAGTAAGTAAACTCGGAGGGATCCATTTGGTGCTGTGGATTTTTTGCATTTACATCACGTTTGTGTGAGCATGTGTGCGTCCGTAAGTGTGTGCTTTATTTAAACTCTCTTTTGAAACCCTCCTAGAGAAGCCCGCTGTGCTGTTTGACTGGCTAAGTAATTTCTGTTCCCGTATCACACAGTGTAATGACATTTTGGAGCCAATCAGAACAGCAACCGGGTGCTACTCTGCTACCTCTTGTAGCCTCGCAAAATGTCATTTGCATCCTGCTGGGGGGCTTTTATGAAGAACAACAACAAGAAAAAGGAGACATTCAAGTGGCTTGTGCCTGTATGGTCTTCTGACTGAACACTGTCGTAAGTTTAAAATTCAGAAGAAGTGTGCGTGGCAAGTAAAAGTTTAAAGACAAGACT
Organism: Zootoca vivipara; assembly: GCF_963506605.1. Classification (NCBI taxonomy): domain Eukaryota; kingdom Metazoa; phylum Chordata; class Lepidosauria; order Squamata; family Lacertidae; genus Zootoca; species Zootoca vivipara. The sequence goes on along the minus strand of NC_083287.1, from coordinate 28,216,689 downwards.
CTCAGCCGTGGTTTCTAGCAGCTGATGATGTGACCCATTTGAAGCAACAGGGGTTGAAAAAATAAGCATTGTGCTATCTTCCACATACTGTTTTCCCCATGGTCTTATTTGCGTGCTTCGTTTATTTGCTCTGGTCAAGTGATTCCTTGTAGGCACTGGAATCTCTATTTAAAGTGGCATTGTGGCACTTTGAATGTATGGTGTGAGTATGGCCTTGATTTTTCTCCGATTCCCTTTGCTTTTTATCAGAGAGCAATCACATCCACCCTTTCCACTGGTCCATCTAGCTCAATATTGTCTACACCAGGAATGGGGCACCACCTGCTAAGATGTTTGCTGGACTACAGCTCCTTTTAGCCCTGAACATTGGCCATGCTGACTGGTTCTAATGGGAGTTGGAGTCCAACCACATCTCCTGGGCCACAGATCTCACAGCCCTAGCGCACACCAACTAGCTGCAGCTAGTTAGGGTTCCAGGCAGGGATCCTTTCTGAGCCTTCTCTGGAGAAGCTGGAGATGAATTCTGTGACTTGTAACACTTGTGCCCTAATACTGAATTATTGCTCTTGCCCAAGAAATCTTCTTCGCATCTGAGATCAGATGGAGTATGAGACAGAGATGCTAGTCAGAAAAGGGTCTGCTCTTTTTCAAAACAAAGAAACCAAGGACTGGCAATTCTGTTGATGGTATGCAACACACCAGCAGTGGAATTCTTTGAGTAAAATTGGTTTGTAGATTGTAATCTTAAGGTACTGGAATAAGAAAAAAAGAAACCTCTATGTGGGTGTTCTATCACTAAGATGAAGCGTGGCACTCTATCTCTTTGATGGACAGAGCATGCCTCAGAAATGTAACTGAGAGCATCGTGAACACGATTTGTCAACTGTGTCCTCTACTGGTATGAAAACTTACTGAAACCAAGAGTTTCTGGATGTGGAACACAGTTTTAAATCAGAGTTATTAGGGTTTCTTGTCCTCCCCTCCCAACTCCAGCAGGAAATATATATTTCATTTTGAGGCAATTTGCACTCTATAATGAATTCAGCTGGGACAAAATTTGTTTGGAAGAGCTGAGAATGGGCCTTCCCCCTTTCTCTTGAAAGAGCAGAAAGCAATCAATGTCCTGCCTGGGCTGTGAATATATCTGCCTGCCCTCAGATAACTTGACCCCTGTTCCCTTATGAAGGAAGCATCAGAGAATGCAATAGAATGAGCCACCCTCCTTTTTGCATGCCCCTGTTCTGGATCCACACTACTCAGTTGAGTCAATCCAACAGGGGTAAATCCATGTCTATCCCGGCATTTTGCCTCAAGCAAGTGTGGATGAAGATGTAATTCCACATACACCCACCCATTATTATTACTATCAAACCTTTATTAGGCATTTTACAAATAGAATCGCGAGAAAAAGAATCACATACAAAAGTATTTAAAATGCATACAAAGAGGCAACAGTAAACTGCATATGCTAATTATGATCAATGTCAGACAGGCAGAATCCAACATTTCCACCATGCTGCGGTGTCAGAGCACCCAGAAGGGGGGACAGCACACGTTCACGCAGCATGCTGTGGAGTGGACAATGAAAGAGAATATGCTCTACAGTATCCGGCACATTCAGAGAACATCTACAGTATCTCTTGTCTCTGGGAGTGTTCCGATATCTACCCCTGAACAAATGCCGAGGGAAAGACATTCAGTCGGGCTAGCATAAATGCCCTACGTTGGGCTGGGATTATTAGCTTTGTAATATAGTTGACCCTATTATCTAAGATATTTAAATCATAGAACATGGGGGCACCCACCTACCCACACATTAAAAAGGCCTTGTGATGGCTGAATTGTTCTAAAATTAAGTAGGAGAGCCATTAGAGTTATCCCTTTCCCTCAAGCTTATCTTCTATGAAGGTCACAACATGCCCAAAGCCTGTCATCATTTGGTGACCTGAGGGATATCAGACAAGGATTCAGTCTGTGTGCTAAGAAAACAATGTTGAACAAAAGAGAATGTTGCAGGAACATCAGCCACTCCAGCCAAAGACATCTTCTTGAATTAACAGTGTGTCAGGTGATCCCTTAAAGCAGGAATGGCAAACTTCTACCCTGTGTACCAGAGGCTACCTGGAGGACCTCTCCATCCAATCTGCATTCTCACTCCCTTCTGCCTCATTCCCATGCAGCAATTAGGCTTTCAAAGAGCTTTAATTGGTAACTATTTGCTGCTTGGGAGTGCAGTGGAATAGAGTGAGCAGTGGTTCCCAAACCACTACACTGCACCCTTAGGCATGTAGTATCCACCACTTTCTCAAACACAGGACATCTCTGTGACAATGCCTAAATGTGAAACTCCTTGCCCAGATATTTTTCTATTGCCAGGCAAATACCTTTTTTGTTTGAGGTGGGATGTTGGGCTCATTTTTTATGGGAATTAGTATCTTCAGCAACATGGAAAGCAAGTCCTATGAGGAAAGGTTGAAGGGTACTGAGCTTGTTTGGCCTGGAGAAGGCTGATATTTTTGTCGCCAAACAACAGATTGCATTGTACCTGGTGGTTTGCAAGAAACTGAAACTGAAGCCCATTCCCTCAGCTGTCCATGAGCGTAAGTAAGCTTCTGTTCTTGAACAGGACCATCTTAGCTTGGGTTGGAATCAAGAGTCCTTGCTCTCTAGGCTTTTTCTAGTGAAGATCAGACTGAAGTGGAGATGGAGGAGAAACTTGACACACTTTGCATTTAATAGTGGACCTGCGTAATTCACACTTTCACTTACATGAACTGAAGCACAAATGTGAATTGAAATTTGCATCTCTCTGAATTTTGCAGGGCAGTTCTCCAACCATGTAATGTGTACAAAAATGCATTTGCTGCGCTAAAGTGTGCATAAATCTATGTATTTTAGTGAAAATAACACACAGGCATGCATTATATTAGGGGAAATTGCTTTGCAAAAAGGTGCACATTAGGGAGAAATTAGAACTAAACGGCTGGTGAATTTTCCTGAGAACTTTTTTTAAAAAATTGCGAAATGATGATAAAATGCAGAGAACTGAATTTGGAATTGGAAAAATGAGAAACTGAGACAAACCCAAATTGACAGTTTCTCCTGTCTGCACTGATGAGTACCTGGAACAGGGCTTTTCCACTCCATAGCTTTGAAATTCTCTTTCTTGGTACCTCCTTCAAGCCTCCTCTCTGAAAAAGCTTTTGTTCCATGCATTTGTTTATTTGTTTGTTTGTGTATGTGTGCGACAGAGAGCACAATGTCAGCATGGGCGTAGCCGAGGGGGGCAGGGGGGGACAGTTGCCCCCCCAAACCAATAAAAACCAATACAAATCTGAGGTTCTGCCCCCCTAAAAAACCCTGCCCCCTAACAAAATTCCTGGCTACACCCATGAATGTCACCTGGGTCTTTGGCACTGTGGTCTGCTAGAGATTATTTGATTATTCATTGTGTAAGCTACTTCAGATACATTACATTTTTAAAGGCAAGGTAGAATCATAGAGTTGGAAGAGACCAAATAAAGTAGAATAAAATAGGACAGAAAAAGGCACCTTCCCCTACCGAGAACTAGCATCTTCCCAGCTATGCCATCATATTTCTGAATTCTCATGGGAAACAAGCAAATATATTCAACAGCCTTGGTTCTCAACAGTGCCTACCCTGTTTTAGCAGAAGAAACACCTTCATATTTCTCCAGCCTGTATTCTGCTTGGTGACAATATTGTTATTTCTCCAGGTGAGGCATGGAAGAAATGACAGAATTCATTCTCCAAAACTCACTTGGGGAAAAAGAAAAATTCAAAGCCATACTTCCTCTTAACTACCAGACCTGATGATTTACTCATAGAAGTTTAATCGTGTGCAAACATGTCATCTAGCAAAGTACACACGGCATTATTTTAACAGGCACTCAGAAATATCAAGCTTGTCAGCTTGCTGTTGGTTCTGGCCAAAGTTTTAGCACATTTTTGTTACTTTGTCCTCCCCCCTCTGGTTTTTTAAATTTTATTTTAAAGATCTTATTTACAGGAGGCCAATACCACAGGGATGTTCACTCAAGCCCCAGTGAATTCAAATGGTGCACCACTAAAGAGAGCTCTTTCCCGAGTTGCCATACTTCAGAGTGTGGACCTGGAGACCATATAAATATATCAGTCATGCAGAAGCGCACACAGAGCAGATGTGCTGTACAACCTGTCAATCAGTGATCCTGTTAACACCACCTTTCTCCTAGTTTTTCAAAGCTTCAGCACAATTCCATATTAAAATTTCCTTCAGCAATCCTAGCCCTGTTGCCATTATTCATCACCTCTCTATCTATCTGGCTAGACAAAGAGTGGTGGTGGGAGGCACCAGCCAGGGAATCCCCAAAAGAAAACCCCAGAGAAAGAAGGCGCCAGCTAGGCTGGTTACTGGGGGCAGCCGCCGAGACCACATAACACCAGTCCTGAAAGACCTACATTGGCTCCTGGTACGTTTCCGAGCATGATTCAAATGTTGGTGCTGACCTTTAAAGCCCTAAACAGCCTCGGTCCAGTATACCTGAAGGAGCGTCTCCACCCCCATTGTTCAGTCCGGACACAGGTCCAGCGCCGAGGGCCTTCTGGCGGTTCCCTCACTGCTAAAAGCAAAGTTACAGGGAACCAGGCAGAGGGACTTCTCGGTGGTGGCGCCTGCCCTGTGGAACGCCCTTCCATCAGATGTCAAGGAAATAAACAACTGTCTGACTTATAGAAAACATCTGAAGGCAACCCTGTTTAGGGAAGTTTTTAATGTTTGATGTTTTATCGTGTTTTAATATTCTGTTGGGAGCCGCCCAGGGACTTCGAGGCTGAAGCAGAGAAGGGGGTTGCGTCAAGGGACTGCCGAAGAATCCAGGAAGTCTGTAACAAGCCCTACTCCCCCCACCCGCCAGTCTCCAAGAACTTGCAGTTTAATGAGAAGAGCAGAACAAGAGGTCAAAGGTGTGCAGGCACAGTTTGAGATTGCTTGGGAAATTTCAAACGTACCGCGTCTCTCTCTCTCTCTCTCTCTCTCTCTCTCTCTCTCTCTCTCTCTCTCTCTCTCTCTCTCTCGTGTGTGTGTGTGTGTGTGTGTGAGAGAGAGAGAGAGAGAGAGAGGATGACTTCAAGCTGCCGTTTCATGGTACCATTTGGTCTTAATAGCAGATTTCTGCATTGGAGGTCCTCGTGTAGCTTACGGAGCTATCCTTTTGCAAAGGAATTCGTGCATCTCTCTGGATCTAGGCAGTCAAATAGATTATCTTTAGGCTTCCCTTTGCCTCAGGCCTGTAATTCATAGACTCCATTAGCTTTTACAAGACATTAGATATCTCTAAGGGGGATTGAACAACAGGCTATATTATGATAATTTCTCATGGATTTTTTACCAAAGTCAGTGTTTGTAGGAATCTGTAGCAAATCCCATCTATTATCGTTATTGATTGAAAATAAGCATGGACCCACATGAGTCTGTAGACTCCAGAGTGTTTAAATTATCACCAACTGTACCTATGGAGTTTATATGATAAATTTGTGGTGCTTGATGAATGTGTTGTGTTTTCTGTGGAACATTCTTGCTTAAGAAGATGAACATTGTTTCAGTGGCAGTTTCGTTAGCAAATATTATTTTTCTTTTAAAAAGATAGAGGGGGAGTCTGTTATTGATTTCTCTTGCATTCATATTTAGAATTGCAGTGCACAAATCTGACAAGGAGAAAGATGGATTTGTGCGTGTGTTTCCTGAAAAACAAACACAAACAAACACACACCACCACACTGGATTCAGCAACCGCAGGGAAGGATGAAATTCTCAGTTATGGAGAGGCACCAAATGCCTCTGGGATAGAATAAATTTGTTCTTGCTGTATTAATGAGGTTCAAGAGGGAGGTCAAGGGGGTCAGACAGGAGGAATAACTGGGGTGGGTCATTTCTAGAAATCAGATTATGTTTCAAGCATGCCTTTGTGTAAGCCAGAGCTTGGGTCGCAAAATCAAAAGGCAAGACACTGGATTAATGGAAACAGTTTTACATAAATGTTCCATCTCCGTGGTGGTATTTTGTGATGAAAGCTTTTAATTGTGATTGTGTGTGTCTGCTGTTTTCCCACAGCAGCTGACAGCATTTTAAACAATCTAAAACATGGGTCGGCAAACTAAGGCCTGGGGGCCCAATCGCCTTCTAAATCTGGCCCGCAGACGGCCCAGGAATCAGCGTGTTTTTACATGAGTAGAATGTGTGCTTTTATTTAAAATGCACCTCTGGCTTATTTGTGGGGCATAGGAATTCGTTCATCCCCCCTCAAAAAATATATATAGTCCGGCCCCCCACAAGGTCTGAGGGACAGTGGACCGGCCCTTTGCTGAAAAAGTTTGCTGACCCCTGACCTAAAACCATGTAAAATATAAGCAACATAAATCAGTCACAATAACTGGTGTAGTATTTTGGCAGCCAGGCTGCTCACTAGGCAAGATTGTTTGAGCATATTATACCAATCCTGTTCTGACCAATAAAGCCTTAAACAGTTTGGGGTGGCAATACCCCAAGGCTCGCCTCTCCCCGGACCATGACCCTGCAGTCATCCTCTGAGAGCTTTCTTCATGCACCTTCTCCATGAGAAGTCCAGAGGGTGGCAACACGAGAACGGGCCTTTTCTACAGTGGCTCCCCACTTGTGGAATGCTCTCCCTTGGAAGGCTTGCCTGGTACCTTCATTAGGCACCAGGTGAAAATGTTCCTCTTCAGCCAGGCATTGGGCTGATTCACATTCCTTGCTTTGTTAAGATATGTTTGCCGGAGGGGCATTCTTGGTTTGTTTTTATTTTATTATGTATCTTGTATTGTCGTTTTGTATTTTTGCTGCTGTGATCTTCAGATGAATGGTGATAATAAGATTTAATAAATCTTAATTCAAAGGCATCCCCCTCCCAAAAAAACCCAAGTCCTTACGATGCAAGAGGTGTTGTGTGTTCTTTCTTTTGGCCAGTTTATCGGTTCTTTGCCTGTAAAGGAGGAATTGGGTGGGGGAAGAAAATTGGTTTATGCTAGCTTTGAATATTCTATAGAGATGGTTTTTCTTTTATTCTTGGATATCCACAAGCCCCCTGGTTCCACATAGAGCAGTCCCTGGTGGATTAATTATCCTGATATTACTCATGTTGAATTCTGCACCAGAGCTTTGGTGAGCACAGCCGAGCAGAGATGAAGGCTTCCCAGGAGCTCCCTATGCACTTTGCAAGAAAGATTCCTGTGGCAAAAGCTGACTTATTTATAGCACCTCCAGTCCACAATGGAGAGGGCAGAGCAGGCCCTGAGGCATGAGCTGCGCGATAACATCTTCATTTCAATAACCTCTTTGCTTTTGCACTGTATCTCTGCAGTGGCCACAGGAGACTAGGAAGGCGGAAAATACACCTTCATGTCAATGGTGCAAGGCTTTGCTGAGCAGATGCATCTTTTTGAGATTGCCCCCAGCTCCCGAAAGAGAGCTTTCCTAAGAAAACTAGGGTATTCCAAACCCAGAAGAAGAAAATTCAACATCAGTAAGTGAGATGAGGACAGATGGAAAGCTTCGTTTCCCCTTCCACATTTAACTATGCTGACTCTCTGAAATGTCGTTCACGTTTGTTTGCATCCATTTAAATTTTAAAGGAAACTGTGGCGTATCGAATGTAAGTTTAAGAGGCCCAGATGGAACAGCCCAGTTTCCCCTCTGAGACTGGCTCGGTGTGGTTTGGTCCCACTGGGCTCAGATCTTGCTTGCTCCATATAGGCATCTTGGTGCCAGAGGTGGAGCTGGCTGCTCTGACACCCGGAGAGGCGCACATGCTGTGTGTGATGGATTGGGCTGGCTTGAGTAGAATTCCAGGGTGTTAAGTGTTAAACCCAGCCTCTTAGTTGACTGACGGCATTCCATTCCATGAGGGGCGGGACAGCCACGGGTTTAAAGAGGATGGGTAGCTGTTAATTCAAGAGAGAGGGTTTTGGGAGCGGGAGCGTGTGGGAGGTTGTGGAGTAGGTAACTAGAGTAGGTGTAGATGAGGAATTGGTTAGGTTTGCAATTATATGATTAACAAGAACAGTTCTATTGAAACCACATGCTTGTACACATGAAACTTGAATGCAACCGTTAAGATTTTAAGACATTAAATGTTAAGTTAAAGTGCCATTTAAACTATTGTGGGTGTGATCTTTCCAGCAGAGGTATCTATTGCTCATCTGGTGGGGATACTCAATAAAAGGACAAAGCCCCTATCTAAGGCAGAAAGGATAGTTTGTTGTCCCTTGAGTGCACCGAGAGGGGGAGGAAGAGGGAGACTGGTTCAAAGGTGACACAAAGTTTCCTTGGGAGGGAGGAAAGCTTCACAGTGGGGAAAGCTCAAGTGAGGAGAACCCCTTGCTGGTGTGTACACTAAGAATAGTCTCATATTCACCCCAGAGCTTAAAAAGATACCGGGCCACATTTGGGCTGGAAAAGTACTCTCATTTTATTTGTAAAACCCACAAGGGATAAGGGGGGGGGGGTGTTACAATAAGGCTATAGGGAAGAGTGGAGAGGTTTAGTGTTACCTCAGAAATCCCTATTAGTGCTTTTTATCATTTGAGAGGTTTGAAAACAAAAGGCGTAAGGTGGGGACTTCTTACGTCGCACTGTGCACCCGGGGGCGGGGCTAGCCACCCAGAGGGGTGGGACGAACATCCTGCGGGGGCAGGGTGAGCATCCCAGGGGGGATGCCGCCTGTGACAAGCATCCCGGGAGTCAGCGTGGTGATGTCACCCCCCCTCAGGGATGACACCTGGTCCGCACCCACCGCACTCACTTCCTCTGCCACTGATTGGTGCACGTGGAAGGCTGTGTAAATAGTTATTAGATGTTGAATCTAATAAAGAGAGATTTCAATTGAACTTTGGCCCTGGAAACAGTTTCTCAGCAAAACATGCACCAGTGAAAAGACAGTGGGAAGAGCTGCCCACAGAGGAACAATCTGATTTGATTTTATATGTGTTAGAAGCTGCCCAGAGTGGCTAGGGCACCCTACTACTACTACTAGGCTGTTTATCAATATGCATGTGTTTGCTAAGCTGAGGGCAGATGTTAGGGACTGGACATCAGAGGAGGAATGGTGAAGATTGCCTCCCCCTTCTCCTGAATCTTCCCAAGAAGAGGAGGGCAGTATAGATTTACAATGGTGGTTTGCAGAGGGTCACAGCTCAGAGAGAGAAGAGGGGAAAAGCTTGGGAATAATGGCAGAAGCAGAGCCAGAGCAGCTGGCTGACACGTTATCACTATAAATCATTCCAGACCCCCCCTTCTCCCAGAACACGGAGAGCAATGAAAGGAGAACAGAAAGCCCGGAGGTAATTGTCCCTAAGCAGACACCGTACGGGGGGTGGGGCTGTTGGTGACTGAGAAGGGAAGGGGGGAAGAGATTACTCGGAGCAACGCCATTATCCAAGAGACGGCATTTCTACATCTCTCTCTGTGAATATTGAATAAAAGACCTTGGTAAGAGCTTCTTGTCTTTTCATTAGTGGCAGCCTGTTGTGAGGGAGGGAGATCAGATTCCCAGAAGCCTGATAGCAGGACCTATTGGGGCTTAGAGGTCTGAGTAAAAGGGGGGTATTACAAAAACCAACTGGGGGCCATCCATTGATTCAGCTTTTGGGTGTTTTATAAAATGACAACACATAAAACCACGTGTTGGATAATGTCATGGTTTAGATCAGAAGTGGGCCCAGATCCTTTCCTCCCCCACGCCCCATGGGCCAATCTTGGCAGATGGCACCTATCAGTCATCTAATGTGATAATGATATCAAGCAATAACTTCAAAGGGACTCGCTCTCCGCACTGGGCGGCAGATGGGTACTGACAGCACATCTTCAAAGGCCCTCCTTGAAGTCTGCTTTCAGGCACTGATTGCACTCAAAGCACACCTACAGGTTGTCAGCCTTTTCTGTGTTTTCACCTGTCACACAGGTAAAGCAGGTGGGCCTGGCTTAGCAAAAGCTGCTTTGCAGGCCAAATGGGGAGACTTGCCTCATTCATCCCATGGGCTGGAAAAACCAGGATGACCCAAGCTCAGCACAACAATGTGCTCCTTCAGCACAACACTTTCAGCACTCGCTTTCCCCCAATAGAAATGGAATAATAATGCTCTGCATCCACGGGACTATGCAGGTAAGAAAGCACTATTTCATTTAAAGCGAGAATATAATCAACTGTACATTACAAAGTGTCTGCTTCCCCCCAACCACGGTAGGCATAGTTAACCTGTTTGCTGCTCTCCTCCTTCCCGGTGCTGCATCAGTCTCAGCCATGTTGTCTTGTAATAAGGAACAATACAGAATAGAGCTATACTGCCACCTAGAGCATTGAGGAACAGATGGAGGGAAATATTTTTATTTGGTGTCACAAACTTAAACAACTTCTCTGTAGCTTAAGCCTCATTTTTGCTAAGAGCAACGTGAGCGGGCTTGCTCACCCATAACAATTTCAGAGCTGTTTTGGCAAGACTTTGTCTCCAAAGGGCAGGTCACTTATTTCTCTCTCTCTCTCTCTCTCTCTCTCTCTCTCTCTCTCTCTCTCTCTCTCTCTCTCTCTCTCTCTCTCTCCTCCCCCCGCCTAGTTTTGCCAGAATTACATTACAGTATGTATCTTGCTCATAATAGATTAGTTCCACCAGAGCTTTGTGCAAGCCATTTTCCCATAACAGAACACACTTCTGCACAATCATGTGATGCATTTTAGCAGGCAAATGGCATTTCTGTGTGCTCTGGCTTCCGTCACGGTGCTCCGTTGTGCCAGAGGTTGTTTAGTCATCCTGGCCACATGACCCGGAAAGCTGTCTGTGGACAAACAGTGGCTACCTCAGCTTGAAAGCAGAGATGAGCACTGCACCCCATAGTAAAATTCAATGGGACTTAATTTTTCAGGGGTCCTTGACCTACCTTTACCTTCTCACTAATATTTTGTATACATTCTCTGACCGGAGAACGGCATTGCCAAATTCAGAGAAGTGCAAACTTCAAAGGAGAGCAGTGTTTCATTAATGTATTGCTTCAGGAAACGTGAATTTGGTAGGTTTCACATTTAAATGAGAACCAAATGAATTTCTTCCCTGTCCCTGGTCCTGACTAACATATCCCAATGATTTCAATGGCACAGAACCCCCTTTTAATCTCATAGAGGGACAATGCGGTATAGTGGTTAGAGGAACCAGGACCTGGGAGACCTGGCCATGAAGCTCACTGGGTGATCCTGGGTGGCCAGTCTCTCACCAGTTTCAGGAATTTATGTAAAAGTTGGGGTGGGGGTTGCCCCTCCAGCAGATATCATACATACACAGCCCGACTACCAAAATCAACACAATCACTTTGGCAAATGTCCCTACAAAACACTTCATCACAGTTTTTCCTATCTCTGTTCAACGGGCCTCTGCTGCACATTAGCAAATTCACTGATAAATATAGCTATGTACTGGCTCATTGGGGAAACTTTAGGAAGTTATATAAAATCGCTCCAGTATGGATTTGCCCCTTTCCAACTTTGTTCTGTTCAGGAAAGGAATGGCTACCAAGGGGGGAGTCTGGGATGTGGGCAGCCATAATCCCTGAAACCTGGGATCATGTACACAGCAGCCTCTTGCACAAGAGGTAATCACTGGCTTCCTGGCAAATGGGTGCCAGACAGGCAGTCCACCCCATGGACAATGGCAAACCATCCAGGAATGGATTAGGTTCTTGGTCAGGACAAAGAAGTGTGATTAACTTGGCCTAGAAAACCAGGAACTACTTTTGTCTTACTTGATGGGTGTGAGATGGAGGTCAAGGGAAGGATGGAGACAAACATGATGCTCAGGTTTCTGTCATCAGACCCTCCCAATTTGTGATGTATTTGTGATGTATGCGTGCTGTAATTTTAGGGGCGTTGTGGGTATCTTTGCAAAACTGATAAAAGTGGGAGCCATCCTTTGTTCTGGGCTTCTTCTTCTTGCTTCTCCCATGCAGTGGGTGGTGTTGCAACAGTCGTTTGAATAAAGACCAGGCCTACTAGCTGCTGTTTTGCTCTTGTATTCCTGGCTGGTGTTTTTGTTTGGTAATTCAAGTGAGCCCCAGGATTTTCCTAGAACGCACCTTAACCTACTTCACAGGGTTGTTGTGGGGATTAAATGAGGGGACAGACGATCACCTCCCAAGACAGTCTGTTCCCCAGTCCAACAGATCCTTCCTAGTTGTAGGAGGTTTGTGCTTCCTGGCAATTTTCACCTGGTGCTTCTAATCCTGCTCTGCAGACCAACACCAGCCGCTTCCTCCCTGCGATGCATTATCGATGTCTTCCGTTGCACATTTGACTACCTTGGGTGGATGGAAAGCCCCTATTAATTCCAGGGAATTAATGGATGCAATCAAAGGAGACAGGTGCGCACTGTCGGCTCGTAAGTGATTCTAGAGGAAAAGCTGATAAAATAAATAAATGCCCCCCCCACTTGGTGTAGTACCAGAATCAGTGTAGTGTAGTGGTTAGAGTGTTGGACTAGGACTGTTCTCAAATCCCCACTGGGTGACCTCGGGTCAGTCAGTGTCTCTCAGCTGAACCCACTTCAAAACCATGTTGGGAGGATAAAATCAGGAGGAGGGAGCCAGGTAGGGCACCTTGAAAGAAAGCTGGGATTGAAAGGTTAATGATTGTAGTAGTAATAATAACAACAACACTAAGAGCCCCCTCAGAGGTGACACCATGCATAAAGTGTTGGATAATGAATAATTTTCTTTAATCTATATTGGTGGGTAATAAATCATTTATAATTATAATTAAACCATTTGCCAGCTGCAAAACTGCTTTATGCAATTCTCCCCATTGTTATTTGTTATTGTTATTTTTGTATTAAAAGCCAATAAAAACATTACCACCACCCCACCACCCCCAAACCCCAAGAGGTTTGCATTTTCAGAAAAAGTTAGTTTGGTAACTTCCATCATACAGCCACTAGGTGGCAGAGCTGCCTCACAGGTCACAGTTTCTTCAGCAAACAGAGCAGAACTTCTACAGAAGGCAAGAGTTGCAGCCAAGAGTTGCTCAGCTCCTGGTAAGTTTAGCTCAGGCATCCTCAAATTTCGGCCCTCCAGATGTTTTGGACTACAATTCCCATCTTCCCCAAACACTAGTCCTGTTAGCTAGGGATCATGGGAGTTGTAGGCCAAAACATCTGGAGGGCCGCAGTTTGGGGATGCCTGGTTTAGCTGCTTATGCTGAAAAGAGATTTTGCACGGTGCATAAGGAAGGCAGTGTAGGCAAAAGATTGTGGTTCAAATCCTGACCCCTACTTAGCTACAAAGCTCAGAGCCTGACTGAGGGTGGACAGGGTGGACATATCCACCCTGCCTGGTGGATACATCCTGGTTCCACTAAGGGAGGCAGTATCTTTCTGAATACCAGTTTCTGGAAACCACCCAGGGAACAGAGTACTGTTGAACTCAGTTTCTGCTTGTTGGCTTCCCATTGGGATACCTGGCTGGTCACTGTAAGAGCAGGGGGCTGGACTCGACTGGCCAACTAATTAAATAAGAAAATATAGCTACGGCAAGTTCTGGCCTTAACCAACAGTGGCTATCCAGGGTTACACACAGCTTTCTTTTCCAGCCCTCCCATGAGGTGCCTGGGATTGAACCTGGAACCTTTTACGCGCAGAGCAAATTCCCTACCTCTGAGCCCGGTTGCCTCCTTCAATTCTTGCAGCCAAAATATGGAAGGTCGTACTTCTGTTGGCCTATACAGAGGGTACATTGTTCCTAAGGACAGAAAAGTAATATGTGGCATGGATGTAGGCAGGGGGGGCAACTGTCCCTCCCCCCCTAAATCAAGCAAATAAATAAAAATGCTTAACTAAAAGTAGAAGTTGTAGAAAGATTTTGACAGGTTTTTCTGCGCACTTGGGGTCAAAAGAAAGTAATTTAAAACAACTGTTGTTGAGACATTTCACTCCAAATCTGCTAGACGGAGTCAGAGGATGATGAAAAATGGGTGTCCTGCAACATAAATCCTGGCCACACCCATGCATAGCACAGCATGTATAAACTCAATACTCTAATCCAAGTTTAAGAAATTAGATAAAGATGTCAGAAGTGTTTTGATCCTTTTTCAGCTCGGAAATACTGTGGAACCTCGGTTTTTGAACGTAATCTGCTCTGGAAGACGTTTGACTTCCGAAATGTTCAAAAACCAAAAATTCAATATGGAAGCCTCAATAAAATAGGGAAACTCAAAATGGAAGCCATGCAGCACATTTGACTTCCAAAAATCGTTTGAAAACTGGAGCAGTTACTTCCGGGTTTTTGGTGTTCGAAAGTCAAAACGTTTGACTATGGAGGTGTTTGACAACAGAGGTTCCACTGTATACGATTCTACATACAGAGGAAGGTTGTAGCATGATGGTAGGACATCTGCTTTGAATGCAGAAGGTGGCCGGTTCAACCCCTGGCACTTCCATGTACAGACTGGGAAGACTGTTCTCCGAAAATGCTGGAGAGTAAATAAGGTAGATTCTTATGCCACTATAGGAAAATGCAGATGAATGCAGCAGATGTAAAACCTAGATGCTGAATCTAGTTGATGTCTGTATTTTCTCCCTCAAATGCAGCTCTGAATCTTCATAGATCTGTGATGAATTTATGCAGTCTTTCATGATTAAAAAAGCTAGGCTATATTCTGTCCACCCACCACCCCATTGCTTCTACTTCTTAATGGTTTTCCCTAGCCAGAAAGGAACTCAGGCCTGTCAGATACTGGATTGTGCGTTCAAAGCATATTGTAGCCACTGGGTGGAGAACTTGCCTTACAAATTGTCAAAATAAAGTAGGGAATAAAGCCATTCAACTCAACTGTCCTGGCGAGGCAGAACTTGCCATTGCAGAAGATATATTAGAGTTTTCTTTTCCCATGACCAATACAGTTCAGTTTTCAGCAAGGTCAAAATTCGAGCAATAACCTGGTGATCAACCAAAGAGCATGATATGGCTTACTTAACTAACATCTCGCCAAGTCACATTCAAGTTCATTAGAAATGAAGCACATTTGTTACAGGCATATCTGTTGGCAGAGAAGAACTCCCCAAACCAAATTGGTGAGCAATGTCGTGGTAGAGAGAACATAAGAAGATGAAGTCTATGATAAATTATTTTCATACGCTTATGTTTTCAGATTTGGTCCAATATAGATAGATTAAAAGGTAAAGGTTAAGGGCCCCTGACCATCAGGTCCAGTCGTGTCCGAATCTGGGGTTGCGGCGCTCATCTCGCTCTATAGGCCAAGGGATCCGGCGTTTGTCCGCAGACAGCTTCCAGGTCATGTGGCCAGCATGACAAAGCTGCTTCTGGCGAACCAGAGCAGTGCATGGAAACGCCGTTTACCTTCCCGCTGTAGCGGTACCTATTTATCTACTTGCACTTTGATGTGCTTTCGAACTGCTAGGTGGGCAGGAGCTGGGACCGAGCAACGGGAGCTCACCCCGTTGCAGGGATTCGAACCGCCGACCTTCTGATCAGCAAGCCCTAGGCTCTGTGGTTTATTTGTCAGCTTTGGTTTTTCTCCATTTCTCATCCCCCCCCCCCAGATTTAAGTTCAGTTCTCCCCATTTCTACATAAGATTGAATTTTTTGAAAAGTCTGCGGGAAAATCAGTACATCTTTGTTTCTTAAATTATTATTGAAAACATTAAGATAGACAATTAAGATAGACACACACACACACACCTGTTATCCGAATACAGTGGAGTGGAAAGTTAAAGTTCAATGCAATTTGTTACCTCAATCTATCGTTGTGGATGGAATGGAAATGGTCAGCAAAACTCTCTGCTCTTTTAAGATGTGTTTTAAGGGGGGGATTATTGGGTATCTTTTATTATGTATTTTGTGTTTTAAATTGTGATTTTATGTTGTGATGATAACAGAAGAAGATGAAGAGGAAGAGGAAGAAGAAGAAGTCGTTTAACAACAACAACAACAACAAACTGATGGGATTCTTTTTCACCATTTGCTAATCTCCTCTTGTAGTGTATAGGAGAAAATCTTCTTCTTCTTCTTTTGAGTCTTTGGGAAAATCATGTGAAACCTAAGGTGTCTTATTCAGAGTCCTCCCTGGGGGGCTCTTGGACTGGCGGCTCCCAGCTCTCCTCCTCAGCCAACCAGGCCCTGACAATCAGGCAGCTAAGTGTCTCGGGGTGGCCCTGACTGACAGAAACCCAGAAAGAAACAGAGGATGAGTGATTGCCTCCTCCCCTGAAACCTGTTGCTAGACAGCTACCATCAGCACCATCTCTCACGCGTGTGCAGTTGTAATCTCATAAGCACTTGGCTGTGTTTTGCCTCCACCTGCTACAAGGTGTTAAAAAATCATCTCTTTAACTTTTTAAAAATGCACCAAATGTCACTCTGCCTCAGGGTAATCAAAAATGATTAAAACAACAATAATGTTCTCTTCTTCAGTTCCAGATAAACAGGATGTACTTCCGCGTGTGTATGTGTATAATACATACACATCAATATATATATACAATATGCACTTACAGCCCCAAATCCATTCTGTCATACAGTCTATCACTTATTGGCGCAGAAGCCATTAACTTTTCGAAACAGTCCCAACTTTCTTGTAATATTATTTCTGGGGCAGTGATTATGCTCATTCTCCAGGCATCATTCTGAAGTGCAGATTCTTGGAAGGATTAATACCCCCCTCCCTTTCTGAATTTTCAGAATGTAGGAAGAACAAAAGTTTTGCCAGCTGACATTTTCCAGATGGTTTTGCCTCAGCTTTTGTGGGTTTTTTTGGGGGGGAGGGATGACCTATGACTTTCTGGATTTCTATATTTAACTTTCACATTTCTGTAAATATGTATTTTAAGGAAAAGATTGATAAGGATTATTCATAGATGTCCGATCATTTCTACATTCTGACTGCCTGGCACATGTCTGGCATATTGAGCTGGTGCAAATGGGCGGTGCTCCATTGAAATGCCCAAAGCAAAGAACACTGTTAAGGTTATCCAAGGATCTGGTAGAGGGAATCTGGTTGAAGTAGTCTTCTGAATACAGGGACCCATGCTCATGAAACTCAATTAGGTTAGTTTCCAACACAAATGAAAATAAACTGGATTTTGACCTTGGAAACTGAGAACCGATCAGTCCTTTTCCCCCCCTCGGGGAAGGGTATAACACATAGATGGCAGAATACCTATGGCCCATGTAGTTCTGCCTGGCAAGCCTTTAGCATAATGGGTTGATTTCGAAAGTTTTGAATAAAGATATCTGTGTTGCTCAGCATTGTATTTCATTTACTACCCCTCCAACCAATGTTTACTCTAAGGCGCTGACGGTGATGCACCTAGCCCCCTTTATAAGGCTTGATAGAGACGTCTGGAAGGCTGCATAGGGTCCTCATAGCTGATGTAGAGCTTCCATGCCTTTTTCTATAAAAAGAAACACTCTTGCAAATGGATTCCCCAACAAAGCATGCCAAATACATCTTGATCGTGTGGAAGAAGACATGGGAGGAGTTGCCAGGCTCACAAACCTTTGCCTGAAGATCAGAGCTTCAGGACTGCAATGAGTCAACAATATCTACTTTATTTATGGCTGCTGTCCTGAGATGCCTTCGTGCACAACGGGGCTTTCCTATTGGCTCCTATGAGAACGGAAAGAGCACCGTGCTCACTGGTTTCCCCTTTCAGAATAACAGTCACTCGAGATTCCAGATATGTGCCACACCTATAATGCACCTTGGCATATCAGAAAGAACACAGCACCACCACTCCGCTGTTGCAGACCAGCAGTCTTCTTCATTAGCTTCTTCTTCATTAGCTTCTTCGCCGCCATGGCTCCTGCAGTTTTAAATAGAAGCCATGACATGAGTCAACAGTGTGATGCAGCAGCTAAAAAAGCCAATGCAATTCTGGGCTGCATCAATAGGAGTACAGTATAGTGTCTAGATCAAGGGAAGTAATAGTACCACTGTATTCTGCTCTGGTCAGACCTCACCTGGAGTACTGTGTCCAGTTCTGGGCACCACAGTTCAAGAAGGATACTGACAAGCTGGAACGTGTCCAGAAGAGGGCAACCAAAATGGTCAAAGGCCTGGAAATGATGCCTTATGAGGAACGGCTTAGGGAGCTGGGTATGTTTAGCCTGGAAAAGAGAAGGTTAAGGGGTGATATGATAGCCATATTCAAATATATAAAAGGATGTTATATAGAGGAGGGTGAAAGGTTGTTTTTCTGCTGCTCCAGAGAAGCGGACACGGAGCAATGGATTCAAACTACAAGAAAGAAGCTTCCACCTAAATATTAGGAAGAACTTCCTGACAGTAAGAGCTGCTCGACAGTGGAATTTGCTGCCAAGAAGTGTGGTGGAGTCTCCTTCTTTGGAGGTCTTTAAGCAGAGGCTTGACAGTCACCTGTCCGGAATGCTTTGATGGTGTTTCCTGCTTGGCAGGGGGTTGGACTGGATGGCCCTTGTGGTCTCTTCCAACTCTATGATTCTAACGTAAATCACGTTTTCATTTCTTGCATAGTGAGTAGCAGGTAAGCTGTCAACATCTGAATCAATAAAGAGCTCCCTCTTGTCAAAATGGGGATGACTCTATAATTGAAATGACAATAAAATCTAAAGGGGACTTCTCGTGGGTTGGTGACATTTGCTACTGTGTATTCTCCAAAGATGTCACTGCTTAGAATAGACACTGTCTTTAAAAGATTAGCCTTTAGAAGGCCTTTTAGCTTTTTAGCCTCACTTATCTTATGGGTTCTGATTTTCTCTGAACCCCACCCCCCCCCGGCCAGTTAAACAAATAGAAATAAATGTGGATAAATCTTCCAGGTGTTTTACCAAATCAGGTAACATTCTCCCGACACTCCTGTGTTGAATCCTTCAAATGTGCTTCAAATGGGCTTCAAATGTGACTGAAAGGTATAGTGTATACACAGCCTAACTTCTTGTAATGCAGGTTCATTCAAAGCAATACAATAGGTAGCAATTTTAAAAACTGCAGGGGCAACTAAAATGGAGCACGTCAAACTAATGGGCCCCCAAAGCCTGAATAACTAAGTTGACTTTTCAACAAGTGGTGGAAACACTTTTGCATCTGTATGTTTTTCTACTTTTTACACCCTTTGCCAATTTAGAGCCACCCTCCCCATTTTTTTTTAAATGTTTCAATGCCATATAGGCTCTGCCTTTCTTTAATACAAATTCAATTTTACCTTTTTAATTGCTTACTGTGCCTTGGGGTTTTCCATCGCTTCTTCCTCCATGACACTACATGGCTTGATAACTAAGATAATACAGGTATCAAGAAAGAATACTGCTCTTTTAGAAGAGGATTTGAGGGCATTCTTGCAGCTGGAACAGGTTAATGGCAGCAGTGTAATGATGGGTGGGAGGTGGTTGGACCTCTTAATATATAAAATGAATGGAGGCAGAGGGCAAGAAGTTTTGATGAAACTCTACGGTTCCCCATTCTATACCTCAGCAACGGGGAACACTTTTCTGCCTGAATGCTATATTCCCTTGTAGGCGATATTCCCGGGGTTCATGCCTCTGGTGGGCAGGGCCAGGGGGGGAAAGTGGGTGGAGCCATTCTTGCTATCCAAAAGCCAGAGGTTTCGAAAGATACTCACCCCTCTCTGTCCTCAATCCAGTCAACCAAGAGACCTAACCACAGTTTAAAGGCACAAATCAACCCCTTGAAGGTGTAGAGCAGGTAGTGTGGCCATTTATGCATTGTCAAGAAAAGGGGAAATGAATTTGCATAAAGTGCAATTTCCACTCCAAAGCGTGGAAACTTCAAGGCCCCTGCTTTCTACATTTCTTTATCTTTAAAGTGATTTGGACCAGGGAGGGACAATTTAGTTATAAATCAACTTCTGGGGGAGAAATGAATTTTAAATTTCATCTTACTTTTAAAAGGAAAATATGGGGTGCTAAAAAATGTGCAGTCAAATCCAGTTGGTTGTCCCCACTTTAATGAAGAGGCTAGGTCTTTAATTTGGGCGTACAAATAAAATCCACAGTCAACAAAAGAGACCACTTTTTCCTTATGAAAAGACCAACAATGAGCGAGGCATCCCATTAGTTTTTAAAATTCACAATAAGAAGCAGATTAAGGCTGAAATCCTAACCCCACTAACCAGAGAATAAGCCTCTTTAAATTCACTGGCATCGACTTCTGAGTAAACATGGTTAGAATGGCAATCTTAGTACATAGAGGGTGCCTTTGACAACAAACAGCACTTCAGAAACAAGTAAAGAGGCACCTAAATTAATGAATATGTAAATAACATATACTGCAAAGCAATTGGCGTATCTATTTACAGTATATATATATCATGCATGCATGCTAAAAAGTTGGTTGTAGAGAACTAATGTGAAAAGCTTTCACAGCAACTGTCTATACCACAATGGAGGTTGAATTGGCAGGCATAAAAAAATTCGCTTGATGGCATATGAATTATCTTAACCTTAGCCACCCAGTATCAACACCAGAGGAGAATAGGATAGCATTGTTTAGGACTGTAGCCTAAATGAGATGAGCACCTAAATGAGATCAGGTCCCGTTTTCTTCACTTTTAACCTGCTTTACTCACTGATTCATCCCCTGTGTTAAATTAAGCAAATCAGAGGCTGATGAAAATTATAAGTTTAATGTTTTAATACAGCTTCAGGACAATAAGTAGTATGGAAAAAGTTTAACTTCATTCCAGATTCTCCTATCCAGGTATGGTTTGGTCTTTTGCAACTTTAAGTAGCTAAAAAATGGTTTTCATATGGAGTCTGATTTTCCAATACATTCTGTCCAGAGTTCTGGCATATGTGATATAGAGGAATGACATCATATCCATTAAATCTCTGTGCCTTTCATTTAGAAACTTAAGGTTAACAGCTCAGACATCGTTCCAAGGATCTGGTGGTGCAAAGAGGACTATACTGCTCTAATTCACAACGCCTTTAAAACAATGAAAGAATAACCACTAAGTAGGTCACTGAATTTGATACAAACCATCAGTGCTAACAATATCCTAATTTATAACGCGTGTGTGTGTGTGTGTGAGAATGGAGGCAATTTCCATTTCTTTTTTTGTTTCCAGGATATGCTCTTGCTCTTTATAACATCACTCTGGTGGGTCTTTTTTTGGTTCTTTTTTTTTAAAAATAAAGGCTGCCGATATGACAAAACGTAAATTAAATTAGTATTAAGTCGTATATGTTAACTAACTGACTGGTGACAACCGCAGGGCTCTGTACCATTAATATTTCACCTTCAAGCAAGCTATAAAGTCGGAAGGTAGGAAATTAAAATAAAATCAGATACTAAGAGAAGTAACAATGGGGAAAGAATGTTTAAGTTCAGGCCCCCAGAAAACCATTGCACATATAACTCATTGTAATTCTGTGCATTCTCATCCATGTGCTATAAGATACTACTCTTGGACAAAAACTTGAAAGTTAACAGTATATTCTACCGGAAAGCTTCCATAATGTTGCAGGCAAGCCCGATCTGAGTGGTGCGAGATTCCAGGGGTTTCAGACGATTAGCCAGGGTTTGTGTTTCCTTTTGGGAACGAGGCCCAGTGGAGACTGTGGTGTCTTTTTGATATCTTGCTTATTTGCACATATATACAACCTGAGCCTGCAGTGGAGAGGTTCACAACATTAACACCACCAAAGTGTCTTGTTTCTCCCATAAAAGGTAAAGGACCCCTGACAGTTAAGTCCAGTGGCGAACGACTCTGGGGTTGCGGCACTCATCTCCCTTTACAGGCTGAGGGAGCCGGTGTTTGACCGCAGATAGTTTTTCCAGGTCATGTGGCCAGCATGACTAAGCTGCTTCTGGTGAACCAGAGCAGCGCATGGAAACGCCGTTTACCTTCCCGCCGGAGTGGTACCTATTTATCTACTTGCACTTTGACGTGCTTTCAAACTGCTAGGTTGGCACGAGCAGGGACCGAGCAATGGGAGCTCACCCTGTCACGGGGATTCAAACCGCCGACCTTCCGATCGGCAAGCTCAAGGATCAGTGGTTTAGACCACAGCACCACCCGCGTCCCATAGGCACAGCCTTCGATTCAAGCAAAGAACAGACCCTCTCTCCAGCTTGTTGCTTTTCTTCCAGGTTACTGTCACGGTCCGGTCGGCGGGCGTCAGGACCAGAGGCAAGATGGTGGTGAAGAAGCAGGGTCAAGGAGCAAGGCAGAGGCGAAGGTCCACGGGGCACGAAGCAAGGCGAAGGCGGAGCAAGGGTCCAAGGAGCAAGGAGCAAGGCGAAGGATCCAGGAACAAGAAGCAAGGCGAAGGTCCGACGGTCGAGGAGCAAGGCGAAGGCGAAGGCGAAGCAAGGGTCCAAGGAGCAAGGAGCAAGGAGCAAGGCAAAGGATCCAGGAACAAGAAGCACGGCGGCAGCAAGGCAAGGGTCTAAGGAGCAAGGAGCAAGGCGAAGGATCCAGGAACAAGAAGCACGGCGGCAGCAAGGCAAGGGTCCAAGGAGCAAGGAGCAAGGAGCAGGATCCAGGAACAAGGAGCACGGCGGCAGCAAGGCAAGGGTCCAAGGAGCAGGAGGCCAGATGTAACCAGGCAGGGATAGCGTTGCTGTGGCAAAGAGCTGAAGGGAAATGCTGGGCTTTTATCCCTCCCAGCTCCTGCCACCAGGTGCAGTGGGATCTCAAGTGGCCTCACCTGGGTGACTACTCCTTGCCTCTCCAACACAAGCTGAGGACTTCACCTGTGTGGCCGCGCCTTGCTTCTCCAGCACAAGCTGAGGCATGCCCCAGTCCTGCAAAGCACTACAGGCCCCAGAGCCTGACTCCTGCCCATACTCCTGACAGTTACATCACACTCTCTCAGCTCTAATCTCTGGCTTTATATGTTGAGGAAGGGCCCCCCACCCATTGGCCATCTCTCGCTGAGCCCCTTAATCTCACTTAATGGACCATCACCCAGGCAATGACCTCAAGGAAGCTATATTGGCTAGATTGGATTCTAGTATTGCTGGATCCAGGTATCAAAGGGGTCGGGCACCCGGTTTAACCCCCTTAGCCTAGCTAAAAGTAGAACACTTGCTGGATCCAGGGATTAATTAGAGGGGTCTGGCACCCACAAACCCATAACAATGTAAAACAATTTAGCAGTAAAGGTGCACTTTGGAAGTTATATATTCTGAATATTAAATATTATAGAATTACAGTGGTGCCTCGCTTAACAAATGCCCTGCTTAACGAAATTTCCGCTTAGCGAAAGGTTTTTTCTAGCAGAGGTTGCCTCGCTAGACGAATTCGTTTTACGAAAAATTCATTATGGAAACTCAGCACATCACAAACTTGGGCAAATCCCAGGGCCTGAATGCAAGTACTTCTAGAGACATATACTGGCTTAGAATGATTAACCTCTTTATTCTTATACGTTATACCAACCCTGGTACAAAAGCAATAAAATGCTTTTAAATGTGTAGGGTTTTTTTTGGTGGGGTGGGGCGGGGTGATGATGATGTTTGCATCATTTAAAACTGAATCCATCCCCTCCCCCCAATCCTTGCCATTTTAACTCACAAGTGCAACAATTACATCATTAAAAATAGCAGCATTTGGCAAGTTTTGCGAATGGATCAAATCAAACTACAGTTTCCAAATACAGAGTCCTTTGTTCAGTGACTGACTGGGTGGTTATTCAGAAACATAATAGTGTGATTCTACGCTAGTAAACGCTAATGCATGGTATTTCACAGTTCCCATGTTGAGCTGTTGTCTAAAATCCTTTATGTGTATATTCTCGTCTATTTATACACCAAAATGCACTCAATTTTAAAGTTTTACTATCCCAGAAATAAAAGACATGCAGAGAGCTTTTCTTAATTTGCCCTGCATGGGCTCCCGGTTCTTTTCTCTCTCTCTCTTTTGCCTCTCTGTACAACTGATATTTTTGCAGTGAACTAGCAATATTTTTGCATGCATGCATTTCGAAGGCATTGTATGTATAGAGACGTCACTGTGGTGCAGGCTGGCTGTTGGTCACACCCGGATTCTGTAACATGGCAAAGAACAGAGGAGCCATTGTGAATCCTGTAGTCTCCAGCCCTTGCCCTGGTTATTTCCAGATATTTCCAGGGTGGCATTGAGAGAAGCCATGGGGAAATGTCTCCTACAATGTCTCTCCACTGCCTCTTGGAGAAGTGTTGGGACTCAACCATCCCAATCTTTAAGCGCTCGCATCTGCGGGTAGTTACTGATGGTGGTGGAAGTCCTTGATCTTGGTGGCGGATGCTAATCCCATGCATTTTACAGGCAGCATAGATGTTCAAAGAGGATCTGGTGCAGCATGCAACAATAGCTGGGGCGAAATAACATTTCTGTTGCCCATCCATTTGCCATCAATTACTGCACAACTTCTAACTTTCTAAATCTTAGGGGACTTTTCAACTCAAGCACTTGCAGATTTGAGGCTGAGGGGACTTTTTTTTTTTAAAAAAAAATCTGATTATTCACAGCTTGCTAATTTGTAATTGGACTTTTGCAACTTGAAAACCTCCCGATTTCAGAAAAACTAATTTATTTTTTTCCTTGGGTTAATTGTGGTATTCACACTCAAAACAGTGCAGTGAGATGAGCTCAAGTGGGCTGTGTGCAGTGTTCTGGAACTAATAAAATATATTATTGATTGCCTAATGAAAAGCACCATGTTCACTCAAATTTGCTGTGACTGGGCATGAGTACAACAGCTACTTCTGATTCTGGGTGATCACCTGCCATTTTGCTTCTATTGCTGTAGAGCAAGGGTGCTTTTAAATTAAGTTCGGGTTACCTACAGGGCACGATGTTGGGTGGCTCAATTATGGCGCCCTCATACCTGTCCCCCATGCAGGGCTACCTATTGGTTTTAATTTAGCTTAAGATCATCAAAATTAATTATGATTGGAGTGTATTCAAAGTTGGAACAGGCAGCATTAAGAACTTAAACTGTGTTTTGACTGTTATGTGGCTTGAGGGGGCCCCTGTGACTTGCTCCTTTCCTTTTTTCCACCTCATTGTAATTTAGTTCCCCGCACACTTTAAATATTCTGGATATCCTTTAAATCAAATCCATCCACCTTATGCAGTCTAACTCCAAATAGTAAGTCTGCAGGTGCTAAAATAAAACCAGCCTGTTGCAGTCGAAATAGTGATTGCTGCCTTTTCATGGAACTTATCCTTGTCTTGTCCTAGTTTCCGAGAAATATATGAGCCCTGTTTGGAAATTCAAAAGAACATATGAGGGCTCAAAGCTCAAAGGAGAGGCATTATGTTGCACTGACACCACCAATGCCCCTGTGTGTAGCCTCGGCCCAGTATACCTGAAGGAGCGTCTTCACCCCCATCGTTCTGCCCAGACACTGAGATCCAGTGCCGAGGGCCTTCTGGAGGTTCCCTCATTGCGAGAAGCAAAGCTACAGGGAACAAGGCAGAGGGCCTTCTCGGTAGTCACGCCCACCCTGTGGAATATCCTCCAGTCAGATGTCAAGGACATAAAGAACCACACAGTTTTGGGAGGACATCTGAAGGCAGCCCTGTTTAGGGAAGTTTTTAATGTGTGACATTTTAATGTATTTTAATCTTTGTTGGAAGCCGCCCAGAGTGGCTGGGGAAACCCAGTTGGATGGGTGGGGTACAAATAAATTATTATCATTATCATTATTATTAAGAGAGATTCTAACCCCATTAAGCTCCTCTGTTCCTATGCATTAAAGGCCACATTCACAATCTATATTTAAAGCACTATGGTACTACTTTAAATAGCCATGGCTTCTGCCAAGGAATTCTGGGACCTGTAGTTGGCTATGGGTGCTGAGAGCTGTTGGGAGATTCCTATTTTCCTCTTAGAGCAACAATTCCTAGAGTGGTTTAACCATCAAGCCCTCTTTCCAGGGAACTCTGATCAGCACCTGGACAGCACACTGATCAAGGAAGCAGGTCACTTGGTTCCAGTGCCGGATTAAACCCAGTGCAGGTCCCATGACAGTCAGTTTCGGGGGGGGGGGCAGGCTTCAAAAATTATCTCCTCATATGTTTTTGAACTTACGACAGGCCAACTCACAGAAAGCTTTTTATCTGGAGGTTTCTCATGCACTCTCTCTGATGGGATAACATTGAACTAAGATAGCTTGATTGTAATTTTTGATTTCAATACTATTTTGATCAGTTTGTCACAGGTTCCCCAAAAGGTGTGGGGCCTGTTTGGTAATCCGGCACTGCCTGGTCACAGTTTTCACCACCATGGTGAGTTATATTGTATTTCTATTCAAATTACAGCAATTATTTCTACATTTGTGTTGAACCATGTGAAGTACCTGGGGTACTAACCCTGAAACTCCCGAGTAGACAAAACCATGCTCCTGGCAGGAGTCCGTATGAATCAGCTCTCCATCTACTGAGCTTGTCTAGCAAGAGGTTGCAGGTGAAGATAGTTGCTGAGAACTGCCAGAACCTCAGCAATTTGGAAGACCTCTCCTGCAATTTGGCAACTAACGGAGAGACGAGTCCTTCTGAACACCTGGCTATAAAGCGTATCATCAAAACTTGAGACACCCTCCCCCCACAACACACACACTTCTCTATTCCTCCTCTTTCAAAGGGCTGCAAACCACTCCCTTTTCTCACAAAACAAAAACTTTTTCCTGCACACTTTTGAAATTAGTTTGATTATTCTGGCATTAAAGGGGCTACTTGAAAATGATTGGTTTATAGAACATTTTTAGGTTGCAATTTGGAGCAATGAG
Organism: Zootoca vivipara; assembly: GCF_963506605.1. Taxonomy (NCBI): domain Eukaryota; kingdom Metazoa; phylum Chordata; class Lepidosauria; order Squamata; family Lacertidae; genus Zootoca; species Zootoca vivipara. Next base: position 28,189,903 of record NC_083287.1, on the reverse strand, counting down.
TTGGGGGAAATCTGCAATTCAGAAGGGGCATCTCTTCCCCCCTTCTTTTTCAAAACACCAGTCTCAACCTACACTGCTCCAATTGGGGGGCGATTCCCTGGTGCAAATGTTAAGAGGCCTACCAGACTTCTCACTGGGAATACTGAATGGGCTAGGGATGGAACTCCTATGATGAAAATATTTGGTCTATGGGCTTAGCCGCATTTATCTTTGCCCAGCTCTTTCCAGCTACAAGTCCACACATATAAGCTCTTTGTTGAGTGTTGGATTTTTGTTCTGTTTTTGCCCCAGAACTTTCCCTGTGAAAAACACTCTCTTTAGCGCTCAGTCAATCTGAATTTTCTGCAGGTTGCAGAGCAGGTTTTCACGGGGAAAGCACTGGGACAAAAAGAAGGGCACTTGGGGACAGAGCTTTAAAGCACTGACTGTGCTTGGTTGGAAAGAGAAGTGTGGCGAAGTCTTATGAGTCAGGGCTGCTTTCCCCCCACTGACAGCTAGGGGGAGCTGACCACTTTATAGAGAAATGGTGTGTTTAATTTATTAAGAGATCCAATAAAAAGTGTTAATAAAACCGGGCTCAGTACTAAATGTGGTCCTAAGCTAAGATAAAATTGGAGTATTTATGTATTATTTACAACCATTAGATAAAAACGTGTGTGCCAAATGCTTTGAGACTCAGCTAATGTACTTCCATTCAGTCAAGGTATAGGAAACATAAAATAAAAGTCAAGCTGGAGAGTTTCCCTTACCTACTAAAACTGATCATAGCCGCACACACTCCAAATTAGCGAAGGTTGACAGCACATTCCATTTTCTGAGGAGAAGTAATTGAATATAAATGCAAAGATGATAGACAGATTGCATGTAGATGATAGGGAGATGAGAGATGTAATAGATAAATGCAAAAGGAATGGAAAGCGATAGGTATTGAGGGCGACCTCATGTCACATGCCCAAAAATCACAGTGTGAGCCTCTGCACTTTACTCAGAAATAAGTCCATGGGAAGCCCTGTCATGGAGCAGGATGCGAGGTGGTGATAAATGAAGGCAGGAATCGGTATCTGAATGGTGCAGCGAGACTGTTCTAAATGTTGGCCCTAGTAAGAAGTTGGCCCTTAGCCCTACTTTACAGAGCGCTATGCAGCTTGAGACCAGGATCCCTGAAAGATCATCTTACCTTCTGCAAGTGAGGGCCTCCTGCAAAATACCATGTTACCAGGAGATCCATTCCACACAAACAGGATTTGGGGCTTTTATGTTGTGGCAATGCCCCTTGGGAATCATCTCCCCCCTCCTGCAACGCCTATGGAAGACCTTCCTCTTCTAATAAGTAAAGGTCTTTCCCAGTCTTTGTCTGAACTGGAATTGTTGTTGTTGTTGTTTTGTTTAGTCGTTTAGTCGTGTCCGACTCTTTGTGACCCCATGGACCACAGCACGGCAGGCACTCCTGTCTTCCACTGCCTCCCGCAGTTTGGTCAGACTCATGTTGGTGGCTTCGAGAACACTGTCCAACCATCTCATCCTCTGTCGTCCCCTTCTCCTTGTGCCCTCAATCTTTCACCAACATCAGGGTCTTTTCCAGGGAGTCTTCTCTTCTCATGTGGTGGCCAAAGTATTGGAGCCTCAGCTTCAGGATCTATCTGAAATTGTTTTTTTGATAGGTTAATTGTTTTGTCATTTTTTTTTGTTTGCCACCCTGAGCTCCTTTGAGAGGAAGAGTCTGATACGTATTTTCATAACTAAACAAAAAAGCCTCAGTTAGTAAACCTATTCCACCCAGAATAATCAACCTAGATACAAAGGTGGATACATTTCTTTAAAAAGTAGAGAAACTTCCTTCACCAAATGCACCCGTTTCCATATTTAAAGTTCTCAAAGCATTCCCCGCCCCCCCCCATGTTTATTTGGCTAGAGACCTTGGAGGCGTTTCCCATCTCACGTAGCTTGAGTTACTTGCTTGAGACATCAGCATTTGTTTTGTTTGCAGCCATTTTCCTGCAAGATCCCTCCTCTTCTCAATTATGTGTGCTCCAGAGGAGTTTTGTAGATGATGGTTGCTTCGCATATTACATTTTGAATGTGCGACATTAAAGCCTTAAAATGGTGGTGGGGGGGGGGTAGGGGGGTAGAAATTAGAAATAATTTTCAGTCGTGAGGCACATGCAGGCTGCATGCAGGGAATAGTTGCATATTAGAAATGTGGAGAAAACGGAGAAAGAAAAGTTCTTCCTCCCTCTCTCATAGCACTAGAACTGGTAGATATCCAATGAAGCAGAATGAAGACCTCAACCTTCTACAATCTCCATTGTGGGGGCAATATATTGTTGATTAATAATCAATCTGGGTCAACATTGCTTATCTGCTGCCTATTTTCCCTCCATGGGGAGGGCAGAGAAGTGTTGGCAAACTACAGTTTGAAGGGGCTAACGAAAAAAACTGGCTCTTCTAGATAATCTGAATATTGAGCCTGGACCCTGATTTGCCTGCAGGAAGCTTGTGTAGAGGCTGTATAATACCAGCTCTGTGTGGAGCATTTGTTTGTGGGGAAGGTTATATTGCAAGAAGTATTCAGCCTGCTTTGTTGCACAGAAGTTATACATATCTCCATCAATCAATTAAAGCCCCACACCTTTTAGTGCATTTCCGGATGGCTTTCCTAACCTGGGCCAAGGCTAATTCAAATTACCACATTGGACCCCAAAATGGAATCAAGGAGCTGTGCACAGCCCTCGCTTGAATTTAATTTCTGGGAGGCAGTTAAATCCTCCCCACAAAATAGTGATACTCTGGAGGCAACCAAGGAAGGATAAATCTCAGGAAAATGGTGAAAATGAAGACACCCCCCCTTTTTTTACCCAGTTTGTAACATAGTTATGATGGAGATGGCAAAGAGCAAATGCATTCAGCTATCCTGGGTTTCAGCTGCTGCTAAATATGACTTTTGGCATTCATAAGCATGGATCACACAGAGCGTCCTTTTATTTCGTTTTCCCTCCTTTTTTAAATAGCACAATGGAAACTTTTTCCTTGCATTAATATTTATATATTTATAGCATAAATAAAATAGTGGCATGGTCTAGGAAGAGAGCTATAAATAAAACAGTGGCACAGAAGGAAAGTGCCAAAAGCGATAGCTCTTAATACCAATTCTTTAATTAACACAAAAACCTGTGTGGTGCCAACAGAGCTGTGAATACAAGAGGAGCAAATTTGCGACATCCCTGCAAACAAGGCTCAATTGGATCCAGTAGATGAATTTGACAGTTGTGTCAGAAGGAGAAAGTTACAAAGGGCCCTGCAGGATCAGGCCAGCGGCCCATTTTGCCTTGCATCCTCTTCTCACAATGGCCACCCTTTCTGGGGAGCCCACAAGCCAAGACTTGAGGGCACTAGTGCTTCCCCCAGTTTGTGATTCCCAGCAACTGGTAATCAGAAACGTTGTTGTTGTTTAGTCGTTTAGTCGTGTCCGACTCTTCGTGACCCCATGGACCAGAGCACGCCAGGCACTCCTGTCTTCCACTGCCTCCCGCAGTTTGGTTAGACTCATGTTCGTAGCTTTGAGAACACTGTCCCACCCCCGCGTCCTCTGTCATCCCCTTCTCCTTGTGCCCGCAATCTTTCCCAACATCAGGGTCTTTCCCAAGGATTCTTCTCTTCTCATGAGGTGGCCAAAGTATTGGAGCCTCGTCTTCACGGTCTGTCCTTCCAGTGAGCACTCAGGGCTGATTTCCTTCAGAATGGATAGGTTTGATCTTCTTGCAGTCCATGGGACTCTCAAGAGTCTCCTCCAGCACCATAATTCAGAAGCATCAATTCTTCGGCGATCAGCCTTCTTTATGGTCCAGCTCTCACTTCCATACATCACTACTCGGACAGGGTAATTCTCCACGAATCCTCTTTTCAAGCCATCCAAGTTGCTGGCCATCACTCCATTGTGTGGTATGGATTTCTTTCACAAGCAGAAGCCTTCTCTTGCCTCCAAAGGTAACCAGAAGGCTCAGCTCAGTGGCAGAGCATTTGCTCTCCCTACCTCAATTTGAATCCCTCACATCTCTATTTAAAATAAGGTGAGGTAATATGGTTGGGAAAGACCTCATTCTTAAGGACAGGTGCACACCTCACAATTTGAAGCACATCCAACAGACATTTAAAGTACATACCTTGGCCAAAAGCAGGGATTTTTTTCAGCCAGAACTCTCCGGAACCCAGTTCCGGCACCTCTCCAGTGGGCACCATTGCCATTATAAGAGAACCAGGTGAGTTCTGGCACCTCTTTTTCTAGAAAAGTAGCACTGCCCAAACATATAATGATAACTGTAGTTTAAGGACTGTAGCTAAGAGGACTGTAGCTTTGTGAAGGCGAAACAACAGTTGCCAGGATTACTTGGGTGAAGGCATGTGCTTTAAATGTGTGTTGGATGTGTTTTAGATGTATGGCATGGTTCTGCCCTCGGAGCCTAGAGCACCATTGCCAATCAAGAGAGAACCGGCCAATCTTCTCACGTGCCATAAAGTAGCTGCCTGCGTTAATTTCTCCATTCTGAGCAAGCAAAAAAATGCTAGATCGATTCCACTAAGAGGGGTTTGGGGGGTGTAAATTAAAGAAGTGGGAGACAATGTTTGGGATCTGGCACTTCCAATCAATGATTTCACCATTTACTATCATAATTTAATTTCAGGGAAAGGAGGAAAGAGAAGTGCAAGGACATCCTTTTGCAAGAAAACTAAAAAGAGAGAAACGTAGGTCATTCGTTCTACAAAGACCACAACTGCATTTCATTCATCATGGGTGCAAGTTCAATTGACATTGAGAGCAGCCAGTAAGCCTGATTGCCCCCTGCCCCAGTCTGTATGCTAGCCATGTTTGGAGGAACTACCTTTCCTGTGAAAAGGAAAACCAGAGGAGAATGCTGTTCTATTGCATGTTCCTTTGATGGCACCACTTCCTCCAGAAATGTTCTGCTAGACAACTTAACTATTCTCTGCACTTATTGGCCTCTGCCTTCTATGGTTGATTGGTGTGTGATGTGGTCCTGGGAAAGGAGAATGTTAGCCGCTTTGAGACTCCTTAGGGTAGTGATAAAGCAGGATATCAAATCCAAACTCCTCCTCCTCCTCCTCCTTCTCCTCTTCTTATATCATGCAGCCAGACTGATGGGTGAAATTGATAATTTTGGTTTTCCCCGTTTCTCATTTTTCAGGTATTAAATTCTTCATATTTCCAAATCTGTTTGTGTTTGGGGTTTTTTAAAAATTCAACAGCATTAGGTTGTGATTTTCTCTTAATATACACATATTTTCATGCACTTTTGCCCAATACACAATTTTTTTTGCAGAGCAAATTCCCCTAAAATAAATGCACCTTGGATGTTATTTTCACTAATATACACATTTTTCTGTAGTATTTGCATTTTCTAACACATTACTTGGCTAAAGAGAAGCATTGCAAAATTCAGAAAAGTGTGAATGTCAAAGGATGGCTGCATTTCTGTTCCTGTTCCTATTTTTGGGGAATCCCGCAACGTGCTTGAATTGTTACTCTGCTAACTATATGCTGAGGTTCTACTCTGGATCAATACTGAGTAGAATTTTATGACAATTATATAGGGCCTGTATACCTGAAGGAGTGTCTCCACCCCCATCGTTCAGCCCAGACACTGAGGTCCAGCGCCGAGGGCCTTCTGGCAGTTCCCTCATTGCGAGAAGTGAGGTTACAGGGAACCAGACAGAGGGCCTTCTCGGTAGTGGCACCCGCCCTGTGGAACGCCCTCCCCTCCGATGTCAAGGAAATAAGCAGCTATCCTATTTTTAAAAGACATCTGAAGTTTTTAATATTTAATGCTGTATTGTTTTTAACACAATTGGGAGCCACCCAGAGTGGCTGGGGAGACTCAGCCAGATGGGGGGACGGGCGTATTAATAAATTATTATTATTATTATTATTATTATTATTATTATTATTATTAAGCAGGAACAGGGAACCTGTGGCCTTCCAGATCTTATCAGGACAGATACAGCTCATAATGAAACTTTGGGAATTCCCAAATTCTATGTCCCACATCCACTGTCTCTAAGCTTTTGAATGCTGGTTGCTTGGAATTGCAAGTAGGGAAAGTGTTGTTGTGTGCAGGTCCCGCCTGCAGGCTCCCCATGGGCTACTGTAAGAACAGAGCGATGGATTAGATGGGCCTTTGGCCAGATGCAGCAGTACTCTTCAAATGTTCCTAGATGTTGCTGGACTCCTATCAGTCCCAGTCGGCATAGCCAATGATCATGGGTGAAGGGAAGTGTGGTTCTTCAACACCTGGAGGACCACATATTCCCTACTCTCATTTCCAGCTGTGGTTTGTGAGTTTTGTCCTAATTCTCCATGGTAGCCTGTTAACATGAATGGCAATTGTAATAGTTGGGTTTTTTAAAGGGTTTTTTTTTTTTTGCAATCATTCATGTAGAAAAAAAGATTACTATCATATTTCCCCCCCTAGGCCAAGAAAAAGAACTGTCATGTTAGTGTAGATATGGGGCATATTCAGAATGTTTATCTAGAAGTGAACATTCCTACAGCCAACAATCAATCCTCTGAGCTTTCCAGTCTGCTAGTTCTTCATTGCTATAAAGAGAAAAACCTTCTATTAAAGCTTTATAAGCATTCCTCTCTCTCCCCCTCGCTCTCTTTGCTTCACTCTGCTCTGTTCCCAAGTTGAACATTACTCTTGAGCTGACAAGAGATGACAGGTATCCACTTACAAGTCAATTGAATCACAAAATAGTGTACTTTAGAGCCATAATGATTCAAAACAATGGTCAGCCTTCACCATAATTTAGTATATGGGCATCCCACGATCCTACCTGCCTTTTGGAGTTAACATGTCCTTTTGCGTCCCTTGGAGGACATGGTGATGTAATTTGATAAGCTGTGTTATTTTTCCTGAAAAGAAGAGAAAGAGGGGGGGAACCTTTGGTGGGGGAGGGCCTTATATCACCTTATATTGTAGTGGAAGTTTAGGGTATCTTAAGGCTGAAATAGGCTTTCCAGTTTTTATTGAGTGCAAAATTAGCACCAGTTTATTACCCTTCCATACAGGCTTCTCACCTGCAACGTCAGGAATTACGTAAACATCTGGGACATTTCTGAAAGAACAAGTTATAATTTAGACTTCATGGGTTTGTTTCTCTTTGTTATATTATTTTAGCTGGGATTCTTTAAGCCAGGTTGATATATATTTTTATAAGGATCTGTCTTATAGAAATGAATTACTGTAACTCAAGCCAGGCTGCAAAGACCTGCTGCTAGCTGGTCTTGCTGTTAGTGCTGAATTTAAATTCAGTGCTTGGTTTTGGTAGGAATAGGCTGCAGTAGGGAGCTCCCATGCAGCTGAACCCAGTGGGGTTTGAGATCAGCACCGATCAGCTGCTCAGTGCTGACTGCATGTCCCATTTTCAAGGCGGGGTGGTGGTGCACTCGGGAGCCTCCAGTCAGGAGCTTGCATTTGGTACTGTTAGGCTGCTGTCAGCGACTGCCGGCTGGTTGCCAGGAACATACAAAGACAAGGGAATGTTTCTTACCGTCCTCTTTTTATTCAGTATTTACAGAGAGAGGCTATAGAACCCAGCCTCTTGGATAATGGCATTGTCCCAAGTGAATCTCCACCCCCCCTCTCTCCCACTTCCTCATTCGTCACTTCTACATGCCTTCTGTCTTTGAGCTCTTTGCTCTCCTACTTTCAAGGCTTGCCAGGTTCTGGGAGAGAGGGCTGGGTCTGGAATGCTTTTTAAAGACACTGTGTCCATCAGCTGTCACCCCCTGCTTCCTCCTCCTCCTCCTCCTCCTCCTCCTCCTCCTCCTCCTCCTCCTCCTCCTCCTCCTCTCCGATTATTTCCCAACTTTCCTCCTCAACTGTCTCTAAGCTGTGACCTCCCTCAAACTCCTGTTGTGAATCTAAACTGTCTTCCACTTCCTCTTCCCTGGAAGGGTCAGTCTCCACCATTCCTCCTCTGCCAAGTCTCTGACAGGTACCAAATTTCTGGGAATCGGAAATAAATGGTAGTGTGACTGGGGGATCTTCAGCCATCCCAATTATATATTAATCATTATGGTCTTCTTTGGAGACTCCTGCATGTGTTCTACCTGAGGAAGATACAAAAGATGGCCAGACGAGAACCAACATTTTCAGCAGTGGCCCCCATTTATGGAATGTTCTCCCCAAGGAGATGCACCTGGAACTATTTTGGTCAGTCTTTAGGTACAAGTCTAAGATTTCTTTGCTTACCCAGGTATTTGGTAAGTAAGATGCCTTTCTGAGTGTCTCCCTGGGATAGCTCAATCAGTAGAGCACGAGACTCTTAATCTCAGGGCCATGGGTTCGAGCCCCACGTATGGCAAAAGATTCTTCCATTGCAGGGAGTTGGACGAGATGACCCTCGTGGTCTTTTCCAGCTCTGCAATTCCAAGTTTTTACAGTGGTGTTCATCTTTTTGTGAGGGGTTAAGACTTGCCCTTATTAATATTTCACTAGATGAGCATTTTACACATTTTGTTTTGTTCATTGTTTTAAAGTTTTTCTGGTTTTCAAACACTCTTCGTTCGTCGTCTTTTAATCTATCAAGTCACTGTGAGACTTTTTCTTTGGTATAAAGCAAATGTAAATGCAATAATAATAAGTTTAATGGAAAGTAAAGCATTAGCACTAAACAATGTCTGAACATGCACTTCCTTTTAAATAATACAGTGTAATTAATGCAGGCTGCACAGATGTAGTCTCTTGCTTTATGCCCTGTGCCAGAGAAGAATTTCTGGTAGGAAATGTAGCGTGCCTGAAAATACATCTGAGCATTACGAGCTGGAGAATTTTTAAAACCAAAACAGGTTCTTGCAAACATCAACACCATCTTTGCTAATTACCGTACTCCCCAATTCTTTCTGAGTTGACATCCGTGCTTTGAATTGGCTACCTACTCAGATAGTCCCCTGACCATGTAAAAGAAGCCCGTCGTGTATGTTACAACTTTTCTGGGTTTGTCCATTTCAGAAGCTGCTGGTGACTCATTTATAATGGACTGTGTTTCTCTGACATGAACTTCAGCTCTGCTAAGGCAAAGTAAATGTCATAAACTACTCTGTTCTTCAGCAGCCATTGGCAAATAACTGGCATCTGTTTTCTGTTGTCTTGCTGCAGTTGCGCTTTTTCAAAACAGAAGCTTCCATTTTCTCAATTATTTCCTTGTTGATCTAGGTCCCGTGGGGAATCAGAAAAACTTCTTCAAGGGAGGAAAAATATCAGAAACATGTTGCTGTTCAGAATATGGAGTGGGGGTGAGGTGGAAAGATCCTAGCATTAGCTTAGTATTTGTCTATTTATAAATATATAATTTTTATACATATCTTGCTATTCTATCAAAATAGCTACCAAAAGGCTTATAAGAGAGAATGCAATACTGAACAAGACAATAAAATATGCATTCATTAGGAGCAATGCACAACAATAAGGAAAACAACAAAGCATTAAGAGGTAGCATTACTAAAACTTGATGAATGCATTATAAATCAGGAGGTTGCTAATGAAAATGGAGGTCACAGTGCAGGTGCCAATGTGCCCGCTATTGCCTATGGCACCTGTAATAGTTCTCTGTAAACGCCCCTCAAAAATTCATGAGAGACAATTTGCTCTTCCTGCCTAGATTCGGCTTGGGCAATCTTGGCCTGATCTGCATTGATACATACTTAACCATGCCCACTTTTCACTGGACGCCAGTGACAGATGGCCACCCAACCTGTCAGGCAAGAATGTCCAAAGTGAGGAATTAACTCTTTATTGTCAAAAGTATACTTTAGAAAAAGCCAAGTCCATCAACCCTACGTCTCTCAGCTACTTCTAGGTGTGCACCCAATGAGGCAATGACCGCAACAGAGAGGCCCCACCCCACAACCTCAGCTTATGTGTCTCCCCCACCTGAGTTGTGTGCAAGTAGGTGAAGACTCTGCCTGTGTGTAACCTTCTGCTCCTCCCTCTTCAATCCTCTTCTGTTCCTGGGGGACAGTGGAGCAGGAGAGGTCAGAGCAAGGGGAGGAGGTGTGGAAGCCCTTAACTCCACACCAGCCTGACCTATCTCTTCCTCCTCCTGGACCTGCTCTTCACCCTCCAATCCTGCAGCTTCTCCTGCCTCTGACTCGCATCTCCTGACTCGTTTCCCCAGTTCACTGATCCCTTCTTCCGAGTCAGTCTCCATCCCTCTCTTTACTGGTGCCCATGCATCAGAAGCCAGCCACCACTCCTCAATGTCCAGATTGTTCCTCTGCTTCAAAACCTCCAAGGAGAGCCCACAACCTCTCGATGGAGTCTGTTCCACTGTCGAACAGCTGTTACCACCAGAAAGTTCTTCCTGGTGTTTAGTTGGAACCTCTTTTCTTGTAACTTGAATCCATTGGTTCAGGTCCTGCCCTCCAGAGTAGGAGAAAAGAAGCTTGCTCCATCTTTCATGCGTCAGCCTTTTAGATATTTGAAGGTGGATTTCATCTGGTCTTAGGGGTTTTAGAAGCCAACATCAATGCTCTAAGTTGAGCCCAAAAACAACACGGGAAGTGGACATACAGCTCTTGCAAGCCTTGGAATGTCACTGTCTGGAACGTCTTAAGAAGTCATTTCTCTTGCTTCTAAGTGTTAATATTGCATTTTGGGGAAGGATTGTGGTTCAGGGGTAAAGCATCTCCTTTGTACATAAAAGGTCCCAGGTTCATCTCCTGGTGGGGCTTGGAGAGGCCCCAGTCCAAAGTCCTGGAAAGCCACTGTCAGTGTAGACAATACTGAACTAGATTGCCCAGTGGCCTAACTTGGCAGCTTTCTGTGTTCCTGTGTTACAATGAAAAGCTACCCAAATGAATCAGTTGGAATGGCTCTATTTTTAATTCAACAATGGCTGTGGTTTGACCTCAGAGTGACACTTTGTGAAACAAATACTAAGCTTTGTTCATTCGCTGAGTGCAGTTTTCTTCTGTTTTTAATTACACGTTAAATGAAAGCTTAATTAATTAGGACTTGTGTTTGTTTATGAAGCAAAAAAAAGCCCCCTTGATACTTATTAGAAATATATCAGACTCTGTTTCTAATGTAGAAGATCAGAGAGAGAAAACTGACTTCAAGAATTCTTTTGGCTGTGCACGAGGCCATTAATAGTCATTAGCACACTTTCAAATGTATTGCCAGAGTGGTAATAAAATCAACACCTCCACTTTTTTTATATTGAATCGCCGCCAAACTGCATTTGGTTTTGTCACTACATAGCAGTGCATGTGATACTTAAGATATCAACAGAAACACTGAATAAAAACATAATTTCTTTATTAAGCTGAAACATGTTGAAATTTGATAAGAAACCAACTTTATTATTCAAATGAGTGAGCGACATAACATAATTCGTAATGTGGGACAGGTGTCAGCGTTTCGAAGAGAAAATTCAACTTGATATACAGTCTTGAATTTTATGCTCGGTTTCTAAGGGGAATCATAAATCCTAAAGGGAATGTATTTTGCTCTACAACCACCGTCTGCACCAGTGGAAACATTCTATGGCAGGGGCCAAACCTGTGGACCAAAGTTAGTCCACTAGGGGGTCCACATTGGCCCAGGAGGCCATTTTTCCAAAACCACACCCACCTGTAGTCAGGTGATGGGCAGGACAGTGCATTGGTTGTGTGTGCCTTGCAATTTCATGGTGTACTTTCGGTGATCCCTCACACTGCTGAGATTCAGTCAGACTTTACCAGGAACCAAGCCTTTAGTGTGGCAAGATATCAGAATTCAAGGAGACATTGCAGCCAGGCAAAACCATGAGGTGTATGAAACAGGCTGCATCTGGTATGCCGGCTGAGACCTGCCTGTGCACTGTCTCTCCAGAGTGGCACATGCTCTGGTTATCTCCCACTTGGACTACTGCAATGTGCTCTACGTGGGGCTACCTTTGAAGGTGACTCAGAAGCTACAACTAATGCAGGATGTGGCAGCTAGACTGGTGACTGGGAGTGGCTGCTGGGACCATGTAACCCCGGTCCTAAAGGATCTATGCTGGCTCCCAGTACTTTTCTGAGCACAAGTCAAAGTGTTTGTGCTGACCCTTAAAGCACTAAACGGACTTGGCCCAGTATACCTGAAAGAGCATCTCCACTCCTATCATTCAGCCTGGACACCGAGGTCCAGCTCTGAAGGCCTTCTGGCAGTTCCCTCACTGCAAGAAAAGTGAAGTTACAGGGAACCAGGCAGAGGGCCATTTTGGCAGTGGCACCCTCCTTGTGGAATGCCCTCCCATCAAATGTCAAGGAGATAAAGAACTACTCAACTGAAGGCAGCCGTGTATTGGGAAGTTTTTAATGTTTGATGTTTTATTATGTTTTTATATGTGTTGGATGTGTGTCTGGGGCAACCCAGCCAGATGGGCTGGGTATAAATGATAAAATTATTATCATTATTATTGGGGTGAGTGCTGAATAAACAAGTTGCTTGAATTGCACTGTTCAATTCTGGCAGTTCTCGCACTGCGAGACGTTAAGCTACAGGGAACCAGGCAGAGGGCCTTCTCAGTAATGGCACCCACCCTGTGGAATGCCCTTCCATCAGATGTTAAGGAGATGAGTAATTATATAACATTTAGGAAACATCTGAAGGCAACCCTGTATTGGGAAGCTTTTTAAGGTTTAATGTTTTACTATGTTTTTATATGTGCTGTAAGCTGACCAGAGTTGCTGGGGCAACCCAGTCAGATGGGTGAGGTACAAATAATAAATTATTATTGTATTATTATTATTATTATTATTATTATTATTATTATTATTATTGAGGTGTGTGGTTTGTGGATAGGTAGTTTAGGCTATGCAGAGTTCCAAGGACCAGATAGAGAGGTTGGGGGGGGGGTGCAGCTTTGACCCCATAGCCTGAGGTTCCTCACCCCTGGGCTAAACACACAATACCTCAGACCCTTTCACTACACCTGCCCTCTTCCCACAAGGGCTCCTTTTACAATCTGATTTCATTGGGGTTCTTCCTTCCTCACATACATATCACCACCACTTAGGACTCTGTTTCCTAATGGACTGCAGAGTTTCATGGATGAAACTCCATGATGGAATTTCGTCGCCAAAAGAACGTTGAGGCCACATCCACACCATACATTTAAAGCATATGAGGCCGCTTTGAACAGACCTGGCTTCTGCCAAAGAATACTGAGAAAGGCAGTTTGCTAAGGGTGCTAAAGTGGTTAGGATACCCCTACTGCTGTCCCAGAGCTGTGATTCCCAAAGTTCCTTCTGAAGAGGGATTGTTTGTCAAACCACTCCGGAAACTTTAGCTCTGGGAGGGCAGTGGAGTCTCCTAACAACTCTCAGCATCCTTAGCAACCTGCAGCTCCCAGAATTCTTTTGTGGAATTGCAGTGCTTCAAGTGTGTGGCCTTGAATGTGGCCCCAACTACCATGGCCCCAACTGATGTGCTACCATGGCCCTCTTTTGCAAAGAGTTGAAGACGATGCATTCTTTGTCATCAATGCGCGCCAACTTTTCTTTTCTATCATTTCACAAATAAATGTTCAAAATCCTACCCTAAAGCCAGGAGTGAGTATGCAGCTCATTTACCAACCCTCCAGTGTTTAAACCTGACCTAAGCAGATACTATTGCTTGTTAGTTTAATTGAAGCTACACAAACATGTTTAAGAGTTGCTGACCTTTGCTCTGCATTCCGGTTGACTTTCTGATTACGATCCCACTTTGTTCTGACTCTTATCAAGTGTTTGCTCTTTACGAACTCTCTGATTACTTGATTTCTTCCTCTCCCCCTCCTCTGTTTCCTTGTCTCTCCATTTATTGTGTGATATAGCTTATTCTTAAGTCCCTGACATTTCAAGTGAGGGTCACTGAATTTATGCAGTGCCAGTATCTTGAGAATATATTCATATGTGTTGAGTATGCTCTTCACCATTGTTCTGCAAATTAGGTGACATGAAACCAAATAGCGATAATGTGTTGTTATGATTAAGGTTAATAAGCTACTGATTATCTCCATAGAATACAATTGCAGACACATTATTTAAATGCTTTTTTGCTCTGTTAAGCTAAATGATAAAGAAAGCTGACTTATCTGTGTTGATAAATAGCATGCAATGTGTCGCATAAATATTAAACACCACAAAAATACATAGAGGGTGTCGCTTTCCTGCCAGAGTGTGAAGCGTTTGACGACAACCTCAGGGATCCCTTACACAGACCCCCTGGCTCTACCCACCAGCCTCAGGCTTCATTATTAGGATAGTGCCATGGGATCATCTTGCTGCAAGAAGTAAGCTTTGCTCAAAAGGTTCTCTAAGGATAGAGCCATGCTCAAACTATACCATCTTGATGATTGCTCTTAATCATAAGGTGGCCCTGTGTCCTACATTACAAATGACATTTCTCCATGTCAAAAGTCAACCCTTTATTTTGGTGTTGGGAACTTGTGGCCCTCCAGATTTTTTTTAATTCCAACTCTGAACTTCTTTGACCACTGGCCAGTGAAGATGCCCAACAGCATCTGGAGGGCCACAGGAGCCCTCAAGTTAAATTGCCGTCCGGTCCAAATCTAGTTTTAAAAGAAAGAACCATAAGATAGGACAGCAAGGGCCTTCAACGGTTGCCCACCATCAGTTAGCAGCTGGATATCTAACTGAGCAGGCATACAAGTTACAGTCTTCCTTACTAGCGGCACAGACTGTGTTTCTTCTCAAATTACAGTTTCTAAAATTACAGGTGTACATTAGGGGCAACCTGGGAAGGAAGCCCAACTAGGAGGAGGAAAACTCTGATCTTAAACCTCCACTGCCTTGTGGGACATCTTTGGGAAAAGAAAAGGCTAAAGAGTAAACCCTATACCAGGCTTCCTCAAACTCGACCCTCCAGATGTTTTTGGCCTACAACTCCCATGATCCCTAGCTAGCAGTACCAGTGGTCAGAGATGATGGGAATTGTAGTCTCAAAACACCCTACATAAATCCAGAGTGGAGTCCCTAAGACGGTTAGATGGTGTCCTGTATACCTTCTTCCAGCAACTTCTGCAGCCAAGCTGGTGCCAAACATTTTGCACTGCTGTCCTTTGGACCACATCAGCGAGGCTGAGAGGACGGGTTTTGTCATCTTGGCAGCCTAGGACCTCCATACACTGCCCAGGCTTGTGCTCCAGAGAGGTCACTTAAGTGCTGCTGGAGCAGTTTGAATTCATCCAAGGAGGTATACACCATTGTCTCTCAAGACAGACGGATGCAAAAAACTGTCAGGAAAAGGTCCTACTCACAAGGAGACCCCTGGCAGAGACACATGCCCGACTGGCATGTTCCCTGTTTCCTGGGCAATCGTTCGGGAGCTTCTGAGCCTTCCTCAGCCCCCAGACTTCCAGTGATTGATGCGGGAGTATATCAACACACTCTTAGCATCTGCAGATACTTGCACAGTTGCATAACAGACCACAGCATTCTGGCTAAGCTAGTTTATTTACACATAAAGAGACACGGAGCATGGAACATGGCTCCCTCTCTCTCTAGTATCATCCCGCAAGAAAAAACCACAAAGGAACAATAGTTCCACTTCAGGAACACGTAAGACAAACATCCTGTCTACGTCACTTCCACTTTGTGGAATGAAAACACATACAGTCATATGATACACAAAAAACCTACGGCTGCACACGGAGAATGAATCTCCCAACAAAAGCAACATCATATAAATTGGCGCATGAAATTGTGCAAATCTGCATCCTCTTTTGGGTGGGGAGGGGAGAACAGAAGGCAGTTGAACAACCAGATCTAGAACCCTGACAGGCTTTGGATCTGATTGCCCTCCAGTTGTTTTCAATGGGGGAGACAGTATATATGGTATAGATTTTCCCATTTGGGGGGGGGGGGATGTCAGGGAAATGGAAAGCTTAGGATCCTCCAAATCAAGCTTTCTAATACCCAACCCCAACACACTTCCAATTGACCCACAGAATGCCCCGTCTTGGCCTCTACTAATGTTGGATCTCTGACATCAGTCAAGCAAAGGTTCTTGAAGGTTCTGCGGGAGCTGGGAGGACCCTATGGGGTTGGACCTCTCTCTCCAGGCTTGGAGCAGAAAATCCAATTGGGTAACTGTGCCCCTGAAGGAGCAGGTGCGCAACCTGGGAGTCATTTTGGACTCACAACTGTCCATGGAGGCACAGGTTAATTTTGGTTCCAGGGCAGCTGTCTACCAGCTCCATCTGGTACGCAGGCTGAGACCCTACCTGCCCGCAGACCATCTTGCCAGAGTGGTGCATGCTCTAGTTATCTCCCACTTGTATTACTGCAATCCGCTCTATGTGGGGCTACCTTTGAAGGTGACTCGGAAACTGCAATTAATTCAGAATGCGGCAGCTAGACTGGTGACTGGGAGTGGCCGCCAACACCATATAACACCGGTCCTGAGAGATCTGCATTGGCTCCCAGTATGTTTCTGAGCACAATTCAAAGTGTTGGTGCTGACCTTTAAAGCCCTAAATTGCCTCGGTCCTGTATACCTGAAGGAGCGTCTCCACCCCCATCGTTCACTGAGGTCCAGAGCCAAGAGCCTTCTGGCAGTTCCCCCCCTGCTAAAAGCAAAGTTACAGGGAACCAGACAGAGGGCCTTCTCGGTAGTGGCGCCTGCCCTGTGGAATGCCCTCCCATCAGATGTCAAGGAAATAAACAACTACCTGACTTTTAAAAGACATCTGAAGGCGGCCCTGTTTGGGGAAGTTTTTAATGTTTGATGCTGTATTGTGTTTTTAATATTCGGTTGGAAGCCGCCCAGAGTGGCTGGGGAAACACAGCCAGATGGGCGGGGTATAAATAATAATAATAATAATTAATAATAATAATAATAATAATAATAATAATAATAATAATAATAGATGGCTTCCCAGGGAACCAAAGGATTTGTATGTTCTTCAACTGTGGTTTGCACTTGCCCTGAAAATGGGAGGGAAGAGAGAAAGAGAAGTCTGTAGCTTCTAAGAAGTGAGAAAATCTTTAATAATATCTTGAAACACAGCTCCACCTGCCAATTTTATAATAGGCTGAGAATAAACCTAAACCCCTTCTCTCCCCATGCAAGGTTGCAGATGTTCTCATAATCTGTGTCCCCACCCCCCTTTTGCTAATTGATGCAGGCAAGTGAGACTCTCTCTGAAGAGGGTGGAAGGTCAAAGTTGGACTGCAGAGTGTTGCATCACTTAGGGGGAGGAAAAACATTTTAAAGCTGGGTTGCTTGCCTGATGTTATACACCAAAACATTATGTAACCAACTGTTCAATCCATGCATGCTTCTCATAAAATCAACGGAAGGTGATTGGCACCTCAGAAAACCTGGCCAGTTTCACTTATGCGAGTCTTATGGATGTTAGTACCCAATTATAAGAACCCAGATTTGATCATTTCTGACCTTGGTCGTCAGCCCTTTGTGAACAGGCATGCATTTATTCATTGCTTTCCAGAAAGAGAGAAAAATGTCAAATGCTCCAGATTTGCAGCTTTCTAAGAAATGAACTGAGAGCAGGACACGGGGGCCGCTAGGATGTTTTGCCTCTCATTTTCTGTTTGTTAGGGCAAATTATCTCTGCTCCTTGCCTGGAGGTGGTGAAGCCTTTCGCTAAGGGCGATTACAGTGAGGGAGCATCACAAGGAATCAGAAGTGGCGGCATTATCATCGAGGGAAGATGAATGTAGTGGCACTTCTAATTTATTTAGTATTCAGGATTTTGACTTTAATTAGGATTCTATTGTCACACCCTTCATCCAAAGCACTTGAAAGAAATGGAAATGAACACCAAAGTTCTCTGTTGCCTCTGGCACGCTTTTTAAATACTTATTTATTGTTGTTCGGTTCAGCGAAATGGTTTTGCTTGTGAGGATTCATTTAGCTTTCATTTATTTATTTATAAAATGAACAGGCACAGCACACATGCTTTAGAAGCGTTGTTTTGCTCGGGTTGCTAACTGGCACCTTTCAGCATCCCTGTAAACAGGTAACATTTCTTCTCGTGGGTTTCCTTGCAAATTTGGAAATCTGTACCCTGCTGATCTTTTTAAACAATGAATTGTAGAGGCTGGCCTGTGCCTTTTTGCTCTCTCACATTTACCTTAGAAAAGAAGGAGAACAGATTTTCTATACCTTGAAGGGGAAAATGGAATTTCGGCAACCTCAAAATGGGCATTTCTGCTGTTGCCCCTATGCTATGAAATGCCCCATGACAAGTCCATCTTTTCTCATGCAAATATCGCTTGAAAGCTATGCAGTCTTTCGAGTTACACAGAACAATTTCCCAAGCACGATGGAAACTTATTTCACTCCCAAATGCAAAGCTAGAGTATTTGCAACCTAAAATGTGTTGTAACGCCACAGAGAGAGTGGAATGCTAATATTACTACCATATTTACTCAAGTCTAATGCACCATCGAATCTAATGCGCACTCAAGACCCCTGACCATTAGGGTCGTGACCATCTCTGGGGTTGCGGCGCTCATCTCGCGTTACTGGCCGAGGGAGCGGGCGTACAGCTTCCAGGTCATGTGGCCAGCATGACAAAGCTACTTCTGGAGAACCAGAGCAGCACACGGAAACACCGTTTACCTTCCCGCTAGGTTGGCAGGAGCTGGGACCAAGCAACGGGAGCTCACCCTGTCTCGAGGATTCGAACTGCCGACCTTCTGGTTTAACCCACAGTGCCACCCGCGTCCCCAACTTTCAGAACCTTGAAGCAAAAACAAAAAAAAGCATTTGCTGGTGAATGTAAATGTGCCATCGAATCTAATATGCACCTTAATTTTTGCAACGTAAGTTGGCCGAAAAAGGTGAGCACTAGATTTGAGCAAATACAGTAATACTAATATACATCAAATACAGGTTTTGAAATTATTTCAATACATCTCTGGGAAGAGAAGAATAATTGGGGAAGGGCTGTAGCTCAATGGTAGAGCATCTGCTTTGCATGCAGAAGGTCTCAGATTCAATCCCTGGTATCTGCAGATAGGGCTTGGAGAGGCCACAGACTGAAACCCTTGAGAGCTGTTACTAGCCAGTGCAGACAGCCCTGAGGCAGATGGACAAGTAGTTCGACTCAGTATAAGACAGGTTCCTAATAGGGAGAAAGGGGGTTCATTCATTTTTTAAAAAACCTAAAGGTTTTTCACCTAAAGAGAGCCAGTGTGGTATAGTGGTTAAGAGCGGTAGACTCATAATCTGGTGAACTGGGTTTGCTTCCCTGCTCCTCCACATGTAGCTGCTGGGTGACCTTCGGCTAGCCATACTTCTTTGAAGTCTCTCAGCCCCACCCACCTCACAGAGTGTTTGTTGTGGGAGAGGAAGGGAAAGGAGAGTGTTAGCCGCTTTAAGACTCTATAGGGTAGTGATAAAGTGGGATATCAAATCCAAACTACTACTACTCCTCCTCCTCCTGAGCTCATGCGATGAGGAAAGAGTGGAGATGCCCCCACCATTGTGCCCTCCTTCCAGTGGTAGAGGAAGGGGGTGAGGGGGTGCAGTCCACCCTGAGTGTCATCACTGAGGGGTGCGTGTGTGACGCAATGAGGTTGTTTTTTTTTTAAATGGGCTCACAGAACTTTTTAGGAGTGACGTGGTGACTTAGGCACTGTTGGATTCTACAGCATGCAGGATGTCTACCCTATCATTCCATGAGGTTCCTGGCCATAGACCATCACCTTCACATAGCAGGGCAATGAGGAAGTGATGAAGAAGACTTCCTTGCTCTCCCCTCACACATTTCTAAGCCCTGAGTAGGGTTTAAACTCACCACTCTCTGCCCCAGGAGCAATGCCAGGTCCACAAGCAATCCCATGCTCCTAGATTTAAGAGCGCAGTAAACTTTT
Organism: Zootoca vivipara; assembly: GCF_963506605.1. Lineage (NCBI taxonomy): Eukaryota > Metazoa > Chordata > Lepidosauria > Squamata > Lacertidae > Zootoca > Zootoca vivipara. The sequence goes on along the minus strand of NC_083287.1, from coordinate 28,170,012 downwards.
CAAGTGCCCCATTCACTCAACTGTTATCTGTCTCCTTACATTAATTGGAATGTGTTCAAATACCATAGTTTCATTCCCTAAGCATCTCATTCGCTGTACAAACAATTATGTCCCAGACACAGTCATTGGGACTCTGGCTTGGTTCTGAATCTCAGACCAACCAAGGCATAGATTGTTTGCCATTTGCATTGTTGGATTCCAGATTTATGCATAAGGCAATTTATGCATAAGGCAATACATTACACACAGAGAAATCAACCTTTTTGCTCTGATATTACAAACACAAAAACCACCAGTGCAATCGAAGATGTATGCAATGATGCTGTGCATTCATGAGAACATGCTATCATAATAACCTATTACTGTGAAGAATAAAAGTTTTGGAGCAGCATCACACACATCCCCAGATTTTGTGACTGCCTAAAGCCAGCCCAGCCCATAACCAAACGGCAGCTTTGAGAATATTTTGCACCCCTTGCACTTCAGAGCTGTCAGTCAGTATTTTTGATCATTAGCCATCTGTGATTATTTTAATTTTTGCCAGCAGGAGAAGGAACTCTTTTACACCAGGGAGCTCCGTTATTACAATATAATTTATATGTAAAGAGCTCATTTCACCGGTGAAAAGGAACTTTTAAAAAGCAGTTTCTTACCACGTATAAAGTTTATGCCACTTTACCTGCCCCCCTCTTCTTTATACATGAGGAGCATTTATTTTACTTGTTTTGATGTCTCTCCGCTTACATATGATATGTTTGTACCAAAAATTACTATATTTCAGTTACGCTGAAGGACAAGATCTCTTTTCACCACTGGTTGGTCACAAAATTGTTTCCAACTGAATCAATAAAACAATGGGGGGGGGAAGCTCAGTATTTACAGCAAAACAGTAGAACACATATAAAATGGTGACAACACACTCCCGTGACCCAGAGTAGGCTTAACTGAGCCAGCTGTAAGCCTGGATAAACAAAAATGTTTTAAGTTGGTGGTGGAAGGTCATCAAAGTTGTAGCCACCCATGCAAGGAGTTTCACAGCTGCTCACACTCATCCCCATGCCCTGAGCAACTCTTGTGAGGGGAACTGTGAGAAGGGGCCATTTCATCCACCTCAAAACCAATAGTGGCTTGTCTCGATGCCCTTCAGTGCCAGCTTGCTGCATCACAAACTGATGGACAGAAAACAGACTCAGCAGCTACATACAAGACAACCCACTGAAGTACCGTGGCTCGGTGGTAGAGCACCTGCTTTGCATGCAAAAAGTCCCAAGTTCACTCCTTGGCACCTCCACAAAGGGCTTGGAATGTCCTCTGTCTGAAACCCTGGACAGCCACAATTAGTCAGTATAGACAGTGCTATACCGGATGGACCAATGGTCTAAACTCAGTGCAATGCATCTTCCTGTGTTGCTATGTGACATGTGAGTTACGTTGCTGAGAAGCCAGTCATCAGCTGATGATCTGCTTGCTTGATCTGTGTGCTCCAACAGTTTCTGCAGCAGTTAGTAAATGTCCAATAGAAAGCACAAGAAGTTCAGCAGACAGCTGAAATAGAAAACAGAGGAGTTTGTTCCCTCCCCATGAGGGCTGCATCCATGATGGGATTGGACTGAGCCCCGTGTTTCTTCAAGGTGGAAAACTGAATACAAAACAGCTTGAAAGTGGGCAACTTCTTACAGAGCATTTTACAATACCTCAGAGTTCCTATCAACCCCCCACACTATAATCATAAACATGCACAAAACCAAAACCAACATTTACAATCTATTATATGCATTCCTGTTTTTCATTTACCTCAGCAAGCCTAACCATTCTCCGGGCTCGGTTTTCCTAATAGAGTCCTCCCATACTATACTGGACAAATGTCATGTCCCCTGGCTCTATTCCTCCACTAATGAAAATAGACCTATTGCCAGCTGCACCTTGCTGATTGCTTCCTACCTGCTGCTAAGGATAATTTGTGCAGTGTAAATGAAGACTTCAGCAATTGTGGAAAGTGGGGAATGTACAAAGTGATAGTGGTGGCAGGGAGAATACTGAGTTGTATCTACATAAGACTGTCCATACTGAAATGGTTTAGGTTATTCAAAAAGGCCCAGTAGTGCAAGGAGTTTTGTCTTCCTGTTATCTTCGTCTTCTTCTTTGGCGATCACTCGTAGCCGAGTAAGATTGTCTTCTATAAACACGGTTTTAACAATGAGTCCGTAAGTGACTGTAAAGGCCAATTCTGGATCCACACATCCTTCCACAGTGGGGACATTGGTTTCCAGGCAGAAGTTGATCATGGTGTGGATTTGCCAAGTGTGCCTTCCTCTTAGCACGTTTCTCCCTTGTGTCCTGAGTTTGAGTGTCTTCAAAGCCCATGACACCTTTGGTAAAGGCTGTTCTCCAACTGGAGTGCTCGCAGGCCAGTGTTTCCCAGTTGTCAGTATTTATACTACATTTTTTTAAAAAAAATTCCCTTGAGACAGTCTTTAAACCTCTTTTGTTGACCACCAGCATTACGCTTTCCATTTTAAAGTTTGAAATAGAGTAGTTGCTCTGGAAGACGATCATCAGGCATCTGCACAACATGACCAGTCCAACAAAGTTGATGTTGAAGAATCATTGCTTCAACACTGGTGATATTTGCTTCTTCCAGTACACTGATTTTAGTTTGCCTGTCTTCCCAAGTGATGTGTAAATTTTTTCGGAGACACCGTTAATTGAATCTTTCGAGGAGTTGGAGATGGCGTTTATAAGTGGTCCGTGTTTCACAAGCATATAGTAAGGTTGGTAGTACAATACTGTAGCTTTGTAAACAAGCATTTTGGTTTCCCTGAGAATGTCCTGGTCCTCAAACACTCTGTACTTCAATCAGGAGAAAGCCACACTCGCAGAGCTCAGGAGATGCTGGGTTTGGGCATCAATGTTGGTCCTTGTGGAAAGGTAACTGCCTAGGTAGGAGAAGTGATCAACATTTTCCAACATTACACCATTGAGTTGGATTTGTGGTGCTGCAGAGGGGTTATTTTGTACTTGTTGGTGTAGCACTTTGGTTTTTTGGATGTTGAGTGATAGGCCAAGCTTTTCGTTAGCTTCTGCAAAGATATTTACGATGGTTTGGAGGTCATCCTCTGAGTGTGCGCACACTACGTTGCCATCAACATACTCTATGATGGAAAGTACGTTAACCTTACTCTTTGCTTTCAGCCTGCCCAAATTGAACAGCTTTCCGTCTGTTTGATATATGATTTCTACTCCGGTGGGGAGTTTCCCTTTGACAAAGTGTAGGATCATGGCAATGAAAATAATGAATAGAGTTGGGGCAATAACACAACCCTATTTAACACCTGATCCCACTGTGAAAGGTTTACTTTGAGAGCCATTGTTATCTGCGATTGTTGCTGTCATATTATCATGGAAGAGCCGAATGATGTTTACAAATTTATCTGGGCAGCCAGTTATCAGAAGGACAGTCCACAGGGCATTGCAATTTACAGTGTCAAAAGCCTTAGTCAGGTCAATAAACACCATACACAGGAGTTGGTTTTGCTCTCTGCGTTTTTCTTGAAGCTGTCAAACAGTGTAAAATCATGTCCACTGTCCCCCTAGAAGGCCAAAAACCATTTTGGGATTCAGGAAGGGTCACCTCGGATGTTGTTATGAGATGGTTTGCTAAGATCCTTGCAAGAATTTTGCCAGCCGCAGCTAATAGAGAGATGCCTCAATAGTTTCCACAATCAGTTCTGTCACCTTTTTTGTGAGATTGATAATTTTGGCATCTCTAAAGTCTGCTGGGATTTCTTCTCTTTCCAAGATTTTTTCGATGAGCTTGTGAAGTTGTTGTGTAAGTTCAATTCCGCCCACTTTGAAGATTTCAGCAGGTATCCCATCAGGTCCACTGGCTTTGTTGCTTTTCATTTGGTTAATAGCTGTACACAACTCTCCGAGATTTGGAGATACTGCAAGCTCATCTCTAACTTGATTTTGTGGAATTTGTGAGAGGACCTCAGCAGCTACAGGGGTGTGTGTGTGTGTGGTTAAGTTCTTTCCAGCGCAGTGCAATAGCTTCTTTATCTTTTAGAAGTGTGGTACCATCTGGTGAGTGTAGGGGGCATATGCCATGATTTATTGGCCCATAGATGGTCTTCGTGGCTTTAAAGTAACTCTGTGCATCATGAGTGTCAGCTAAGTGCTGGATCTCTAGAGCTTTTTTTATCCACCAGGTGTTTTTTAGTTCTCTAGTTCTTCTTTGAACCTCAGCCTTAGCGTTGGCATAGGGTTTTTTTCTTAGTGGCACAGTTTCTATCTCTTTGCCACATCTGAAAGGCCTTTTCTTGTCAATCATGCATTCAATCTCACTGTCATTCTCATCAAACCAATCCTGGTGTTTCTTGGTTTGGTATCCAATAGTTAGTTCACAGGCTGCAATAATGGATGTTTTAAGCTTGGTCCAGTGTTCCTCGATGTTATCAGGGAATTCTGAAAGCAGATGGTCCTTAAGAGTCATTTGGAAGCAATGGGATCTTGAAGGGCTTGAGTATTCATTTTGCGCCTTGGTTTCCTTCCAAGCAGCCAGGGAGAGTAGAGTAGTGGAAACCCCACGACTCAGGCAGAAGTCCTTGTTTATGACTTCGACTGAAGGAATGTGTTAGTTGAATCCCGGCCACTATCTTTTTCTACAAATTGTTCACACTTTGTAAAGTTTTGCTGCAGCATCTCACTATTGATGCACTTTTCATCTATGCTTGCCGGCTGCCTTTGAATTACTTTCATTGATGTTGCTTTCCCACTGCTATCCAGCAGCACTCTATGTCCGTCAGATTCACCATGTCACAATTATGAACCTCAAAGTCAGTGTCAGGGACCTGACCTCCAAACCCCCGGGTCAGTGTCCTTGTTGGTTCAGACAGTGCTAAAAGCCCAGAGCTGAAACATAACTGTTAGGTAATACAGCTGCCAACATTCCTTAGTCCAACAGCCTGGGGCAAGAGACCTTGCTGAGCCTTAACACTCTGTTTGAGGGTATGGGCATCCTCAGTTTAAGACTGCAATCCTAAAGCAGGAGAGGGGATGGAGAGAACCAGAGGCAGATGAGCGGGCTCTTCCCAATATATAGCATATATTTACATAAAGCGGCAGCCCCCCGCATCTTTCCCGCAAAGAACAGTGTGTGTTTTGTTTGTTGTTTAAATAATAATGAAACTGAATCTGTGAATTTTGCCTAGATCGGGAGACAAGGGGCAGCACGGCTGAGGATAATTTATACATCGTCTGATTTACCCTTCTGGGATTAAAAGGTTGACAAGTTGACACAGGAGTAAAGGTAAATCAGTCTGTTGGATTTCTCTTCTTCTGCTGTGTGCTCTGCCACTAAGTAGTGTGCTTATTGATTGATTTGATTTTTATTTGATTTTTATAGCAATGGGTTGAGTCACAGTAACACAGCCTTAGCTCTCCATTCAGAAGAGATGCTGCTTTGTTGATCAATGGACTAGTACCCCATACTTCATCTTCTCTGGAAGCATTTGCCAAGTTTTAATGTAACCACAGTCTTTATTTACTGATCTAACCATGTTCTCTGGCTATTCAGAACAGGTATTGTTGACTTTTTGGCTTACTTAAATTAGCTCCCCCCCCCCACAATCCTACCGCTCTCTAAGTTTCCAACTTGCAAAAGTCTAAACTAGCTCTCTGAAAGGGCATGATTATTCAAATCACGTTTCAGAAGGACAGAATAATTTGGAACATGCAAGTGTTGACCAAATATCTACTCAGAAATGTTGGCCAGATAATAGTTCGTCATATATTTGGCAGGTTTTCATATGATTTCATCCCTTTCAAAATCCTTATTTGTTTATGCATTTATTGAAAATATTTAAATTCCACCTCTCAATCAAAGCTGGTTCACGAAGGGGCTAACAATATAAAGACGCCATAATAAAAGTGAGCAACTATAGGCAACAAAATATGGCAAAGTAAAAACCACCATAAGTGGTTCAAAAACTGAGGGAAACAGAATCAACTTGTGTAAAAAGCTGAGGTAAAGTTCATCTCTTTCTGAAAGTCATTGGGGATGGAGTCCGATGAACAAAGTTGCGGGGGTGGGGGGACATTGCTTCAGAAGGAGGGGAGCTCTAAGCAGGGCCTTTGAAAGTGACTTTTAATAGGCAGGCAGGTGGTTCCAAGCCATCTGGGGCTCTCAAGGTTAAAATCAGGGTTGAACCCACCAACTTCACTAAGGCCCATCTGCACTATATATTTAAAGCAGTATTTCATCATCATCATCATCATCACCACCACCATTTTACTGTATGCTGCCATTACACAGTTAAAAACAATGCTCAAGGCAGCTTACAACATGACAAGATTTACATAATTAAAAAAGTAATAAACAATAATAAAAAGGTAAAGGGACCCCTGACCATTAGGTCCAGTCGCGGATGACTCTGGGGCTGCGGTGCTCATCTCGCTTTATTGGCCGAGGGAGCCGGCGTACAGCTTCCGGGTCATTTGGCCAGCATGACAAAGCCGCTTCTGGCAAAACCAAAGCAGTGCATGGAAACACCATTTACAGTATAATTCCTGCGTATAAGACTACTTTTTAACCCAGGAAAATCTTCTCAAAAGTCGGGGGTCGTCTTATACCCCAGGTCGTATTTCTTATACAGTGAGTATATCCCAAACTCTATATTTTACCTTCCCAATGGAGCGGTACCTATTTATCTACTTGCACTTTGACGTGCTTTCGAACTGCTTGGTTGGCAGGAGCTGGGACAAAGCAACGGGAGCTCACCCCGTCGCAGGGATTCGAACCGCCGACCTTCTGATCGGCAAGCCCTAGGCTCTGTGGTTTAACCCACAGCGCCACCCACGTCCCTGTAAACAATAAATAAACCACATCAAAAAATACAAAACCAAATGGAAAATAATTTCCACATAAATCAAAAACTAAAACTAAGAATACAGCATTAATAACACAGTTTAAAATGACATAGGTAAAAAATAACAGCTAAGGGTGTTGAAAGTTGTTAGGAGAGACCCATATTCCCCTCACAGCTAGGGAATGATTTTTTAACCACTCTGAGTACTGTAGCTCTTCAAGAGAAATACGGTCTCTTAACAATTCCCTGCACTCTTAGAACTATTCTTTGGGGGCAGCCATGACTTACACACCAAGGTATGGGTCCACAAAAGGTGTTGCACACTGTTATTTTTCAGAAAAAGAGGTGCCAGAACTCACCATGAATTCACCCTTGAACTCACCCTCGTTCTCTTACAATGGCAATGGCGCCCACCTGAGAGGTGCTGGAACCGAGTTCCTGTGAATTTTGGCTGAAGGAAAGCCCTGGTGTTGTACATGCAGCTTCCTCATGTGCAGAGCATGCACACTCAATACTTCTGCAAACAGCTAATGCTCACTAGCTTTCAGAAAACAAAATACAAGGAACTGAATAATGGTCATGTGTAACTTCTCTATTGAAACTGAAAGGACTTTGATAAAAAAAAGCTTAGGCTTGCCACAATGACCTCTTAAGGTTTTATCTATGCTTATTATTTATTTTACTATGAGATCAATCCTGTTTTCATGTAACACAAATAAAGCTTTTCACGCTACTCTTAGCATACAATGAAGGCAATGGTCTATGGCTAACACGATCATAAAATGCACTTGTTTGGCCACCCACTCACAACGTGATTTTTACCTGTTAGTATTAAACTAATGCAATATGCAGTTTGTAGGTCCTTTCCCTACTATTCTTGATGCTCTTCTGAGTCAAAAGAATAAGATAATAATTGGAATCATATTTTGTACAAAAATATTCATATCTCACCTCTTTGCCTTGCATTCATTTGCATGATATTTTCAATTTGTAATTAATTTTGTAGTCTATTTTCTCCCCCAAGTACTTCTTAGTTTATTATTCTTATTATTGAATACCGCCTGTGGAACACTGCACCCTGATTAATCGTTGCATGCTTTCTTTTCTCTCTGAAGCATAAACTAGCAAGTATTGTGAATTTGGCACTGTGTAATGTAGCATTTTGCTTGCTGTGCAGCACTAACAAACAACACATCAGTAATCATGCCTAGCTCTCATTTAAATGCAACCTCACACTGCATGTTACAAATATCTGGGAGCTGTGTGATTAGTTAACATCTTGCGCATAACCCTTAAGATTCTAGCAAGTTCTCGGGAGATAATTAGCTTTCAGGGTTCCTCCACTGAAATGAACTCTGGCTCCCTGATGCTTAGCACCGAATGTTGTGACTGGGAGGAATGGCGGCATGTAAGTGCTTTGGGAAGCACACATTTATTTGTGGGGGGGGGGGTTAAGATACAAAAAGTTGCTTGGAGACCCTGCCCTGCCCATTATTGCATTACTTGAATTCACCCTTGCAACCAAATAAACACATTTATTATTGCTTGCAGGTGCATGGGCGTAGGCAGGGGGCGGGGGGCAATTGCCCCCCCTAGAAGCAGGGCCGCTGGCCAGCCTGCCCCGCTGCCCGCCCGGTGCCGTCTCCCTTCTCCCTGGATGGCTGTGGAGCGGGCGGAGGGAAAGCCAGGCAACCGCTTTGCGCGGCTCTGGGGCTTTCCCTCCACCTGCCCCGGCGATTGCAGAGGGGGAGGAGGGGATCGGAGCAGCCCAATTTCGGGCTGATCCTGGCTCCCCCTCGCCCCTGCCGATCGCGGAGGGGGAGGAGGGAGTCGGAGCAGCCCGAAATCGGGCTGATCCTGGCTCCCCCTCCCCCCTGCCGATCGCGGAGGGGGAGGAGGGAGTCGGAGCAGCCCGAAATCGGGCTGATCCTGGCTCCCCCTCCCCCCTGCCGATTGCGGAGGGGGAGGAGGGAGTCGGAGCAGCCCGAAATCGGGCTGATCCTGGCTCCCCCTCACCCCTGCCGATCGCGGAGGGGGAGGAGGGAGTCGGAGCAGCCCGAAATCGGGCTGCTCTGATCCCCTCCTCCCCCTCCGCCATCGCCGGGGCGGGAGGAGGGAAAGCTGGCAAGGGAAAAGGAAGCTTTCCTTGCCCCGCCGTGGCCCCTCCCCCTCCCATTGGCCTCGCCCCTTGCCCCACCCCTTGCCCCCCCGATTTTCATCCTGGCTACGCCCCTGTGCAGGTGGCTTTCAAAAGGGAATTGAAAAATTCACGGAGGACGAGTCTATCAAGGGCTACTGTCCACAATGGCTAAGTTCTGCTTACACAATTGGCAGCAATATGTCTCTGTATACTAGCTGCTGGGAAGCACATGTGGGGAGAGTGTTGGTTGGCCTGTGTGAGAACAGAATGCTGGGCCAGATGGGTCTTTGGCCTGAACCTGCAAGGCTTTTCTTATGTTCTTAATTATGTAGCATCACTCTGAATGCCAGTCCCTAGGGAAGGGTAGCAGGAGAGAACTAATGCACTCCTGTCCTGCCTTCATGCTTCCTGTAGACATCTGTTTGGCCACTATGGGAAACATGATTTTGGAGAAGATAGGCCTTTAGACTGATCCAGCAGGGTTCTTCATATAGTCTTATGTTCTCTTTCTCTGCATCCAACCAATATCTGAGGTGGGAAGAACATGAGAGTGGGCCTTTCAGGGCCTGCACCTAATCTTTGGACGCAGGTGGCGCTGTGGTCTAAACCACTGAGCCTCTTGGGCTTGCCAATCAGAAGGTTGGCGGTTTGCATCCCTGGGACGGGGTGAGCTCCCGTTGCTCTGTCCCAGCTCCTGCCAACCTAGACAGGCATAGGCAAACTCGGTCCTCCAGATGTTTTGGGACTACAACTCCCATCAACCCTAACTAGCAGGACCAGTGGTCAGGGATGATGGGAATTGGAGTCTAAAAAAACATCTGAAGGGCCGAGTTTGCCTATGCCTGACTAGTAGTTTGAAAGCACGTCAGTGCAAGTAGATAAGTAGGTACCACTGCGGCGGGAAGGTAAGTGGCATTTCCATGCACTCTTATTTCCATCACGGTGTTCCGTTGCGCCAGAAGCAGTTTAGTCATGCTGGCCACATGACCCGGAAAGCTGTCTCCCTCGGCCTGAAAGCGTGATGAGCACCATAACCCCATAGTTGCTTTTGACTGGACTTAACTGTCCACAGGTCCTTTGCCTTTTACTTTTACCTTTTGGGCCTCTGCTCGTACAGAGGTCTGTTTAGTCCTCTATCTCTTGGATTTTTGTTTGCAGGCAAAGACTTTGCTTATAATTTGTTCTCTGGACCAAATGCCTTCCTTTCATTTATTTTTAGCATCTAAAATTGCTCATCTTCTAAAATGTATCCCTTCTTTTGGGGAGCTAATATGTACAATAACATTTTGGCAGAGATTCCAAACCACATTTATGCCTGCCAGTGACAGAACTTTCTTGTGAAGTAGATATTCCTAAAAAGTAGTTGTGAATAACATCATCTGTGGCCAGTAGTTTAGCCAAATATATGATCGGTATTCCTAAATAAGTTTTGTGTGCAGGGAGCCAAAGGATTAAGTGTGTAATGCTACACACACAACACATGATAACCAGTAATACATAAATAGAGGTTCTTATTTCTCTGGCCACTTATGGATTATCTAGTGTGCAGGGTTTGTATGTGTGTGGTTGAGAGGAGGGGAGCTGAGCATACTGTGTGTACCAAAATAGTAACCAACTGCTTTGCCAAAATTATGTTTCTGTTGCTGCAATGGAGATGTCAGTTTTGGCCAATGATGTGTAGGAGATGATTCATCGCAAAGTACCATTTGCTCCTAAGGATCACCTGTAGTGGAGGATACAAAAATAAAGTTTTGGCGGGAGGGAGGGATGATGAATAAGCACTCTGTCCTGAAACAAAGTTCTCCAGTTACCAAACACTTGTTTTGCTTTGTGGGGAACTCTTATACACGCACACACATTCTCCCGACACATCGGGGTCTCTATAAACTGACATAATTCACACTGTTCTTCAACAGATGACTTTCAGTCTCTCGCCAATCTTCTCCTTTCGGATCCCTGTTCTTTGAGAAATAGGCCCTCTGTCATATTTTTTCTTATTCTCAGCAATTTTGTCGCAGGCTCCCCTCTCCCCTTGTATATTAATGATCTGAGAGATTTATTATTCAGGTTCTCCTCCGCTTTCTTTTGTTGTTGTTTGTTGATCTTTTGTTGTTGTTTTCAGCTTAATTTCTATAAATTACTGTACAGTTTCCCATAAGGTATAATTAGGCAGAATTGCTAAAGTTTTAATTATTGTGTATTATAGATGTTGAAAGCAACATTAGCACTTAGCTTTTTAAAATGTGATAGTATATTTATAAGCAAGCATTTATAAACACATTTACATATAGTTAGGATGAAAAAGGTATTTGAATTGTAGTCATTAGCATTTCTTCAAACATATGGCATACCAGCAGAGGCCATGGGCCATGCCTTCATTAGCTGAACACTGTTTCATCAGGATCGCGGCTTCCTGCTGAGGCATCCTGTGGAGTCCCCTTCTGTCCCTGAGGTTTCAGTGACAAGGGACAATATGTCCCCAAGGTGAAAATCTGGGAAATAAAGCAGATTAGCCCTCAGAGGCGTTCTTATGATTATTTAATCACACTTAGAAAAGAACTACACAGTGCCGCTGGGGGGAAAAAAAGTCTGCCTAACTGAATTCTCTTTTTGTGTGTTGGTTTCTTCAAAGAGCTATCCCTGAATGCAACAAAGACAGAGTGTGACGACCACTTTATTTTTACTTTTACTATTACTTCTCCTGCTAGATTTCTTATCTGCCCTTAACCATATGGTCCCTGGGTGGGTTAGAACCATTAAAAAAATGCTAGTTTACAGTCAGGGTCCTGAAAAATATGCCTCAGGAGTCAAAGGCCAGAGTAAAGAGTTGTGTCTTCAGCATAAGAGGAAAACTACGTGAGGGTACCAGAGGCACCTCTTTGGGAAGGGCACTCCATTTTTATAAAGCTGACCTGATTAAAATTTGCTAGCATGATGACCAGAATTTGAACAAGTCCTAATAAGGTCAGTGATTGTTGATTAGTTTATAATTTTTATTTTTTTTACCTCTCGGGTGAAATGTTTCTTAAGGGAGGCATGTGCAGGGTTTTCATTTTAGGGTGCTTTTTTAAAAAAAGAAAGAAAAAGAAATAAAAAAATCATCAAATAAATGTCATGGCCATGTTTTATTTGTGAATTTCTCAGGTATATAAAAGAGAGCTTAATATGACAAGCAAAAGCATTTGTCTCAGGGCATTAGTCTCTTTCACACCCTGCCTGCCACATATATCACTGTAATATGATACCCTTTGGAACAAAACATAGACTTTGAAACATCAGAATAAATGTACTGCAAAAACAATGCATGCATTTCATTTATCACAATGATGTTTTGAAAGGATTTAATGTTTTAAAGATACCTTTTTCCTTCAGCAATACACTCACGGCTGTTATTAATTTGGGAATAGACTGTGGAGCAATAGATATTGGCCGGAACAGAACTTTGTGGTTTTGTCAGATGCTGCCCCAGATTCCTCTGTTATTTTAGTTCATAACTGGCATGAAAATGTCAGTGGTGTTAATCTTAAATCTAGCACAGACCTCAAGGTGTGTTTCAGCAGTCGAGATTTGATCTGGGCTAATGTTGCAAATAACAACATCATTCCATCTTCGCTGCCGAAGGACAGATGTCAGGGACTGGGCAGAGGAGGAATGGTGGAGAACACCTCCCCAGCCTGACCTTTCCAGAGAAGAGGAAGACAGTTCAGAATTACAACAGGGGTTTGAGGGAGGTCACAGCTCAGAGGAAGATGAGGGGGAAAGCTGGGAGATAATGGGAGAGGAGGAGCAGGCAGAGCCGGAGCAGCAGCTGGCTGACATGTTATCACTAGAAAGCATTCCAGACCCACCATCTCCCAGAACCTGGCGAGCCTTAAAAGTAGGAGAGCAAAGAGATCAAAGGCAGGTGGCAACCGTAAGCGGCAACCATAGAGAAGGTGATGCTGATGACGAATGAGGAAGTGGGAGAGAATGGGGGTGGATATTTACTCGGGACAATGACATTATACGAGAGGCTGGGTTCTATAGCCTCTCTCTGTAAATACTGAATAAAAAGTGGATGGTAAGAACTTTTCTTTGTCTTTGTATGTTCCTGGCAACTGGCTGTAGGAGTTGCTTACAGCCATCTGACAGACACTAGTTGATAGAGTGTGAAGGGATTGCAAGAATGACGAGAGGGAATACCAGAAGGCCAAGTTCTTTAGAGCAAGAAGTAATTAGCTCTCATGAAGCTGGAGGTCTGGCTTGACTAGGCATGCACGAATTTGTCAATTTCAGTTTCTCATTTTTCCAACCTTAAATTTGGTTCCCCACATTTCCACATCAATTTGTGTTTTCTTTTTGTTTTGTTTTTTTTTAAAAAAAAACATTCTCATGAAAATTCATCAGTATTTTAGCACAAATTCCACATTCCCAGCATGTCAGCACTCCTGTCAGAGCGACATCTATGCTGGCTTGGTCATGTGCACATAATGGAAGGATGGCAGGATCCCCAAGGACTTACTCTATGAGGATTAGCTTCAAGCAGCAGGCCTGTTGGCAGACCAATCTCTGCATTACAAAGGTCTCTGCAAACGTGACATGAAGACTGGCAACATTAACCCCATCATATGGGAATCCCTTGCTGATGACCGCAGTGCCTGGAGACAAGCAGTCAGGACATTCATCCATAGCAGTGACCAGAGGAGGAAGGAGTGCTGGAAGAAGCCCAGAGAGAAGAAACACTATGGTGCACCTCGAGAGCACAACTGGAAACCTTCATCTGCCCCAACTGCAACAAAACATGTCTCTCCATATTGGTCTCCATAGCCACACCAGGCACTGTAGCCTTGTAACTGTTTGACTTCACTCCTAAATGTTCAGTCCTCTATTGTCTCCCAAGACAGATGGATCCCAGCAGGTCTTAATATATATGCATTTTGGTTTGCGATTTTGTCTGATAGGCACTTCCAAAGCATTTCCCCCCCAATACAAAGTATTTTATATGCTTTTTTTGCTAATATATATGCATTTTTCTGGACATTTTACCTCGGTGCATGCATTTTTGCACAGATGACTTGGATAGAAAACAGAATTGCAAAATTCAGAGACATGCGAATTTTGAAGGATAGTAGTGTCCAAAACACATTGTTTTGGGAAGTATGAATTAGGTAGGTTCACTTTTGAATGCCAACTAAAACCAAAGTCTCCCCCAGCCCTAGACTTGTCTCACATAATAGAAAGAGAGCAGGCAGCTCAGTCATAGAGCATTTGCTCGACATGCAGGAAGTTCCAGGTTCCATCCCTTACATCTCCAAGCAGGGCTGTGAAAGATCTCTTTTCTGAAACCCTGAAGAATCTGCTCATCCATGGACTAATGGACTCAGTAGAAGGCAGCTTCCTATGTTCCTAGAGTAGGTTTGTCGGATCTCTAGATAGTGCCTTGTTTTAGTGGGCCTGGGTCACCAAATCTACAGGGCCTGGGTGCTACAGAACACTGAGAGGAAGGAATACAAGACAGCCCCACACTGTAATGTTTCATCCCTTCATCTAGTTGGCAGTATTATGCTGTTCTGTCCATGTCCTCCTCTCCTTCCCATTGTCCAGGCAGTACAGGAAGAAGCAGATTAGTGAAGTGGCGGCAAAGGGAAGAGGGGACACAGACCTGCACGGCCTGCTCATCCTCCTGCCCTATAGGGCAGTGGTAGTGTCACCAGTTACACACCATGAGAAGTGGAAATGTGTTTGCACTTTTGCCTATTTTTGTGGTTATTTCTATTACCCCCCCCCCTTCGTCACTACGATCCCCGGGCAGTTCACAACAAATGCACATCACTACAGGAGATCAAATAAAATATAATCATCACAGTAGAGTTTCATCAGTTTCCACTTACAGCAGCCAGATGAATTATTTTAATGCTATTAGCCACCCAAATGTTTGCATGAATACACAGGCCTCACGCAGAAGCTTATCAGAGCTGGTAACTGCCTCATTGATAACTGCCTCGTTAGTAACTGCCTTAGTTGTTTCCTTGTATGGAAATTCCTGCCACTTCACTGTTCCACCTCAACCATTTCCACCTGGAAATTAAAGGAATGGAGCACCTGGCCTCCTCAATATCCACACCACATTTTGGGCAGGTTGGCAGAAGCTGGTGGCCACGATGGTTGATTTTGGGGAGATATTGCTGCTATCTTTGTCATAAGCCCCTTTGAGAAGGAATGGTGGGAGCCACCCCTTCCCCCTGCTCCTGATCTGGATCCTGAATCTTCCCAGGAGTAGAAGGACAGTATAGATTTGGAACAGTGGTTTGCAGAGGGACATGGTTCAGAAGGCAGAAGTTGGGAAATACTGGATGGGGAACAGCTAGGAGAAAAACACTGAAAGAGAGGGGGGGTTAACAAATTCACAGTCTCTGGACAGCATTCCTTCGCTCAGCCCAAGGTCAAGAAGAGCTCAGAAAGTCTCAAAACAGAAAGCCCAGAAGGTACAAGCTCAGATTACATGACATAGGAGCAACGTAGTTTAATAGGGACGGAAGGGGGTGGGATTCTTAATTGGGAACACCATCATTTCTAGGAGATATGTTATTTGTTCTCTCGCTGTGATTATTAAAGTTTCTAACTGGTAAGAAATTCCTTTCTTTGATCTTCTTAGCTACTGCCACCGGGGGGGGGGGAGGAAGCCGACTCCCTGAAGCCTGACAATGAGTAAATATGTATTGGACCAGGCTGCAAGTGTTGGGATATTAACTATATTGGAGCCATATTTATATCCTCCCATTTCAGAAAACCATCCCTCTTTGAAGATGATGTCTGAAAGATCCACAGCTTCTAGGCCTGAACTTTAAATCCTTGTCTTATGCTGGCACCTATGCATCTCAAGAGACAATGGAGTGCGCCTCTGGGGGTGAATTCAACCCGCTGTGTTAGCTGCACCAAGTCTGAGCAGTGTGTGTGCTCGGTCCTGGCATGCCCAAATGACAAGACCCTATTTCTTGCCTTCACTGTTGTGGTCCAATGGAAAGCAGAGCAATACGTTTGGCACCAGCTTGGCTACAGGAAACGGAAGGTTTTCCTGAACTGAAAAAAGCGTCCCAACTCTTTCAAATTTTAGTGCATTCCTCAATTGTGTGCATTTTCAAACACTTTGCAGATTATATGTTTCACCTGATGCAGAAAATGGAAAAATTTGAAAAAAGTCAGAAGCTACCTTTAAAAATACTTTTCCGGTATCAGGTCCCAATAATGTTGATTGTTTGTCGTAGATTCCAGCTGTTCCTATTTTTTTGCACATCTGTGCCCCTTTTCTGCCCACGCCTTGTTTAAATGTTGTTAGGTTATCAACTCCGACAAGTCACAGGTCCCGTCTGCAATATACATTTAAAGCACGATAAGAGACCCCTCCTCCCTTCACAAAGCTGCAGTTCCCAAAGTGGGTTTAATGATTGAGACGTCCTCCACAGTGTGTCTAAAAGTTAACTTTCTAAGTGGCGTAATGGTCTAATCTTGTTTCTAGTACACGGATATGTAATGAGTGCGCATGAGCACAGAAGCACCATGCAGGGTGAAGTAGATGCCGTTTCACATAAAGGAGCGCATAACTGGCCCTCCAGACCTCTCTATCAGGCCCTCAGGCCTCTTCCCGAGCCACACTCCTCACAACCTCTCGTGATTTTACCTGGCCAGAACATTTCCTTGAATTGTGAGAATACCTCTTGCATACCTTGACGGCGGATGGAGAGTGGTACCTACCTGGACAGGCCCACTTTTGCCACTCCCACCACTGATATGTGGCCCCTGGAAGGTTACCCATGAGGGGAAGTGGCCCTCAGGCTGGAAAAGTTTCACCACCCCTGTTTTATATGCTGACATAATTTATTGTGTTTTCAAAATATCAGTTTCCTGTAAGCCGCCTTGTAAAGATTTGTATCCTGGAAGAGGAGATCTAAATAACTGAAATGAATGAATGAATAAACTTCCCAAATATACATAACAGATTTTCTTCCATACAGAAACACCAGTTTTTGTTATTCTCACTCAAAAGCAGGAGGGGAAGCAAAGACGCTGAGCCAAAAGACCCGCAGCATTGCAATATGTAGCATTTGCAATTCATCTTCAAGAATAGTGTCAATATTGATGGAGTTTTATATAGATTCCAACAAGGAACAGTAGGCTAGCGCAGGCAGATATTTACTTTTGGGAATTCCCTTTTGGGCTTTTTTTTTGTTAAAAATCTTGCTTTATGCTCACAGTACCACAAATCCCTAGAAATGTACCATGCTATTATTGCCAGCTGAGTTCTTCCAAGCAAAGATGACATCAGCCATCTGTCACGTTATACTAATCCTGGGGAGGAGAGCCAACTGTAGAGAGAATAAATACCTTTTTATATCTATTAGCCAAATATTTACATTAAAAATGAAATGATTAAAATCTCACCAGACAAGCTGATGATTCCCTCTCAGTAAGCTATACAACCAGAGTGTGTTTGTAAATGTGGTTTTAATCGCTTTAAACAGCCTAAACTGCAAGCATATATTAAAATGGATGTCCCTCTTGATATTTTTCAAACAACAAAAGTAATTTCCATTAGGAATCTAGAAAATTCAGATTTGATGTAAACACACAGTTTTTGTTATTCTCACAAGTTTGCCAGGGTAGGATATTGGGGGGGGGGCGCAGGCAATTCAGATGAGATGTTTAGAAAACATGAATGTTTATTGGGGGGGGGAGGGATGTTAGTCCTGTGCATTAAATTTGGAACCTTTCTCCATAATGATGAGGTCTAGAAACTTGTGTTTCTAAAATGGAAAATAAAAACCATCTTTGAGGGCAGAGGAACACCATTTTGGCACTTGCTGATTGGAATTGAAAAGTGATGTACACAAACAGGTAAATTCAATAAAGTATTCTTTCTTAATTTGTCAGGTTCATCACTGGATTGCTCTGATCTCATGACTTGCTCTTTCTTATGGCAAAGAGTACCTGTGAATTCTGAGGTACTTGCTCCTAGGGATTTTGGAAGATTCCAACGAAAACAGAGAGGGGGACAGAAGTGGCCAGTTTGCTTATTCGTCCCATGTCCTGAATGGAAACAGATCCAGTGAATACAATCGATATTCACTGTTGTTGTTGCCTCCAGTCAGCAAGAAATAAGTGACTGATTACATTTCCACCTGCCCTCCAACCCCTGCATATGACTTGCATTTCCCTTTCCATTGAAATGAATGGGGGTGGGATAACATAGTGGTAATGTAATTCACGTAATTAATTATGTAAACTATGTAAGTTACATAATTTCATCTCAGCGACCAGTGAGACAGACAAAGTAGTTTTGTGCAGAAGATTAATTGCAGCTGAACTATTATAGCGCTACATGGGATGAATACAAAGTGGAACAGGAAAGCCACTTCCGCGCCTGCGACGGAGGTGGGGTTGTGGGCTGCCCGACTGTATCATCGCGTAGGGGCTGCAAGCTCAGCCCCTACGCAATGGTAGGTTCCCGCCTGCGTCACCCCCCGACCAGCCAATGAGGTCGGTCGGGGCGGGGCCACCAACTTTAAGCACTCTGCAGGCGGGAAAAGCTCCCTCTTTCGTCCCTCTTCGCCGGAGCGAACAATTCGCGGTATCGTATTGTTATGTGGCTGTGCGCTCTCCACTGCCCACCTGGGAAACGGGTTGCAAAGTTTTGGAAAAGGGGCATTTTTGCTGGGTTTTTAAAAGGGCCGCGATGGTTACCCCCAATCAGCTGGGAGGCGGGTGCTCGTTACTGTAGGGGAGCGTGTTCTGCATGGAGCGTGAGTGGGGGGCGAATTTCAGAGCTCTCCCCTCTGTGGGTGTGCAGGCTTGGTGGCTGCCCCTTTTTTATATTGCAGTGCTCGGGTAAAAGTTCTGTTGTTTACAGGCTCGTTCTCTTATCTAACCTTTCCGATCGGCTGTTAATCCCCTCCGACAGTGCTCCCCTTCCCTTTCCTGCAGAGTGTCTGACTGGGCTGCTGAGATTTCAGCTTCTTTCCCTCCCCCCAAGCTCCCTTTAATTGCATGATTGTGCTTGATTATCTTTAATGCTTGGTTTATATTTTTTCAGCATTACTGAGCGCTGCAGCTAGCTCCTGCCTGTGCTCGCTGCCCATAGCTTCCCTTCCTAACCCACCTTTCCCCCCAACTCATTCATCCGCTGCTGCCTTTCAGCCTCTTTGGGAGCCCTCTTCTTAATTCCCCCATCGTTTCCTTTAATTCCTGCGTTCAGTTTATTTACTCCCGGGCGCTGGAGCATGGTTCCTGGCGTTTGTATCGTTGTCATGGTTACAACTCCTTGCCGGTCTCCATTTTAAGTGTGGCCACGTGGCCTGGCAGCAGCGGCCATCTTAGGAGAGGCACGCACTGTCCCTCCAGTACTGCAGGGCTGTTTGGGGATTACTAATAACAAATTGCAATTAAAGAAGCTGCAATCTACAAGCGGGCTTTGCCTTCAGTTCATTTGCTTATTGGCAAGTTTTGCATGCCCGTTGGAAGTAAGAAGGGATTTATTTTCATGTTCCCCTTTACTATCTTTACACTTATCTCACAACCCCCACCCCCGCATTTTCTGCAGCTATAACTTTGAGGCAGAGGGGTCGTTAGGACCGGCACTTTCCACTCTGCCTTTCTGGTGGCTTCGTGAGCCTTTAATTGCTCTATTTTCGAGGGCTGCAACCTTGTTGCTGCACCAGAGGATGCCTTTTCTCTCTGGGCATTTTCCGAGCCAGCAGCGGTAGTTGTAACAATGTTACATTGTCCCCGTAACTCAGCAGGCTACTTCATTGCTACTTTGTGTTTCTCATATCTGTGACTGCTACAAGTGTTATGTTGCTGAAAGTTTGCAAGCTGTGGTTGTGAAACGTAGACAGCAGGCTGCTATAGATTTATAGCTAGCATCCTTACGTATAACCATTCATTATCTTTAGTTGTCCCTTGCATTAAAAAAAAGGGGGGGGGATACCTTCAAATTTACTTCATAAGATTTAAATATTGCATTTATTGGTGCTGCTTTACCACGGTGACCTGCACATGTAGCCTAGATCTGCCAACCTTAAGATTAAACTAACATAATTTGATCTTACAATAACCAGATTTATAATAGGTGTATTTAATTTATTGGATTGTCTTTATGTGGAAACTAAATAACTGTAACTGTGTCTTTAAGTAGGACACTCTGAAATCATTTCAGTCCTGATTATAGGGAATATAAACAATACTGAACTATGCTGGAGGTCTGTATTGTCCTCTTTGTAATTAAAGAAATATATTTTTGGTGAAAGAATTTAATGGTACAGGGTCAGGGTTTTTTAATTTTTAACACTTAAGGGCTAGCCTAGCCAGCGCAGGAGGTGCGTGAGTGAAATATTCTATTCTACTGGTGACCATGCCATTTAATCTTGAGTCATCCTGTTCACCTGCTGCCTATCCGAACTCATGACCTTGGGATAAATACCTTTATTACTTCAATTATGTTTTGGCTAATTGGTGTTGCCTGTTCACACAGTGGGCATTATTCCGTTTGATTTTTCTGCAGTTACTATAAGTTAATAGACATTTTGAAAGGGGCTGGTGGAACCAATTTTCCACAACTTAATTTACATGGAATTCATTACGTTCAGTTGAAGGCTATCTATTTGCTTTTTCAAATAACTGAATTTAAGCTTTCATTGCTTCGGTGGGATACATTTTTCGGATCCACTACTACCTATATTGTTCCTGACATAATAATAATAATAATAATAATAATAATAATAACAATAATAACAATAATAATAAAATAAAATAAATGAATGAATACTTAAATAAAACTCACTCTAGTTTAAATTGTCCTAATTGCATTAACTGTTTCGGCCTGTTTTAGCATTAAGCCTGACACTCTCATTGCATTCATTAGTGTCGCTTTCTTTAAAATAACTGAATTTATTTAAGCGTTTGTTGCTCCTGTGGGATACATTTTCGGATCCACTACTATCCATATTGACATATACTAATAATAATAAATGAATATTTAAATGAAATTCACTTTAGCTTAATTGTCCTAATGGCATTAATTTTAATCATACGTTCTCTTTTGCTTATATGTACGCTTCCCTATTTTCGGCTGCGGTTCAGTATAAACAATACTGAGTTAGGGCGCCGCCCTTTAATGCATTGCTATTGTGGTAATATTTGCATAATTTATATAATAATAATATTAATAATTTATTATTTATACCCCGCCCATCTGTCCGGGTTTCCCCAGCCACTCTGGGCGGCTTCCGACCAAATATTAAAAACAGTACAGCATCAAACATTACAAACTTCCCTAAACAGGGCCGCCTTCAGTTGTCTTCCAAAAGTATGTTGTTATTGTTTAGTCGTTTAGTCGTGTCTGACTCTTCGTGACCCCATGGACCATAGCGCGCCAGGCACTCCTGTCTTCCACTCCAAAAGTATAATAATTGCTTATTGCCTTGACATCTGCTGCGAGGGCGTTCCACAGGGCGGGTGCCACTACCGAGAAGGCCCTCAGTCAGGCTTGCCTAGGCCAGTGTACACTGTACTGTACCAGACCCCCCCCATCTTGAATGCTCTGTTGCATGGTGCCTATAATGCCAAGGTTGCAATTTGATCCCCATGCGGGGCAGCTGCATATCCTAGGGGGTCTAATGTTTTTTGTTTTTTGTTTCCAAGCTATGCCTTTTGTTTCTAAGTGCTCTCTAACAGTATATATTTGTAACTGGGACATCATATTTCATGCTGCTTCAAAAGCTAGGTGACCAGAGGTATCAGTTATAAAGGTTCCGGTACCACTAGCAGCTTATTGAGGTATGAAATTTATCTTGTATAGTATATCAGAATGTGCATGATTGTGAGAAGCATTTAGGGAACCATCCGGCGTCCTCTTGTTTTAGGGGTAAGCAGTCCTTTCAAGGTGGCAGGGGGCTTTATTTCCCCCACACACACTAATAATAATAGCAATAATAAGAATAATATATACAACAAGTATAATATTAACTATAATGATAATAACTGCTATAATAATTATAATAATACTTCAACTCTTAGGTATTTTCAATCTCTGGGGTTTCCTGAAAGAGTCAGGTATTGGCCTCGGTTATACGGTACGACCTCTCCAGCTTATCAGTATGAGATCCCTGATTAGGTTAGCATAGTAGGCTATTATGCATCATTCTTATGGCACCCAGTTGATGGCTAGAATGCCTGTATGCCATTTCATGCACATGCATACCAGATTAATCAGGAAACATTTGAGTTCCAAAAAAAAAAAAAGAGCCTGGCTGCTACTACCATACAATGTTCCAAAACAATGAAGTGTTGATGGCTAGTATGGCTTCCTGGAGCATGTGCTGACGTTTGCCTGTGGACAAACTTAACGGCCTCAAGGAGACTATTAGACAGCTCATCCCCTGTAAAAACTCACCCTTAGACAAATCCAATCACTCCTGGGTCACCTGAATTTCGCTTGTAGGGTAATATCACTGGGCCGCCCTTTCTGCCTGCGATTAGCCAGACTCACGGTAGGTCTAACTAAACCGTTCCACAGGAAGCGACTCCCTCACGGGGTAAAGGCCGACCTAGAATCCTGGCAAATTACAATGGGGTATCTCTGTGGCAGGACAACGTGGTCTTGCGTTCCGACTTTCAGGTGCAGTCGGACGCGGCAAGTACGTTGGGTTTTGGAGTCTATTTCAAAGAAAAATGGTGTGCACAGCGTTGGCCGGCCAGCTAGGAGGGTACAGACATTACACGCGACTTAACATTCTTAGAATTCTTCCCTATAGTGGTAACCGTGCATTTGTGGTCCGAGGAATTCAGGAATCAACGAGTCTGCTTCAGAACCGACAATCAAGCGGTGGTCAGCGTCCTAACTCTGCAATCTTCAAGATCTGCAAGAGTGTCACCCTCTTACGCCATTTTGTCTTACTGAGCTTGCAATTCAACATGCATTTTTCGACCAAATTTGTGCTGGGGTTTAATAATAACATCGCAGATGCTTTGTCTCGCTTCCAGATGGACCACTTCCGCTTGTTGGCACCAGAGGCGCGCCAGTGGCCAGAGCCGTTCCCGGAACACCTATGGAGCCTTGGGAGCATGAA
The DNA here is from genome assembly GCF_963506605.1 of Zootoca vivipara. Taxonomy (NCBI): domain Eukaryota; kingdom Metazoa; phylum Chordata; class Lepidosauria; order Squamata; family Lacertidae; genus Zootoca; species Zootoca vivipara. The sequence goes on along the minus strand of NC_083287.1, from coordinate 28,146,907 downwards.
ATCCTAAAGGGAGTATTTGCGTCGGTTGCCCCTTCCACCCTTAGCTCTTATAAACGGGCTTGGTCGGATTTCACTAACTTCAGAAAAAAGGAGCTGCTGACTCGTCCCTGGCCTGCCTACTCAGGAAGAGGTCATGCAATACATAGTGCATTTAAGGAATCTTGGGCGAGCCGCAAAGACCCTTAACATCCACCCAGCAGCCATAACCTTTTTCTCTAAATCACTCTATTTCACAGACCCGCGTGATAACTTCCACTTACGCAGTGCTATGGAGGGCTGGCGTCGGCTCCAGCCACCTGCCAGTGATACTAGGCGGCCTATTACGTTTGACATGTTGGTTCAGATACACAAGCAGCTGAGGACCCTTTGCTGGACAAAGTTCAAAGCGCGTTTATTTTCAGCAGCGTTCTCGATAGCCTACTTTAGGGCGCTCAGAGTAGGTGAAGTGGTCTGCGAGGACCACCCTGATGGCATCACACGGGGCATTATAATAGGGGATGTGCCACTGTCCGACTCCCAAGCTATGGTGCACATCCGATGCTCTAAGACTGACCAGAAAGGAAAAGGCATTATTATACGCCTCCCGGCAACAGGCACTGCAGGTCCATGTCCAGTAAAAGATACCAGGAGGTTCCTCTACCTGCGTCCGGCTGGCCTGGGTCCCCTGCTTATTCATTTGGACAAGGCTAGGCTTACCCGCCACCAATTCGCCATGGTCCTGCGCAAGGCCATTGCCTCCTGCGGTTATAGCCCCAGCGAATTCTCTGCCCACTCTTTCAGGTTTGGCGCAGCTACTTCAGCCATGCACTTGAGCCTTTCATCCGAGAGAATTCAGGACTTGGGGAGGTGGAAATTGAACGCGTACAAATAAGTACATCCGTGCGTAGCGTCGACCGGGTCACCATCGCTGATCCCCGGTTGTCATTCTTTGTTTTCCAGGTGGCCAGATTGTGCGCGTTTGAATAGCCAGGCACAGCATAGTCCATTAGGCCCAGGAAAGGGCGATAGTGGCGGGCCTGGGGAGCAGTCTGGGGCCTCCCAGAATCTGTGAAAGTGTCTTGGATCGCAAGGAGAGGCATGATGTTGCTGCCGACCATCCGGGCACAGCATAGTCCATTGGGCCCGGGAAAGGGCGATAGTGGCGGGCCTGGGGAGCAGTCTGGGGCCTCCCAGAATCTGTGAAAGTGTCTTGGATTGCAAGGAGAGGCATGATGTTGCTGCCGACCATCCAAAACCGGGCTGCTTCACTCGGCTACCCTGACCTGCTGGTGGTGCAGCTCGGTGAGAATGACCTTGCTTGCCGTAATGCAGTGGATTTAAAGTTGAAAATATTCAGTGACTTTGATATCCTCATGGACACCTGCCCGGGGATGACGCTGCTTTGGTCCTCCTTGCTGGAGAGGCGCTCTTGGCGCGATGGACGTTACCCTATCGCTTTGAACAGAACCAGGCGGCTCCTGAATTCCTTTGTGATCCACAGAGTGTTATCTTTGAACGGCCAAGTTATCTCGCATCCCAGTTTGAAACAGAGTGAAGCAGCCCTTTATCGCTATGACGGTGTACATCTGTCGCCTATGGGGAATGATATCTGGCTGGAGAACGTAATTACGGGAATGACAGATTGGTTACGTGTTAGAGAGCTTAACTAGGCGAATAAGAGATTAGGATCACGGCCCCTTAATAATTTAGAAGTGCTTGAATAATTAAATAATTAATTTTCGAATTAGGAAATTAGGGTGGGATTACATGTGAGCGGATTGGCGGCGAGCCTGGGGGGGCTCGAGTGGCGGTTAGGCGTTGGAAATTTGCATAACAATTAGATGGAGGAGGGGCAGGCTACGTCATCAGCTGCCCAAATTTGGAGAAGTAATTCCGTTAAAGGATTCCGGGGGCGAGGCTTGGTCCTGAGCCTGGAGTTGCCTGGGCTGTAAGGCACGCCCCTTCGGTGGCCACAGGAGGAGCTCTAGTAGATCTACGTCGCGGGGCTCCTTTCTGGTGGTTAACTTCTCACAGACTTCAACACACGGGTTGGAGTCGGATATAGTCTGTTAGGTTCCAACGCCTAAGCCAATTCCGCTCAACATGCATAATTAATAAAGTTGTGGCCTTAACCACCCAATTAAATCTTAATCACTGTGTCATGAGTCTTTATTACATGGGAAGGAGGGCTATTGCCACACAAAGCCACTTCCGCGCCTGCGACGGAGGTGGGGTTGTGGGCTGCCCGACTGTATCATCGCGTAGGGGCTGCAAGCTCAGCCCCTACGCAATGGTAGGTTCCCGCCTGCGTCACCCCCCGACCAGCCAATGAGGTCGGTCGGGGCGGGGCCACCAACTTTAAGCACTCTGCAGGCGGGAAAAGCTCCCTCTTTCGTCCCTCTTCGCCGGAGCGAACAATTCACCCGCCCGCCCACCCCTTAAAAAGAGGTAAGGGGACGCTGCTGTGGACGTCAGTTGGTCGCCCTGGTTGGCCAGGGGGCTGGGTAGGATTTTTCCCATACTGGGCTAGCCATGATGGGTTTTTCGCCTACCTCGTAGCATGTCGTCACAACTTAGGTTAGGCGGTTAGGCGTTGGAAATTTGCATAACAATTAGATGGAGGAGGGGCAGGCTACGTCATCAGCTGCCCAAATTTGGAGAAGTAATTCCGTTAAAGGATTCCGGGGGCGAGGCTTGGTCCTGAGCCTGGAGTTGCCTGGGCCGTAAGGCACGCCCCTTCGGTGGCCACAGGAGGAGCTCTAGTAGATCTACGTCGCGGGGCTCCTTTCTGGTGGTTAACTTCTCACAGACTTCAACACACGGGTTGGAGTCGGATATAGTCTGTTAGGTTCCAACGCCTAAGCCAATTCCGCTCAACATGCATAATTAATAAAGTTGTGGCCTTAACCACCCAATTAAATCTTAATCACTGTGTCATGAGTCTTTATTACATGGGAAGGAGGGCTATTGCCACACAAATGATTCCTTCAGACATCACTACCACGTATCGTATGCGTGTTGATCCCTCAAACAGTTGCTCTTTCTTGGTATTTTCCTGTTCATACTTTTCACCATTTCCAAGAGCAGGGCTTCATGTTGCGTCTTGAAGTTGACACAGTGGCTACAGTGTTGATTGAAAGATTGAGGAAAGTCTTTGGGAAAGGGTCTTGGATTTAGGGATAGCGGAGAAATTCACTTCACTTCACATTTAGAGGTGAACCTACCTAATTTGCACAACCTGAAACAATACACGAACTGAAACACACCCATCCCTCGAAATCCACACACTTCTCCAAATTTTGCAATGGGATTCTCTAGCCAGGTAATGTGGGCAAAAGAAAATGCATATAATGAAGCACATTATTTGGGGGGAAATTGCATCGCCAAAAAAAGGTATATATTAGGCAAAATTGAGTACTGAAACAACTTCCCTTTGAGGAATGTTTACAGCTTGTGGGCTTTTTAGATTAGAAAAAAAAAGCAAGTGCCGTATATACTCGAGTATAAGCTGACCCGAATATAAGCCGAGGCACCTAATTTTACCACAACAAACTGGGGAAACTTATTGACTCGAGTATAAGCCTAGGGTGGGAAACATTGGGTCCAGATAGGGGTTAATAAGAAAATAAAAAATAAAATACAGCAGACTAAGTACTGTAAATAAACACAGAAGCAGTCAGGTTCTTGCCCAGTACGCCATGGATAACACAGAGGCTGCCGGCATGCAGGAGGTGCGTGTGGGCAGAGACAGGGAAAGAGAGAGCGACCTGCCCGGCTCTCCCTCTCTTACACACCCAATGCCTGACTCTTCTGATGGAGCAGGGCAAAGGGCTGGGCGCGTGAGGCAGAGGGAGCGAGCAGAGCTGCGCAGATGTTTGTGGTGCCGTCAGCAAACTGCCCGTATGGGCGGCGGCTGCAGCCGTGAGCAGGTGATCCTGCCACCGTATGGATGGTGCACGCATGTGCCGTATGTAGCGGCACTGTGCATGCACCGTATGGCCGGTTTGCCCCGCTGGCGCCCCGGGTACCCGCCCCGGGTACTGTTCATGCTTCGTCTGCCCCAGCCTCACTCGAGTATAAGCTGAGTATACACCTCAACCATGTTTTCATTTACCGTATATACTCGTGTATAAGTTGAGTATAAGCTGAAAAACTCAGCTTATACACAAATATACTTAAACTCTTCCCTGGTCTCATTGCTGGCTCTAGCAGGACCAAACCTGGTCAGTTAGCCCTGGTGATTACTTGATATTTACTAAACTGGGTTTCCCCCCAAAAAAATGACCCTGATTTTTTTTTAATTTTATTGACATGGATGCCATACTTATGTTGTGTTTTATGCTGTTTTTAAGCTTTTTTTTTTTTAAAAAAAGTTGCTTTTAATTAATGTTTCATATTTACTGTTAGCCGCCCTGAGCCCGGTTTTCAAATCTAGAAGGGTGGGCTATAAATAATAAAAAATATTATTATTATTATTATTAGTAGTAGTAGTAGTAGTGTATACGGTAAATGAAAACATGGTTGAGGTGTAGAAAAAATCTGCATGCTGTGAAGAAAGTGGGACGGCTAAGTTGGATTTAAAAATGGACCCAGTGAGGGGGGAATTGAGGAAGTCTACAATGTTAAGTAAAAAATGAAGGATTTGCTGTAATTGATATTTATTTTTTATGTTTTATTTTTGTTTTTGTCTTTTTGTTTTTATTTTTGTGATTTTTTTGTATTCTGTATTGTTTTTAAATGAATAAATATTATTTGGAAAAAAGAAAAGAAAGTGGGACGGCCTTGATCTCCATCTTAGATGACTTTAAAGGATGTCTGAATCAATTCATGGAAGATAAGCCTATCAATGAGTTCTAGTTATGGTGACTGTATGCTACCTTCCAGATTAAAGGCAGTATGCCTCAGATTGACGTGTTCTGTGGAGCCATGCTTGGTGAAAGCTTTCGCCTTCATGTGATGCTTGATGGCTTCCAGAGGCATCTGACTGGCTACTGTGGAAACAGGATGTTGTACTGGATGAGGCTTTGGCCTCATCTAGCAGCACCTTTCTTATGTCCTTATGGAATTCAACCAGTTGTGCTAAACAGACTTGCATGACTATAGAGGTCAAAGTGCTCTGTTGAATGACACTGATCTATCCATTAACAGCTGAATGAGCTTCAAATAAAAACCCACATTTATTAATTTGTAATACTGGTTCATCTGAGGATTGCCTCAGACTGTGCTCTTATCAGTGAAATTTATAATCTCATTACAATCAACAGTACTACAGGTACCAATAAATCATATATATATATTGTCCTGAAGTCTCAAATATTAAATCAATCTTGACCTCCAGCTACTATTTCATTTCTAGATCGTATTTGATTTCTAACTTTGCAGTCAATCTAATTTTGATGGCACAGCAGAATAAAGTTCAGGTACTCATACTTGAAACAAACGCCTGCTTGAAATGTATGAATGATAGTGAGCCAAAAGCAGAGGCACCTAGCAGATGTTATCTGTTTATAGGAACTCCTGAGAAACTCCAGGTTTGTTTGTTTTATAATCTATTTTTATTAATTTTCCAATTAAAACACGATTATATCACATTCATTATTTCAAATTATACAAATACATATCAATTAAACCGAATATTATGCCAAATCATATAATATTTTCTGGAGTTCCCATGCTTCAAAAATTTGGGGATTCCTCGCACCCGTCTACTGCCGTCTTCTTCTAAAGTCCAAATCTTCTCTCAAAATCCAAAATAATCCCGATCATTCCCCACCAGTCACTAAAATATTTTCTTCTTTCATCCGATTTTTTCACAGCTGCTGAAATAAGTATCAAACGAGAGTTCACATATATTCTTTCTCCTGTGTGAGTTTTAATCGTCCTGCCCCCCCCCCCAATAGAGAAACTCCAGGTTTGAATGAAAAAGCAACTTCAGTACAGCCAGCCTATTAGTTCAGAAAAGACATGTTTCCATTGAAAGGCAATAGAAAGGCTCAGGGCAGCAAATGGTGCCTTCACACTGCACTGTGTTGAAGGGGACTTCCTCATATTTCATGTACCAATCCTTGCAAGCAAAGTGAATTGGGATCAGACATAACAACGAAAATTGAAGACGCCTGCAAAATATAAATCGTTCTTTCAAAGCCTCAGTTAGAGGGGGTGGGGTGGAATTAGCTGAGAACAGTTTAGAATAAATATAGGCATATTTATAAAACAAAATCAAATCGATACGGCTCAGCATAATCATGTGTCAACACAGATAAAATCACATTACCTAAGAACATGGGAACTTGAACTGATAAAAACTTAAATAACATTCCCATCATGAAGCTTTAAGGAATTTCCAGAGCTAATTTCTAGAAGAAAATTTTGTCTGTCTGTAACAAAAATTCCAGAGTTCCAGTTTATAGACTTCATATCAAGTTAGTTGCAGGTGAGCAAAAGGAACTGCTGATTGCATGCAAACTAAGCTCATGGAACTTCATTACCATTGAAATTAATGGAATTAGGTGGGTGCAACTGGGGATTGGGGAGAAACTGGTTTGGTTCACATTTTAAAGCATACCCACCAAATTCGCACTTCCAGAAATAATACATGAATTGAAACAGACTTCTCTGGTGCAGTTCTCCAACAACAAGAGTGTATAATAGTGTATTAGTGTATATTAGTGAAAAGTGCATACAAAAATGCACATATTAAATAAAATAATGTACAAAAAAATCATATTTTTCCATGTATTAGATGAGGTTTTTTTTATTCAAAAATCGAGTAAAAAAACTGGGGTCGTCCAATACATGGATAGTGGCATGGGAGGGAGAGCGGCACATCCACCAGCGAGCTGGTTGGCAGGAAACACTCCCTAGATCATCTCCCATGCACAGCAGCATCGGGGAAGTTGCGCTCCAGCCAACCAGCTGGCTGGAGGGAGTGCAACTTCCCCCGATGCCGCTGCGCATGGGAAACAATCTATGGAGTGTTTCCTGCCCTTAGCTGTGTGGAGGGAGAAGCTCAACAACTTTGGGCCATCTCCCCTCATTCTCTTAAAACTGATTCTGCCAAAATAGGGGGGGGGGGGTCTTATACATGGGGACATCTTATAGATGGGAAAGTACGGTGCATTCTGTTAAGGGGAAATAGCTGGTAAAATATGCATATACTAGGCAAAATTGTATCCGAACATTCAAATATTGGCAGAAATGTGCATGAAAGCACATGTGAATGTTCATGCCAACTTTTTAGTTTAGAAAATTGCAAAATTATGCAGAAATGGGGAGAACTGAAGATTGGAAAAATTATAAACTGAGGAAAACCATAATTGAGAGATTGGTCTACCCCCCTAGTCTAGATCCAGCTTTATACAAGCCGGGTTTTAAATACATATCCTTAGTGCTGGAAATACATATTTATCCCAACATTAGCCACCCCCCCCCCCCACAGCCTACCCCTAGCAAATATTGTTGAATTCAAACTTCCACCAGCCTCACCAGCATGGCTAATGGTGAGGAATGATGGGAGCGAACAACATCTGGAGGGGCAATCAATTCCATATCTCTGCTTTAAATTACCGGTACTAACACATTTGTGAAACCTGAATTCCATAGTCCAGGTCCAATAGAACACACCTGAGTTCTACAGGTGTTGCTGCTTATTAATACTAATGTAGACTGAGATTGAAACTCAGCTCAAAGCTGAGTAGAGAATCCTGTAACAGCAAGTAAACATAGTCGTAAAATGTGAGAAACATGAAGTGATATAATTTAATTTGGGTGATAACCCAAATATCAGGAGAACTGCAGTGATGTTATTGCTTAGTCGTGTAAATAGTTTAATTAAATGAGGCAAACTTGAAGTGAGATCTACAGTGTGGTTATGAGACTAACATTGTGCCTGGAAGGTGGAACTGATCTGATCCATGCTCCCATTTGGAACAGGCATCTGTTCTCTTTGGGTGCCTTCTGCAATCTTTAACAGGTTATCAGCAGAGGAACATCACTTCAGAGCTGCACAAGGTTGTTGATTATTTTTTACATTAAAAGACCATTTAAACTTTCTGCTAAGTTAATAACAGCTTGATCGCAAAGCTGCTAAATCAAAGTATCTACATTCTGCTGGCTGAATCCCTCTGAAGTTAATAGGACATAACAGCTTGAACTTGGGATGCTGCTGTTGTGTTAGCTACAGAGGTAACAACGGAATCCACTAAACTGATTCCACATCTTTAGCCTCCCAACACGGTGCCCTCTGAATGTTTTGGGCTACAACTCAAGCCAGGGCCAGCCAGAACATCCAGAGGACACCAGGTTGGTGAAGATTGTATTAAGAAAATGGGGCGATGCTTTAAGAACCCCTTATTGTATTTTGTTAGGCCAGGCTTGTGCTAGATTGAGAAAGACACAGCTACTTGGAGGGTTCTTAGAGCAGAGGCTATTAACCTTTCGGGACCAGTGAGCACTAGAGCTCGGCAATGGCAACTGGGCTTTACAAATTTGTGTTGGCCATGAGGAATTCAGTGCTTGTCCATTTGTTTCTTTGAAGTCCCACCAGAAAATGCAGCAGCCCCATCTAGTAAATAAGGCTGGCTTCATTCCTTAGCATGCTAACTGGTCACATGTATAAAAGTAAAATGGTTTACTTTTATTGTTTTACATTACTGTTATATCTCACCTTTCCTACAAAATTTATTGGTTGGACCCAAAAAGGCGTTTAGGAGTACCCAATGTCAGAGGGTCGTCAGACGTCAGAGGGTCGTTGTGGCTACTCTAGAGTAACTCCGCTTGAGTCCAGTTTGTCTTTAAAGACTTTTATTGTGCATATTATTTACAGTGCAGAGATAGCTTAAAATATGACCTCTCAGTCCGAATCAGAATCCAGCAATGGTATACGTCTGTTCCTACGCCAGCAAAGAAGTCAGGGCACCCCAAAATGCCTCCCCCTTGACCTGACCTACCGTGGTGTTATTTGGCCCTTCCCACACACCATATCCTGCCTGTTCAAACAGGGGAACAAAAACCAAGGTGCAGTTTGATAGAACTGACCTAATGCGCTCTCCTAAGATGTTGTGTGTGTGTGTGTGTGTGTGTGTGTGTGTGTGTGTATGGTTTTTGGTATTAATTTGCTCTTCTGAACCAAACTCAGCTTTTGGGAAAGCCTTCACAACAAACACAAATGTGTTCTGTATAAGCTTACGCTTTACAGCCAATTTTTTCGCTGCAACCCAAATGCCAGAAGGCGCTTTTTCTCCATGAAAGAGACTCTGATTTAATTCTATAACATATTCCCTCTCTCACATGTCCTCCCTGCAAATGTAAACATTAGCAATCGCTGTGCACTGATTTCATTTTAACCTGAACTGTATTTACTATACCTAAGGACAATTCTCATGGAGCAAAGAGCCCCAGTATTTGTATTTCAGAATAAATATTATGAATCTGTCTCTCTCGGGGGAAGAACATGTTTAGATAACCTGCCTTTCACATAGGAAAGCTGGCTGCACTTCCCAACATGGAGACAGTGCTGAGTATAAAAATGCAATGCCTCTTGGCCATAGTTAAAAGATGTCCCTATTCCTTTGCAAAGGGTAGAACGTATGGAAGCTGTAAATAAATTATGATTGCCAAAGATCAGAGAAATTTTTACACAAGACCAAAGCAACTTAAGCTTGTGCTTTGATACAAACCTGTTAATAATTCAGCACAACAGTAATCATCACATCTCTAGAATTCCTAACAATTGAATTGCCCTTCGGGGGTATTAGCGGATGATTAACAATAGCTTTAAGTTTTTACTGACGGACCTCTCTAGAGGTAACATAAGGTATGGTGTATTATTGAAGAAGGAGGTGGAACATCTATCTATGATGAAACATGGCCTGTAAATCTTCGGGCACAGAAGTTTGTTGCGCCGTCAGACGCTATCCAAGAATAAGTGCTGATGATAAGACATGTAGAATGAGTTGCGTTGCCCTACATTATAACTCTAAATGATCAATGGGGTCTTTCGGAGCTGCCAAGCCAATATACGTTCAAGTTTCAATCTAGCGGAAGCAGAAGGAAGCTTCTGTTTAGTAGTTGTAGTAGACTTCTCTGTGTTGTCTAGAACAGGGCTGGGGAATCTATGGTCCTCCAGACATTATTGGACTCCCGTTCCCATTATCCTCAGCCAGCACAACTAATGTTGATGGGAGTTGTTGTCCAACAACCCATGGAAGGCCATAGGTTCTCCATTCTTGGTCTAGATGCACATGATATCACCACCTTGCTGAATATCAACATTCCCTCACCTGTGTTGTAGGCTGAACAGAGTGGAGCTGGTAGGGACAGGTCAAGTATCCAACCTCACAGCTTCCCTAACTAAGAGTGGGGAGATTGCCTTCCATCATTCACTAGTTGTGATGGCATTCAGCCGGGGTGGTTTAGCCTGGGGTGAAAGGAGAGATGTTTCTCTTCTTTCTAACACTTAGTCCACCTGCCTTCGCTTTCATAGATAGGATAATTGTCTGAGAAGCCTAATGTTGTATTAACAACAGCGGGGTAAACCGCCGCCATTGTGGGATACTTGGAAGTTGAGCTAAATGGACCTCAGTGTGATTCAGATGTGTTTTTCTTCTTTTGGGATAGCAGCTGGTAAGAAGAAAGGGAAGAATTTACTCCCTTACTTACAGTGTCAGGTTTATAGGCGTATTCACATATCACTATGTTAATGTATGCACTTTTCAGATGAGTTCACCTGGAGTGTTCTCACAATCATTAACATTGATTAGCATCACTCTTAAAAAAAGATTCTTTGAAAAACAATCTACCCTGTAACCATCCTGACTGTACAACAGGCAAAGGTGTTTAAAGGGTGTTAATAGGTAGCAAATGTGCCTGTCGATGTCCTCCTGACTTCCTGGCACATTTGCAATACAAAGATGCTTCTCCCATTCATTCACACAGTTTTCTGGAAGTCTAGAATGATCTCGCTCTCAGAACAAAATTTGCTTAAATGCAAAGAAAACCACTCAGGTTCCTCTCTTCCCTCTTCCTTCCCGTTCTGATCTCCCCAACATCACCACAAAAGCAGATTACTAATAAAAGACAAAAAAAAACCACTTCCAGATGTGATTTGCTTTCATTTTCCAGCTGTATCAGTTAACATAATACTGTACTCCTCTTTCCAACTGTGGAAAGGCATCCTAAAAAAAGGATGCTATTCATCGTGGATGAGCTAGGTTAAAAATAAATTACGGCAAAGTATTAGAAGGCTTGTTTTATCACTTCATTTCATACAGATCTTTAGCGTTCTCGCCCATCATTCTCCCGTTCAGCAAAAGAAGAATTCTTTCCCCTGTCTGCTCTCAGATGCTAGAGTATTTTATTCAATAACAGTTTGCAGAATGGTTCAGAATAGGTTAATGAAAGATCTCTAATACTCTTGCTAGACCAATCTTCTTAACAGAGAAGGGTCATAATAGTAATTACATAGGTGGTCCAGCCAGAAGGATCTTTTTATCTTAGAATTCAAGACACACTAAGTTTGACTAATCACCCACAGTGTGTTTGCAATTAAAATAGCACTATATTAACCCTGCCAATGTGAGGTATCAATATTTTATGTGTGGCTTGACAGTTCTAAGCGGAACATTTGTATGCTTGATAGAGAGAGTTCACTTTTAAAGAGAGAGTTTCTTACTCTTCCTCAGAACTGTAAACAGGAAAGATACTAAGGAGGGAACTCAAAAGAGATTTTCATATGAAATCTGATCTTCAGGATATTTTACACTGTTGGCAAGAAAGGAGGAGGAGAGAGAGATGGGGGGGGCTGACTTCCTTCCTGCAAAGTCAAAATCTGGGATGTTTATAAGACACACATTTTCTTCCACTTTTGGGTCAGAGAATAAATTCCTTAACATTGCAATCTCATGCACACTCACTTGATCATAAGTCCCACTCAATCCAATGGGCCTTTCTTTTGAGTAGACATGCACAGCATCAGATCGAACACTAAAAGTCAGAATTGCAAACTGAGTTGATTCTGAGTTACACTTATGTCATAAAGTGGGGAGGCAGGCTAGTGAAGAGAAGAGGCCTGGATTGGACCTGTTGCCATCACATGACAGTAGCAGGGTCAACACATGTCTGTTCCCTCCCCTGAAATGTCCCACTGGGTTGCTGGTTGCTGCTGTAGCTTTCATCTGCCATTGGGATAGGTGCATTGGGGCACTCCTCACCTCTGGGGCTTTCCCCACCATGAGCCCCCCTCCCCCCACTAGCGAAGAGTGGTCTAGCAGGGCAGGACTCAATGGAGGAGCACCTTGCTCCATCTAAACTCCTTTCATTATGGTGGATCCAAAGTTTGGATTGCTGTCCCCAAGGAGGTCCCATGGTGCTCTCAATCCTTCATGATCAATGGTCGGCGATGATGGGAGATGTAGCCAATCACCTGGAGAACCATAGATTTCCCACTTCTGGTTTAAAATACACTATTGTGTATTTTGTATCTTACCCTTCTCCACCATATTAGAACAATACCTTCATTAGACAGCCAAAATATCACAAAATAGTATGCAAGCTTTTGAGTTTCCCCAAACTCTTCATGAGGCTAGATAGTAAACAAAGCAATCTGGGTGGGGAGGGGAAAAGGCTGTTGGTGTCAAGCAAGCCACCCATGTCTGCATCTAGTAAGCTTTAGTCTGCAAGTCCCCCTTCCAAGAGTAGCACTGGAATACAGTAGCTGCCCTGTGATGTTGTGACCACCTTTATGGGAAATGCATCTGAAAGACAAAAAGTTTCGAGGAGTTAGTGGTCTGACACGGGGCCCTTCCTGCCTCTGTTCCTTCCCCCTCCCTCGCTCTTGTTAAGTTTTTTGATGGTTCGAGAACAGTCTTTGATGTTCTGAGAAGGTTGGGAGGAGATGAAGCCCCACATGCAGCTGCCTTAATCAGTTTGGGAGGATAGTGCTGGGTACCTTCTTTCATGTTGGACATTGCTTTGAGAAAGTGAGGCATCGGGAGGGGGTAGCTAATGGATGAGCTGCATGTAGCCAGTCTGGCAAGCTACATAGGTTATCTATAAAATCGGATGGTTTGGGCAGAGTTTCTTTGAAGCTCATGCATGGACTGATAGGTCTTAGGGCTGTGCAAACTGAGGCTACTGGGGGAGTCGTTTTGCTGCATCTTGAGGGCTTCCAAGTGGCAGATTGAAGTGCTTGCTTGGTATGTATACAATGCTTGCTGTTATAGAATAAAATATTTAATCTTCTCACTCACTTGTGTATTTTGTATTGCTTCTGAATCTCATTTTAAAAGAACCATCCTTGCCTTGGGCCAGACAACACCATAAGGTTACCCAATAAGTTCAGTGCTCTAGCCAGCACATGAACTAAATGGGAATTTTGTTTATTTATCGGCAGATATGTGTAGCGGATGGCGCTGTGGGTTAAACCAGAAGGTCAGCGGTTCAAATCCCCGTGATGGGGTGAGCTCCTGTTGCTTGGTCCCAGCTCCTGCCAACCTAGCAGTTCGAAAGCACATCAAAGTGCAAGTAGATAAATAGGTACCACTCCGGCGGGAAGGTAAACAGCGTTTCTGTGTGCTGCTCTGGTTCGCCAGAAGCGGCTTTGTCATGCTGGCCACATGACCTAGAAGCTGTATGCCAGCTTCCTCGGCCAATAATGCGAGATGAGCGCCGCAACCCCAGAGTTGATCACGACTGGACCTAATGGTCAGGGGTCCCTTTACCTTTACCTTTACCTATGTGCAATCTAAGTAAGCATATCCTCTGGGTGGGTCACAAATTAAAAATCATCATCATCAACAACAAAAATCCAATCAAAACTAAAAACAATAAACAGAAAAGGTAGCCTGTAAAACAAAGAACATCATAAATACAGCACAAGTCAATAAAAATCCAGGTCTTTCAACTAGCACTCTAGCTAAGTGTACTAACAAAGCTCACTGGCTTTTGAATCTCCCTTTATGAAAGTGCTTTGCATCTGAAAACTATCTTCAGCTCAGCCATTGATCAGAATGTTCAAGCACCTGGTCCACATTAGCAGTCCAAAGCATCTCCATCTCCATCCAAAAGCATCCAGGGTCTCTCAGGGTGCCCAGATTTTCACACAAGCATATTTTTTTTCTCCATCCCCTTTAACATCAGGGAGTACTCTGTCCATGCATGTATTCTAATTGTATACATAAAACATTGTCTGACACAATGTTATCTGACAAGGTGCAATTATCTGACAACGTTGCAGAACATGCTTGTGGAATCTCCTTGTGCATTTCCGAGCTCCATCTGCACACCAGAGCCCCTGGATCTGGACAGGAAAGCTATAATATATATATATATATATATATATATATATATATATATATATATATGCTTATAATAGCTATTTTCTGTTGACTAGCATCCTATGTTTTCTGTGAACTAATTCTCCAAAAGCCAATCTGTATGTAGAATACACATGTAGGATGAAGGTTTCAGCTGACCTGGGGAAACTCCAAGGTTTGGGGGAGATATTTAGGGGCATAGCTGTCAACTTTCAGATTTGAAAATAAAGGATCAGCAGTCTTACCTGTCCCGGGGACAGTCTATGGTATATCTAACAATCCAGGATAGCAGCGGGAAACAGCGCTGGAATAAGGGAGTTTCCTGCAAAAAAAGGGAGGGTTGACAGCTATGTTTAGGGGACAGGGGGCAAAAAAAGTTGAAAAATCCAAGAGTGGGAGAATGGAATGAATGAATGAATGAATGAATGAATGAAGGCATGGCTGATTGGTTGGAAAATTATACAGAAACATTCCACACATATATTGAACTATTGGGGGGGGGGGAAGAGATTGCTGTGGTCTACATAAATTCTCTCTCTCCAGGCTGTCTGTCCAGTTGGTGGGGGAGTGTGTGTTCCTAGTGTTGGGAAATAGGAACACATTACAGATTCTGCTGGCTTACAACCTAGCTGCCCAGCAGTCTCCCTGATAGAGCTGGTCTCGGGGGCAGTATTGAGGGTTCCCAGACGGCTGGCTGCCATGACATCCCAACATGTCACTGGCCCAACCCATGTGGCTGGCCCAACTTTGGACCTTGTTTTCTTAACTGGGCAGGAAGAGGGTGCTCTGAAAGTGGGGGATATTGACACCAGTCCTTTGTCATGGTCAGAACACTTCCTGTTGAGGTTTAGGCTTTCAGCACCTCCCCCTCCCCTGCAGAGGTAGAGTGCCTATTAGACTGGTCTGCCCTCTGAGGCTGATGGAGCCAGTGGGCTAGACCTGGGGTAGCCAATGTGGTGTCCTCCAAGAACAGAAGAAGAAGAAGAAGAAGAAGAAGAAGAAGAAGAAGAAGAAGAAGAAGAAGAAGAAGAAGAAGAAGAAGAAGAAGAAGAAGAAGAGTTTGGATTTGATATCCCGCTCTATCACCCGAAGGAGTCTCAAAGCAGCAGAAAGGAGTCTCCTTTCCCCTCCTCCCCCACAACAAACACCCTGTTAGGTGGGTGGGGCTGAGAGACTTCAGAGAAGTGTGACTAGCCCAAGGTCACCCAGCAGCTGCATGTGGAGGAGTGGAGACACGAACCTGGTTCCCCAGATTACGAGTCTACCGCTCTTAACCACTACACCACACAGCCATTGTTTGAAATTTGTATTTCTCCAAATGTTGCAGTGCAGTTTTCCAGCTAAGTAATGTGTACAAAAACGCTCTTACTCAGATATAGAGTGCATATATTAGTAGAAGTAAAATGCAAAAATGCATTATATTAGGGAAAATTCATTTTCAAAAGTGTATACATTAGGCAAAATGAATGAGGGGAGTTGAATCCAACGACATGAGGAGGGGACTATGTTGTCTACTTCTGGACTAAAATCCAAATGAAGAGGCAAAAGGTTTTGACTCTGCCTTCTTTTTGCATGGCACACGAGCTGAAAAACCACCAAGGTAGGAAAGTCTGGTTTTCAGGATTCTTAAGAATACGGTTCCTGCATCAAAATATTTTTGTAGGTCTAGCTTAAAGTGTAATGACTCTACAGTGTCCTCAGCGCTGTGCTGTGCTATGCTTGATTGCAGCTCAATAAAATAAGGATATCTTAAGATATACTGACTCTTAAAGGCATAATTGAAAAATCATGAACCCAGTCAGTGAAACTCACATTTATAGAATTTTCCATTATCTTAGGAGCTGATGTATTTTTTTTTTGCTAGATTTAATGGGAGAGTTCATAATTCAATTCATTTTTTTTAATATGATGATTTTGCTAGCTGCAAAATTTACAATCTATTTAGGGGACTCTTAACTAGTACATTCTATTCAGTGCTCCAACCAGCTTAGCAAATAGGCATTTTTAATGGAAAACAAATAGAGGGATTTGCCTGCCCAGGGTCTAAGAAGGCCTTTCCATCAACAAAGGTTCTATTTATCCAGTACATGAAGAGACAGATTCCAGGGAGATCACAACTCAGTGTTGCCCCCAGAAATTCCCAGGTTCAATCCCTGCCATCTCCAGTTAGAAGCATCTGGTAGCAGGTGAGAGGGGAAAGCACCTGACTGAAAATAGAGGAAGGAGAGAAATTCAGGGCAGTTTGCATTTAAATTTTTGAGTTCCCTGGATTTTGTGTTGCAGATCTCCAGCCCCAAAACGTGCACAGCAGTGCATAGATTGAGGGCAAGTGTGGTTGCGAACACACATTCTATTCTAAAATCAGTATATGATAGCTCAAATGATAACATTACTTGAAACCATTTTCTTAAAGAGTCAAACAAAATGAAGATGATTAAATTTTTGATAGAATGGCCGCTTACCCAGCCCAGTTACGGTAAGGTGCGGTGGCCCCTCACTCCCCTGGGCGGTGTAGACCTCCTCCATTGTGACCAGCTGTTTGGGCATTCCCTGGCTGGCCACTAGGGATGATGGGATAGCCTACCATCCACAAATGCAAATGCCCTGTCAGGGGCAAGCTAGTGGGCAGAGTCTGGGTGCCGGACTGGAGTGGAGAAGTCTTCACTCTGGTCCACCTCCTGGCCATAAAAGCCGGCTGTGCCCGGGCATAATGGGACCGCAGTCAGATGAAGAGCATTTGGAGCACTTGGCTGAAGAGCAGCTGGGGATCATTTGATTTATTAATTACTAATTTACGTCAATAAAGGAATTAAAAATGTTAACCATTTAAAAGAAGCAAATGAGAGCGAGAACGTGTATGACTGGAGCAGGATTTCTGTTGTATTTGCTAAACATACATGGACTACTGAACTCTGTTCACCACTGCCAGGCAGGGAAGATTAACATGTGGAAGCCTGGAGCTAAAAAATTCAGTGTGGGGCTGTTGATGATCTGATCACACTTGAAAGTGCCTGATGAATTAGGCATCAAGATCGGCATGATGAGCAGGGCTTATTAACATGCACTCCCTGCCAACACACACACACACACACACACACACACACACACGAGATCTATGTATCCCTCAACATACTCTTTGCCCAAAGGGTACAGAGGACTTCTGGGGGCCAGCCAGGCTTCTCTGCCAAGTTGGCTGTGCTGCAGCTGAGCTGAGATCTGTTTCCTCTGTGACCTTTCGCTGAGTGGCAAGCGGGGATTAGCACAGATGAAAAGACCTTAAGATCTCTTTCTCTCTCCTTTTTAACGTTGTGGTTTAATTTGAAGCGATATATTGCAGGAGAGCTAGAGGCATGAGGCTCCAAAAATGAGATTTAAAGGGCCACTGAACACCCCCCCCCCAGGCCTTGAGCTACACAATTCAAGAGCAGGGATTGAGGCCACAGCATGTACCCAGTGTCCATACCCTAACAAGGATAGGGTTGAGTGGTCCTATGCAAAGATATGAATCTGAGAAGCTAGCTAAATAAAAAAATTCCTTCAGTAGCACCTTAAAGACCAACTAAGTTTTTATTTTGGTATGAGCTTTCGTGTGCATGCACACTTCTTCAGATGCTAGCTGTGAGATTGCTTTGCTGTGCACCCATTTGTCTTCCTATAAGCATAAAAATGTGAAGCTGTAGTCATGCTACAGTTTGGGCCACCACTCCCTGTGGCAATTACACCATCCGTGAACCTGTGGCCTTTCATACTTTTTTTTTTTTAATCCAACACCCATTGCCGCACCAAAATGGATGGAAAACAATCCAATAATTCTGTAGGAGATTGTAGTAAAAATGCAGTGCGCTCAACTTATGCAATAGCTACCAACCCACATTGAAAGATTAGGTTCTGCAGTACTCTATTCTGGGGAAGAAGAAAAAAACCCTTAATCAGTAAGGATACCCCTGTGGGTACACACTGAAGGAAACACATTGGCCCCTTAAACCAGTGAGGTAATCAGATAGAGTTTCAAAGACTCCCACTGGATCTTAAATCATTACTGCTGGCGTGGGGAAACTGTGGCTCTCTAGTTGTTTGACTCAAACTCCCATAAACCCCAACTAGCATGGCCAACAGCCAGGAGGATAACTGGTTGGATATTTTCTACTGACCCAGAGGGCCGGGTTTCTCTCCCTGAGCAAATGTTTCTGGCTTCCAGTGGTCCCCACTTGTTTTCATAGCAGCGACAAAAATAAATTAAAGTAGACATCATGCTAAGGTGGGCATATAAATTTAATCTTCACTGCTCATCCCAACTGCCCATTTGATTTTCTCAGTGCAGAAAGTATTGATCTGATGTGTAGAGATCTTTCCTCTTCTACTTAATTCAGGAGGGTTCTGGAAGCCTCTCTGTGTGAAAGAATCTTCATGACATTTGGGCTATTCCTTCAGAGAAGCTGTTATCTCTTTCTGTAAACGTCTCGGTGACTATAAAAGTAAGCCTAGAAGGAGCCTGGGTATCACTTTCTCTTTTCCTTCTTGTGTGGTGTTCTGTACGTAGTATGCTTAGTGTTAAGATTTAGACTTAAAATAAAAGTTATTGCAAGTTTAAGTTGAGTCTGCTGCAACTGAATTTCTTATGGACAGTGCCAATCCTGAATGTATTGGATTTGTGACCATTATGACCATTTGCCTTCAGTAGCAATAAAGCTCCGCTGGATGAAATAAAGTTGTCTCTGGCCTATTTTGGGGGAATTCTATGACGTGTTTAAGTTTTTACTCTGCTAACTTTACGTTGAGGTTCTATTTGGGATCAATATTGAGTAGAATTCCATTACGCCAACACCCTGATGAGGGTGCACATCAACCCTTTCCTGCTTTTAGACCAGGCATCCCCAAACCGCGGCCCTCCAGATGTTTTGGCCTACAACTCCCATGATCCCTAGCTAACAGGACCAGTGGTCGGGGAAGATGGGAACTGTAGTCCAAAACATCTGGAGGGCCGAAGTTTGGGGATGCCTGTTTTAGACTGATTGTCTGCTAGAGAGCAGGCAGTTACACCACCTTCCACTTATTTGCAGAAATCAGTTGAGAAGTGGAAGGGGGGTGGCTCTGTGCCCTGAGAGAGTGTGGGGTAGCCACACCCACCTGTGGGGTATAGTGCCTAGAAGGCTGGACAAGATGAATGGGGCTCTCAGACTGAACGCAGCTACCCACCTGTTTTAAGCATCTGCCACCCCACCCCAACTCAGGTCTTTTCTTATGTTTAGGAATTGTTTTCCTGTTCAGCTGCAGATTGTGAAGTTTTTATAATGTATTCATCATTTTCTGGTTTATTTTTTTAAAAAAATTGCTTATATCATCTTGGGATACTTGTAAACCATTTAGCATCCTCTCCCCTACAAACGTTTAGACGTATGCAAATTATCTAAATAAATGTTGGGAGTTGGACTCCCAACAACATCTGGGGGGGGGGGAGACAGGCCTTTGCCTTTCAGGCTTTTGTGCTAATGGAAAATCCCACCATTCACTTTGATGCAAACTTAAAATGCTCATTCAGTAGATACATTCCTCTGAGTATATGTTTTTTATCACTTTGACAGAATTTACATATATCTTAGACTTCAAGTTTCCAAGAACTATGAAAAATTATTGCAAAGTATTGAGTTAATCCATTTGGTATTATGTTCCCATCCGGATTTCATTTATATTTGAAGATTTATTCCAGTGCTGAGCCTTATATGGCCATGTGTGACCGAGGTCCGTCCCCCCTCTATTTGATAGTGGCCTGTTGTTGTGGACAGCTCACTAAGTAGACAGATCTGCATCCAATTCAGCTTTAAGAAACATGATCCCTGTTTCATTTTACGGGGCAAATGAGCACAAAAGCCACTCCAAATAATGTGTTGGCTTAATTAGTGTGAAAACTGCTTCTTATAATCTCTGAAATTCATATAATAACAACAGACGGGGCCTTCTTCTCTGGAATCAGCTTGAACAAGTTATGTTGCAAAGTTATTAATCTGTTACAGATAGCATTACAGGGAACAAGAAGGAGCTGCTACAAACTGTTGCACAGCAGAGTGCTTCTGTTCAGGATTCCACCTGCTTCATTCCATCATGGTTATTTTTCTCTTTGTGCCTCATCCAAGGGAGGTGTTTAGGGGGAAAGCCACAGGAGGATGGGCCTTTTCAGTGGTGGCTCCCTGTTTGTGGAATGCTCTCATCAGGAAAATGCACCTGTTGCCATCACTGCCATTTTTTAAAGCTCCAGACTGACATTTCTATTTACTCAGGTCTTTGTTAGTTAAGCTAGCCTTTGTTCGGGTGCTCATCTTTCAGTGGGGTGGGGTGGGGTAGGACTTGCCCTAATTGTGTTATGGTATGAGCATTTTAAGGATTTTGTATTGTACAGGGAATCCAGTCTTGTGGATCCGGTGCTGCTAAATGGGGGTGCCTGGAGACAGTCCTGGATAGGCAGGTGAAGCAAATGTGTTTGGAGAGCTTGAAAGTGGGATCAGATCTCACTACACCCTCAGTTCTATTGTCAGGAACTCAGTGGGGTTAGATTTGGAACTGGGCTCTGAAGAAATCTAGCTACACGACACAGCCCAAATCCAGGACGCCATCTTCCAGGTCTGCACCACCATGTGTCATGTGACCCACGTGAAATTGTGGGCCCCCCCAAAGTGCTTTCTTTGGGCACAGCACCCAAAAATGCAAGTTTTGGGGTGCCACACAAGACTGCTATCCCCCCCAAAGTACCATGCCTGAAAAACATGCTGCCCAAAATTGTGAAATCACGGCGACCATTTGGGCCATTGTCATCTCGCAAGAAAAAACAGTTGTGTACTTTCTAAACTAATTTGTTTATTGTAACAAACATTAGCATACTCCTGGGTTTCCCCCCTAAAAGAAACTCTTACGTGTTTTACAATAGTATCTAGAATTTCCTGTGATATATATAGACACAAAACACGAATTAATATAAACATTAGAGTTGTAATTTAAGGGAAGGAAGGCTTGTTAAGTATTCTTTGACAACACAGGCAGCCTATCAGCTATGTGGTAAGACCACAGAGCTGGAAAGAAGACTCTGACTTAACACCCATACTTCATGCGATAATGCAAAATAATACCTAGATACTCTTTGCATCATGCTAAAATCTCTGTATTAAGCCCAGGCTTGCACATGAATACATCTCGACTTTATTTTAATGAAATATGTCTCTTAGATGCAATAAAAACAACACATTTCTTCAACTTCTAATGTTATTTTACTTCCCTTTCAAGGCTGACGGACGCAAAACTTTTCCCATGCCAATATGATTTTGCTTCCGTACACTTAACACATAAGAAAGAAGCAGAAAGTGAAATTTTCGGATAGAAACGCAATATAAATTGTAGCCCCTTTCATGTGTTCCAACCTCTTATTGGGGAGAAGGAGAGGTGAGCTGGGACTGTGCTGAGCGGCAATACCCCATAGGAGCATAGAAAGCTGTCTGATGCTAAGTGAGGCCAATGGTCCATCTAGCTCATTATTATCTATTACTGACTGACAGTGGCTGTCCAGGATTTCAGACAGGAGACATTCCCAGCTGTATCTGGAGATCCTGTGGATTTAACCTGCAACCTTCTGCATACAAGGCAGATACCTACCACTGAGCACATTCATCTGGCCACACCCCTGGCATTGGTGCATTCCATTAACATTATCAGGCCTCTAGACAGTCAAAATCTTGGGGGGGGGCACCTCACAAATTATCTCCTAATACTCCAAAATATTCTACTAGGAGCTGGAGTTGGCGGAAACTCACACTAACTCACTATGTGTCGCAGAAGCGCATTGGGACAGAGAAGTTATGGATCATCCCGAGGGGCTCTTCACTTGAGGGGGACGAACACTGCTGCCTGTTGTTTTCCAAAGTTGGTTACGAAGACCAGCGCGATACACCAACAAGTAGATAAGCAGAACAAAGGAAAAGGAGCCCTCTTACCATTTAGAAACTTTAATAATCACAGCGAGAGAACAAAGAACACATCTCCTAAAAATGGCGGCGCTCCCAATTAAGGATCGCACCCCCTTCCGTCCCTATTAATCTAGGTCACTTCTACCTCTTGTAATCTGAGCTTGTACCCTCTGTGCTTTCTGTGCTCTCCATGACTTTGGAGAAGGGTGGTGGTGAATGCTTTCCAGAGACTGTGAATCTGTTAACCCTCTCTCCCCCAGTGCTGCTTCTCCTAGCTGTTCCCCATCCATTTTTTCCCAGTTTCTGCCTTCTGAACTATGTCACTCTGCAAACCACTGTTCCAAATCTATACTGCCCTCCTGCTCCTGGGAAGATTCAGGAGCAGGAGCAGTGGGAGGGGGTGGCTCCCACTATTCCTCCTGGTGCCCATAGGTCAGTGCCTACTCACACACTGTTATCAAGTACCTTTTTTTGGTGGTGCATTTCCTCTTTGCTGATGCTGCCTAAGTTTGCATCATCATGGCACTGGAAGAGGCCATTCTCTCCTTGACAACAGTAACTATGTTGGGTGTTTTCTCATCCCAGCATGTTGGTGTGACGATTGTGCTTCCAGTCCTAAGGTCTAGGCCAAACTATAGTCTACTGGCCTCCCGGGGGACCTCCACAAGCAATGCCATGATGAATTAACCCATACAGACCCAAATGTTGGGAGATAGTGTGAGAGAGGGTGCATTAGACAAAGGCCTGGGCTCTGCACGCCCTCGCCCTGAGCCACAGTCATAGCATGAGCAGCAGAAACAGTCTTATGAATAGCATTTAACTTGAATTTGTAGCAAACTGCTGCTTTTATCATAAACAATTGCCAGATGGTATAACATTATCTTTCCTCTTCCCCCTCTCCCCACTCTTCTTTCACAAAAGCAGCATTAATTGCAGAGCAGCCCAGGGCTCCACTCTGCTCATCAGTGTGATAACACTTCATGACCCTGATTAGCCGTCAGTCTACTCAATTAAAAAGATCATTTAGACATTCACCCAATCATTTGCCTATCGAGCCACCTGGGCCTCAACCAGGGGCTCCCCATTTTTTAACATTCTCTTGCCCTCTCACATCTCGCCTCATTTTTCTCTCTCTCCTCCTCCTCCTTTTTTTTTATATATAAAAAAACATATCTCCAAAAGACGTAATTGAATTAAATAAAGCGTCTCAGGGGCAGCTGCAACATCTGCTGTTTGTGGTATGTCAAGCCTTCAGCATTAAAAACAGTTACATATGCTCCAAATTAGCAGGTCGCAGAGATGAAACAGTCGATGATAGTGTTTTTGTGCCAGCATGAGAAGCAGCTCACAGCTGTGTGCAATTTACAATTAAAGGCTTTATCAGAGCTCAATTGTACTAGTGAATCAAGTGGTGAGAGGTCAGTTAGTGAATTAGACCAATTAGAGCTTGTACAGTTAAATTATCTGTCTTATTACCTACTGATAAAGAACCGTGTCAGAGGATGAGGCTGGATGTACTTCACTAAGTGATCCTAGAAATTCCCTCGCCCCATTCACACACACACCCGCAACCTTCCTGTTGTAATGGAACTCTATAGGTCTGCAACATCAAAGTTCTGATGACACAAAGAAATTACAGGTGACATTTTCTTTCTTTCCTCCAAATTTGCAAACGCACGTACGTGAAGGCAAGTTTAAAGTAGCTCAAGCAAAGTCAGCTGGCTGATGATGATGGCACAAGATTGTAAACGTTGGCAGAGCTCCAGGGGGTATTTATCTGCGCTTAGGAAGTACAAACTCGGAAAGTTAACTGTGGGAAAATGTTATGCTTCTAAAGACATTTTTAATTACTAGGAATTGCCCGTTGCACGTCTCTTTCTCTGTGTTGAGAATCAAAGGGAAGAGGTGGGGATGGAAGGAGGGAGAAGAGAAATGAGGCGGAGGGAGACGAGAACTTAGCAGAGACATTGCCAGGTCTTCGGTTCCCAAACCAGCAGAATGTAACCAACAAGCTTCTAGAACATGGGAACATTGGAAGCTGCATCGTGCCAAGTCAGACCATTGATCCATGTAGCTCTGTGTTGACTTCTCTGACTGGCAGCACCTCTCTGAGGTTTCAAGATTTTCCCAGCCTTACCTATAGACACCAGGAATTGAACCTAGGGATGTCTATGTGCAAGGCAGAGGGACCTCCTACTTACCGTAGCTGTGGTCCTTTCCCAGAGATTTCATGGAAGAGATTGGACACATGAACAAATATTTAAGCAAGGGAAATATTATGTTCCATTATTAACATGACTGGGGTTTTAAGAAGTACATGAATAGGATCAGAACAAGTAGGATCGGGCCCTTTTCAGAGAATCCTACATGCTGTTATTCCTAGTAGCTCCAGCATTGTACAATGGACGCTCGGGTTGCGAACGTGATCCGTGCGGATGGCATGTTTGCAACCCGCAGCGTTCGCAACCCACAGCGCCGCATCTGTGCACGCACGGTCGTGATTTGGTGATTCTGCGCATGCATGCGTGCCGAAACCCAGAAGTAACCCATTCCGGTATTTCCGGGTTCGGCGCGGTGCGCAACCAGAAAATGCGCAACCCGAAGCATCTGTAACCCGAGGTATGACTGTAATATATTTTTCCCCTCCCAATGGATTAAAGGGGCAGCCGTTCTGCCACAGTGTCTCATAGTCTTGCTGCAAAAACCATACAAGCATACAGTAATAATTAGGATGCATGGTAACAATCAATGCAGACCTCCATGTGTTGCCTTTCAGCTAGAGCTGCTATTTTCTGAGCACATACATGAGCAAATGATTTGGAGTGCTCCATTATCTTCTTTCAGAGTGGCTAAAGTTTGCCTTTCCTTTACGTTACATGGTACGTAACAGAACTCGCGCGGCGTTCTCTCAGAACCTTGTGTTTTCCATATTCCTAAATGTTGGAGCATACAGAGCAACTCCTCCTTGTTATTCTTCCTGCATGCCTTCTCCAGAGCAACCCTAGGAGCCAATCCTCATTGGCTGACTCACCTCCGTTCACTCTGATTGGCTCTAATCAGCTAACAAGCTCCCCGTTCATTCCGATTGGGCAGCTCTGGGATGCTGAAAACGCAGGCGCTGCTGGGATTCTGCTGCAGAAATAGTAATGGGATTTAACCCCCCTGCAATCCCAAACCACAACCTCTTCCTAGCTCAGTATGGTCTGAATGACGGGTACCCTATGTGGTGCCTACCAGGCAGTGCTGGATTTATGTATAAGCTAAACAAGCTATAGCATAGGGCCCCACTCAATTGCCCCCCTCCCAAAAAAAAATCAAAGGAGAAAAAAACTGGATGTACATTTTCAAAATATAAGATAAAAAAACAAATAAAATAAAACCTACATACAGCAACAGTGTTTTGTGTTGTGTAGACTCCTATGATGTAAGTAATGGGCCCCCAATCATTTTAAGTTAGAGCTTAATCATTATTTCACTATTAATATACTTCTTAATTATATTTCAGTTCAACAATTATTTTGATAAAACACATATTTCGTTATGTGCAAATGGCTTTAGATACCTATTAGGTCCATAAATTATCACATAGGCTATGTTCAACCAAAAAAAAAAACTGTGACAATTTGTTGTTGACAAAGGACAGCTGGACATATAAAGGACCCCATTACCTTCAGTAGCTTAGGGCCTCATCAAACCTAAATCCGGCCCTGCTACCCGGTGTTGTTCCCATCAACCCTAGTTAGGCTCAATAGTGGACAGGAGAGGCCCTGCTCTCTTTTAAGTCTGGAAACCTTAAAGAGAAACCAGCAGATGCTTTGCTTGGAAATTAAACAAAGGGTCTGCTGGTTTCTCTTTAAGGTTTCCAGACTCAAAAGAGAGCAGGGCAATTAAAGGCACAGAAGTCCTGTCCACTATTGAGTCTGGCAACCCTAGCCCTAGTCAGTTTAGCCAATGGTATAGGATGATGGGACCTGCAGTCCACAACATCTTGAGGACATTGTGTTGACTACCCTGATCTACACAGATTGAAAATAGCTCTCCAAGTTTGTAGACAGATGTCTTTCCCAGCCTTTAGTAGAGATGCCAGGGACTGGGATCTTTTGTATTCAGAGCAAGTACTCCACCACTGAGCTGCAGATCCTCTTAAACTGATGGTCATAGAATTTTCTTTCACTTTGAATCAAATAAGCTGAGCACTCCATCCCAGATTGCATAACTTGGGGGTGGTCAGGGATGGGGAAACAAGTCAAATAAAGCTTTCTAAAACAGTGAAACTGAATAGGGTGGGAATAGGTAACTTTGCTGCTCACTCTGAGCAGCATTAACAGCTCCCAACACGTTAAGATAATGCTACACACTCTTAAATGATAAGTTACAGTCTAAAGTCCTTAGGTGAACAATCATTTTTTTTAGTCTTGCCTTTGACAGAGTCCTGACAATTGATAATCACAAGTTTGCAATTATTGCCCTGCTCTGCTTCAGCACAGTTTTTTTGGCATAGCAACGCTTAATTATTTGCACAAAGCCTCCCAAACAAATGGATGACACATCAGGCTCGGTGCCACATGGCGCCGTGCGCTCACTTGGTGTGGGATCTGCACCCCGCTCTGCCATCCAGTCTCCCGCTAAAGTTCCAGTGCTTCACAACCAAAACCAGAACATAAAGGCTAAAATAGAATGTGGGAAATGTAATCTTATCTTTGGATGCAAAGCCGACTCCCAAGTTTCAATCAGACACTCATGTCACCCAAGTACAGATTGTGGTGGCATCAGAAAAAAATATTGGAGCAGAGGATTCAGAAAAGGGAAAGCACATGTAGACATGTATGTCTTTGTCCTACATGTTAGATTTCCGAAAAAAGAAATAACAGGGCATTTCAAATTAATACTTCAACTCTAAATATTTTTTAGCTGATATTAGCCCAATTTATTTTGATTGTGTTCACCTTTTCAAAGTGCTTAGGATTCCACCCTTATTTTAAATTTCCTGTTTGGGATTCTATTTTTTACACACACCCACACCATATTTCCCCATGTATAAGACACCCCTTATTTTGGGGGACTCAAAATTAAGAAAACGCTCAGTTGTTTTTGGGGAGAGTTGCCCAGAGCTGTTGAGCTTTTTTGGGGGGGGGTTGATGAAAATCGCTCACCTGCATGAACATCGCGATGGCTGCTTATTGTCTGTCCCCTCACCGGCAGAAGCCGCCAATCACCTGTCCAATTTACGCAGAAACAGCCAATCAACAACAGCCCTTGCCACAGCCACCAATAACATGCCCAATAGCCAATGACAATCTCAGGCTCACGGCAGCAGCCAATCACACATCCCCCCTATGCATTATCCATGTATAAGACAGCCCCATATTTTTTAACCTTATTATATATATATATATATCCCTTGTCTTATACACGGAAAAGTATGGTATATGGGGAAAGTGCCCTTCAAGTACGAATGGAGACCCAGCAATGAAGTTGTAAGGAGGATGGATCTCCTTACTGGGGGAGTGTACTGAGCCCCTCGCCCCATCAGGCATTTATGTATGCAGAGAATAAGAATCATAGCTAGAAGGGACCTTGGAGATCCCGGAACTCAATTCAGAAGAAATAAAACCAAAAAGTCCTGTATTCTATGCAAGGATGCCGGGGTGTGCAGAAACAGCTGCCAACTAACTCTCACCTGAAAGCACCACTTGTGAATATTGGCACATTTATTTATTTATTTTTATTTTTATTTATTTATTGAATTTATATACCACCCTATACCCTGAGGGTTGTCCACATTGCTGTTGCAATTTGCGTGTTAGTAGCAAACCAGAAAGCGGGGGGGGGGGGTCCTTTACAGAGTTACTGTCAATGTTTAAACATATTAAAGTGATGCTGTTGCTTCTTTGCCCCAGCTTTGCTAAGGGTGCCGTTTCGCTTTTCCTGTCTCTTTACTAATTTACATAAATGCAGTTGTTTCTTTGTGGTAGGCACATCTCCAGAGCTTCGTGCGGCTCATGAAAAATTAATCCGAGATCCATTATTATTTGTGCGCTGTGTTAATAATGGATTAGATGTGCAAACAGCCTGGCTGCGGATGGAATAGGTGGGCACACTTTGGCTAGACCAGTCAAAGCTGCTGCTGAGACTACCCTTTTATGACATGTAAGAGTCTAATGCTTATTGGTTTGCTCTTTTACCGGGGGCAGAGGAAGAGGACTTGGCATAAAGCAGTTGCATCCAAGAGGTACCCATCAAATGTGTTAGTGAGGATATATTTTGAGTATTGATCACAACACTCTCCCCTGGTGCATGGATGATTAATTCACTATTAACTCCTAAGCTATGACTAAACCGAAGAATACATTTTAATAAGTGGCAGTACTTCCTCTAAAGTGCAGGCTGTAATATAATGCTCAATATCAGTCAAGCTGCCTGGAGCACTGTGTATTTATGTCTTCGATATGCACGGACAGGAAGTTCGTCCTAAAATGTAGGCCATTAAAAATTATTTCTTCATTTGCCACGAGTTCTTCTGCTTGGGGTGTGAGATTATTCAACCCTCTGCTTAGGGCATTGTTTAGGCTCAGAATGCCCTCAGAGCCTACCAAACCCTCTGATGTTCACAGAAGGGGTTCTAGTGAGTCTGGATAGCTCAGTTGGCTAGAGCAGTGTTTCTCAACCAGTGTGCCTCCAGATGTTTTGGGACTACAACTCCCATCATTCCTGACCACTGGTCTTGCTAGCTAGGGATGATGGGAGTTGTAGTCCCAAAACATCTGGAGGCACACTGGTTGAGAAACACTGGGCTAGAGCATGGTGTTGATAACGCCAAGGTTGCAGGTTCAATCCCTGTATGGGACAACTGCATATTCCTGCATTGCAGGGGGTGGACTAGATGATCCCCAGGGTCCCTTTCCAACTCTACAATTCTGTGATTCTTCTCATCATAGGCTATCCAGACTTAGCAGCTATTATGTTTCTTTGCCCCCTTTACCGTTACAGAAGCCCTCGCAATTCTGTTCCTCTATTCACAGAAACAATTTGGTTTGATTTTGCCCTCATCTAGGACATGTCTACTTCCTAAACATTCTTAAGATTTCACTGCATATTGTTTTATAACCCTTATCAGCTTTTAGATTAATTTCCAAATTTGTGTTTAGCCTCATCTTGTGATTTTATGCTGAATTTTGCTTCTATTGTTTATTGCATTTAAAGGTGTGTTATTCCTTGCTCATTTTGTTACAGCCCAGCCTAGAAATACTGTTACTGATTAAAATATATAAACAGAACAGAACACCATTTTTTTCCTGCTCAAATGGCAATGAAGAAAATTTCTAAATTCTAAAGAAACCTTTTTCCTGCATAGAAAACACCAGAATTCAATCCATCTAATGATCATGCTATGGCTTTAATTAAACCAACAGATTTCACTTGATCTCTTTTTACCTTTAATTTAAAAATGTACCTATCTTGAACTAATGAGTCATCAAGTGGTCGTAATAATTTCTTCTCTAATGCTTCTCAATGGCCTCCATTTGAAACTGAAAAGTAAATGTTATATATGTTACCAAATGGTCAGACTGATATGAGTTTTGTGATGAAATGTCACCTGGCTAGAACAATATTCTTGTTCCTAGAGTTGAAGTAGGATAACACTGGTTATCTCCCTTGCCCTGAAGTAAATGTGTTAGGTCTTCCCAACCCAGGGAAGGGAACTATTATGCCTTAAATAACCTGGCTGTGCAAGCTCTGCAGAGATAAACTCTGCATCTCTCTCTTGCCATTAATGGACAACAATTGAGGTCACATCTTTACCTGATGTGTTGGTGGGAGATCTGTGATTAATTCTCCACAGGAGCAATTCAGATCAGGACTGTGGCTGCTTGAGAAGGGGGAGTTAACTACACACACACACACACACACACACACACACACACACACACACACACACACTTTTCTCAGTGCTGAGGTCCTGATCCAAATCTCACCACCACCTGCAGCTGCAATTACCATCTAAATAACCCACTGTGAATGAAATCATGGATCTCTTATCATCTCATCTAGTTGTATCATAGGTGCCAAGTTCCAGATTGAAAAATCCAGGATCAGCAGTGCTGCAACACCGGAAGTCGCTTCTACGCACTTCCAGACATGCGTAGAAGCATAGCTGCCAAGTTCCGGATTGAAAAATCCAGGACCAGCAGCGGCGTGGCACCGGAAGTCGCTTCTACGGGACTTCTGGACATGCGTAGAAGCAACTTCTGGCACTCTGCCCATTTCCAAAATGGCCGCGGCGCCAAAAGTCACTTCTACGCATGTCTGGGCGTGTCTGGGCATGCGTAGAAGTGACTTCTGGTGCTGCAGACATTTTGGAAATGGGCAGAGCGGCACCAGAAACCTGGCCGCCAGCAGGAGCTGCTTACCGGGAGATTTACGGGAGAAAAATCCATTCGGGAGACCAGTGGGAAACGGTAAGAAAATACGGGGGTTTCCCGGGCAAAATGGGGTACTTGGCAGCTATGGTAGAAGCGACTTCTGGCGCTGCGGACATTTTGGAAATGGGCACAGCGGCATCAGAAGTCGCTTCTACGCATGTCTGGCACAGCACCAGAAGAACATGGCCGCTGGCAGGAGCTCCGTAGTCCGGGGGAATACGGGGTATTTTGCCATTCGGGACACCTGCGGGAAACGGTAAGAAAATACGGGGGTTTTCCGGGGAAAACGGGGTACCAAGCCTCCTTGGTTGGGGCGCCCGCCCTGTGGAACGCCCTCCCATCAGATGTTAAGGCGATAAATAAATATACAACTCTTAGAAGACATCTGAAGGAAGCATTGTGTAATTAATTTTTTTCATGTTTGATGTTTGATATTTGATCTTGTGTTCTTATATCTGCTGGAAGTTTCCCAGAGTAGCTGAGGCAACCCAGTCAGATGGGTGGGGTACTACTACAACTTATTATTATTATTCACAGGGCAGTAGTCAGTGAAACCAATAGTAGGTGGAACCGAAGTCACCTAGGGTTGCCATACATCCAGATATAGCTAGGAATTGGCTGTCCTTAACAGCTCAAAAACTGAGATTTTGCAACCCTACCAATGGCTGTCTGAGCCTGTTTCTGCGCCACCCTTCTCCCTGTTGAATTTTACTAAGGAGCAGGGAGCTGACAGCCAGTTCCACCCCCTTGAAAAGCTGTAGCTGAGCTTGGTGGGTAGAAGGACTTGGTATAAGATAGTTCCCCATGTTTCTTAGAATGTTTCTTAGAATACCTTCAAGCAAGTGAAACATTGGATCTACTGATCTCCCTTTTAGAGGGCCTTATTAATAAAAGGTTTTGGAACAATTATCTTAATAAGAGCTAGCGATGACATTATTAAGAACCAATTACCCTATCTTGTCTTTATATCTATAAATTAAAGCCTCGGCTTGTCTTTGTCTTACCCTCTACCATGACCAATTGTTTAGCAATTGACCTCTATCCTCATCTTAACTTATTCTATGCCATGACCTTTCAAGAAGTATGTTCTGAAGAGGATGAGTCATGGCAACAGGTCTCTAATAATATGGCTGTGGGGCCAGATTTTCTAAACAGAACAGATGTAGATGCCTAAATTGTATTGTTAAGGTCCTGAGGTTTATGGCAAATCTGGACACTTTTGGTCCTTCAATGTTAATCAGGGAGGTAAATACCACGGAATCCTTGACTTTTCCAGATAAAATAGCAAAGGGTCATCCACCTTGGAACTCTGGAGAAGTCATTAAAATCATTGTTCTGATTAACTTGGAGTGGTTCCTGAAAAGAGAAGTAAAAAATGCTTAGAAGATGATTAAATTGTTGCTGTAGTGTATAACCTGATTCAGTGGCTGAAACAATTGCACGGCACTCTCAGGATACCTGGGGTGAAGGAATGGAAACCATGAAGTTGGTGGGGTGGGATTTCAGGGTTCGAGTGTCATGGTGTTGGCTTGGACGACAGACCAACACATTTTTGTTAAGCAGTTGATTTATTGTGTGCAAAAAATTAAACATCTAGCTCATGGAAATCTCTCAGTCCTTTCTTTGGGTTCCTGGCAAACAATGATCTCCCACCCTCAACAGCAGCAAGACATATTAGTAAGGCTTTTGACAAATTCCCCTGCGATAGTTTTGTGGAGAAGCTGGTAACATGTGGGCTGGATGAGAAAACTATCAGGTGGATTTGAAGCTGGTTGACTGACTGAACCCAAAGACTGCTCACTTTAGTACGTGAAATGGGAGGATGGTGCCTTGTCCTTTTCCTCAGCCAGGAAAATGGCTAGGACTTCCCCTGTACACATTAACATCTAAAGAGGGAGCCCAACCCGAAGACCATCGAGTCCAGACTCTAAAACAGGCATCGGCAACCTCCGGCCCATGGGCCGCCCGTGAACCGAGCCGCCCGCTCGGCAAGTCCCCCGCACACTGCGGTAAACCGGCACAGCGCAGCACGGGGACTCACCGAGCAGCACCGGAAATCACATCTATGCAGCTGCAGAAGCGATTTCTGGCGCTGTGGACATTTTGGAAATGGGCAGCCAGCACCAGAATTTGCTTGTGTACAGCCGTGGGCATGCACAGAAGCCATTTCCGGTGTTTGGGACATGGGCAGCACGGCACCAGAAATCACTTCTGCGCCTGTGCGGCCCATGTCTGGCCCACGGACGATAGTCCATGGGAATCCTCCGGCCCACAGGCAGAAAACGTTGCCGACGCCTGCTCTAAAATTACCTAAATATACTATCGAAGGGCATGCTCTTGCACAGAAAATAAAACAAATGCCCTCATTTCTCCCATTCACTCCAAAGACCTGTGTGGTTCTGCAATGCCTAACTGTGTCCATGGATTTCTGAATGCATTTCAGCTGATGGTGCAATGCTGGTTTACTCCTTTTTGTGAGTGCTAATCTCCCTGTTCCATCAACAGTGAAATGTTGTGCATTTTTAATCAGAAGTTAGTCCCACTGTGCTCAGTGGAGCTTGCACCCAGCACAGTTTACATAGAATTGTTTATCTTTTCGATTACCATACTTACATAGCACCCTTTGCACAAGCCACAAGGTGGTTATCATCAAAATCAAGCAAGGGTTTTTTTTTTTTAAGGCAGCACAAAAATAGACTAACACAACCCATGTTGTTGTTATTTAGTGGTTTAGTCATGTCCGACTCTTTGTGACCCCATGGACCAGAGCACGCCAGGCACTGCCTCCCGCAGTTTGGTCAGACGACTCATGTTGGTAGCTTCAAGAACACTGTCCAGCCATCTCGTTCTCTGTCGTCCCCTTCTCCTTGCGGACCTTTTTTGGCAAGGTGATGTCTCTGCTTTTTAAGATGCTGTCTAGGTTTGTCATTGCTTTTCTCCCAATAAGCAGGCGTCTTTTAATTTTGTGACTGCTGTCACCATCTGCAGTGATCATGGAACCCAAGAAAGTAAAATCTCTCACACTACCCATAACATTTTTTTTAAAAAAATAAAACTCAAAAAAATGACGCAGCAACCTATAACAATTTATGCGGCAAGATGGGGTGTAGAGAAAGTACGAGCATTAAGATAGAGAATAGGAGAACATAACAAATGCCATGTTTCTTCCCTCAGATCTAAGCTTCTGTAGCAGATTTAACATGATGTTCCATTATGTGAAAGGCTGCTTTCTAAAAAGATCTAAAAATTGTTAATTTTGACTGTCAGTTACCACCAGAGCAGCTGCTGTTCGGTGAAAACCCACAAATACACTTTTTAAAATGAGAGTGTAATATTTTAAGGCTTTTTCAGGCACCTTCCCAGCCTTTGAAGACCTGGTAGGAGAGATTTAGACAAAGTGCATTTCTTCATAACCTTAAATTTTAAATATTACTATCAGAGGTTTGTTTTGTTTTGTTTATATATATATAAAATCAGTATATAATCTCAGTATAAATGGTGAGCATTTAAGGTCCCCAACCCTAATCTGCGAGTTGCCATCTGATTGGATTTTATTCTGATCCTGATCTGATTTTTGGATTCATTTTATTTATTGCCTGATTTTATGTTAATGTATTATACATTTGATGTTAGCCGCTCTGAGGCCGGTTTTGGGCTGGGAGGACGGGGTATAAATTATTATTATTATTATTATTATTATTATTATTATTATTATTATTACAGGAAAGTGGCAATGCAAAGTAGACTTAATTGTTTTATTGTGTAATTGTAATTATGAATGTTTATATTTTATTGTTTTTGTAATTAGTTTGTATACCTGTAAACTGCTTAGCAGCCTATTTTGATATTAAGCAATATGTAAATACAGACAGACAGACAGTATTTGACCTAACAATTTTTGTAGATTTCAAGATTTTCATCAACCATTCTTCCTTTGAGGGTCTTCTCGCCTCCTTCCATATCTGTGCATAGAGAATTCCCACTGTGCAATCAGGTATCCTTACACTGGGTTCCTCTAGCACAAGGCTGTCCAACTTCTGAGAGACTGAGATCTACTCAAGATCAACCAGGATCGACCACGGACATCCCACTCTACCGTAAGTCATTTGACTATGGCCCTTAGCTTGGGAAACACTTGCCTGCAAGTGCTCCAATTGGAGAACAGCCTTTACCAAAGGTATCATGGGCTTTGAAGACACTCAAACTCAGGACTCAAGGGAGAAACGTGCTAAGAGATCCAGCGCCGAGGGCCTTCTGGCGGTTCCCTCATTGCGAGAAGTGAGGTTACAGGGAACCTCGGTAGTGGCACCTGCTCTGTGGAACACCCTTCCATCAGATGTCAAGAAAATAAACAGATATCAAGGAAATAAGCAGCTATCCTATTTTTAAAAGGCATCTGAAGGCAGCCCTGTTTAGGGAAGTTTTTAATATTTAATGCTGTATTGTTTTAACACTCAATTGGGAGCTGCCCAGAGTGGCTGGGGAGACTCAGCCAGATGGGCGGGGTACAAATAATAAATTAGTAGTAGTAGTAGTAGTAGTATATTTGCTTGGCAAATCCACACCGTGATCAACTCCTGCCCGGAAACCTATGTCCCCACTGTGGAAGGACTTGTGGATCCAGAATTGGCCTCCACAATCACTTACGGACTCATTGTTAAAACCGTGTTTATGGAAGACAATCTTACTCAGCTACGAGTGGTCGCCAAAGAAAGGAAGGAAGGAAGTACTTAAAGTGGATTGCAGTGCTCTGTCTCCCTGTCACAACAAATCCACTCTTCTTCTTTTTCTAACAAAGAAAGTTTTCTGATTAGGAAAGTGATGGGAAAAAATGCACTGAAAGGTGTGGGATGAATGAATGATTAACAAGTTGACATGCAACACATGCAAGCAAATCAGGAAAAAATGTTCGTTTTCATTTAACTTAACATAAACAAATCAGAATGGATGCTCAATGAAGACTGGAGATAGTCTAACCACATAAGTTTCCATTGCCATCAGGAAGAGCCCATGACTAAGGCAGGATATGTGAATATGTTTGAAAAGTTATTTCTTCTTGTTTTCCCCCCTCTCTCCTTAAAACACACGCTCAAGAAAAAGATTTGACATCTTGCCAACAGAGGGCAACAGTCAAGCTACGACAAACCCACATCTATCATTTTTGTGACTTCCAATGACTTAGAAGGACACATAGAAAACCCTCATCTGCTTTTATGGATATGACTGTGTAATTGCAGTGTAATTATGGCAAACAACACAGCTCCAGAAAATTATCTTGGAGGAAAACAGCTGGTTCTCTTTAACAAACTGAGATGAAATCTTGTCACTTAAAATAAAACAAAATTCAAAGGGGGTAAAATACTAAAATATAGATACTGGTTATAAACAGACAAAACCAACAAAAGGACTTTTGAAAACAAAAATGAAAGAGAAGGGTAAAAAATACAGGAAACTGGGGAATACAAAACACTAGGTTCTTATCTCACGTGGTTTTATTTTGTAAGACAAAACAGGTTCCTGCAATATTAACACTTGCTGCTTAAGTTTCACTTATGGGGCATCTCATTTCAAAAAGTGAAAGGTTTGACCCAACAGCCTGCACAATTTATCATCCAAACCGAAGTCCCACATTCAAACTATTTACAGCCGAAGTTCTTCGTTGCAGAAATATAATCTATATTCAGATCTACGGCACCAGTCTTCACCAACCCCCAGACATTTTGGACTAAGTTTATCTGAAAAGTAGCATGCAAAGTAGCTTTCAAGGTAGTTAAAATAAATACATTAAAAAATAGCTTAAATAAATTGTCTGAATTCTACAAAATGCCTTGTGTAGCAGTGTACATTCTTGAACAACTGCGGAGTTTGGAGATGTTATCTTTCTTTTAATCCATTTGGGGAGTTATCCTTCTCTTAATCCAAAATTTTGAGGCAATTCAAAGTTGTCAAAAACTGCTCTGGCAGTTAAAGATGCTGGAAAACGGTTTACTTCCATCCATTTTCTTCAGCAAAAAAATCTGTTTCCCCCCACCTCCTCTTTTCATCATGTAAGCAAGAGGCATTGTGTAGATGCAATTCTGCCTGCTCTGTGGTGATGAGAATGTCAACATTCTACAGCTTGTTGTCAGTAGCCTCACTTCATCTTTTCTCCCAGACTAATGTTTGGTTAAAGATTGTGCGAGAGAGTGTTGTGTTCTCCCCTCCGCCCAGCCTCCTATTTCATTCCTGCATGTCTGTAGTAACCTGTCAACTGTATAACTGTTCCCTTCATCCATCCATACTTCAAGGTCAAACATTTTATGAGGTGTGTTGAGCAACAAGAGACACAGAGAAGTGAAATGTGCAGTCCTTCCAAGTTTCAGATGCAGATAAATATTTAGTGGACCTTCATAAAAGGTCAAACTGGTGAGCTTTCTGGATAAAATTAAGAATCATGTCCATATTGCCTCTGAGGCTTATGAAAATAAATCTGCTGGTGGTGGAAGCCTGGAGAGAGAGAGAGAGAGAAAGGGGGGGGGGAACCAAGTAATGTACAATATCATCTGAAGGCAGCCCTGTTCAGGGAAATTTTTAATGTGTGATATTTTAATGTATTTTAAATCATTGTTGGAAACCACCCAGAGTGGCTGGGGAAACCCAGCCAGATGGGTGGGGTACAAATTATTATTATTATTATTATTATTATTATTATTATTATTATACAATATGCAAAAATCCGTATACCATGGTAAAGTGTGCAGATAAATGCATCCGAAAATAACATACAAAATGCATTATAGTGGAGAAAATTGCTTTGCAAAAATATTTGTATTTTAGGGGAAATTGCATATAACACTGTGTACAGCAGGTGAAATTCGTACAAATATGCTGACTACTTTCCAAGAAAACTTTTTTAAAAAAGCAAACTGATGTAGAAATGTCGAGAACTGAAGTTATGATTGGAAAAATGAGAAACTGCGTGAAGCGTAAATTGACATATTCACCCATCTGTAACAGGAAGCTCACTAACAACCTGTTTGAAGACTGATAGATGCCATTCCTAAATAGATTTACTAATTTGAAGACAATCCTTAAGCATAAGAGCTCCCATCAACCACATCTACCAAGGTGGGAAGGGTTCTCAACAAGAACATATTCTGTGTAAGGATATCATGTGTGCTTCAGTTTCCTAAAAAATAAAACACAAACAAACAAACAAACAACATTCCAGGCATTAATTCACACACCACCACTGTTCATAGTTAGTTATCAGCATTACTAGTGGAAGATCTTTACCAGCAAATAGCTGTGCTTAAAATGACTGCCTTGGCCTTTAGACTTTTCAGGAAGTCTAATGAGGACCTCAGAGGTCATGGTATGACTCATTCAGTGAAGTCATTTTTCCAATTAGTCTTCTGACAAATGCATTATGTGTAGAAGTAATTAAGGATGCATTTTAAGAACAAGTGATTCCAATCGGACTCAAAGATGGTGAAGAAATCTGCTAACACCAATTCCATCCTTTCTTTTTTTTAATGTACTAAAGGCATGGTGATTTAATACATCAAGTGGGTTTGTTTTCAGGCTAAAGCTGCTTGAGGTGTGTATGTTTATACATAAAATGACTTTACATACAAAGACTTTTGTTAAAGCTATGGTTTTCCCAGTAGTGATGTATGGAAGTGAGAGCTGGACCATAAAGAAGGCTGATCGCCGAAGAATTGATGCTTTTGAATTGTGGTGCTGGAGGAGACTCTTGAGAGTCCCATGGACTGCAAGAAAATCAAACCTATCCATTCTTAAGGAAATCAGCCCTGAGTGCTCCCTGGAAGGACAGATCGTGAAGCTGAGGCTCCAATACTTTGGCCACCTCATGAGAAGAGAAGAATCCTTGGAAAAGACCCTGATGTTGGGAAAGATTGAGGGCACTAGGAGAAGGGGACGTCAGAAGACAAGATGGTTGGACAGTGTTCTCGAAGCTACGAACATGAGTTTGACCAAACTGCGGGAGGCAGTGCAAGACAGGAGTGCCTGGCGTGCTATGGTCCATGGGGTCACGAAGAGTCGGACACGACTAAACGACTAAACAACAACACAAAGACTTTGTCTTTGTTGCAGCCTGACCTTCAATTAGTCCATTCAGGGAAGTTGGATCTAAGTTTCTTGTGCCTTCTTGTTTTGCATGTTCAGACCCAGAGACCTCCCCCTTAAATAAATTCACACGACTCAAATTTTAGTTTGGTTTTAGGCAGAATTTAGGCCACAACTTTATTACAGAAAGTGAGTGGTTGCCTAGGTTCTGGTTCGACTAGCTCCCTGCACCCTTGCAGGCAGCGCTGACCCAGGGCACCAGCATAGGTCAGCCAAGGGTGAACAGCTGGATAGGCAAAAAAGCTGGGAACAGACCATGTCCACTACCCAGATGTCCTGGCCCTCTCGGTGGCAGCTGGGCATCGGCTTCCTCGCCATGCACATTGCTGCAACAGCTGCGACCAGGGGCATCTTTCCCGTTGGACTCAGTGGCGCCCTGCGCCACGGTGCCCGCCCAGCAGGGGCGCATCGAGGAGGCACACAGAGCAGCCTGCGTGCCGGCCTCACCTGCTTTGCTCCTTTCCCAGCGGTGGTGCCTGAAGCGAGGCGGCAACGGTGGCGGCGGCAGAGCTGCCCAGCCCAGCTGCCCGATGCCGCACGCTCCTCAGGGCGCAGATCACCGTGCCTCCGACAAAGCCGCCTTGACTACCCCACAATAGTCGCACCTCGGCACTTTGCAAGCAAAGCCCAGTCCAAAAATGTACTGAAGGTTTCAAAGGCTGCAAAGGATATAGAGCAGCCCATAGGCATAGATGGAGCTTATTATCCACATAATAAGCTCCATCCAACTGGAACCCAAGCAACTTAAAGCCATGTGGATGAACAGGAAGTAAGCTGAAGGCAGCTTCCACATCACACTTTGCCAAAAGTGCACCTTTCCCAAAACTCCTGATCAATTTAACTGCTTGGTCAAAGGTGGCATACTTGACACAACACAACTCAGGAGGGATAGCATCATTTACTGATGAACCCTGTGGGTAAGATGAATTACGAATTAAGTGAAATTGCCCGGGGGGCTTTTTGGGCACCACGCCCAAAGGGGGAAAGGTGGAAATCCGGGTAAGGAAGGTGCTCAAGTGGGCCAGCTATCCTACTCAAAGCCAGTTCCTTCCTGATCTTTTGCGTTGCAACATCAGGCATCTCTCTTACTGATTTCTGATTTCTGATTTTCAAAGCCCTAGGAGGGAACCACTGGGATATGAAAGCCTTCAGAAAATCCAAACCACAAATACGAAGCAGCAGCCACGTCAGGGTACCTGCGTAGCCAATGCCCTCAAGGCAGGAGTACGAGCTAGGGTCAATAAGACCTCACTTAAGCAGAACGGGCGGTGAAAAAATTCAGTAATCTATCAGAGAAGGAACTCTCAAATGATACCAAAGTGATCAGCTGGACAGATAAATTCAAAGCCCCAAAGTTGCAGCTGCAGCCATAACTGAGGATAAAAAGCCGCTGCGCAAAGAGCCTGAAGGCAAAGTTAAGCGGGCAGTGGCAAGCTCCGCAAACCGGGAGCACTCAGCGGGCAGAAGCCCCGTGGGGCGAAAGCCCCTCTAGGGGGAAGGGAAAGGAAGGGAAAGGAATAATTACTAACAAAGGAGGGGGAGAAAACAATTGGAAGGAATTAAGGGAAAGAAGGGATACTGGAAAGAGGTCACCAGGATGATCCGTCAAAGGAAAATCTCACTGCACAGAGGACATGCTGTTAGCTTGTTCCAAATGCATGCACTGAAAGAGGAAGCTCTGGGTCACGTGCATGGGAAAACAGTGACCCTATCGATGTTCTAGTTACAGGTAGGTGGCCGTGTTGTTGGCAACTTATTACCAAGCTTAAAACCATGGAGAGACCAGGTCTGAATAAAGACATTGGATTCTTATCTACATGATAAAGCTATCTTTAGCCATCTCACCCCTTGCTTTTTCCTGTAAGACCAATTGCAGTAGTTAGCAGTCGTCAACAGCCATCAGTCGGCCAATCACCCACTCCCACCACAAGGAGGGAGCAATACCCCTCCCCACCCTCTCACTATATATAAGCATCTGGTGGCTTCTGTTTCAGTGTATCTGAAGAAGTGGGCATGCACACGAAAGTTCATACCAATGACAAACTTAGTTGGTCTCTAAGGCGCTGCTGGAAGGAATTTTCCTATAGATGTTGTTGGACTACAAGTCCCATTATCCTTGACCACTGGCAATGCTGGCTGGAGCTGATAGGAGGCAGAGTCCTCCTATCAACATCTCTGGAGGGCCAAGAGGCCCAATCCCTGATATATATACGGTACACACATTAACTATTTTGTTCGGCTAGTCAAATATTTTTTCAGTCTAATCCCTGATCAGTCTGTTAAATGGCAATGCAAGGAGAACCTTCTTGGTGGTGGTGCCCCAGTTTTTGAACTCTTTCCCATTTGTGGCATGGCTGTTGCCTACTTTTCAAAGTTTTAGACGCCAGCTGAAGACATCATTAGTTGCCTGGGTTTTTAGTGGACTCTTTATACCAGCAGTGATGTTTGTAGTTAGTTGGTTGTGACTTTCCTGGCTTGTTTCTAGCAAATGCATTGTGAACTTGGAACCGTTTTAGTTCTAACCTGCTCTGAAATTGCTGTCCAATAAGTAGCAGGTAAGTAATTTAAATGAAGTAAAATAAGTACGCTATAATTGGCAGCCACAGAAATGACACTGTGACTATAACAAAACAGTGCTTGCAAGAAAACGAACCTCCCAAACTGTTCATATGAAAAGTTGTTTGTACTGAACACATTTAATCAAGATACAAGAGTTTGCACAAAGATTTTATAAACAAAGAAAAATGAATACGTTGGGGGGGGGAATAATTTATTCACTATGAATTATTCACCCATCTCTAATTGCACGGATGCTGCATAAAATTAAGCATTATTGTCACAGTGGCCGGAGTGGACTACTTCAGAGTAACGACGCTACGCAGCTCTGCATTTTATTCTTTTATTGGTGCTGCGTATTTACAGTGCTCAAGTCATTGCTATTTACACGGAGCGATGTTGTCAGTCGGTTTCAGAACCTCCTAATGGCTTTTGGCGCGTCTTTCTCCAACACAAAAGCTTTGGCAGACCCATCCTCTTGCCCCTCCTCTTCCTGCGTAATTCTGGAGTTGGGGGGATGGGTCTTCCCCCCTTACTTGCCCCTTCCTGTCCCACCTGGGACCCTGGCTCCTCTACCCTGCCTGAGCCTCGGACACGACTTCCTGCTTCCCCACTGGAATCGGAACTCTCCCTGCTTTCCCCTTTGCTCGGGGACGGGCTTGAACTCAGGAGGGGAGGGACTTCGCGATATCCCCTGTCCCTCACATCCACCCCCCTCCCAAGCTCTCCTTCACCCCTCCCCAGGCCCCCCCCATGTGTCGGTGACGACTGGAAGCCTAAAAACTCGGTGCTCTCCGATCCCGTTGGTGTGAACACCTCCCCCCAGTCCTGCGAGCCCCCCCCTTCCGCCTGGGAGGACGGGAATCCCAAAAAGTCCGTGGCGTCTGAGCTGGTGGGGGTAAAAATGTTTTGCCAATCTGCTCCTTCCTCTGACTGGGTGGATCTTGGCGACACCCATACCTCATCCTCTGGTTCCTCAAACTCCGCTTCCCAGCGCCATGGTGAGCTGTTCTCCCGTGCCTCCTCCTCCTCCCCCTCCCTTTCCATGTGCCAGGGCTTGGGTCTGTGGGGAAAGAGGGCGTGAAATTCTTCCACCAAGAATTCCTCCTGTATCTGAGTGGCGGGAACCCATTCATTCTGGGACGGTGGGGCATCCTCCCATGCCATGAGGTACTCCAGGCCCCCCACCCCCCACCTTGAATCCAGGATGGCCGTGGCCTCATTGAGTTGCTCCCTGTTTTCCCTCTCCCCCCCTCCCTCGGGGGTTTGTTCGCTGTCCCTGAGCCTGCTGCTTTCCCTGTACGGCGACAGCAGCGATCTATGAAACACTGGATGCACCCTCATGTCCTCTGGCAGTGCCAGCCTGTATGCCACCGGGTTGACCTGTTGCGTGACCGTGAAGGGGCCCAGCCATTTGGGTGCCAGCTTCTTGCACCTCCCTCTGGTGGGAAGGCCCTCCGAGGACAACCACACCTTGTCCCCCACCCTGATGACCTCCCCTTGTCGCCTGTGGCGATCTGCCCCCTTTTTGTACGCTTCCTTGGCCCTCTCCAAGTGTTCTCTGAGCTGCTGGTGCACCGTCTCCAGTTCCTCTGCCCAATCCTCAGCCTGTGGGCCCTCCTCCTCCTCCTCCTCCCTCTCCCTCTCTGGGAAAGATCTGAGGTCGCGCCCGTAATTGGCCTTAAAGGGCGACACCCCTGTGGAGACGTGCACTGCATTGTTGTAGGCAAATTCTGCTAGTGGCAAGCGATCCACCCAGTCCGTTTGCCGCTGGCTGACGTAGCATCTCAGGTACTGCTGCAGAATGGCGTTGACCCTCTCCGCTTGTCCGTTGGTCTGCGGGTGTCTAGCCGTCGACAAGCTGACCTCCACCTGCAGGAGGTTCATGAGCCGCCGCCAGAACCTGGAAACAAATTGGCGGCCACGATCCGAAATAACCCTTAAAGGTAATCCATGCAGTCTGAAAATGTGATCAACAAACAGTTTGGCTGTCTCTTCTGCCGAGACTGCCCTGGCACACGGTATAAAGTGACACATTTTGGACATGAGGTCCACCACCACCAACACTGCAGTCTTACCCCTGGACGAAGGCAGATCTGTGATGAAGTCCATGGACACCACTTCCCACGGCCTGTGTGGTGTGGCTAAGGGCTCCAGCCACCCTGGTGGCGCTGCTCTGACCACCTTCGCCCGCTGGCAGGTGGTACAGCCCCTTACATAGTCTCGAACATCTTCCCGCACCCCTGGCCACCAGAAGTGTCTCATGACTAGGTGAGCG
Organism: Zootoca vivipara; assembly: GCF_963506605.1. Lineage (NCBI taxonomy): Eukaryota > Metazoa > Chordata > Lepidosauria > Squamata > Lacertidae > Zootoca > Zootoca vivipara. Next base: position 28,103,280 of record NC_083287.1, on the reverse strand, counting down.
GTTTTGTCCCTTCCAAAATGCCCCGCTGTAGGGTTGTCGTGCATCTGCTTGAGGACCGTACGTCGAAGCTGGGTGGTGGGTAGGTACAGCGCACCCTTGTAGAAAAGCAGCCCTCTGCGTTCTGCAAAGTCTTTTGCCTGCTCCCTCCCCCCTCTCAGTTCTCTGAAGATGCGGTTGGCAAATTCATCCGCTGCCGTCAGTGCTGTGAGTTCTGCCTCGCTCACCACAGCTGCTCCGCAGGACCATGCCGACGGGGGGAAAATGTGCCTTGGGGCTGGTGGCGCCTCCTCCTCCATGTACTCTGGCTTGCGGGAGAGGGCATCCGCCCTGACATTCTGCTCCCCCGGGATGTAGTGGATGGAGAAGTTGAAGTTCGAGAAGAACTCTGCCCACCGTATCTGCCGCTGGTTGAGCACCCTGGCAGTTCTCCAGAACTCCAGGTTCTTGTGGTCTGTGCACACCTGGATGGGGTGCTTTGCGCCCACCAGGAAGTGTCGCCAGTGCTGGAACGCAGCGTAGATCGCAAGAAGTTCCCTATCAAACACTGTGTAGTTGCGTTCAGGCTGTGTCAGCTTCCTGGAGAAGAAGGCACAGGGTCTCCACTCCCTGTTGGCGTCCAGTTGCAACAAAATTGCGCCCACAGCTTTCTCAGAAGCATCTGTCTCAATGCGTAGGGGCGCGTCCTGCACCACATGGAACAGGTTTTGGTCTGAGGCGAACACTCTCTTGAGGCTTTCGAACGCTGCTTGCGCCTCTGGTGTCCACTTGAACTTCTGCTTGCCTCTCAGGCAGTCCGTGATGGGAGCCGTAACGCGAGAGAAGTTCTTGATGAACTTCCTGTAGAAGTTAGCGAAGCCTAGTAGGCGTTGGGCATCTTTGCGCGTCCTGGGGCTGTGCCAGTCCAGGATGGCCTGCACCTTGTCCTTGTCCATCGCCAGCCCCTTGTCTGACAGCTTGTAGCCCAGGAAGTCCACCTCTTTGGTGTGAAACTTGCACTTCTCCAGCTTCACATACAGGTGGTTCTCCTTCAGGCGTTGCAACACCTCTCTGACATCTTTCACGTGCTGCACTGGGTCATTCGAGTAGATAAGGATGTCATCTAGGAAGACCAAGCATTTCCTGAAGAGGAGGGACCCCAGGACGTGGTGCATGAAGGCCTGGAAGCATGCTGAGCCCCCTTGCAAACCGAAGGGCATCACCAGATATTCAAAAGAGCCCAGAGGCGTGAACATCGTGGTTTTCCATTCATCTCCTTCCCGGATCCTGATCAAGTTGTACGCCCCCCTTAGGTCCAGCTTGGTGAAAATCTTGCCCCTGCGTGCCGCTGTCAGGAGATCATCCACTCTGGGCATGGGGAAAGCCACTGGCTCTGTCACCGAATTCAGCCGTCTAAAGTCCACCACAAGACGGCGCTGTTGCGTGTCTTTCTTGTCCACCCAGAAGACCGGGCTGCCCCCTGCTGCCTTGCTTTCCCTTATGAACCCCCGCTTGAGGTTCTTGTCGATGAAAGCGCGCAGATCCTCCAGCTCCTGGTCTGACATGGCGTACAGCTTGGCTGGGGGTATCGTCGCCCCTGGCACCAGGTTGATCTGGCAGTCAAAAGGCCTGTGCGGGGGTAGGTGGTCGGACTCCGCTTCGCTGAAGACCTCCTGCAGGTCCCAGTACTGCTTGGGTATTGCCTCACCCCCTTTGATATGCATGGTGGCCACCGTGGCTATCGGAGGCCCCTCCCCTGGTTGGTGCTGCATGCAATGTTCCAGACAAAAGTCCGACCCAAACGTGATGCACCTCTGGTGCCAACTGATGGAGGGGTCGTGGCGCGCCAGCCAGCTCATGCCCAAGACGATGGGGGGGTCTGAGATGGTGGTGACGTTGAACGCCAGTGTCTCTGAGTGCCTTCCCACCGTCATTCTCATGGGGGGGGTTTGATGTGTGATGGCCCCTCCCAGCAGCTCCCTGCCGTCAATGGTTGCCACGTGCAGAGGAAAATCCAACTGCAAAAGCTGGATTTGGTGCTCTTCTGCAAAGCTTCTCGAGAAGAAGTTGGCGGACGCCCCACTGTCAATTAAGGCGAGGACCGTCAGGGGATAGCCATTTGGGAGCGTTAGCGTCACTTCTAGAACCACTCCTGCTCTGGGAGGGGTGGGCTGGCTCTGCACCTCTCTGTGCGGGTGGGCGGGCTGGGGCTGTTGTCTGCTGACTGTGCCTGGCTGCTGCCCCTTGTCTCCTGCAGCCAGGCTTTCCCGTTTCCCTGCTGTGGTGCTGCGTCAGTGGGGGAGGGCACCACCGTTCCCGCCTTTCCTTGCCACTCCCTGCGATGTGGGCAGTCTCTGACGAGATGCTGGGGTGAGTTGCAGAGAAAGCAATTCCCGCCCCTTCCCTCCTTGCGTCTTGGCGCCGCTGGGGTTTGAAAAGCCCGCGCGCGCGCGCTATCAATCTGCATGGGCTCCTGGTCCTGGCTGGCTCCAGGCGTGGCTTGAAAGGGTTGTTGAGGGAGTGGCTTCTCCTGCGACCGTGGGAACCAAGCCCGCTTTGCGCGCGTCGCTTGCTTGTCGTTCCACCGGGATTCCTGCCTCACCCCCACCGCCAGAGCTGCTTTGCTCAGCTGATCCATAGTACTGGGCTTTGGACCTCTCGAGAGTTCATCCTTCACCTCCTCGCTCAAACCCAAGTAAAACGCAGCTTGCATGGGAGGCGAATCCAAAACCCACCCCAGTCTGTGCACCAGCATGGTGAATTTCGCCCAATATGCGCGAACTGTCATATTTCCTTGGCGTAAATTATGCAGTTCCTCCTTAGTCTGGTCCAAATGACTATCGGACGAATACATCGTCCTCAAACCTTCTAGAAATTGTTGGACATTTTTCATGCAAGGATTCTTGGTTGCGATTAATGGTCTTAGCCACTCCCTGGCTGCTCCGGTGAGATGTTCCACAATAAACGCTACTCTGTGCTCATCATCGGGGAACTCATTCTGGTGCAGCTCAAGAGCATACACGATCTCAGTCTCAAAGCCCTGAAACTCCTTCGGGTCTCCATTGAACTTGCTTACAAGGGTCCCTGCTCTCCTTCCTGGCAGCACTTGGACTTGGGGAGCCCCTCCCGCCTTGTTTTTCTCTGCATCCAGCTTGTTTTGGAGGTCTACCGCCACCGCCCTTAAATGCTGCTCTTTTTCCTGGAGCTCTCTCACCTGTTCCGCAAGTTGTAGCCGGTCGTCCTGGACCTTCTTAGTCTCCTCTTTAGCTGCCTTCAATTCTCCCTGCGCCTGCAGCGACAGCTGTTGCAGTTCTAGCTGGGCTTGCTCAGCGATCTGCCGCCACTTCTCCGCCTCGGACACGCTCATCCCGGCAACTCCGAAGTAGCCCAAAAATGATTAGGAGGTTGCTGTCACAGTGGCCGGAGTGGACTACTTCAGAGTAACGACGCTACGCAGCTCTGCATTTTATTCTTTTATTGGTGCTGCGTATTTACAGTGCTCAAGTCATTGCTATTTACACGGAGCGATGTTGTCAGTCGGTTTCAGAACCTCCTAATGGCTTTTGGCGCGTCTTTCTCCAACACAAAAGCTTTGGCAGACCCATCCTCTTGCCCCTCCTCTTCCTGCGTAATTCTGGAGTTGGGGGGATGGGTCTTCCCCCCTTACTTGCCCCTTCCTGTCCCACCTGGGACCCTGGCTCCTCTACCCTGCCTGAGCCTCGGACACGACTTCCTGCTTCCCCACTGGAATCGGAACTCTCCCTGCTTTCCCCTTTGCTCGGGGACGGGCTTGAACTCAGGAGGGGAGGGACTTCGCGATATCCCCTGTCCCTCACAATTATCCTGAGATACGAAGACCAGTTACAACCATGTGCAATCTACAAAGCTCTGCAAAAGCCTCTTTGCACTGCAAAACAACCTAAGTCATTCCAATAGGCAAATGGGTTTTACTCCTTCCTTGTACTATTATCCAGAGTTACTGTGGCTGGCTATAGGTTATTATTTGTGGAGGGGAGAATTCAGAGATTAGGAAGCAGTTCCTCATGTTGTGATTCCTACTCAGCTGCACTATGTTTGTGAATTGCCATAACCACATTGTTTGGGTCCATCATAAGCCAACCTTCCTTAACTAGGTGCCCTCCAGAAGTTTTGGACTACAAGTCCCATCAACCCCAGCCAGCACGGCTAATGGTCAGGGATTACAGAAGTTGTAGGGCACCAAATTGAGGAAAGCTGCCCTAGACCTTTCCCTCTCAGTCAGCACCTCACCAAGATGGGCAGTGATGGGAAAGAACCACAAGAACAGCTAGCTCTATGACTTGTGGAGCATGGTTGTGTACGATTGCAACACAGGGATGCATGCAACGACGAATATATGCGAAAGAGGCTCTCAGAGATATTAGACTGAGAGGTGAACACGAAAAAGTGTTCACCCAAATCAAGTTGCATTCAGCTTTCAGTGTAAATTCACTCCCAATGTATGTGTAGCAATGCTTGCTTGGTTACCGTTGTGCACAAATAAGCACTCAAAATTCTTAGAATCATAGAATCATAGAATTGGAAGAGACCACAAGGGCCATCCAGTCCAACCCCCTGCCAAGCAGGAAACACCATCAAAGCATTCTTGGCATATGATTGTCAAGCCTCTGCTTAAAGACCTCCAAAGAAGGAGACTCCACCACACTCCTTGGCAGCAAATTCCACTGCCGAACAGCTCTTACTGTCAGAAAGTTCTTCCTAATGTTTAGGTGGAATCTTCTTTCTTGTAGTTTGAAGCCATTGCTCCGTGTCCGCTTCTCTGGAGCAGCAGAAAACAACCTTTCTCCCTCCTTTATATGACATCCTTTTATATATTTGAACATGGCTATCATATCACCCCTTAACCTTCTCTTCTCCAGGCTAAACATACCCAGCTCCCTAAGCCGTTCCTCATAAGGCATCGTTTCCAGGCCTTTGACCATTTTGGTTGCCCTCCTCTGGACACGTTCCAGCTTGTCAGTATCCTTCTTGAACTGTGGTGCCCAGAACTGGACACAGTACTCCAGGTGAGGTCTGACCAGAGCAGAATACAGTGGTACTATTACTTCCCTTGATCTAGATGCTATACTCCTATTGATGCAGCCCAGAATTGCATTGGCTTTTTTAGCTGCTGCATCACACTGTTGACTCATATCAAGTTTGTGGTCTACCAAGACTCCTAGATCCTTTTCACATGTACTGCTCTCAAGCCAGGTGTCACCCATCCTGTATTTGTGCCTGTAAATGTACTTTACATTTCTCCTTGTTAAAATTCATCTTGTTTGCTTTGGCCCAGTTGTCTAATCTGTTAAGGTCATTTTGACGTGTGATCCTGTCCTCTGGGGTATTAGCCACCCCTCCCAATTTGGTGTCATCTTCACCCTACTTGTGGGCAGAGAAATTGGGAGGACCTTTTTGCATCATTTCTGCAAGTAGCAGTAGCAGGAACTGTATTGGCAGCCATCAGTGGGCATCTTCCATGATATCCATTCTGGGGCATTGGGGAAGAAAATGACACCTGCCACTTAAAAAAAAAAGCATGGTGGAGAAAATTCTGCCTAGTGGCTTTATTTTTCTAGAGCGCTGAGAAAAAGAAAAGGAAATTATCGGGGGGGGGGAGTGTCTTCTGGGAAATATTGGCTCAGCTCTAGTTTCATTGATTTTTTTTAGATAAGGAAGCTGCCTTATCCCAAGTCCATCTAGACATAGGGTAGCCAAAATGGTACCCTACAGCTCTAATCATCCCCATCCATTGACCATGCTGACTGGGGCTGGTGGGAGTTCTGGTCCACAGCAATTCATGGGCCCCATGTTGGATACCCCAAGTCTATACCGTATTTGTCTATCTGTGGATGAACATAGCATTGTTTAAACTTGGCCCTTAGCAAGAGTTAAAATGCAGTGCACCCTCTATAATATTGTTCTTTGGGACTGTACAAATCATGGCTGAACTACTTTCTACAGTTTCCACATAAAGGTCTGATGAGTACAGGAACCTGCTGGAGACACTGAGCTGTACAGAGTAATGAGTTGGAACACTGTTATAGTGGAATGTGTGTTATACGATTCCAAAAGGGAGATGATATTCGATGATCTCATCCCGAAGGTTACTAAATAAATGAGTGTAAATGGCTAGTTGGTTCTCTTTATTTTAGCATGCGGTGTAGACATTTCCTTCCTATTCCTCTGTACAAGTATATTGTATCACATTAAGCTTGACAGTAAGGATTGACTTAGAGGCTTTCAGCTCTGTGTAGTAATTCTGATCCTTTCCCCCCTCCTCAACACTTAAGTGATTAATTTAATATACATGCTTGCCATCATTTTACACCTGGCATTTTTATAAATGAATACTGTACCATACTGCTTCGACTAGAACAGTTTTAAAATATCAATTAAAATAAATACTGGATTTTGCGTCCCTTCCTTTTTGGCCCACATTTCTGGAAACATAGCACAAAGTTGCTGAAGGCTGGATGCAGAAGTTACTGCTGCGTTCAAGAAGGTATGAGTTTTTATATATATGTAAAATGTTTTTCACATGGCTTAAGGCAGGAACGCAACAATGCAAGACTGGTGCAAATGCTCCCCCGTGTAAAATAAAAGTACATCAAAGGAAATGAACATGAAGTGCTGCTTCAACAGCTCACAATCAATGCCTATAAGGATGTTGGGGAGGGATAGCTTAGAATTTGTGAAGACAGCTGTGCAAAATTATTCATCGATCAGCCTGATTTATTAAATATGGCCCTCAGAAAGGCTGAGGCCTTAGTTCAGTTCTGCATATACGCTGTAATTAGTGTTATCTAGCAAACAACTGGTTGCCACCTCTGTTGCTACTTCTAAGTGCTCTATCCATGTTAGCTTCTCATCTTTCTGCTTAGGGGTCAGAAGTGGGCTCAGTCAAGGTTGGTACCATAGCTGCCAAGTACCCCGTTTTCCCCGGGAAACCCCCGTTTTTACTTACCTTTTCCCGGTGGTCCCCCGTATCACTACGTCTCCCGTTTTTCTCCGTTATTTTCTCCTGCCGCTGGCCATTTTTTCTCTTTCCGATTTGCCCTTCTATGGGCACCAAAAATGGCCGCCGCCGGCTTCAAAAGTTGCATCTACACATGTCCAGAAGTGCATAGACGCGACTTCCGGTGTCGGCGGCGGCCATTTTTGGTGCCCATAGATGGGCGGAGCGACACCGAAAGTTGCGCTGACGCACTTCCTGACATGCGTACAAGCGACTTTTGAAGCCGGCGGCAGCCATTTTTGGTGCCCATAGAAAGGCAAAGCGACACCGGAAGTTACGTTGACGCAACTTCCGGTGTGACACGGCTGCCGGTTCTGGATTCTGCAGTCCGAGACTTGGAAGGTAAGGTTGGTACTTGGATGGGTTAAGACAGGTAAGGATTGTTGCACAAATGCTGTTGCGTGGCGAGGTACCAAGATATCCCCCCCCCAATAACTTACACATCACACGATATTTAAGTTTGAGGGTTTTGGCATTAATTTTGGCCACAACTTTATTTAACTACAACTGAATGTGAGTGGTTGCTTAGGCATTGGTTCCTGCCATCTGTCCCCCACCTGGGACAGATCTGACTCCCACTAGCCTAGTAGGGGAGCCAGTAGGGGAGCACCCTCTGGGAGAGGTCGGGGCAGGGGCCCAAGCCCTTGACCGCATCCCTCAGATGCTCCCCGAAGCTCATGCACGCCCTGGCCCCTAATGGGGATAAATGGACAAACATGTAGAGCCCCAGGATTCCTTTAACGGAATACCCCTAAGGGCAGCAGCAACCAGGCCCAACCAAAATCCTTCCCCTCGACCATTTTATTTGAACCAATGCCTAACCGCCAACCTTACAAGTTGTGACTTATTGCAGCGTAGTAGGCAAAAACCACCTGGCACCAGCCAATCAGCCAAGTGGCAAAATTCCTACCAGGCCCCTGATCCAAAACAAGCGACCCCATGACAGGCGCAGCAAGGTCAATGCAAGAACACTTAAAAATTAGAGGAGGGCGGGCGGGAGATTTGATGCGAGCACCAAAAGTGGGATAAAGCTGCTCGCTAAGCATATTTATAGGGCAGAGGCTGTCAATCAATCATTTGCTACATGCTAAATTCCCCAGCAACAGCACAACCCCCCAATCACACACGTGGCCATCCAAACTGCCCCACCCCACCAACCCTGGGGTATCTTGTTAACCCTTCCGCAACCCATGTTCTACTTTAAGGGTAGAACCTGCTTTATTACAAGGGAGGGGAACAGGAGAGCTTTGAGTTGTTGCGGGACTACAACTCCCACCATCCCTGTTCAGTGGCCATGTTGGCTGGGGCTGGTGGGTGTTGAAGGTTCTTGATCCCTGCATAATTTAAATAGATTATGAAAATGTCAATACTGTTGAAGTAATGAAATGCTAGAATCTCAATGACACTGAAAGCTGGGGATTACATATTGTTTTATCAAATCCTTCCTAATCATTTCAATGCACTTCCATCTTCTTTGTTCTTTTATTACTCTGATCTTCCTCCAGTTTATTAATGATAGAACAATCACTTCTAAAAATTGGTTGACCTAAGTGGGGCTTAGATATTTCTTCAAATGTATTTCCCCCCAACTTCCGATTTAATTAAAGGGTTGCTGCAGATTTAAGAGAAATCATTAGCTCCTGACTTTTTTTCAGCCTTAACGTTTTTAATAGGAAAAAATGAATCAATTTGGGGTTCATATTAATAATATTGATTTACCTTCAGTATCCAAAAAATATCAATGGGGAGAACAATGCAATGGCATTGATATGTTAAGGAGCTTAAATCTTTACTGCAAAGATATTTTAATCTTATTTGGGATCGTTTAGACTAAAGGGGATTGATAATGAAGTGATAACAAAATGGGGCTGTGCTGAGGCATAGAAATGACGTGCAGATTTGGTTGTCTTTAGAATAAACCCGTACGTGGGAAAATGTCTCCTTATACCAAGATGAGGAATATATTGAAATACAGAGGAATTGTTTTAGTTATAGGAAATGAACCACCGTGAGGTCGGTGGAAGTCAAAAAACCAAAAGTATAATAAAAAGAGATTCACCCCAGGAGGGTCAGCATCTCGGTAGAGAAATGAAATTTTGGGGTGTCTATTATAGTTACCTTGTATTATACTTATGTTATTACTTTTTGCGTTTGCTCTGTTTTTTTCTTTTGTATTCAGTTGAAATGTTTGTATACTTTGTTTCATTTGTATCTGCATAATAATTCAATAAAAAAATTTAAAAAGAAAGGAAATGATGTGCAGTTTCTTTCTTCAAATGATGCTAATTTGTCTACTTTTTAGTAGGGATGCATGAGTATCTCACAACTTCTCCCCAAGGGTGTGTGTGTGTGTGTGTCAAGGCTTTGTGTACCTTCCAAGCAAATGGGTGTGAAGCCTTGAGTGAGTCTTGAGGAGTATCTACTGCTGACACCTCCTCCCTCTTTACAAATCCCTTTTGGTGCTGGGACAAAACATTGACCGTGTGTTCAACCCACACCCCAGCAAAGCATCATTTCCTGCTGGGTTCTAGCACTACATATCCCAGAAATCCTGGCAGAACACTAATGCTGTACAGTGTGGTTCCCAGCACAAAGCTGCATGTTCTTTGCAGTCACGGAAAGGTCCCATGTGGCTTCCTTCTTGGTCACCAGTTACATACAGACAGAGCGATGCTAACCATAGAAAGCTGGCATAAATCACGCCAGCTCATATTACCCTTATTCCAGAATCTGTTTAGGAGAAATTTGGAGGAATTTTACTTACACTCCCTAAGTTTCACTGCATTGCCAGGTCACATGGCTGAACTGAAAGGACTCTTGCAATAGGCAGAAAATACCCCCTTGTCCTATCCTGCCACACCCCTGCAATGTCCCTTTTGGGGGACTTATGCCAGGATAAGTCTCAAATTCTGGTGGCTGAGGCCTGGCTGATCCAGAAACAAGAGATTTAACATAGCTCAGTCTCGGGAAAACCCAAGACCCACCAAATGTAAACTCTTTCTTTCTGGTGCATCCTGGGTTTGGATTGCATTTAAAATGCCATTCCCTGCATTGATGGAAAACATACTAAGAGTTTCATTTTCTGCCTGTGGAGGGGCTCTATGTCCAATGAGGTGGCTTTCTTTGCAGCCAATTTCTCTCCCCCCTCGTCCTCTAAAGGAAAGCACAAAAGGAATAGGTCAGCAGAGAGAAAGAGAGAGGAAACGAGTGGGAGATGAATGAATTCCAGGCAGGCATGTTTGATAGGACCTCTACCCACTTAGTATGGCAATGAGTCCTATTCTAGAGAAGACAATCCTTGATTGGAAGGGCTCTCTGGTCCAATGATAAAGATACAGGACATTAAGACAGGACAGCAGGGGCCTTGAAGTTGCCCGTCAGCTGTTAGCTCCTGGACAGTAGACTGAGTCAGGCCCAACAGACACCATCATCCCGTCTACAGTGAGATATACTGTATTTCAGTGTGAATTGTGGTAATTATTTCACCGATGCATATAAATTAGCACATGCAAATTTTATGCAAAACTATGTCCACTTTTTTTGGTCATGCAGGTCCTCTTGGGGGCAATATATAAATAGCAGTATGTAAATGGTCACCCTTATAGATCGCTGTAATTCGAGCACATTCTAGCACCCTTCTAAATTATTACCCCATCCCTAGGCTAGAAGGCTCATGAGTCATCTGAAAGAACTTTGATTTGTAAGAGTCCTCCCACACCATTAAAAAGCGCACATGTGTTATGATGAGCCTCCTTTTCTCCCAAGAATAGAGCTATCACTGGACCCTGTTATCTCACCACCCCAAGGTACAATATGATAATGATACCACTTAACACCAGCACATACAGAGAGAAAACACTGGAGATGCTGCAAGCATCTCAACTATAAAGAAAATCAAATTAAAATATTAATTTACTGATTAATATAACATTAGGTGACCCATTTCTCCAGCTTGTTAAACAACAAAGCCTTGTGAAGCTAAATAACTGCCTCAGAGATAAGTGTTTTTAGAATTCCCATGGAGATGTTTAACTCCTTTTTAAACATCATTAAAGATACACTGTGCATGTAACAGGCAGCTTTATTTTCTGCTGCGCTGACAAGTCCTGTTTGTGTTGTTTGTTGATACATTCTTTAAAAGGGGGTCACAGAGAGTTACGGAGTTTTTCAATTAGAGACTTTTGAGCAACTAGGGTGACTTTTGAAGTGCCGGTGCACGTATTAGGAGAAAGTGTGGAGTGTGGAAAGGCAAGTTGTGTCATTGGGCACATACCATCACAACACAAAACACCTTCATGAAGGTCCTCATCCAGCACAAGGAAGTAAATGAAGGCAAGTCCCGCTGAAACCAACAGGGCTTCAGGACACTTGATTGTCCCCTGGATCGCACCTTGCAGTTGAAGTTTTGGAAAATGTCAGCTGCCGGTTAGGGATGCCGCTCTTCAGCTGCCCACACTTATCCAGGAGTTTTATCCAAAGCTAGCTCCAGGTTTTAGGGAGCCTTGAGTAAAGGCCTCCTGATTGCCCCCCTCCTCCTCTGTTGGTGAGCTCTGGCAGACTTACATTCACACTATACATTTAAAGCATGATGTTACCACTTAAAAAGTTATGGCTTCCTCCGAAGAACCCCGGGAGCAAATGGTGCTGAGAGTTGTTAGGAGACCCCTACAATTCCCTGAGTGGTTCAGCAATCAATCTTTCTTTGCAGGGAACTCTGAGAATTGCAGCTCTGTGAGGGTCCCAGGGATAACCTAAGAACTCTCAGCACCTTTAACAAACCACCGGTCTTAGAATTCTTCTGGGGAAGCCATGACTGTTTATTGTGGTGCCATGGTGCTTTAAATGTATGACGTAAATGTGGTCTTGGTGACAGACAGCAGAATTGGCAGGGGCACACTAAGCCAAAGGTGGGGGAACCTTTTCTGTCGAAGGGCCGCGTTCTCTGGGGGAAAACCTTCTGGGGCCACATGTCTGTGGTAGGCAGAACCAGATGCATAAGTAAACAAAACGATGGATGCGCCTTTAGTCTTTGTCCTGGGCTGGATTCTACCAATACCAAAGCCAAAGGGTTACACAAACACGTGAACACTTTCCGTTCTCCACTTTGAAGCCAAAATCCTGGATGCCATATTCCCAGGCACCATCTGCCCATTTTTTTTTATCGCGAGAGCATGGCGGCCATTTCGGTTGCTGTGACCCCGTGCGATTTCACACCACGTTTCCCTCCCCCTCACAAACATATAAAGCACTTTTCCAGACACAGTGGCAAAAAAACAACCCAGGTGTTTTGGGGTGTGTGTGAGATAGTGGCTCCAAAGAAAGCATGGGGGGGGAATCACACTGCAAAATCACACGAGATCACAGCAGCCAAAATGGCCACTGTTCTCTTGCGATAAAAAACGGGATGTCAAAGCTCTTCCAGGACACTTGTGGGGTATGTTAAGGACACATTCCAGACAGGCAGGGTCACTTGATCAGGGTCTACAGAAGGGAGAGTGTGGTCTGGGGAGGTTGGCTGGAAGAGAATCCCCAGAGCTGGATAGGGAAAACGAGAAAGCCAAATTCAGACCTTATATCTAAGATTCCCCATCCTGCTCTAAGCAGTCCTGGGCAGTCTAGCTGCAATATAAATATCATCTGATGCTTGTGATGTCATGGCACTCTGAGGCACTGGGGAAAATTTAAATGGTGGCTAGATCTATCTACCTTTCAGATCATGTAGTGTCAGGAAGAATTTTGATCAAAAAGGGAAGGTCAAGGGTGAGGTGATGGGACCGTGGCTGTTGTCCAAAGTTTCCAAGTGCTGACTCCACCTCTGTTCTTATCTTTTATCATTCATGCCTGATGGGAAAAATGATGCAACTCCAAACTCACATGCTTTCTGTGTCACAGTTTTTACATGTAAAAAAAACCCTGAGAGATTTGAAGGATGCATTTATCTGACTCTTTCAGTCTTTATAGGTAGACTTCCATATTAAGAAGAACTGGTTCGTCTATTGGCTTTCGAAAGGAGAGCTAATTTCCAATAAATAAATAAACAACAACCCATCCAACTTCTAGTAAGTTAAAATGCTAGCCAATATTGGGTTGGTATCCAAGGATGCGGGTGCCACTGTGGTCTAAACCACTGAGCCTAGGGCTTGCTGATCGGAAGGTCGGCAGCTCGAATCCCCACGACGCGATGAGCTCCCCAGCTCCTGCCAACCTAGCAGTTCAAAAGCACGTCAAAGTGCAAGTAGATAAATGACGTTTCCGTGCGCTGCTCTGGTTTCGCCAGAAGCAGCTTAGTTATGCTGGCCACATGACCTGGAAAAACTGTCTGTGGACGAACGTCAGCTCCCTCTGCCAGTAAAACGAGATGAGCGCTGCAACCCCAGAGTCGTTCGCGACTAGACTTAACTGTCAGGGGTCCTTTACCTTTTTTATCCAAGGAAGAGAAAAACAAAGGGACTGCTTTCAAACCAAGATCCATCTAATCCAGCCCTCAGTCCACAACTAAACATGCCAATCTCAAAGCTGAAAGGGAGAAAATTTCTAGAAGTTAACTGCAATAACTAAAGAGCCCAGCAAATCCCCAAAGTGCTCTTTTGAAGGGATAATGAAATTTTTAAAAAGCAGAAGCTCTAGAACAATTCAGCCTTCATGATAGACTCGTTTTAAAAACAAAATAGACAGAATCATTAACAAACTTCACAGGGCTGTTTTGAGGACAAAGTGAGACATAGTGCATTGAGATTCTCTAAGAGTAGGTTCCGGTTTCCGCCTGCAGGAATGGCGGACCTGTTTTCCATCCCTCTGACCTTCGTAAGGAATTTGGCGGTTGCTAGGGGAGTAAATGGCAACCCCCTACCCTCTCCGGGGGTTACGGAGAGGGGCCGCTGGCCCGCGATGCCCCCAGACCCACTCCGACTGTTTATGGAGTGGGGGGAGCTTGGGCTGAAGCACTTACGAGGGCCAGGACTCCCGGACGCTAATCTGCATGGCGGGGATTTCCATGATTAAAGAAGATAATTAGGCTTAAATCTATGGACATACTTCAGAAGGAGGGGCAGAAGCGCTGTTTACTGCCGAGAAATCTATGCTGCTGAGGGTGAGGAGTTAAAGGCTGTATTTCATCTGGAAGAAGGATTGATGGGGACGGAGCGATAAGGGAAGCGAGTCTTTCTTTTTTATTTTTTTTCATATGAGTTACTTCGTACCTTCCCAGACGTGATGTCCTGGCTTGTTTGGAGTGAAAGAGAAGCAAAAGACTGTGTGAGTTGAACTTTATAAACTGTTGTTATTGAGTATATTTTTTGAAGATGAGGAGTTGCTGACGAGAAAAGCCCCCCTCTAGTTGGATGGGAGGAGTGCCTGGACGCGTTCGGAGGATTTATGAGTTGTGACGCACTTTGAATTGGAGCAGCGACCTGAAGCTAAGTTCAGCTATAGGGCAAGGAGATCCATTAATTTACCAAGAGTCTATGCATGGTGTGAGGTCTGGTTCTTCTGCCTGGAAAAGCTGTAAATTTTATAAAGATCGTTAATCTATGAGAGAAAACGAAAGTGATTTGAGTTTTTTTAAGATGGCGCTGCTTCGTGTTGAGAGTCGACGCAATAGGGACGCTCCAGACCAAGAAGATTTATGGGGAGGCTGGACTGATTAACTCACACAGGAGAAAGAACATTTGTGAAACTTTGTTTGACATTTATCTCAGCAGCTGGGAAATAATCGGTTGAAAGAGGAATTATTATGAACTGGATTATTATGAACTCGGAGAGACGATTTGAACTTTAGAAAAAAGACGGCAGTGGACGGTTGCGAGGAATCCCCAATTTCTTGAAGCATGGGAACCCCCAAAAAAATTTCTAGATGATTTGGCATAACATTCGGTTTGATTGATATATATGTGTATAATTTGAAATAATGAATGTGATATAATTGGTTTTAATTGGAAAATTAATAAAAATATATTTTTTTAAAAAAGAGATTCTCTAAGAGTAGACAACATAGGGCCTTCTGAAATTTTCACCTTAAATATACATACAAAACTATTTCGCTCAATGGGGCTTCAGTTCATAGAAATGTCAGTAGCAATGTGTTGATATGTGTGATGCAAGGATGAATTAGGCTATTATAACACTCATCCATTGCTCTTTGTTTCAGCTTGGTTAGCTAACTAGAAGGACAAGACAAAGCATGTTCCCCCCTCCCCCAATAGTATCTATTACAATATAAAACATATAAAGGTTTCTGGGAAGCACAGACACTTGACAATTAGAAATATACACTGTATTATGAAAGTATAGCTTTACACTGGTCCAACTCATGCTGAACTTTAAAAAGCAGCACAAAACATGAGGAAAAGGTTCCAGAATTATTATTCTCTTCTTGGCTGGCTGCTTTGTGTACTGGAACGCATTCGACAGCACAAAATACTCATTTGGGACTAGTATTCAATTGTGCCAACAAGCCAGCAACAGCTAACAATTCAGAATCAATAGGCAGCCATGTGCTGCTGCCAAAATGGTACATTTGCCATTGGTACATTTGGCCTCAAATGACAGTGGATGCCAGATACTAAACTGTACACAGGGGGATGTACAACCCGTTGGTTAAAATCAACAATGTAAACAATAAGAGACAGTACATTAAACATGAAAGCCCTAAATATGGCATTTTCCAAACCAATTTTGGATGGATTGTTTGATAAATGATGCATTGTACAGCCGCACTCAAGATCTTTGTGGCACCGTCCCTCCTGAAATTACACTGGCATACCTGAAAAATTGCATTTCAATACCTGCATAACTACCTGCATAAACATCGTTTTGAATGGGCATCTAAAAGATGGCAGTGAATACAGCTACACTTCACGGGTTGATTTGAAATTATCAGTTCCAACTGGAGCTGAAATGAATTTGCTCCCCAAAATTCTCAGAAATGCAGATTTTTGCTCTTTAATATTTGCCAAATACTCACCCAGCATTTGATACCTTACTGAGTGGGGCCTCAAAGAGCATGTTATCCTAATGCAGCAACATTTGCCTTGATGCTCTAATGGAAGGATTGAGAACCTGTGGCCCTCCAGATGATGTTGGACTCCAAATCCCATGATTCTATGAGCCAACATTGTCAATAGTTATGGATGATGGGAGTTGGAGTCCAATAGCATCTAGAGCAGGCATCCCCAAACTTCAGCCCTCCAGATGTTTTGGACTGCAATTCCCATCATCCCTGACCACTGGTCCTGTTAGCTAGGGATCATGGGAGTTGTAGGCCAAAACATCTGGAGGGCTGCAGTTTGGGGATGCCTGATCTAGAGGATTGCAAGTTCTCTAGCATCGTCTAGGTCAGGCACCCCCAAACTGCAGCCCTCCAGATGTTTTGGCCTACAACTCCCATGATCCCTAGCTAACAAGACCAGTGTTTGGGGAAGATGGGAATTGTAGTCCAAAACATCTGGAGGGCTGAAGTTTGGGGATGCCTGGTCTAGGTGCATTCCATGATATCAGGGTTGAAGATGAATCATGACTAATCTCTTTGTGAGTAATATGTGAACAGGGCTCCTATGAGATTTGTACCAAATCATCCATTTGTTCTTCAGAATACATTACTGGGCAAGATGGGAGATTCCAGATGAGATAGCCTAAGACTAAGGACCTTTCATCCTCAAAGGATGAAACGAGAAAAAATTAAATCGCACCCAAAAAGAGTGTTGATGTGGCTTGGAATCTTTTGTTTCTTTCTAACTGACAAAGCAGGACCAGCTGCAGTTCACACTGCTGCCAACTACAGATAACCTCCTATATCCCCAAAGAAAAATGCAGCCTACCTGTGAAAGCTGTCTATCAAACCTAACAAGGAGTAGTGCATAATTTATCAATGTTAATAGCCTTTGGGGGCATTTCTGAAAGAATTAATCTAAACAGTCAAACAATTTATCACATCAAACTACATAAAATGCACTTTTAATTAATAAATGGAAATTCTATTGCTTTTACAGCTACAGGAGATCAATCCATTTTTTACCTTCAGACTATAGTTTGGGTTTCTTTAATGGCTTTTAATGGGTTCTGCTCACTGATCTCAGCTTCAGCACTTGCTTCCTGGAAGACTTTCTGTACTTTGTGGCATAAGCTCACAGCCTCTTTGGAAAACTTTCACCGAGAGATTGCCACGCCAACAATCATTCTCTTTGGTTTTACTGAAAGGCATTATTCATTACTCCTGAGTTGACCTCCTTGGCCCAACTCTATAAAGTAATAATGTTACTGTAATGTAAAGAAGTTCTCATCAATAGATGATGGTAGGAGTCCCTTTAGTTAAAGCCATTTGACTGTTGAGTGAAGCATATACATCAGCTCTGTCGTATGATTGCCTCCTAAGTAGTGATGCCATCCATAAATTTGAAAGCATTTCACACTGTATAAAATATTTTGATGTCTTAGACATAGTATCAATCTGTGATTAAAGTTACATTTGAGGTTAACATAATACTACGGTATAATATTATATTGGATGATATCTTATTAGTGGGCACCCTTTTTCAAAATGGTTGTTTGTGATAAATCTCTCACACAATGATCTTAAACGTAGTTGAAACAATAGTCCTCAACCCACTTTTGAAGCACTCCATTTGGTACCAGAGAAAAGAAGCCAAGTGATCTGGTAACTACTTTCAAATTATCAATAAAAACCACCCATCATGCCTAGCATGTCCCAACAGAAGGCAAAAGGTTCGATCTAGGATGACTGCATTGCTTAACTGCCTTTGAAATAGATAAAATTTAATGTTTAACCAGAGTGTCACCGATTTCTATTTATTTCTTATTTCAAAGTAAATATCATTGGCATAAAATTAAGCTACTCATTCCAGTCCTGGATTTGGGAGGGGGGGGGCCCTCTGTACAACCCGATCTCTTTCCTCGGAACCCTCTAGATTTCCTTCATGTTCAGAAATCACATATACACCTTTAGGCACCAGGCAGAAATGTTCCTTTTTAACCAGGCCTTTGGTTGATCTTATTGACATCCAACACCCTTTTAAAATGTGGCTTGGGGGGGGGGAGGAGTTATTGGGTTATTGCTTTTGGTTTGATTTTATATGTTGTGGTCTTGTTGTGAACCGCCTTGAGACCTCTGGGTAAGGTTATAGGGCGATGTATAAGTCGAATAAATAATAATAATATTAATATGTTCAATTAGATGAAGTACCGTATTGCTCCGAATATAAGCTACATTTCCCCCCCCCCTCCCCAAATTCCAACCGTGAAAAGTTAAAGTGCGGCTTAAATTTGTGTTCTTACAAAAATTGGCTTTTACAATATCGCTGTAGGATTTTCTTCTACATTTGCCATTTACGGGTGTGAGTGCCTGCGTAATTTTAAGGGAGCAGCTTATATTCGGGTATTGTCTTCACCCCTCTTTGAATTTTAAAGGTGTGGATTATTTGTGAGTGTGGTTTATATTCAGGCCAATACATTATTGGCAATTATCTTCCTGGAAGGTGGAAACATTTGGCCTGTCATTGTGACCTCTTTGGCTTTACTTTTTATTCAACTCTCCATCCACATTCAGGCCAGCAAGTTGGTATAGAGATCAGAAATTCACTGGCCCAGCATCTGTAAAGCAAATGAAAATGTGCAATAACTTTAGCATGCTCAAGACACATTACATATGCTAACACAGTAATATTTAAAAATAGGCCTGCAAAGTTGGCCAGATTCATCATTCCTGCATTGCAGAAGAAGCCCTACCTAGTGAGGTCATGGTTGAGGTGAGCCTTGAACCACCAAGTTCATGGATCAAAGTTAATTCTCTTAGCTGCTATAATGTATCAGCTGTCCAGAAACGCCCGCTTTTTAAATTGTCAGTGTTTTTCGTGTTCTTTCTAAGAACATGCTCATATCAGTAGATGAACTATTCTCTGTAAATCATTAGTAATTAAAAATAATTGTGGCCGGGCAACCAAACAATAGACTCATAATATAAAAGCAAATGGTATGCCCTAGTGACAGGTCTCTGTAACAATCTCTTGTACCATTGGGTGATATTTACCATATGTCCCATGATTGATAGTAAGATTTAATGAGTTCTTACAAGCAATTAAATAATCAAGGGTTCCTGCTGTTATATGGCAGAGCTTGATAGAACAATGACAAATGAGAGAATATCTACAACCTAATCAAAGGGACAAATTTCCTTGGGAACAAAATAATATTATCTACCAGTGCAATCAAAGGACAAAAGGACCCAGGGAGGACACAACAGAACGTGATAACTTTGGTGTTCTTTTCATTAGCTAGCTATACTGTTTCCTATTTAATGGATCCTATTAAATCGGAAAGGGAGTTAGGCAAGTTAAATTTCCTTAAATTTTCATGACCCATTGATTTATATCCAGTAATTTTTTTTAGATGTAGTTTATTATATGCCTAGTCACATTAACTCTTGTTCATCTCATAATAGTTTTACCTGCTTATACTTTTAGTGCTCTTTTAAATATATCAGGTCAGCATTGCACAGTAGCCTGTTCAGTTTTAATTTGTCATGTAAACAGGCAACCTCGAATCTATGACTCAGTGGCGACCTTGTTAAATCTTTTTGATTAGCTCATCAATGGTACAATTTCCACCATGTTATTCCTCTGTCTACTGATATTAAGTGATCTGCACTTGTATATGTTTATTAGAAAATAATAACCCATCATGAAAAAAGGGGAAGCACCAGCGATTTCACAAAAAAGCATTTCAGCAACTCTGACCTCACTTTTATTTTAGAACAACTAGAGATAAAAATACAAAGTTTGATTATGTCTTTTTTTAAAAAAAAATTAATTTTGATTTTCAAAAAGAAAGAAAGAAGAACAAAAAAGAAAAAGGATAAAGTTACATCAAAATGTCATACACATTCACGTATCGAGATTACTCTGAATCTCCAGATTTCCCCCCATCCTATCCATGGGTCCTCTTAATTCTGTTTTCATCTGCATATCAATACTTCTCCAAATTTTTCATCTTCCTAAATTATCTGTAGTTTCTATTACATTGCAAGTGTATTTAAAATCCTGCTAATGTTTTGACCTGTTTGCAATGATTTTGTATATACATTATAAACATTTCCCATTCTTTCTTTTTTTTAATTTCTTGTCTTCTTGGTTCCTGAGCTTCCCAGTTAATTTTGCCATTTCGGCATAGTCCATCATCTTGATCTGCAGATTATGTCTTTTGAACAGCTCTGCTTTCAGGCAAATGCGCTAAAACCCTAGCTGCCTTATACAAAGTCAGACCCAGTGGTTCTCCAGGATTTTGGATTGCGGTCTCTCCAAACCCTGCTTGGAGGTGCCAGAGATTTAAACTAGGACCTTTTTTCAGGCAAAGCAGATACTCTACAAATGAGTTACAGCCCTTCTTTCATCATGATAAAAGACAGCATATAAGTGTTTTTAATAAATCATGACAACATACTTCTGCATGTATGTCCCTTACACAAATGAAAATATACTAGGCATACATGTGGTGCTTAAATAAACACACGATGTACCACTCAGCTACCAACAGAGTGCACGATTTCAACGGACATAAGCAGAGCTAACTCTATCTGATTAAACTCCTTAATTAGGACTTCAAGTGCATTATGCAGAAAGTAATATATGAGTTAATTGCAAAGCTGTGCTGGCATTCCTTGATATCTGAGATATACATCAAAAAGCAAGAAAAGAAAAGTGTGTGTGTGTGTGTATTTTAAAACACACACACACACAATATGAATCAACAGCTGTTGACTACTCACTTAATATCAGGTTTGAAAATCCTGACAAAAATACATTAAAATGTTCAAGACTTTGCAAAAATTGTTTCGAGACAGATCTGTACCTGTCAGAAAATATAAGTGCTAGCTATAGAAGTACCACAGCTATCACACATAATGTCATAAGGTGTTAGTTGGTGTGCAGAATGCAGATGAAAAGATCAGAGAAATATTGCAGAGATAATAGATCAATCAAGAACTGCAAAATCCTGTAACCATCTGCCGACAGCAGGTTCCTTCTTTGAATACTTATTTTTAAGTTTATTGTAGAAATATGCCATAACTTAGCATGGGGGTGGGGAGCAGTTTAAACTGATTTAGAAAATCTTCTTCTTAAAAATCCAATGATGTAGTTATACATTAGGTATGTGCTCATATTTTTCCTTAAAGTCTGCTTTTCAGCTATTAGTTGGAATCATTTTATGCTCTAAACTGGAGCTGGCTTGCTGATATTGCCTTGTGTGTCATACCTAGCAATGAAGGAGAGAAATTTGATTCACTTTTAAAGGCAAATCTACGCAACTCATGCTTTCTGAAACTGTAAAAGAGGTGAAACGGAACCATCCTTCCAAATCCACACTTCTCTGAATTTTGCAATGCAGTTCTCCAGACAAGTAATGTGTACAAAGATCCGTATACTGTGGTAAAGTATGCATAAAAATGCATATATTTGTGAAAATGACATTCAAACATTTATTTGTTTGTTTGTTTGTTTGTTCATAGAATGTACACACTGCTTGAATGTAAAAAATAAATAAATCTCAAAGAATTTTTTTGAGAGCAAAAATATTGAAATGGAGAAAAACCCACAACCCTACTTCAAAACGTACAAAAGCTAAAGTACAAAAACAGATTAAAATTACCTCAGCTTTCTAAGTGTCTGGGTAGGCTTATCTAAACACGAATGTTTTTAGCGTGTGCTGAAAAGAGTACAGTGAATGCATTATATTAGGGAAAACGTTTTGCAAAAATGTTCGTATTAGGCAAAAACACATACAAAAAAAATGTGCATATTAGAAGAAATTTGTTGGTGAACTTTCATGAGGACTTTAAAAATAGAAAACTCAGACCAAGGTGGAAATATGGAGAACTGAATGTTAAGACTGGAACGATGTAAAAACGAGAGAAACCAAAATGGACAGATTCACCCATTCCTACACAAATTTGAGGCTGGCAGCTTCTGTGAATTGTTCCTGCTGGCCCATTTTCTAAATGACTTGGAGCCAAGTTTCCTGAAGGATCACCTCCACCTGCCCACATTTTGACCAGAGGTCCTTCTTCAGGTTTCCCTGCCTAAAGGGGTAAAGCAGGTGTCAAGGCTCTGCCAAGGCTTTGGAAAAGCTATTCCTTCCCCAATTGCAGCAAGAGCAGAGAAAACAAGTAGAGTTCTTTTTAATGAATTTTATTCAATCTGAATAGTGAGAGTCAAAAGAACGCAACAAGCCTCAACAATGGTGTTGCTCCAAACTGGGCTCCTCCTCCCTCCATCCTAGCAACAGCATCTTCCCTTGCGGCGGCCATTCGTGTCCAAATGTCTCGTGAGTCCTTTGTTCCTGCACTCTTAACAAATGTCACATTCTGGGAGAAGGGGGATCAGAAATGCTCCCCAGTGACAAAGTCTCATTTAGCTGCCCCTCTGCAGTCCCCCCTCTTCTTCTTCCAACACTGCCCAACTTCTCTGTTTGTCTATCTCTGAGCTGTTACCTTCCACAAACTCCTCAAAGCCCTGCTGTAATTCAACGCTGCCTTCCCCCTCTCCTGCAGCGTCAGGAGAAGGGAGGGGGTGATCACTACCACTACTCCTCCATCTCCCCCTCTTGAGCCCAATCCCTGACAGAAGGCAACAACTAGACCACTACAACTAGACCAGAGGTAGCTAACTCCCTATTCAGAGAACTGAACCAGCCACGGAACATTGCTAATAGACTGCCAATATTTGTCAAAATAAATCAATAAAATCACAAGGCGTCTGTCTGGAAAGGCTCCCCAGGAAAGAGAGTTTCATGACGAGGTTGCAGCCGCAAAAATGGTTTTATTCCTCATCTCTGTCAGCCTAATGTGACATAAATAAGAGATTTGGAGCAAGGGTCTGTTGCTCGAAGAGTAGAGTGCTGTTGCTTATGTTCAGCTTGCAAACTTCCCACAGACATCTGGTTGGCCACTGTGAGATGCTAGACTAGATGGGCCATTGGCCTGATCCAACAGACTCATCTTATGTTCTCTATGTACAGATGAGCTCATCCATTATTTTATACACTATTAAGCCAACACTTGTAATGCCACCAGACTGTACCTCTATATTCCATTATTTAAGTGGCAATCCTGCATTGGTTTTCCTGGGAGTAAGCACAATGGGACATACTTTTTAGAAGGCATGCCTAGCATAGGATCATGCTGTTAAGTGGAGCACTTGAAGATTTTACATACATTTCAAGCTTTTCCCTGATTCGTTGAATAAGAACAAGACTCTATTCAAATATAACTTATCTCCCCCACCCCCCGCCGCCAAAAAAACCCCAAACCCCATCAAAATGAATTCCATATGCGGTGGCAAAAGTCAACAGCTGATACTAAACGAGCTAATTTTTAAAGAACTAAGTGAGAAAAGTGCTACAATCTGTCAGCTTTAAATTCTTACTACTTATTCACAATCAATAAATTCACAAAAATTACACACCTCATTACGTTCCACACAGATTGCAAAGCAAGCTATAATGTAAAAACAGGCAGACAGTCTGTCTCAATATTATTACAGGAAGAGTTGGTTAAATTAATAGCTTCTCATTGATTAAAAAATCTTGCATTTTGCATGTCCTTAGGTTGGTTCCCACCATTACCTTTCAATAAGGGAAGATGTGTCTGTGGAGAAATGTGGTTGTATCGAGCTGCTGAGCTGAAACACAAAGGTAGGCAAAATACGGTGTTTACATTAGCCTGCTCTGGTTTCCTGTCATAAAGTCCTGTTTACCTGAAAGGGAAAGGCAAGCCCCTCGCTGTTCTGCCCCACCCCACCAAAGAAATAAACAGCTTAAAGCAGTCATTAAGCATAAATAATACAAGTCAATGCAGTCATTATTATAAGCAAGGAATCGTTATGTCCAGATCAGCTTCTCTTGCGTTCCATAAGGTCTCCCTGCTTTCGCAAAGAGAAGCAGCAGCAGAAAAGTTTGAAAACACCCCCAGACTTAGGTTGTGTACACATTACCATTTACTCTGGCTCCAGTGTGCTCCCACAGCTGGTGTTTGAAGCTGAGTACACATGACATTAGGCACAATCCATATGTATCCTGTCGTTTCTTGAGAAATACTGCTGTCTGATAAGTTTACCCTCAAACCAGCTTCCATCGGATTTGAAAACGTAAGCTGAAGTGTGAACATTTGAGATATCCCATTACACATGCACAGGTGTCAGTGCATGTGCAGACGACAGCATTATTATTATTATTATTATTATTATTATTATTATTATTATTATTATTCAAAATATAAAAGCACAAAATGCATAATCAAAATAAAAACAACAACCCAATAAACACTACCACCACCAAAAAAAACCCCACATGTTAAAAGGGCATAGGATGTAAATTGAATCAACCAAAGGCCATGGTTAAAAAGGAACAATTTTGCTTGGCACCTAAAGGTTTATAATGAAGGCACCAGGCGATATTCCCTGGGGAGAGCATTCCACAGATGGGGAGCCACTGCAGAAAAGGCCCATTCTCATGTTGCCACCCTCCAGACCTCTCGAGGAAGAGGCACACGAAGAAGGGCCTCAGAAGATGATCTCTGGGTCCAGGTAGGTTCATATGGAAAGAGGCGGTCCTTGAGGTATTGCGGTCCTGAGTCATTGAATAGGAGTTCAAGGGTTTGCAGGCATGGAAAAACAAATCACTCAATGGATATTGGATGAAGTTGTCCTCGCCCTCTCTCTGATGTGTACAGCAAGTGAAAATGTTAGGGTCATTAAAACAAAAAGTGATGGTGAAGATCTCCAAACAGAGTGACTGGGTGGTAAAATGACAAATGCAATTCAGTGTAAACATGTGTAAAGTGATGCAAGGAAAACGTATGTTCATGTGGTCTAAACTGGTGATTGACCTGGAGACTTTGGAGTCATTGTAGATAGCTCAGTGAATATGTTGACCCAGTGTATTGCAGCCATGGAAAAGGCAAATTCCATGCTAGGGATCATCAGTAAAGAAATTGAAAATAAAATTGCCAGCATCATAATGTCATTATATAAATCTGTGGTGCAATTACATTCTGGTGGCCTCACCTCAAAAAGGATATCGCCTTGCTGGAAAATGTTTGGTAAAGGCAACCAAAATGATCAAGGAGCAGCTCCCTGATGAAGAAAGGTTGCAGCATTTAGGACTTTTTAGCTTAGAAAAAAATGTAAGATGCAAGATGGTGGAATTTTATAAAATTATGCGTGGCATGGAGAAAGTGCATAGAGAAAAGTTTTTTCTCCTTCTCCCATGAAGCTTAATGTTGAAAAATTAAGGACAGATAAAAGAAAGTACTTTTTCACGGAGCACATAGTTCAGGGGTTAGCAAACTTTTTCAGCAGGGGGCCGGTCCACTGTCCCTCAGACCTTGTGGGGGGGCCTGACTATATTTCGAAGGGGGGACAAATGAACGAATTCCTATGCCCCACAAAGAACCCAGAGATGCATTTTAAAGAAAAACACACATTCTACTCATGTATCAACACCAGGCAGGCCCCACAAAGAACCCAGATATGCATTTTAAATAAAAGGACACATTCTACTCATGTAAAAACACACTGATTCCTGGACCGTCCGCGGGCTGGATTTAGAAGCGATTGGGCCGGATCCGGGCCGTGGGTCTTAGTTTGCCTACCCATGACATAATTCAGGCATGTCCAACAGGTAGATCATGATCTACTGGTAGATCACGGGGTGTTTCTGGTATATCCTAGTAGATCATTGGCCCCTCAGTGATCTCCTCCCCCCAATAAAGCTCACCAACTCTGGCTTTCCCAAAAAAGCTCAACAACTGTGTTCCATCCAATGACAAGTGCATAGCTGCCAAGTTTTCCCTTTTCTCGCGAGGAAGCCTATTCAGCATAAGGGAAAAACCCTTAAAAAAAAGGGATAACTTGGCAGCTATGCAAGTGGGTAGATCACTGCCGGGTTTTTTTTTAATATACTGTGAGTAGATCTACACAGTCTATTGGGGGTTGGACGTCCCTGACATAGGTGAACTATAGAACTTCCTCCCACAGGAGGCAGTGACGGCCACCAACTTAGATGGCTTTAAAAGAGGACTGGGCAAATTCATGGAGGAGAAGTCTATCAGTGACTCCTAGTTATGTGAGCTGTGCTCTGCCTCCACAGCTGAAGCCAACAGTGGTTCTGAAGGCCAGTTGCATACCAGACCACAGGAGGGGAAGGTGCTTGAGTGTTTCCCAGGTGCATCTGGTTGGCCACTGGGAGAACAGGATGCTGAACAGGTCATTGGCCTGAACCAGCTCAGGGCTCTTCTTGTGTTCTTAGAAGCCCCAACCAACATGGTAAATGATCAGTGATGATTGGAGTTGTGAACCCAGAAACATCTAAGAGGGGCGCAGGTTCCCCACCCTTGATCTGAATTTTAGCTCCAGCATGGAGTTGCTGTCAAAGCTTCGGGAGGCTGTCCGAGCCTTTGAAGCGGTGACCTAAAGGTTTCAAGAAGGAAATCCCACTAAAGTCAATCAACAACTTCTGCTGCTTCTCCACCATAGCATTTCCTTGACCTAAAAGGAAAATTGAACTATCCATGGTCCTTTAGTTCGATTTATTGTGATTAGCGAGCAGCCATTACACACATTAAAAATAATAACAACAAGAATACTGCTCATAATAGTGGTTTACATTTCTACTCCCTGGCCTTTACAGGATAAATCATTTTCCATTCCCCCCCTTTACACAAATTTGCAAAGCCTTGGCAAGAAATTTGGATGTTCTAAAAGGATATATACCTCTCTGCACCAGGCAACAAAAAACAGGTCTTTGCAAGAGACGTCCTTCCCTTCTGCGATCTTAACAATGGGTAGATGTATCTATGGTAGTATGTGTGCAGAACGTGCTTCTGTCCCCCTTATTAATGGCTCACAGGTCTCAGCAGTTCACTGAAAAGCTGCTGCCTGCCTCTCAGTGGTCTCTCGTTAAAGACCAAAACCAAAGAGTAGGCATCTATGCTTGCAATAATAATAGTAAATCTAACCTTTTAATAGTAAGAGTTTGGGGAAGTAGTTATAATTTATCTGTCACGAGGAGCAATAGAAAACTGCGAAGGTCCTAGGGGGTGGGGGAGCCTATTGCCAAGAGTTGTGTGGCTTTGGGAGAAAAGTGACATATATTTTGCATGTGTATTTCTCTAGAGGGGCTGTGCCAAATAGATGCATATTTCAAATGACTAAATGAGTGTTCTGTAGCCCTATCTATGGGTGGCCTATTCTGTTGCGGTTTCTTGTACTGGTAGCAACACTTCTCTTGCTAGAGCTAGCTGCATAACCTGGAGTGTGCTCAGTGGGTAGTATGGTAGTGAGATTTCATATGTTGTATTATATCTTGTCAAGTCACCTTGGGACTCTTTATGGTGTAAAGCAACTGATGATGTTAATAATAATGAATACCATGGGAAGGGCTGTAACACAGTGATAGAGCACCTGCTCTGCATTCAGTAGGTCCCATTTTCAAGACTGAACTGGGTGAGCCAATCACCTGACTAGGTATAAAGCGCCTTCCTAATGTAAAAACAGGTTTTGCTCCAAGAGACTTTATCTCCCCCCCCCTGCTGCCATCATTCTGAGATACAATCATTATACAATTTCCAGAGATTTCACTTCTGTTCCTTTCTTTGAAAAAAGGATCTTTTGAATGCAGCTGTCTTGACAAAAGACGAAGAACTGTCATATTAGTTTTATATCTGTGCTGTTTAAGGATGTGTTTGAAATTTAAGTAGTGTTTTATTTATCACTCTTAGGCACATTTGCTCTGATAAATTCAGCCTTTATACTGTGTCATATTCACTCCCGTCAAGGCTGGCTTTTCATATCTTAAACAGTTGAAGTTGCCTCATAAACAAGCTTCAGCTGGGGCGCGATTCTGGAAACAGTTAAGCAGGAAAGTTTCTGCAACACCCTCTTCATTGCGGATCAAGATGTCACATTTTCCTGGAAGAGCAGAAAAGATATTGACACAAAGCTTGCAGTGCTAGAGGTAACTACAGAATTCCTTTGTGGTGGGTAAGAAACATAAGGCCACCAATTCTTCTGGAAGAGTGAAATAATACCAGTGGGCAGGGCCGGTGCATCCATTTAGGCGAACTAGGCAGCTGCCTAGAGTGCGTAAATAGAGGGGGCGCTGGGCAGCCTGCCCCGCAAAACCCCCGCGCCACTGCCGCCCTCCCACAGCACCATGACGTCATGACGCATGACGCATGCGCCATGATGCATGTGCTGGGGCGCCAAGAGGTGTTTTGCCTAGGGCGCAAAAAGCCCTAGCACCGGCCCTGCCAGTGGGGCTGGGGCTGTGTGTGTAGAAAGAAAGATAGAGAAAAAACTAAGTTCCCCCCTCCCAGTCCATCAAACTTGTAACTCTAACACAAAAAAGAAATGAGATTCATCTGGTATGGCTTGTTATTGAGAAACCCATGCTAGGTCTTAGTAATCACAGTTTCCATTTTTAACTTCTCACAGAATGACTGTTGAATTATCTGTTCCTGGTACTTAGTCAAGCTGATCGGTCGGCAGTTACCTGGATCTTCTTTCCCCCACTTTTGAAGATGGGGACAAGATTTTCTCACCTCCAGTCCTTCAGGGACCTCACCTGTTCTCCAAGAATTCCTAAAGATTATACACAGAAGCTCTGAGATTACATCTGCAAGCTCCTTCAGTAGCACCTGTTGCTCTGGTTATGGGTTTCATAGAGACATCTAGTTGGCCACTATAAGAAACAAGAAGTTGGACTAGTAGACATTTTGTCCAATCCACCAGGATCCACGTCAGCCAATATTGTCCTTTCCAGAAGTTCCATCACCCCTGATCATTGGTCATACTTGCTGGGGCTGATGGGAGTTGAATAACATGAAGATCAGGCTGTGGTTTAGCTTAAATAGCAGCACAGTCTTTTTTATTGTTCTCTGAGCCTCGTGCATGTGTGAGATGTACGAGTGAGTATGTACTTGCTCTTTTTCGTTGGTTTTGTCTCTTACAAAAGGCAGTTGTTAGTGCTGTTATTTTAATGTATTTCTGGTTTGTAAGCTGCTTTGGGCATGGAAGGAAGAACATCATTTATCTGAACTCCAGCTTCATATGCCAGCAGGACCCCTTTGAAAATTTCTTGGGCTGATGGATGGTATCTACCCTCAAAGATCTGCATCTTTGTTTCTGTCGAAGATTGATTGTTAGCAGCAGAAGCCATGTTATTATTGCCTGCAAGAGTTCGAGATCCTTTTGTCTGCCTGCCTGCCTTGCCATTCTGTTGGGTAGTTTGCATAGAGAGAGCATGAACTGCTGATTTAGGGATGGAACTGGCAATTAGTGAAGCTGGCTATAGCTTTGTTGTTGTCTTTTGACAAGGCTGAGGAGTTAAAGGATGACGGACACAGCAAAGTGGGAGGGAAGGCATCAGAATATGCCTAAACAGCACATGAGCTGTTATTCAATAAATGCCCATTTTAGTCTGGGTTCTGCAGTCAAGTGTGAAGGAAGTTCATCTGTAATTAATAACCATGAAAAGAAATACATATGGGTGCACTCCAGCTCCCAGAGGAAAAGATGGAGAGTGTTCTGAAAAATCAGGATGATGACCCTTTCAGAATGTTTGGGGGCAAACTGAAGGTGCACAGGAAGGTCAGGCTGCATCAACCAGACTTTAATAAGCCAGAGAAAGCTGCATGAATGGTATATTTGGGCTGCATTTGCACAGCAGTTTATTCCATTTCCCTGACCTTTCAGCATTATATTTGAGCTGTCACATGACGCAGGTCTTAGGTTTTATTGTTTTCGTTTTATCTTGGTTTCATTGTATGCATAATTTATTGTCTTAAGTTGTTTTGAGTTCCTATTTGTTTTTTGAAAAAATGCTGGGTAAGTTTAATCACTCTTCCAGATCAAGCCCACAAAAAGGGTGTTATAAGCAGGGGAGGGTCTGCTATGAAACAAATGAAGTTTAAGCTTCAGGGCCCTTAATCCTGAAGGGGCCCCGGAAGCAATTTTAGTCCACATTCCTTTTTATATATATTTAAAAAACGGGGCTAGTAGACACAATTTGAGTCGCACGACCCAAATTGGTTAATTTTGTTGTTGTCTGTATTTCGACAATCCCAACGTTTGAGAGTCAATAGCACAGCTGCTGCAAAGGTTGTTGCAAACAACCTCATTGAAGAAGATAACAGTGGCTATTCTGGTTGTGAATGGGCCCCTATAACAGTTCAGGCTTCAGGGCCCCCAAAATGTAGGCCCGCCACTGCCTGTAAGAGTGAGGCCCCACATCCAGCATCCCAGCAGACAATCAACACAGTTAAGAAACTGTCAACGACACTTGTTTGGAGTGAAAGAACCCTCTTCTCACTCAAACAAACACTCAACTCTTCACCAGTAGAAATACTTGTGGTAAAGGTTATAGTTTTGGGAAGCAATACATTAGCATGCTTGTAATATTACATCACGTCGAATGTGTGCAAAGTTCTTCTAAAATCTTAAGAAAAATACACTTCAGAGTTTCCTTCATTTACCAACTCCTCTCACGCACTGCTGAAAACTGTTTGCTAAATTCCCCAAACTACCTGTAATGAAAAATGCTATGATCTCCGCCATTATGTGCGTAGCAAATTAACAGAGTCCTGATTTTCTGATCAATTATACACAACGACAATATGCTATTTTAAAGCTGGAAGCCCAGCAGGAGCTTTTATTTTTTATTAATTTAGTATAATTTTAAACATTACAAAAATAGCTCTCTTTACAGCTTCCCCGCTGAGTCCTAGATTGTTGCCACAGCATTCTGTAATACTTTATCAGCAGAATAGCATCGTTCCATAAACACTAAGCATTTGATTCAAGTAGAAGCCCAAAATAGAAAAGGGATGAATGATAAGAAACAAAAGAGAATCATAAGGTGAGTGTATAAATGTCAGAATATGTAAGGCTGTCCCCCACCACCACCACTCTGCTTAAGAAAACGCTGCTGTCCGAAGCTAGATATTTGCAATTTGGATTCAGTAAGGATTCAAAGAACATACTTAGAGCCTGCCAGTCAAAGTGAGGATGCAAGGTAGATCTGACTTTTAAGAATACACAAAGTGATACTGAAAGAACTAGGAACACAGAAAGCACATATCAGGATACACCAATGATTTCATTCAAAGTCACCAGGAACATGAGGGACAAGTTGGTGAAAAGTGAGTTTAGAGAGCATAGACTACAAAATATATGTTTTGAGGCACTTCACAACCTGTAACCTTGCCTGTGTTTTTATGCCATTCAGTACAATTGCTAAATAATCAATGTGGGGAAAACAGCTAGGGTTCTTTTAAAAAAAATGAGTAGGGGAACATCTTTGTAATATCAGATTTTCTTTATTTAAAAAAATGATACACCTTTGATCAGTCACTTTGTGGAACAAGATAATCCTGTAACAGGTTTAAGGTTTGGGGCATTGGGAAAGCTGTGTGCAAATGATGGTGAGTTATTGTTATGGAAACAATATGGATTGGATGTTGAGGTTAAAAACTGTGGCCCCATGTGGACTTATGGAGAAGTTCGAGGGAAAGTCTTTGATTACCTATCACATATTGACGACATTTATGTATTCTTCTTTAAAAATGTATAATTCTTTTAAAAATATATAATTTGTTGCCTTCAGACAATAATTTCAGTCATCAGTTAATAGAAATGGGAGATATATGTAACTGAAATAATCTGCAGGCTGTTTCCCCCCTTTAACAAGTATACATAGGCTTATATGCACTTCATATACAATCGTGTTTGTTTTTAAATGCTGAGTATTCGTTTGATGTATTGTCTTTGTTTTTATAACCCCTGAAGAAGACCTTTGAACATTAATTGACTGAAATGTCCTAGGCTGTTTTGAAAATAAAATCCCCCCCCTCCCCGGGATCTTGCAATACAATATCCTTTGCGGGTTCATTTTGGGTGTTCTCCTGTTTTCTCATTGGCCAACACAATTTTTGCTCAGTGCGTGTACAGAGGGTGGAATTTGCTTGATGGCAGAGGTTCATTTCAATGTTTGAGAGAGTCTCCTCTCCATTTCCTGCAAAAAAGGTCATTCTATTCATAAGGTTGGTCCTTATTTCTCAGGAGAGATTGTAACTTACAGTACCTTGAGGGTTTGCCCCTGTCAATATATCCAATATTTGTATTAGAAAGGCACAAGTAAGTGTATGTGTGTGTACATATATATAGGGGTGCTGTGTTTAATCTGTTACTTGCCTAAATTAAAAAGTTTTAAAAGCTTCAACCAACTCTAAAATTCCCCCCAATTAATCAGGCATCAGATTCTTGCTGTTGCTGTTTCGCAAAATTGCTTCCAATGGTTGCATTTACAGAATGAAGCTCATGCAACTGATCTTTCCCCCGTGTCCCCAAAGAAGTCTCTCGCAGAGGTCAGAGAGATTATCTTGTACAGCATGGGGTGCATTGCAGTGGGCTGATGGACCATCCAATGTCTGGCAGAGGTGCTGCTTGAACCATTTTTTCATATGCTTGGTTTTGAGAAACTTACCCCATGAACTGTAAACCCCAATTGTGACAGTAAACCCAGCAGTTCGAGACAAAGCATTTGCTATTTACATAGAACATCCTGTTTGTGTGTGTACATAATTGCCCTGCAAGCATTTCGAAGATTGTGTTAAAATGGCAAACATTCTGATAATGCCTCCCTGTAAATATTCAGAAATCAGTCCCTGGGTCAAGCAAAAGCAAGACTGGTTGAATTTGCTGAGAATTACGGAAGAAAGAGGCATTTCCGAACTACAGCTAGTAACTGCTGATTGGCCGGAAAGATTTATATGACAAGTTCCACCTCAAGCTTACCCTATACCACCTGACAACTTATTTGTTGTTGTTGTGTCTGCTGTACCTCACCTTGCAGTGCTTCATCTTGCTTGCGTCTGCCTTCCAGGAATGAAGTCTGACATCTTCATTCATAACTTCCTGACCAATCCAGGTCAAGTGTTATATGGATATTGACAAAATGGGAAGAGTCAGCATGACAGGCTCTCAGACTGACTGTATGTGCATCTGGGCATTATGTAGGGCACCAGAGAGTCAGGGAAGTTTTCTCTTTAGATGACCCATCAATTATTTGTAATTAAATCAATAGGTTTTGTTTGTTTGCTTCCTCTGGAGAACATCAGGACTGCTTCAGCTTCCACTGCAACATACACAGCATACAAATTCATTGGCTGCCCAACTCTTCGTCCGCTGTTAAATCCCGTGCATTGCAGAACATGGGGAGGAGGGCTGAAGATCGGCATTACAATAATAGAGTTATATTAGCATGTGTGTCCACTGGGTGAAAAATACTAATTTATTAAGTAAGCTTCTCTTTCAGTAACAGTCAAGGGAACACGAATGTGGTAAGTCAGTCCAAGGATATTGAGGGAAATGAGGCATGAAATAAAAGCTTTCCTGCACTCTCTACTGATCCTCGTGAATGTTAGGCAATTCGATGTATTGCAAAAGAGCATCCAGGCATTAAGACAGACACTGGGAGGGAGGGGGGAGGAAACCCTGGTCCTTTGTATGACACTCTGTCGTGAACGAGGCCAATGAAAAGTACTATTGGAAGTGGTGTTCAAAATTCGCACAGCTTGGGCTTTTTGATACCACACATTCAGCAACAAGACTGTCCAAAAATGTAGGCTTCTGAGGTCCAGTACTGATTACACAGTGTGCTGTCTGGTTCTGTAGATTCCAAAGAAGCTAATGCCATTCTTCTGGATCTCTATTAGCCCAACGGCTAAGTTCTATGCCCACTATAAGAGGCAATACGTTTCAGAATACCGGTTACTGGGAATCCCAAGTGGGGCACGCCCGGTTGTGCTCAGGCCCTGTTTGCAGGCTTCCCAAAGGCATCTGATTGGCCACTGTGAGAATAGGATGCCGTTTTAGATGGAATCCAGCAGGGCTCTTCTTTGTGTTCCTGTGTACATCTTGTTATGGATGATCTGAGGTATGCAGTGTGATGGGCTATTTTTTTTGGGGGGGGAGGGCAATGAAAGAGTTGGCATGTGTAAGGCTTGCCAAATTCCTAGCACTGATGGTGGGTTCATTACTACCAGTAATAACTCATTTTAAAAGTTGAGGTTGAAACTTGTGGGCATCAAGGCATGGATGGGAGAATATCCAAGGTCTGTTTACTCTGGTATCTCACCTGGAAAGGAGGAAGGAGGTGATGTAGGAACCCTGGGCATCTGTCGATCTTCTTTCCCACTGGGTGGAGTAGTTCCTTCTGGACTGTATCATCAGAATGCAGGGGTGGGGGGATCATACATTTAACTGCAGTCTTATAAAGCTATAACTCATTTATCTGACATGGCACATGCTATTTTTTATTTTCATCATCGGAGAGCATTCAAACATGAAACCCTCACCTGCAGTGGTGCAATCCAGGAAGAGATCATCACATGATTCTACTGCTATTGTGGCCCAGCTGTCAGGAGATGACACCACCTTACATAATGAAAGGGTCATAGCTCATTTGTAAAGAATCCAATTTTCTGCTGTGATCCATGGGATATGTATAGACAGTTGTTATTACTAGTGTGCTTTTAATTGTGAACCCATTAGAGACACCAATATAACTGTGGACATTTGTTAAAAAGTAATGCAACCCAACTTGTTGACTTGAACAGGAGTTGGATTAAGACATGTGCATTAGAACACAGGAAAAATATTCTGCACACATCAAAAAGAGTTTCAAACCTGTCTCGGCAATACTTAGCAAAGCACATACAGCAGCCTATTGAATTAGTGTCTAAATGTTATTTTGTAAAGAAATTGAATAAAATTTGCTACCCTGTAATCCAGTGAGCTCTTCCTAATTAAATTTTCATATTCTGCATTTCCTGGGATTTGCAGCTAGAATTGTGGCAAGCCAGACATTCACACTTATGCATGGAGGGGAAAAAATTTAAAACTACAAAATATCCTCTTCATTTTTGAATATAATATCAGCATTAAAATTTCAAACAAATTGAGCCTCTTTCCTACTGTTTCTACTGTTGACTTTTATTGATAGTATATAGGTGGCTGCACCTTCTGGCTTCTCTCCACTCCCGCCCCCACAATGTCTGCCCACCAGTCCCAAGGCATTTAGTGAAGTTCACAGTTAATGACATCTCCAGATAGAGTTTAATCGAGAATAATAGTTCTGCAATTTTATCCTTTCCATGTTGATCAAATAAAATAAAATTCTGTGGAACAGACATTGTCATGAAATCAAATATATTTTAACTATTCTTGTTTGAGCCATGGTGAGGACTCATACTGCTTATGGAATTACTAGAAAAGTCAAGACAAAAACACAACTCCCTAGAGAGAAGGTTCACATCAGGGTTTTCATTTTGTGGCTCCAGTTCTCAAAATAAGTGATGTTACAGTTCACATTTATCTGGCACTATGATGCCACTTTAAACTGTCATGGCTTCCCGCAAAGAATTCTGAGAGCTGTGATTTGCTAAAGGTGGTAAGAGGATTTAAAAGGTAAAGGGACCCCTGACCATTAGGTCCAGTCAGAGACAACTCTGGGGTTGCGGCGCTCATCTTGCTTTACTGGCCGAGGGAGCTGGCATACAGCTTCCGGGTCATGTGGCCAGCATGACTAAGACGCTTCTGGCGAACCAGAGCAGGGCATGGAAACACCATTTACCTTCCTGCCAGAGCGGTACCATTTATCTACTTGCACTTTGATGTGCTTTCCAAATGCTAGGTGGGCAGGAGCTGGGACCGAGCAAAGGGAGCTCACCCCGTCACGGGGATTCAAACTGCTCACCTTCCGACTGGCAAACCCAAGGCTCAGTGGTTTAGACCACAGCGCCACCTGCATCCCTTGTAAAGAGTATTTACAAGGCCCCTATTCTCCTCCTCTCTTTATGGTGCTGGAGGAGACTCTTGAGAGTCCAATGGACTGCAAGAAGATCAAACCTCTCCATTCTGAAGGAAATCAGCCCTGAGTGCTCACTGGAAGGACAGATCCTGAAGCTGAGGCTCCAATACTTTGGCCACCTCATGAGAAGAGAAGACTCCCTGGAAAAGACCCTGATGCTGGGAAAGATGGAGGGCACAGGGAGAAGGGGACAACAGAGGACGAGATGCTTGGACAGTGTTCTCGAAGCTACGAACATGAGTTTGACCAAACTGCAGGAGACAGTGCAAGACAGGAGTGCCTGGCGTGCTATGGTCCATGGGGTCACGAAGAGTCGGACACGACTAAACAACAACAACAACGTTCTCCTCCCAGAGCTACAATTCTCAGAGTGGTTTAACAATCAATTTCCCTTCACAGGAAACTCTGAGAACTGTAGCTCTATGAAGGGAACAGGGGTCTGCTAATGATTTCCAGGACCCTTAACATGGCCTTTGAGGGAGACCATAATTTTTAAAAGTGGTATGTGTCCTAACGCTTAAAATGTATTGTGTGAATGTGGCCTAACTCATTATTCTTTCCTGCATGATGAATTGGGCATTGGTTCCTTGAATAAAGCCATCTTCATCAACTTTGAATGTACACATACAAGATTGTAAGCCTTTTCTTTGTAGGCACTGGCCAGGATGAAGTACACAGAAATTTATGGATACCAATGAACTTCTAGTGTGCAAAACTCTACACTAACTGTGACTATGGTTCAAAATTGCTAGGATCATCTATAAAAGGTTGTGCCTTTCGTTTTCTCATCTGTCAATCATGTGGGGTTCCCAATGAAATTAAACTATACTGCAGAGAAGAGTACTCCGATATAGGCAGTCTAAAATGGCTTGGTGAATATTATTTGATTTGAGTCTGCAAAGAATAAGTACCTAGTGGTGAACTGGCACAAATGGTGAGTCAAGGGCAAAAAGTAAGGACAAGATAACAGATAGCACCATTCCTACATTTGGAACATCAAAATGGCAAGGAGGAAAGGGGTTAGGTATCCCTATCCTTTGCTACTTCTCTTTTTAAATTGACACTCCTAAAATTGATTCTCCTTCCATGACATGTGTTTGCACATTATATTAGTGTAGTTAGGCCCTCGGTCTGAGGAGAGCATTTCTGCAAGACATTATTTTTTCGTGAATGTGCCTGGCCGTTCCATGAATTATGGTTTCTCAAGGAGTAAAATGTAAAACATGCTATTAAAATGAAATACTAATTGTTACAAGAAAAGCTAGTGTCTGCAGAACATAACTCACTTCTAATAGATTTCATAATGTCTTCCCTTTTATTGGAGGGAAGGATCCCTTTAGCCAAAAATGTCCATTTTCTGAACTCCAAATTGACTTTTTCCTCTCTTTTTCCGAGCTGATTCTGCAGTGGCAACATGAATTTCACAGACAGCTTTGTTAATCAGCAGAGTCCCCAAAAGCTGTCTTGGGTGGAAAAAAAAAGTACTGCCGTTTCTTTGGTAAAAGTTCTTCCTTTTAATGGACTTCTTCTAAGTCAAGAGCCGCAAAACTACACATACCAAGTTTGAAGTTAGGGCTATTAAAACCAAAGGGACAAACTTCTACTGTAAATCAATGCATTGGGACTTGGCTTCACTGTTTGACCTAAGCATGTGTTCCAATGGGAGAAATAGAAATCTACTTGAGAAGGAAATAAGAGGTCATGAGTGCATTGAGATGCTTGCACAACCAGATTGCTATGTATTACATATTATTTGTTGTTGAATTTGACTTAAAAATAATACTCAAAAGTTTGATTTAAATTATTCTTTACCCAGTTATATTAAGAATACTGTCAATAATAGCACTGATTGAGTCATCTTCCCCGAAAGCTTTAAGAGCAGGCGGACAGAACTGATACTTCATCCCACCCACAAAATAGTACAGGAAATACTCCCAAGCAAAATACAGAATGTAACAATCTGAATAGTTTGCTCAACAATTCGGTCAAACTCTTTTCTAATGTGATTAAGAGTGTCAAAAGGGCCATGATTAACTGTGCTCCTCCATCCTCTTTAATTAATCAGCTAGAATTAAGGATGGAGAATGAGATGTTTGTACAGCAACATATCTTGCAGTTGGTTACAATAATTGTCGAAATCAACTGTTTGGAAGCCGTTCTGTTGCTGTAAATTTAACATTTGCCTTTTCTGACCTAGCCATTTAAAGCTATATGCAAGACAGCTCAGCGACAAGTCTTTATTGACCCCAAGCTTGAGGTAAACTGCATCTCTGCTGGTAAGAGTTTCTATGTGTCCTAATTCTACAAAAGGTAGTCCTGTATTACAACGGCTATCAGAAGGCAGTCCTCTATTTGAAGGAGTCTTCTATTGAAAGGGTTGTCAGACTCAAGGCTCCATTTTTTAATGTTATCTTCACTAATATATATTTCTTTTTATGCACACGTTAATATATGAATTTTTGTAAACACTAGTTGGCTAGAGAACTGCTTTGCAAAATTCAGGTAAGCAGAAATTTCAAAGTATAGCTGTGTTTATTCACATTTCTCTCTATCTCTCTAAAAAAATGTATAAGATTGTATTATTAGTTTCTTTTTCTAATAATATAGCATCAATAACCTGAGAATATTCTTCAAATGTCACAATGCATTTCTAATAGATCTCAATAGTGGCAGTCAGAAATACAGTTATTCACACATAAGTGTAATTTCGTTCAATTGATTCCCCCCCCTTTATTCTTATGATACCATTATTATGTTACATATTGTCTCATTTGCAGGAGATATATGGCTATACCCATCATTATTCATACTCAGAACAGCATGTCAATTCCAAGGGGTCTACTCTTGGGTATGAATAACTTTGGATAGCATCCATAATGTCTTCTAGAAAATGAAGCTTTGTATTTTAGTGTTATACTATAGTTTCCTTTCATATCTTTAAGCATTGGACTACTACAATTGGCTCTACATGGGGCTACCTTTGAAGATTACTCAGAAACGACAACTAATCCAGAATGTGGCTGCCAGTGGGAGCAGCTGCCGGGACCATATAACACTGGCCCTAAAGGATCTACATTGGCTCCCAGTACATTTCCAAGCACGATTCAAAGTCATCAACTCTGCAATGCAGGAATCCCAGTTAAAGCATCCATGACAGATGCCCATCTAACCTCTGCTTTAAAATATCCCAGGAAAGAGAGTCCACTACCTCCTGAGGAAGCCTGTCCCACTGTTGAACAGCTCTTACTTTCAGAAAGTACTGTAACTTGAATCCGTTGGTTCGGGTCCTACCTTCTAGAGCAGGAGGGGAAAAAGCTTGTTCTATCATCCATGTGACAGCTCTTGATATACAGTGGTACCTCTACTTACGAATGACTCGACTTACGAATGTTTCTACTTACGAATGGAGCTCCGTCCGCCATCTTGGATGCTGTTTAGATATGATTTTTTCTACTTACGAATTTTTAGATAGGGTTGCTTCAACTTACGAATTTTTTCTCCCAATGCATTCCTATGGGATTTGACTTACAATCTTTTTCGATTTACGAATGTGCGTTCGGAACGCATTAAATTTGTAAGTAGAGGTACCACTGTATTTGAAGATGGCTATCATATTGCCTCTCTCTTTTTAAAAAATATATATTTATTGGTTTTATAAAACAAAACATACAACACAAAAAACACACAATTTACACAACAGAACAAAATACAAACACTACAATAAAAAAGATATCAAATCAATCTTCTAACATAAATCTTTATCAACTTCCTCCATTCCCTCCCAACTGTGTTTCTTTATATTACTTCCTTAGTACTTACCAAATCTTGATTCCAATCTTTTTAATACTTTTCTAAACCTATTAATACTCTTAATGACTTGTCAATACTATAAATCTCTTATACTTATCTCAAAATGCAATTCTATTCTAATAAATCTTAACATTCAATATGATAATAACACTTAACTAAATCTTAATACACAATAAACTCTTCTACAACCTCCTTTTACTTCCAAGTCTCTTGCTAAAAACTACTGATCTTACAATTCTTTTCTAAATAGACTTTAAATTTCTTCCAATCTTCTTCCACCGATTCTTCCCCCTGGTCCCGGAGTCTCCCAGTCAGCTCAGACAGTTCCATGAATTCTATCAGCTTCATCTGCCAGTCGTCCACCGTGGGTAAATCTTCAGTTTTTCAATTCCTTGCTAATACAATTCTAGCTGCTGTTGTGGCATACAAAAAACAAACAAACATATCTTTCTTGGGTAATTGCTCTCAAATTATCCCAAGTAAAAAAACTTCTGGTTTCTTAACAAATGTTTTTTTCAACTCTTTCTTCAATTCATTATAAATCTTATCCCGGAAGCTCTTTACTTGGGGGCATGTCCACCACATATGGTAAAATGTTCCTTCCACATTCTTACATTTCCAACATTTGTTATTCTGTTTACGATAAATCTTAGCTAGCTTTACCGGTGTAAGATACCATCTATACATCATCTTCATCATATTTTCTTTCAATACATTACACGCGGTAAACTTCATATTCTTCTTCCACAACCTTTCCTAATCTTCTATCATTATATTATGTCCTGCATCTTTTGCCCAGTCAATCATCACAGTATCATATTGCCTTTCAGTCTCCTCTGCCTTATAGTGCTTCATGTCATTGGTGCATCTAACTTAGTACAGTATTTTGTACACTGTACACTGTACACTGACAGGCAGCAACACAGCAGGGTTTCAGACAGCCCTATCTGGAGATGCCAGGGATTGAAGCTGGGGCCTTCTGCATGCAAAACACATGCTCTGCCACTGACAGGCAGCTCTTCCCAAGATACTAAGAGACTAGTTTTGTGTAGGTTAAGCAAAAGGTACAAATACTGCAAAAAAATAAATAAAATCTTTTTCTGGACAGCTACAATATCTGGACTTTTGATTGCCCAGTCCTTTCGACTCTCTGTGTGCACCATTTTTTTAAATAAAAAAAATGGCCAGTAAAATGTCAGTCAAGGATTATGGTGTGCATTCCTTTCAAGCTGATTTTGAACCGACTGCATTTAGGCTACCACCGAATCAATTTTTCATGAATATCTACCCTCCAAGATTGCACCTCCAGCCAGTTCAGATCTCCAGAGAATGGTTAAAAAAAAGGAAGATTTATCAAGTAACAAGTAACACCTCAGGAAAAAGAAACAGGGTTTTTAATTGCTTTGTGTGCTCTATAATTGAAGGCAGGCACCTTCTTGAGGCACTCACTGCCAGAGGGAGTGTGACTCCACTTGGCCTTGCCTAATTAATCCTGTGATACAAACCTTCTGGCTTCAATTTTCACATTTCTGACTCTTTTTAGAGGTGATAATAAAACTAAAAAATTATGTTAGTTACTGTATGACTATAACCTCACCAGCAGAACACAAATAAAACCGTATGGACAGAAACCTTGTCTGCACATTTTTGGTTCTTCCAGCTTTTTATTTTTATTTTTTGAAGACCCCAAAAGGCACATTTTGGACTAACAAGGCCAGTTAGAAAAAGAAAAGGGGTCTCAGGGAGGAAAACAGAGTTGTATTCATTTATTTTACTTATTTTCAAGATGTGTGTGTGTGTGTGTGTGTGTGTGTGTGTGTGTGTGTACATACACTGTGCACATGTACATACACACACATGATTAACAGAACAATTTTTTAAAAATACAGGAAAAGGATTCAGCTTCCACCTTCATAAGTTGCTCTGGTAAAAAAAAGGAAATCAAGGTGGCAGTTATAGATCTTTTTAGGGTTTTTTAAAAAATTATTTAACAATATTTATATACCACTTGGTTGTTAAAGGAAAAACAACTCTAAGAGGTTTACAAAACTTTGGGGATGAAATGCTCAGAAGTGCTTCATTCGCTGAAACCAAGAACTATATTCCAGGCCGGGGCCATGTGCTGTTAACGTGTCTAGGGTGGATCTCTTGACATTTGTAATTCCTTCCCCATTCAGACCAATATCAATATCTCAAGTTGGGAAAATTTCATGGCACTGTACATCATTTGGGCTTCAGCTTTATAATGCATGGAGTCACCTGAGTAACATCCCATCTCCAACTTTCAGTGGAAGAAGTAGTGATAGCTGCCAGCTGCCAACTTGACTTCCAAAGACAACTAAACAATTTCATGGAGTTAAAGACCATCAATGGATGCTCACCATAATGGCTATGTTCCCATCGCCACTCTTCAAAGCAATATGCCGCTGAATACCACTTTCTGGGAGTCTCAGGTGGAGAGAGTGCTGTTGTGTTTTGGTTCTTCTTCTGGGCTTCCCACGGGCATCTGTTTTGCCACTCTGAGAACAGGAGGCAGGACTAGATGAGCCATTGGCCTGATCCAGCAGGCTTTTTTTCTCTTTGTATGTATTTTAAACCACTGAGCCTCTTGGGCTTGCCAATCAGAAGATCGGCGGTTTAAATCCCTGCAACAGGGTGAGCTCCCATTGCTCTGTCCCAGCTCCTGCCAACCTAGCAGTTCGAAAGCACGCCAGTGCAAGTAGATAAATAGGTACTGCTGTGGCAGGAAGGAAAACGGCGTTTCTGTGCACTCTGGCTTCCGTCATGGTATTCTGTTGCACAAGAAGCGGTTTATTCATGCTGGCCACAGAAAGCTGTCTGTGGACAAATAGCAGCTCCCTCAGCCTGGAAGTGAGATAAGTACCCTACCCCATAGTCTCCTTTGACTGGACTTAACCGTCCAGGGGTCCTTTACCTTTTACCTTTACAACTTTGCCCAGTATCTTACACACTAATATTTTTGCGGGCCAGATCCTGCCATTCCCAAACTTCAGTGCTGCGATTTAAAGATGCATCCTTGCTCAGACCAAGTTAAAGTGGGACAGATCCAATGGGGATCCAATTCAGGTTGACGCCAGTAGGCTGTACTGCAATACAGATGATAAATAACCCCAGTGCTTTGGCTCTGTGCCCATCATAATAAAATAAAGTTCCATCAAAGAAGAGCTGAGCTCCACTCAAACTTCAGTTTGTGCTTTTGAGCTTCTGGTTAGAAGACATAATATATTAATGCCCTGCAACTTTCACTGGGCTCACTTTAAAATTTATATTAAGTAGATTGTTGCATTATGGTAATGTACTAAATTACCTAAAGCAAAGTAATACAATGATTAACTGACCATAAACATTGGTTTATGGTCAGTTTATAACGGATTGCAGAGATTAACATTATGCATTTTCATAACAGAGAAAATTTGTGGGATGAAGTATCTGTGGACTGACTCGGTGCTATTAAGAATAATAAAACTGTGTTATCGCTCCTGGTGGTCTCAGGTTACAGCTTGCAAGTAAACTTTGCTTTAAATCATCTTTGAAAATGTCAGATATATTCATCATTGAAAAAATGTCCAGTACTTTCCAAGCATAGAATAATAATTTCCAGTATATGTTTTCTAATGTATAATGTATAACAAAATGATTCTTGGTCTCTTCACTAAAGGTGCCCATCCAGGATTAAGTTCACCCAACTAAAATGAAGCTATACCAAAGAAAACCTTATATTTTTCCTTTGAAAGATCAGAAAGCATTTTCCTGTAAGTTCAGCACTTTCTAGAAGCTATGCTTTTCATTCTAAAATAATGGGAATTCAACAGTGACAAGTGATCCTTTGGAAGGGCAAAGCACTGCTAAAAGATAGTTTTGGGGTTCTTGTGTTGGGGGTGTAAAGGGAGCAAACATCCAAAAATGCATCGCAAGAGACTGCAAGAGAATCTGGCCATTGCTTCTGCAACAGTGATTTTCCACATAATGGGGGGAAAGAAAGAAAGGCATTCATCTTGAATGAAACTAGTGGAAAGAAATTGTGGGTGGCAGCCACAAAAGCCAATCTGCCATTTGTCCTGCATAACGTACCCCAATAAAGTATTCACATATGTACACACACTAAGGTACATATGTATGCTATGCTATGCAATCCAATGCTTGCTTTCTTGGAAGTATCTCCCACTATGTCCCACAGAGCTTCCTCCCCCAATGTGTGTTTAAGGATTGCAGCCCAAAATCACAACCTAATAATTTTGACATGGTTAATTTATTTCTCAGAGCTTTCTAGGTACCAGCCCTGTAAGCTTATCTTAATATTGGTCTTCCCACGCCCACCCCCCAGTTCTTATTCCTCCATCATCACCACCAGCACAAATCAAAATTGTATGCAGCAGTTCTCTTCAGGTTGAAGGTCAGACTATTCTCATGGCTGTCAAGAGCATCTGGGACTTCGTGATGTCCATGTTGTTGTAACACATATTCACAAATGATGGGAATTAGCGTGAGTCAGTGGATTGGGTTAGCGTAAGCAATATAGCAGTATGCAGTGGAACTAATTTCATTAAGAGCAATAAAATTAAATGAAAGGATGACTAGGAAAAAGTCATGAAGTAGTATGCTTTCTTCAGAGAGGCCATCTCAGAAGTGTTGTAGACGATAGAACAAATTGAGATAAACTTTAAGCTGTGAGCTGGATTGAGTTTGTGTTGCTAACCCCCACACCAATGAAAACTGCAGTGTCCCAATAACAGAGGACCAGAGCATAAACAGCTTGCTAGGTATGACTCATGAAAGGGGAACCAATGTACACATTTCAGGTAGAAATGAAAGTGGGAGAACTCGCCAATATGACCTAGAACGAAATTTAATACTGAGCCCATGCATGGCAAACGGTCACACCCTAGGCATAAGCAATGTCCATGACATAGAGTAATTCCAAGCAAAGCATCACTGGGAACATCTCCCCACAACCAAATTTTCTGTACTGGGATGTGTCAATTGGTGATGACCCAGAAGGAGTCACATGGGTGGATCCGAAGGGATCGACCTTCTTAACCAACCCCATGACAGTGTCGTGTGAGTTGCAGCTAGGGGAATGGAGTTAAGAACGAGAACCTGGTTTTAGTAATGGAATAGGAGTGGGGAAGCAATTGGCAGGATTTTCTTACACAGCTTTAGCTTTATATCTTATCTCTAGACA
Source organism: Zootoca vivipara (assembly GCF_963506605.1). Taxonomy (NCBI): domain Eukaryota; kingdom Metazoa; phylum Chordata; class Lepidosauria; order Squamata; family Lacertidae; genus Zootoca; species Zootoca vivipara. The sequence continues at coordinate 28,058,323 of NC_083287.1, read as the reverse complement.
GTGGCGGAACGTATGCCCAGGCTGCCCAGGGCAGGCGCACTCCCGAGGGCGGCGGGGCACAGAGGGTGCCCTCCCAGGCGCAGGATAGCCGCTCGGGTGCACGGAGCGACACGCGTGCCCTGCAGCTGGGAGCGGAGCGAGCCGCCAATGGCGGACATTCGGCATGCCACCTGCCCGCAACTCCCAAGCCCCCCACCAGCCTCTGCCACCATCCTCCATGCACCAGTAGTGGTTTAGCATGCTGGCGGCATGACCCGGAAAGCTGTCTGTGAACAAACGCTGGCTCCCTCAGCCTGAAAAGCAAGATGAGCACCACACCCCATAGTCGCCTTTGACTGGACTTAACCATCCAGGGATCCTTTACCTTTACCTTTTTTTTTTACCTAGGACCCAGGCCTTGCCCTGTTTCACATTTATAGCATTTTCCTCTCACTGGAATGTGTCCGTGAACTTTGATCCTGCCTCTTGCTTGTCTGAATGGAAGATAGACAGCAGTGTGTGTGTGTGTGTGTGTGTGTGTGGAAACTAGACAACCGTAAAAGGGGAAAATTGCATTTTTTTTTCACCTCCCACTATGGTCACATCCACACCATACATTTAAAACACTATTATTCCACTTAAACAGTCATGGAGGGACCTGGGAATTGTAGTTTGTTAAGGGTGCTGGGAACTGCAGCTCTGTGAGAGGTAAACTACCATTCCCATGATTCACCATATGCTTTGAATGTGTTTCAAATCTATTGTGTGGATGTGACCTTTAAACCGGACCTTGACCAGGCAGTCCTTCCAATAAGGGACACCTTCAAACAACAGACTATCCCCTTTCCAATAGAGGACTGCGTCTGCGCATGTGGACACATAGCCACTCTAGATGAAAGACGGACAATAAAAAGAGCCAGCTCTTTCCGCGAGAATTCAGCAGCCACAGGAAAAGCAATGGACTAGCAAATTTGTGTATATGTATGCATGCGCCATTTCTCAAGTCATGCATTTCAGTAATTCAAGACGGTACTTCATCCTACAGCAAAAGGAGTTAGTTTCAAAACTTCCTTGTGGTCTGAAAATGGTGTCCTGGTTACAAATGCTGCTTTGCTTTAGAAGTGTAAATAGCTCTCACGTGGTGGGTTTAAGCTTCCAGCTAATCCATAATTGAGTTGACAGAGACAAGAGAGAAGAAAAGAATTTTACTAGATATAGACATTCATTCTCATGGAAAGAGGTTTATTTGATGTAAATGTAAACAATTACTTTTCCTCAGACTATTTGGGGAGCGCAGACAATACTTTGGGAAAACAAATAGGCATGGCAACTGAGCAGTGAGGGGAGTGCAAATCTATATGTAGATTGCGGAGATGAGTACAATATATATATATATATATATATATATATATATATATATATATATATCGCAAGACATCTGCCCTAGTTTCCAGCTTCTTACCTCCCAGAGATTCTCTCATTTCCCCCCTTCTTTACATTACTTTTTCCTCTTTCATTTGATTATTTGCCATGTGTTCACAACAAGGAAAGCAATAACGCCAAAGCTGGCTTTAAGAATGTTTTTAAAAAGAACCTCACTGGATCAGAACAAAACACCCTGTTTCCAACATCACCTGTTGTGCATATCTGGAGGGTAGGACTCGAACCAATGGCTTCAAATTACAAGAAAGGAGATTCCAATTAAACATCAGAAAAAAACATTCTGACAGTAAGAGCTGTTCAACAGTGGAACGGGCTCCCTCGGGCAGTTGTGGACTCTCCTTCCTTGGAGGTTTTAAGCAGAGAATAGATGGCCATCTGTTCTGGATGCTTTAGCTGAAATTCCTGCATGGCAGGGGGTTGGACTAGGTGATCTTTGGGGTCCCTTCAAACTCGACAGTTCTATGATTCTGTCTCCCCACTCCCTAAATCCACCTCTGTCCATATCCACGATATCTCCCTGCTTGGCCAAAGAGAACCAGTGTTAAGGAAACTGTCTTAACATTCAACTAAAGAAAGTTTTCATGTTGAATTAAGAGCAGCTTGCTAGGGCCATCCAGCCAGTCTAATTACTCTCTGCAATGCAAACAGACACATTTCTTTCAGAGAGTCACAACAGAAACCTTTTCCTTAAGCAAAACAAAGCAACAACATCATCAACAAAAAATAACCAGCTTCTATAGTTTTCACATGTTTTTTTGAATAATGAAAGGGCTAATGTAACATAACAAACCCTAAACTGTTTTTGCATATGGGGCGGGGGGGGGGATGTGTCAAAGTGTGCTATGCCTTCGGTTCCTTCTGTTCACAATGGTTCTAGCTACAGCAAATGGTATTCTTGCTCTTTCTGTCTGTTGCTCAATCTGCTTGGAAAGTAGCCATCGCTGTACAGCCAACCATAATATTTGACACTTCCTGACATCACGAAAGCCACCATCTGTCTATCACCGAAGCCCGTTGCATCTTAAAGATTGTTTGGTCTGATCTTTAATCAAGGTTCATTGTCAAGGCAGAGAAAGAGAGCGTGTTGGATGGGACACTCTGCATATTTAAAAAATGGCATTTCGTTTAGGTTTAGAATTAAGGCAGAAGGAAATATCAAGGTCCTTTTGGAAAAGCTTGAGTTTCTCTTTCAATTAGGCCAGATCCCATACTTGCCCTTGAAAGTTTCGCTAATGAAGTTAGACTCCATAAACTAATCGGAACTCGGGTCAAACTCACAACATTCCATTAACATAGATGCACTCTTCCAGATTAATCAAATATTAAAAACAGTAAGTGCTTGAAAAATAGACAATATATGAAATATAACATGAATTGGAAGCAGGCAGGGAACAAGCTAGGAGTGAATGATCCTGTTTACCCAAAGCAAACAGCAAAAATCCACCTTCAGATCCATTAATGGTGGCTAGGCTTAGTCAACCACTGGGTGAGATCAAGCTACGGTAGGTCACATTCAGGGGACACTGACTAAAATCAGTGGGATTTAGTTCTTAAACTCCATTTGTTTCAGTCTACTCTGACTAACATTCAGTATCATGCAATATTTTAAACCAAAACTTATTGTGAAGAGATGCCGGCTGAGGAATATGCCTGCTTTGTTGTCTCCTGTATACAAGTGGAAGGTGCAGCTGGGGGAGGGAGGGAAGAGAATCAGGTCACAATCACATCATGCGTTTAAAGCACTAGGATGCCACTTCAAACAGTCATGGCTTCCCCCAGAGAATTCTGGGAGCTGCAGTGTGCTAATGGTACTGGGAGCTGTTAGAAGATTTCTATTGTCCTCCCAGAGCTACATATCTCAGATAGTTTAACAATCCCTCTTCACAGGCAACTGTAGTCCCCCTCACAAACCTATGATTCCCAGCACCCTTAACAAACTACAATTCCCAGGATTCATTGGAGGATATTGCGTGCTTTCAATGTGTGCTTTCAATGGACCTGCCCAGTGAGAACATGAAGAGAGAAATGGCAACTCTGCATGAAGGCAAATAACTGATCTAACCAAATGTCTAGCAAACATCTCCATCCTCTGCGAGGGGACTCATCAACCCACCATTCGCTATTTTCACAAACTGAGCTAAGGCATTTGCTTTAGCATTATGGCTAATTCATTTACACATGGGCAGTGGGGGGTTTCAGAATGGTAAACCTTTTGGAAAATAAAAGCAGATTGGTTAAATAAGGATAAGTTATTCAGAACATCTGCATTGTTTTGGAAGAAGCTATTTCAATATTGATCAAGCTTTCCATTTTTTGGTGTGTTTCTGTGGGGGGGAGGGGGAGAAGCCCACCCCTAACCAATATTGGAAATTCATTGCAGCTTCTTATCGAGAGTTTTTCCACCTCAGAGAAGAGATGGAAATTTGGGTGAAACATTATCAAGGAATTAACTTTCTTTGCTCTGGCCAGCACATTAACTGGTGAAAAGTTCTGCATGGCTTTAAAACTTCCATATGGGTTGAAGAACGAGGTACTTTTGCCCAGTATAAGAGGCCAACATGCCTACTTGGCTCTTTGGAATGGGTCAGACTAGTTCAACAACCAAAGCTAAATTTTCCCCTTCCCACTCTTAAGCCCCATCAGACGTTCGGCTTCCAAAAATAGTTCTCAAACCGGAACAGTCACTTCTGGGTTTGCAATGTTCAGGAGCCAAAACGTTCAAGAACTAAGCTGCTTGAAAACCAAGGTACGACTGTATTTGGAGGAGGTTGTTTGTTTTTACCAGCATCTTAAATAGTTGCTCAGATAGGGACTGTTCAGTTGTTTCTACTTGAACATAGGGAGGGCTGTTGGTAATATTTTTCTGTTCTTCTAAACCTCCAAGGAGTACAAAAATTACTAAAAGCAGGAACACATTTTGTAAGGGGTGAAATATTTTTATTTTTTAAAAAACACCTTTCATTTTATCCAGACCAGCTGAAGACCAGCCAAAGCTGATGGAAGAGACCTTGCACCTCAAAAGCCAGCCATGGATCCAGGAGGACCCCCAAACCTGGAACCCAGACTTTGAGAAGGAATGTGACCACGTCTAGAGCAGTTTCGTATGAACTATATTATCGTATGAACTATATATAATAATCCAGTTATTAAGAAAAAAGCAAGTCATCCCTATGCTGTTAATGCTGTGTATCCAGAATAGGAAGAAAATTAATAATGGTCCAGGCTAGCAAAAAGAATTAGAATCAAACCTAGGCCTAACAAGACGACAGTCAGATATACGATGACCACAGTTGTTATAAAAGGAGATTTGCACAAAAAATGTATATAATTTGCATCTATACATGCATCTATACATATTCACACTTAAGTAATAATTAAAGGTAAAGGTAAAGGGACCCCTGACCATTAGGTCCAGTCGTGACCGACTCTGGGGTTGCGCGCTCATCTCGCATTATTGGCCGAGGGAGCCGGCGTATAGCTTCCAGGTCATGTGGCCAGCATGACAAAGCCGCTTCTGGCAAACCAGAGCAGCACATGGAAACGCCGTTTACCTTCCCGCTGTAGCGGTTCCTGTTTATCTACTTGCATTTTGACATGCTTTCGAACTGCTAGGTTGGCAGGAGCTGGGACCAAGCAACGGGAGCTCACCCCGTCACAGGGATTCGAACCGCCGACCTTCTGATCGGCAAGCCCTAGGCTCAGTGGTTTAACCACAGCGCCACCTGGGTCCCTAAGTAATAATTACTGTAATTTAAATAGAAATACAACATAGGGAAGATGTGTTGCTGCTCAGCTGCTCTTCAGGTGATAACTGTCGCTGTGCAATTTCAAGGCCCTTCCTCTCCCTTCTTATGGCCTTTTAACCAAACCTGGACCCAACAGCCCTTCGAGCAGAGGGGTTTTTCAGATAAGACAGCTGTCCTCTGACAGCTCTTCAGGTAGGGGACCATCTTAATCACCTTAGTTAGGAGACTGGTCTTACCTGCTTTATCCTTCCTTCCCCTACTTAGAAGTACTTCCCTTGGTTTCAGCTTTTAATTCTGTTCTTCACCCTGCATGCATTCCCTACGTGTTCTATAGAACCCATAGGACATCTGCTTCCCTGCTCACTGTCTGTTCTGCTGCTTCGTCAACTGGTCCATCTGTAAGCCTGTCTCTGCAAGCCTGACTTGCTTGGCATCTTGGCACTGACTTGACCACCGGAGAGGATTATGCCTTTCAACGCACCAAAGTCACTGTCTAAACTCTGATTCTCGCAGCCTTGGCCCTGTCTACAGTGGGACCATTGTTTCTTTGTTCCTTGTTTATATAGAAAGAGTATAGCAGTGCAGACCCCGTTGGCATCCTGCCTGTTTAGACATTAGGCCCTTGAGCAAAGGTGCAATGTTAAAAGAAGATGGGTTTCCTTCCATGTATTGGAAAAAACAACAACTGAAGAATACTCTTTTGTCTCTTTCTTAATCTTCAATGGTTGTAGGAAAAGGCATTGTTGAAACTGCAGAGATAAACCCATTGCCATCCACACTCCCAACCAGAATGAAGATATAAGGCATTACATGAGTTAAGCATGAAAAGTCACAGCTTTCTTAACTACAGAATAAAGATCAGCAACAAGCATTGCGTACAAACGTACAAATTCAGCTGTGGGCACCCTATAAATCAATCTTTTGAGTTGGTTTCCCCACTCCCCCTATGGTGAGCCTATTTTTATTTGACTGAATTTTCAATTTGTGACCTGCCCAGAGAACATGGTTCATTGGGTTGTATATTATTAATTAATTAATCTCCTTCTAAATATATGTCCCAAGGCAATGTACACAAAGTTACAAAAACAGCCTTTTTAAACAACAACAACACCCAGTTAAAACAGCACAGAAAAATAAGAGCAGATGTACTGAAAAACAGTAAAAAGAGTCACCCATGGCAGAAACATGTTCATCCTGTGGGAAATCTTGTCAGAACAGAATTGTCTTCAGCTGTTTCCAGAAAGTGCAGACAGTGGGTGCTTGTCCTATCCCAGGCATGTCCAAAATCTGTTCCGGGGACCTAATCCGGCCCACCGGTCAGTTTAATCCAGCCCCTATGGCAGTTTATTTCCTGGGGTAAAATCTTAAGAAGAGCCCAACAACCTCAATCCTTAAAAAAAGGGTCAACAACTTTTGTTGGCCCTTTGGTCGGCCCTCACGGCCCTTCACTTCTTCAAATCTGGTCCTCTTTGAAAAAAGTTTGGACACCACTGTCCTATCCCCAACAGGAACAGGGGCAGCCACACTAAAAACCCTGCTCTGAGTTACTGTGAAGAGAGCTTCTGAACTCTTTGGAACCTTTAGGAGAAACTCTTCCACATACAGTGACTTACTGGGTATATAAAGGATTTGGTGGTCTCTCATGTAACCTGGCCCTAGCTCCCCACCCCTGCTACACACCTGTGGTTTATTCAAAGCCATGTGGCATTGTGGAAACTGTAATGATACACAGAACTGACCAAGCTGTATACATCACTTGGTGTCCCATATTAAAGGCGTACATCAATGCCCCTTTAGTTAAGGTGGGTTGCAAACGAAAAGCATTATCCAACATTAATGAATCTAAGTTACTCATGTCTGTTAATTTCAATGGGCCTACTCTGAATAAAACTAACCGTGGATACAACTTATTACAGACCCTCCAAGTATCTCTATTTTCCAGGGACGTCCCTGATTTAGAGAAGCAGTCTCGGTTTCAGAATTGATCCTGGAATGTCCCAGAGTAGACCCATTCCTTAGGATGTCCCTGTTTTCATTGGAGAAATGTTGGAGACTATGGAGCTATCTGACCCCCGAGCCATCTGAAGGCAATCCTGTATAGGTAAGGTTGTTGTTGTTGTTGTTGTTTTAAAAAAATCATATTTTATTATGTTTTTATATATGTTGGAAGCTGCCCAGAGTGGCTGGTGCAAACCAGTAAAAGGTGTGGGGTATAAATAGTAAAATTATCATTATGGAATGGGACATCTCTATTTTCATCAGAGAAATGTTGTAGGGTATGTTATTATTGCAGTCGCATACATAAAACAAGACCTTCTTTCTATACAAAGAATATACATTGTGGCAAACACATTAATATACTTGCATATATTCAAAATAAACATGGGCAGAAACCATTTTTAATACCACACTCATCTTTACACTATTGTTTTTGCTCTTTTGGAAGCCCTTAAAGTTGTTATCGTCTTGGAGCATATGCCTTTTTAAAAAGAAAAAAGAAAGATTAAATATATTTGTTGTATGCAGTGGTTCAATCTCAGCCTGATTCAGAAACTCCATTAAACCAACAGTGCAATCAGCATTTAATTCATTAGCAGAAACATACTAAGCTATGAACCCCCGTTGTTTATGAACAACAGCTTCTCCTGGCTTATAAATATAATTGATATTGGGGCTTACGAGAACAATTTCCTTCCCCATTTCTTTTTATTTTTCTGACTAGTTTGTGGATCAGTGTTGCCGGGACCAAGCTAATCGCATTTTCACCAGCTCCTACTACATTCATTCACTTTGTGTTACGTTTCATCAAAGGTCACCACATATATATATATATATATATATATATATATATATATATATATATATATCCCCCTCCCTCCCCAAGAACAGTAGCTTCTAATATCAAATACCTGTTCAAAGTAAAGGCGGATAATTAGTGGTTGGGGTGAGCGAGGGATTTTCATCTCTAGAGAATCTACTCCTCACAGATCTCTAATTAAACCAGAAGAAGTTGCATGGCATGCGTATGCTGAGAGGCATTAAAAATCCAAGCCAGACTTGGAAGTGGGCTGGTACAAAGCAGAGGAGAGGATAGTGGCAGGGGTTTGGCTGGCTGCTTTTTTCATCAAACCTGACTGAAGTACTCATGTAGCGCTTTCTCTAGTGCAACTCTCTCATTAACCTTGGTCTCGGATGTGTGATGCAGGAGTGACTTACCTCGCAAGGTCGCGTTTGCCCCTTTGACACAGGGGAAGCTTATGAATTGAACCGCACACATTTTCAATAGATAAAGGGCATTAAGAACTCTCTCCACCCAGCGTGTTGGTTTAGATCTTCAGATCATTGGTCTACTTATTTGTTTATAGAATTGTCAATATACTGCTCTCTCATAAAATATCGGGTCAGTGTAAAGCAAAAGAAAACATTACAGTGGTAATAATAATATACAATAATTATTTATACCCCGCCCATCTGGCTGGGTTTCCCCAACCACTCTGGGCGGCTTCCAACAGACATTAAAATACAATAATCTATTAAACATTAAAAGCTTCCCTAAACAGGGCTGCCTTCCGATGTCTCCTAAAAGTCTGGTAGTTGTTCCTCCCGGAGCCAGGAGCCTTCCCTCTCCTCCGGCACACCCTTCCCCACCTCCTTTTGCTGAAGGACCTTCCACAGCTGTTGGTTAAGATCAGTGGTACCTCGGTTTACGAACTGAATCCGTTCCTGAAGTCCATTCTTAAACCAAATCCATTCTTAAACCAAGATGTGCTTTCCCTAATGAGGCCTCCTGCCGCCGGTGCCATTCCACCACTGCGGCTTCCATTCATAGACCGAAGTAAAGTTCGCAAACCGGAACACTACTTCTGGTTTTGCGCAGTTCATAAATTGAATAGTTCGTTAACAGGACTGTTCATAAACCGAGGTACCACTGTATTTACAAACCCACTAGAAAGCGTATGGACCAATACTTAAAAATGAATGCTTGCTCCAGAAAAATTTTTTAACAACTACATAGGCCTTCAAGAGATGCCCACCGAATTTCTGCTAGAAGAGCGTTCCACAGCATGGGACCAGCATGAGGCTATGGGCAGATCCACGCCACACTTTTAAAGCACATGACTTCCTGCAAAGAATTCTGGGAACCATAGTTTATGGCTGCAAGACTTTTGTATGCACAAAGATGGAAGGACGCATTATGACCAACAATGGAAGAATGGCTGTTAAAACTAACAGGCATAGCTAAGATGGCGAAATTGACATGTTTAGTCAGAGAAAAGTCATTGTTAACATGTGCTAAAGATTGGAAACCTCTCGTAGATATTTTGCTTGAAAAAAATAATAATAATGACAATTGGATTTGAGGATTGAAGATAGTCTGTGCATAGAAAGTGGCTTTGTTGGGCGTTATTTTGGAGTGGATGAACTGAATATTGTTTATATGTAGCGGGCAGGTGAAGAATCGGAAGTCCCTTACCTTTTACAGTATATCTTTTTCTCTTTTAACCTGTTTTCCATTTCGATTTCTTTATTTCTCTATTTCTCTTTCTTTATTCCTTTCTCTCCCACCCACTTCTCTTTATGTTTTTATTGTCTTGAGATCAAAGTCTTAGTTTCGACAAAAAAGAAGGGAAATATATTTGATATTAAGTTTTGTATTTTTCTCTATAAACACTAATTCTTTTAATAAAAAGGAACTGTAGTTCCCTCTCACAGAGTTAGTTTCCAGTACCCTTAACAAACCACAATTCCCACAATTCTGTGGGGGAGATGATTTAAATATGTGTTGTGGATGTTTTAACTGTATGGTGCGGATCTGCCCTAAATCCCCACCCAATTCTGTTTCAGACCAGTTAGGCCTCTATAAATTGGCATGGGGCAACTGACAGCATTCCACTAGATCAGGCATCCCCAAACTGCGGCCCTCCAGATGTTTTGGCCTACAACTCCCATGATCCCTAGCTAACAGGACCAGTGGTCAGGGATGATGGGAATTGTAGTCCAAAACATTTGGAGGGCCGAAGTTTGGGGAAGCCTGCACTAGATGATCTCAGTAGTGGAGCTGGAATGTAAGTATCTAGTTTACAGGCGAGCCCATGGCTCACTAGGGGAGAGGGAGAAATTGTTTGCATCTGAATAGGACCCTACCTAATCCACACACCCTCAAACAATGCACAAACCAAAAAAGAGCTACCTTTCCAAATTCACACTTCTCTGAATTCGGAGATGCAGTTCTCCAGGCAGAAGTAAATCCCAAAATATTAAGGGAAAGTGTGCATAAAAATGTATGTATTGGGGCAAACTGCGTACAAAAATGGGACTTTAAGGAGAAAGACATATTAAGATGATGACAAAGTGATGTGATGAAGTGAACTGAAGGTTGGAAAAACAAGAAGCAGAGAGGAAACAAAATTGACAGATGCAGTCATTTCCGTTGCTCACCACTTTCCAACTCAATGCAGGCTATCAAGTAATAGTAATAGTAATAGTTAGAATTCCTTGAAGAACTGAAAAAGTCCCCTAAAAGTGCACCTGTACCTTGCCCTTCACTAAGTGCAGAATGAGATAAGCAAAGGCCCAGGTCTACCAAATCAGTTGCAATATTTTTCCCCAAGGGCTTTCTTGTTGGGTTGGGGGAGAATAAGAAGAGGGGAGAGACAGCTTTTCTAGGCATCTACAGCATGATACATAACACCTCTCGGCTGCACATGCTGCTGGTGATGTGCTGAGTTATACAATATCAGTTTGAGATGTGTGGAGTTTGTTTTGTGAATTGTAACATTTTCGCTGTTACTACACTGGAAGGTGCCAAGCCGAGGCTGCCAGTTCTGGCAGTGTTCATCTATCCCAGGGAGCGAAATAGACAAGGCAGCCCAGAGGGAAGTGCTTGAAGCTTATTTTGAATCTTCACTTGTCAATCTGGGGGCGTATGTTATGCTTGCATATACAGTACAGAGCAATGTCTGTCAGGAGCTGTCCTCCTCCTCCGCAAGTCAAAATGTGGGTGAATATTACAATTTGTTTTGCATGCTAAGAGGAGGGCATCGACCCAGTTTAGAATGTGCCATTCCCCCAAGTGTAGCACTCCTGGACAACAAAATCTATCTGTGACACCCAGGGCCGTTTTTAGGTTTGATGCGGCCCTAAGCTACTGAAGGTAATGGGGCCCTTTATATGTCCAGCTGTCATTTGTCAACAACAAATTGTCACTGTTTTTTACAGTTGAATATATGCTATATTGTAATTTATGGACCTAACAGGTATCTAAAGCCATTTCCAGGTTTTTTGGGGTTTTTTGGGGGGTGTCCCGCAAGAGAGTGGGGCCCTAAGCTATAGCTTGTTTAGCTTATATGTAAATCCAGAACTGGTGTCTTCTTCTTTGGCGATCACTTGTAGCCAAGTAAGATTGTCTTCCATAAACACGATTTTAACAATGGGTCCATAAGTGACTGTGGAGGCCAATTCTGGATCCACACGTCCTTCCACAGTGTTTGGGTTGGGTTTTTGGAAGACGCCTGTGCGTGATTTTCTTTTGTGTGTGTAGATCAGAGCATGCTGACCAACGCACAGTCTTCACAGTAGGGCTCTGTTCCGATGGCATGAGGTAGTCACGACAAACCGGTAGATTCCTATCTGCTGCAGCATTCATCCGCCTTCACAGCCCTTGTAACATTACCATTTGTTATCATCCGCCTGTTCTGCCATTGAGGACTTCTTGGATCATTCTTTGTCTAGCTCCTTCCCTTTGACCTTACCGCCTTGGGTGACCCTGCTGGGAGTACGAGATTCCTGACAGCTTCGCACACAATGGTCATAGGAACATGCAAGCCCACTCACCACGACAAGGTGATGATCCAGCGAGTATTTCAGCACTGGTGACACCTATGGTGGCCACCAGGTTATGGGATTCCCTCCCTTCCAAGATGCATCAAAGCTTTCTGCTTTTCAACTGCAGATTAAGAAATTCCTCTTTGGCCTGGCTTTCAGGGATCAATGAGCAACATATTAGATCAACTCTCCTTCTGCAGTAGTGTATGCTGATTGGAAAGATTTAAGTATGGTTTTCATGAATGTTTGAACTTATGTTTTATTTAATCGTTCTTTTTCAATCATTGCATGCTGCTCCCTACATGGTTGAGAGCTAGTTTCCCAGAGCTGCCTCTTGCATGAGGGAAGATAGAGAGAGCAAGGAAGCGGAAGGATAGAGTTTGGGAGTTTGACAGGAAATACCACAAAATGTATTTTCCTGGACTATCTGTTAGTCTTAAACATGCCCTCTTCTGGCTGGAGGCCTGCAAGGTTGTTTGTACCCAATAGATACAAAACAAAAGAAGATGAAGCCAAATAGCTACCATGAGCCTCAGCCTCTTGTTTGTTTTCATGGGAGCTATAAGGACCAATGAAAGCAGAGCAGAGAATTTTCCCAGGAAAGCTTGTGCTAGCAGAGATGGACTGAAAATTGCAGCAAGTTTTTGAAATTATCCAAAAGCAGAATCCTGAGGAGAGGCATAAAGGATCCAATGCTCTCTCTCTCTCTCTCTCTCTCTCTCACACACACACACACACACACACACACACACCTAATTTCCTCATTTTGTTTTTGGCAGTTCTTAATTTCTAGCTTTCTGTATTATAATGCCTGAAAACTAGTGCTGGAAAGCTAAAGTGCAGGGAGGAGATCAATGAAGCCTTTTTAGACGGTTGCTAAAAATGTGATAAATCTTTCCTCCAGTTTGTTCTATAATAGGCACAATATTTAGCATAGCAGTTAAAGCAATTTCAGGTTCCTGTAAATCTGACTTAGCGTGGGGTGGAACATTAAACCATTATGGGTTATCTGTCTTAGAAACTTTGATCCCTGTTATTTGAATTATTCTTCTCAGTCAGTCAGTATATTCCACACCCTACAGATCTGTGGGATTAAATTGTACACAGAAGCATCCCAGTCCAGTTCCATGAGCCTTTCAAAAAGTATTTATGTGTGTCAAGTTGCAACAGAATGCGGCTCAAGAATGCATGGTTGTATGCATGTTCCATTAGACACAACGCAATAGGGACCAACGATGTCAGCACTTGAATGCACATCTGAATGCATATCAGAATTCTGCCTATGGGTCCTAGTGCAGTGAGTGAAGTCCGGCATAGAAAACTCCTTAGCTGCATTGGGCATCCATATTCAATGAAACACTGCATGCAGAAGTGACTCCATTAATTGACCATTTGATGTTAGTGGTGGCAATGTTGCTTGGGAATTCTAAGAAATCCCAAAAATCAGGGCAGTTTCAAAATTAGTGATTAAATCCGGGCAGTTTTGAAAGCTTCAGCTCACTATCTCACCGCCCCCCCCCAAAGTGTCCCTATTTTCCAGGGGTTTACAGAAGCCATCCCAGTTTCTGATTTAATCCCAGAATGTCCCACTTTTCCTTAGGATGTCTCTATTTTCGTCAGAGAGATGTTGCAGGTTATGGAGTTATCCAACAACTGAGCCAGTTGAAGGCAGCCCTGTATAGGGAAGGTCTTTTAAATGTTTTATTATGTTTATATATATGTTGGAAGCCCCTCAGAGTGGCTGGGGCAACCCAGTCAAATGGGCAGGGTATAAATAGTAAAATTATTATTTTCATTGGAGAAATGCGGGAGGGTATACCATCTTGATTCAAAATAGTATCCAGTTGTATTCAAACATAGACAAAAAACCACTCCCTGATCTCAGTTATGATATCTTAAGAGGCGTTTCTATGCCTGGAAATCAACTCCTCAAAGTAAATAGTATAATAATACTTGTAGTAGTAACATTTCTTGCCCATCCTTCACCATGAGGTTCCAGAGTGGGTTATAAATACAAAGGGTGGGTTTGAAAAAAAAACACAATATTAAAACCAGTTGAAACAAATGGAGATGAGACACTATCTTCAGAAGTCCCTGTACTGAACTGAGCTTATTCCTTTTATCATGATAGCTCTGTGGGCTGCCTTCAGGGCCCTGCCTATGAGGTTGGATAGACTAATAAATAAATCCTTCTAGCAATAAACTGCTCATGAGGAAGAACTAGTACAGCTTAATTACTAAGAAAGGGTGTGTATGAAGACTACAGTGCGTAAGGGAAGGAATAAATTCAGAGGGGAGGACAGAGTAGTTGCTGCGATTTTAAATGGGATGTTTCAATGCAGCCAACCAGGAGCTCATCAGTCTCTCCGTTTGTTATATCTTCTGCTGTATCTGTGACTTCTTAGTAGCGCTCATCAGCTATTTCTGCCTTGGCAGCTCCTACGAACAACTGTCGTTAAGTGCCATTTGTTTTAAACATCCTTTGTGCTGTGCTTTACACCGTCTGCGTAGCATCAGCCCCCAATAACCCCATACATTCACAAACACCATTTTTTCCCGTGCAGTTCATATTCATCAATATTATTGATGCGTTTTAAATAAAGTTTTTATTTCGTTTAAAAACCTCAAGCCACAGTAAAGCACATCAGGGTTTTGTTTTTTGTAGAGGGGGTGGGTTGCAACGGAGAAAGCCACCCTCTCTACTGCTGGAAGACAAGAGTCATCTGCCTCCTTGTCACCGTGTGAATATGAATATTCCGATGAAACTGGTAGAGCTGTTGCTTTCTGTTGATCTCTGTTACTCAGTGTTTTCCAAGCCTGGGAACAGATGGTGTTCACCACCTGACTTTGAACAGTCTAATGTAAGATTCATTGTGCTTCACAGGAAATCAAAGATCAAGCAACATTGCAGAAGGTGAAGCAGCACCTCAGTAACCAGCACACAGTATGATACAGTCATCGCGGCGAAGAGAGAAAGTCAGAGAAAAAGAAATCGAAAAGGAGAGAGGGAAGGAATTGGGGGGGGGGGTTAGTTTGACTTTGATTTCCCAGTGTTAGAAGTTCAGGCCTGAGAACCGAAGCCCGAAAAGAAGTGCTTATGAGATTCTTTGGATGCACACAGGTATCCATTAAAAACAAGTTCAAAGGGCTGCGAATGCACTTTGAGTTCTCTCCTCTTTTCCCCCAAACATGAGCAGCTGTTGCTTATAAGCAAATTGAACACTGGCATATTGTATTTTTCATGCTTCCCTGCATTTTTATGATGACAGTTGTATTTTGCAAACTGCCCTGGGGTCTCTTGTTGGGGCAGTGTGGTTGAAGAAATGGCTAAGTAAATATGCTCTTCCTCCATTCGCTGGCTGATCTGTCTTTGACACCACCTCTTCCTCTTCTGGCTGGAGAACAAAATGCAACGCAGCTGTGAAAATGCAGGGGATGGACAGTTGGCTTCAGGTTCGGGCACTCGGCTGCAGGGGACTTTTCTTTCCTGGAGGCAGCTGCAGGAGGGAAAGGGGGTGGCAAGAAAGAAGACAAAATGAATGCCCTGCAGCTGTGTGTTTTTCTTCTGCTGCTTATTCTCCCTGCAGTGTTTTTTCTTGACAGAGGAGTAGTGGTCCCTCTAGCCAAGACAATCTAATCCAGGGAAGTGGAACCTACAGTGGTCCATTTGTATTGTCCTACAACTTTCATCATCCCTGGCCATTGGCCATGGTGTTTGGGGCTGATAGTCAATGGAGACCAACAAAATCTGGAGGGACACACCACTACCTCCTGGTTTACTGCAACTAAGCGATGCTAAGCATTCAGCTTTGGGCCTTAAATGAAAGCCTTCTGTTACACCAGTTGTTTATGATGCCCCTTTTCATGGTATTGAATTTCAGTAACAAAGACAGCATGCAATAAATGATTCCATGCTCAATTGAGTTTTTGAATGAACAAGTCATGTAGCTTAGCAGAGGGAAGGCTTTAGCCAGTTTGACAGAACTGATCAGGCAAGAGAAAGACAATAGTTCCAGTCCCCACCCCCCTACCCCACCCCATGAATGAAATTGTATATAATCTTTGACTTGGCTGGAGAAGAAGCTAAGTTAGACATACTGAAAGGAAGCAAATGTTTTGAATTTTTTTTTCCTGGACAGGAGGGATTGTGAAACCCAGCCTAATAACAATCTTCAGAGCAGGTTTCTGACCAATGCAGTGCTGTCAGGAACCAGACTGAGGAAGAAGGGTGGGAGCCCCCCTCTCCCCCTGTTCAAGGGCCTAATCCTGAAGCTCCTCTGGAGCAGGAGGATAGTATCGACCTAGAGCAATTGTTGCGGAATGACACAATTTGGGAACTGACAGCTGGGCTGAGCTGGGAGAAGAGCAACCAAGGATAGAGGAACAGGGAGAGAGAGAGCTGGTTGAATCTCCCTCACTAGAAAGTGTGCAGTCCATGAGCCCTAGAGCCAGGCGTCTGAATAGGGTAGCCTCTCAGAAGGCTCAGTGGTGGAGGGATCATGTGGTGAGGAGATGGGAAGACAGAAGTAACTAGAGGGAAGTGGTAGGAACTCAATTGGAAGCACCTGCACGACGAGAACGAACGCTTCATGTTTGCGCTATATTTAATAAACCTCTCTGTTGCTGCAAAAGACTGCTTCCAATATGCTCTACCTCTACATTTGTAAATAAACCAGAAATTACAAATGCACTATAAGCCTCCACTCAGTGCTCTGTCATCCAAAGGGACCCAAATCCTATAGTACTACCACTGGACCTCTGGGAATTGAGGAACACTTTACTGCACAATAGGCACATTCACAAATGCAAGAGTTTAATTTTTAAAATCGCAAATAAGTGAATGCATTTTCAACACACCTTATTATAGCCTGGTTGTGTGCGATTTCCGAGCTGTGAAAGTGGCTAATGAATAATGACGCACTGCCTTCACTTTTTTCCTACAGAAAACCTAAAGATATTAAAGGCATATAAGTGGATCAAGGGTGGGTTCACAGTTCGTAAATCATCTTCCTGGAAACAACAATGTTCACAAAACTGTTCCATCACTTCAGCTCGCTCAATCACTAACCTCAACACTCAGATGCAAATTCATTTATGTCTCCCCTTTTTCTGATCAAGAATGCATTTATTACCACTGCAAAGCAATTTGCACATATCTGCTTAGAGGTTAAACACTGAGCAGACCAGACTTGCCAAAAGGCAGTTGGGTAATTGTCATAGGTAGACATATCCAGTCAGCTGTTTGGTATCTTTCCCACACTATAGCATAGTCTGCAAAGAACAAGCCTTAACATTTCGCTTTGCTTTAAATAAAAACTATCCCATTTGTATAATAGCCCCCTCATGTTCTTGTCACATCTCTGATACATACTATTTTTTTCTGAATAAAAGTTTAGGAAGTTCCTTTGCAAGATTTTGTTACAAAGGCAGGGCTATTCATGACCATTCTGATTCTGGCAACCAGAACCCCAGCCCTGGTGCAAAGTACCTGGATAATCAAAATGGTGCTGAAACAAAAAGATAATTGTGCTCTTGAAAATTTGTTTAAGAATTTAATAATTAAGTCAGGTGTGGGAACCCTTTCCCTCCAGATGTTGCTGAACTACAATTCCCAAACCAACACCAAACCTTGGTTACGTTTTTATTTTCCTACTTGATTCCCTACATCCCTCAAGTTTGAATACCGAAATTGATTACAGCTGTTTTTTATGAGTTATCAGTAATGTTCAAATGTTTAATACTTGTGCATGGATACAGTTTGTTTTATATCAGTTGTGCTGAATGGGTCACTTTAAGAAGGCAACTTTGGATCTGTAGATTGCCATCACCTGTATTAAAATCAATGATGTACCTATCAATATAACCTGACACTACAGCATTGTTACTCTATGCAAGCAACCACTATGCCATGAGAGCTATGATCTCGATACACATTATATATGGTATGTACACTTTGATGCTGTTGTCCAGATTGTTTGTAATATTTGTTTAAAAGATGTTAAAATGCTATATTGTATTCGTTTATATTGTGTAGGAACATGTACCACTGATGAAGCCCAGGTGGGCGAAACAGTATGATTATTCTGGAAATCCTTGTTGTGGAACTGTAGCCTTTTGGCTACACAGAGGCATAGAAACAGCTCTATTTTGGAACTTGATGAATGAACTGGTTTATTGGTACTTTTATTTATTTCGTTGATCTTTACATGCTGATCATGTATGAGAAAAACTTTTGATATTGTGAAATATACGTTGAAGAGTATCATTTACGTGCAGCCAGGCACGTTGTGTGTGTTTGTGAACTACAATTCCCATTACCTCTAGCAAGTATGGCCAGGGATGATGGGAGTTGGGGTTGAAGAACATCTGGCGGGCTAAAGGTTCCATACACCTGAATTAGGGGAACCACTGAGATTACTGGTAGGTGGACAGTCCATTTAGTGCAGTAATGAACTATTCTCTAGTCTTTGTGGTTTTGGCTGACTGTCCTGATGGACCCAACAGGATCTGCCATGTATAATCCTTCCATATATGTTCCCTCAATATGTCTCCTCTAACTTTTCTTCCTCTAGTAACTCTTGTGAGACTGCCTTTATGGATGGTGCGTATTTCAAAATAGTTCTTAAAATGGACTACATATGAAATGTATGGCATTGTAGGGTTCCTTTGAAATGCTAGATCCCTGTTCTTGTTGTTTGTTAAAGGCAAGGCAAAGACATCATAAGGCTCTAATTGCCTTGCTGGACCAAAGCCCAAGGTCCATCCAGATCAGACACCCTTCTCTAAGTTTTGCAACAATGGCCAGTCAGATGTTTCTTGGAAGCCCATGCAGGACATAATAGAGAGGGCCATATTTTTATGTGTGTCTCCTCAGCATTGCTCAATGACAGACATTGTTCCTCTGAAAAGCAGAGCAGCTAACTCATCTCATCTTATCATATTGGTAGAGCATTAGTAATGACTTCTAGTTGCAATAATTATGATCGGAGTGTACGCATTACTGAATAATATAACTTATTCCTTCCTTCCTAGACTTAAACTAATTTAAACCTATTCTGCATTTTAATGGTTCTGAATTGTTAAAATAGTCTTCTGATAGTGCTACACCAAAACTATCGCCAATGTGAATTTAGGTCCCCCTAAAGGGGATTTCTACCTTGCTGCAAATGACAGTTTTATTAGGCCAATGATGTCTAATACAGAAAGGTTGACACATTGTCCCATGCATATTATTTTTACACATAATTCTCATTACGCCTCTTTAGTCATATTCTCAACAGCTTTCTTTAGCACCATTACCCTAATCCCCCACTGACTAAGTAAACATGCAATAGATTAGACAGTTGTAACGATTACTGACTGCAGGTCTCCTGCTGCTAAGATCCAATGACAAGCTCATCCCAAGCTCATGTTTCTGATGTTTGGCTGCTTTCCTTCATTATTCCCCAATAAACAGAGTTGGCAAGTCCCCATTCAATTCTGACAACCTAACTAGCAAAGTCAAGATTTAAACTGTGATCCCGACTAAACCGCGATCCCAGCAGCTCAAGAGCTTTCTGAGATGCCTTGTTGGTAGGCATTTCCATTTCCAAGGCATCCCTGCAAAATGACGGGGTGAAACCTCCTCCCACCCAAAAAAGTTGTCATCCTAGATCTACTTTGGCTACGGGATCTGTCATCTGTAGTGCAAGCCATCTGACTGAAGGCAGGAAGCACTCAACGGGAGTGCCATATCTCAGAATCCACGGAAGCAGGCATTTCTTTCTGAATTATTTTAATTTTGAACAGCATAAATTCAAGGAGACATATATGTTTAAAAGGTGGTGGTGGAAAAATTGAATACATCGAGGTGGCATTTATATGCACATTTACCCAAGATAAAAAGTTCAGTTTAACTCGAGAGAACTTACCTGCCCATTGATCCAATCCCTGCATCGGTTTTCTTTCCTCTTTCTCATCTGCTCACTAAAGTATTAGGGGTATTAGTGGGCCTCTGTATCACATCAGAGCAGGGGCAGGGAACCTTTTTGAGCCCAAGGGGCACCCTTCCTTGTAGGCAACCATCCATCCAGGAAATGCATGTTAGTGGGATGGCCAGAGGCCAAAGTGAACAGAGCAGTGAAGGTGGTCATTCCAGCCATGAAAAAGTGAGAGGTATTGCCATGCACATACATGCATCTCTCCATCCAGGTAAACAAGAGGCATTATCGGGATGGCAGGTTCCAGCTAGGCAAAAGCGCTCAAGGAGGTGACAGGGCAGGGACTGTGATGGGTGTAGCCCAGGGAAGGTCCCAAGGGCCAGACGGTCATAACAGCTGAACCAGGAGTGGCTGTGCAAGCTCTGGCTTGGTGTACAACGGCAGTGCTAGATGGGATGAGGGTCAATAAGCTGTGTTCAAATTGTGGGAAGATGGAGGCTCTTTTGGGTTTCCACGTCTAGCAGATAGGCAAGTTACACATTCTAGATGGGGGTCACATTCCCTCTGAAGGAACAGGCATGCAACGTGAAGGTATTCTTCCCTACATCTGGTGGTCCAAGCGTCCTCTGTGACTCGGAATGCCCTTTTTTTTAGCAGCTTCATTTGGTTCACCAACTATAGCCATTCCCAGACAGGAGTAGCCTGATCACTGTGGTCCATGCATTGGCAATGTTGAGGTTGGTTTACTGAAATGCATTGCTCTTGGTCCAGAAGTACTATAGGGGGCAGTCTGCAGTGGTCAGGCTGCTGTTGAGGGTACATGGCCAGCAACATGTGGCACCATTGTTAAAATATCTACACTGGCTGACCATCTACTACCAAATCAAGAAAGTCCTTGTATCAATTTACAAACTTTACTGAACTTGGGCCATTGCTCAAAAGTTAAGTTGACTGCCAGCTTCCAGGTTTTCTGGCCAAGCAGCCACTAACAAGTATGGATAGATAGATGATAGATAGATAGATAGATAGATAGATAGATAGATAGATGATAGATAGATAGATAGATAGATAGATAGATAGATAGATAGAAGTGGAGAGCATGCCCCAGCCTGAGGTTTCACACCTCTGCTTTAGAAGCTGACTTATCTGGTCATTTTCATTCACTTTGCATGTGCAAGGCTTGAATCCCCTCTCCATGTGTGCTTTGGATCTCCAAGGGTGGTGCACAATATATTTCCAAGAGATTCAAAGATCCCAAATATTCCACTAATGTGCATTCTATTCACAATGCCCACTGCCATCTTAGCATCAGGAGGCGTGGAAGGGAAGGTTACTTTATTCTAATCATGATATCTTATCATTAACACAATGTTCATATATTTCCTCCCATATGAAATTGGATCTCAGTTCGAAAATCATTACTTATCTATACCTTCTTCGCATATCCACCTCTGCTGTTGTGTCTTGCGACATGCCAGATAGCTGACATGATTGCTGTTATTTGGGAATTTCAGCACTGTGCAAGCACTGGCTTGCTGCTGTTCTTTCATGACAATTGGCAGGATGAGATACTACATCGCAAATCAGCGTGAATAAATAAGTTTTTACAAGTGATGTTCTGGACTGATCTTCAAGCAGAAACACAGAGTCCTTCTGTATCATCGTGTCTAAATACCATTCATTGCAGCTAGCCTGTAGCAGATGATACACATGAAAGATGAAAAATTAAGGCATTTCTGCATTTACTAGAAAGGAACAAGTTCCTTGCAATCATATGGCACTCCTGTCCCTACTATGTCTTCCTATGGCTGCCAATGTGGGATTAGAATCACTACCTGGCTAAACCGATACATTGCCAATATTGTTCTGCTATCCTAGAGAGAGTGAATATTGGCCCTGTCTATCAGGAATGCCAAAGCAACTTTTTTGGCTTAATCTAATACAACTTTCTTTTTTTGTTGTTTATAATTTCTGTTGAAAATCAAGACAACCCCAAGCATCAATGCTCTTCAATATCTAATTTCACAGTTTTCTTAACACATATCTCATGTTATTTATTATAGTCAGTGTCATCCAAACACCTTTGTCTATATGCCTGCAAAATTTTAAATGGCATAACTGGCAAACCATCAATCATAAATCAAGAGGCATCTTTTAACTTCAAGTAAGATCGCTTTTGGAAAGAAAGCAAGTCTTGGATGGCCTAATTGGATACATTACTCACATCTATAAGTGACAAATGGCTGTTCGAGGAAGTAAAAAATTCCTCTTCTTGGGAAGGTGCAGGAAGAAGGTTTCCACCATTCCTCCTCAGTCCAGCCCCAAACAAGAATGGGGTAAGAAGGTATCAAAGATGGAACAACTCATGGGTCCTTATGTCCTGTGCCTTCGTGTGTGATGAGTGTCTTTGGCATGCAATCAACTGGTTATCTGAAACTTCTAGCATGTGCTGCCTCTCAGGGATACAGCCTTTTGGTCATGAAAGCAGCTGCTCTTCAAGGAGGAAAGAAAGCATCTTGCATGTGAAAAGTTTATCGCAGCACTAATTGATATGTTCATGGGAACCCATCCTTCTTTGATCTACATTGTCTGGGGAACAAACAAATAATTAGAAGAGAGTGCTATTAACAGGTTTAGCACTGGGATGCATAGGATACAAACTGTTAATTTGTATTAAAAAAATGATCCTGCTAAATGAGATTCAGATAATTGGAGTCCTACTGTACATCACATTTTTGTAATTAGATCTGCTCTGAACTTATTTCAGTCCAAATCAATTTAATGCCATTATTAGCTTATTAGTACAGGGAATAAGCATGTGGCATTGCCTGCGTGTCCTTACATCTCATCAGCAACATTAGTATTACATTAATTAAACTGGTAAAAAAGAGGAATGAGGGGGGAAAGGAGAGAGGGGTAAAAGGAAGGCACAACCTTAAGCAGGTTGCATTCAGCAAAGATGTAAACTGTGTGGACCGTGCCATTTTAATCTAAAAGGAAATAGTTGATGTTCACATCTTCCACACAGCGAATTGCACTAACTACATTAACCAGGTGATGTTCATTTCACTTTACAGGTAATTTATTGTGCCAGCAACACTGACTCCGAGGTGGTTCACACAAATAATTTACCTTAAGCAAACACCATTTGTCGCTAATGACAGGGCAAAGCAAACTTCGGGAGCATTTATGAACAGTAATGTCTCTCTCTTGCCCTACGCATTTGCAAGCCGATCTCTGTTATTTGCAGATGAATTAACGATGGCTTGCAAAAATCATTAAAGCCATCTGCTTGGATGAAGAAAGGGAGGGAGGGGGGAACCCGCTGCGATCATTTGATTGTACTGTACACCACACTACAATGTATTCTTTTTAGCATCATTTCCCCTAAATTTGACATGACGTCTAAAAAATGAGCAGCATTATCAGAGGTTGTTATGCCTACGAGAGAGAGAGGGAGAGAGAGAGAGAGAGAGAGAAAGAAAGAGAGAAAGAAAGAAAGAAAGAAAGAAAGAAAGAAAGAAAGAAAGAAAGAAAGAAAGAAAGAAAGCTCATACAGGTAGCCTGAGGTATTTGTTTTGCTGGTCTCTGTCAGAGGAATAAACCTATTACAGTTTCCACAATTAAAATCAGTAGTTACATCAGACAAAAAGTCTTAAACTTTGCTGTGAAGCCTTAATCATCCCTGAAATTATATGATCTAATCAGCATAAAAGTGTATCATCAGTGTTTCCCCAAATTAGTTCCTTTGCTCTACTAGAATATGTTTTAAAGAGTCTTGCATCCAGCTGCTATGTGACAAATTTAAACTTGTTTTTAAAGGGCTATGTAATTGTATCCCTAATGAAAACTGAAGTTATAAAAGCGGTGGCTGTTTAGTCACTATAAGAGTTCTGTATCTCATTGGCTGGCACTGTGACCTCAGGATCCCTTGTAGGTGAGGGACCTCAAGCACAGCTACAGATTTTCCCAACTAACTGAAGTCTCATTGATTTCAATGGGTCTACTCCCGTCATGATTATGTCTAGATCCGATGCCAGCAAACCACCAAGGATGGGGTTGTGCAACAAAAATGCATAGCTTGGCAGCACCGACTGTTACAAGCATTATACTGCATTAGTGGTAACGTTGGCCAGAAACAAATAGGAGCGGTAGGAAACAATTAAAGTTGGTCGGCATACAGGAAGCTGCCGTATGCTGAGTTAAACCACAGGCCCACCTGGTTTAGTCTCCCCTGACCCTACCTGGAAATATTGAACCTGCATGCAACTCAGATGCTCTACCCTTTCCCTGGATGTCCTATGCCCCTTGTTCGAGACATCTTGAACAAGAGATTCGATTAGATGTAGCATGAAGAGTATGTGGAAGGAGAAGCGAGATCACACCTTGCCTCCTGTACAAGGCATTCGTGAGGCCTGAAAGAGTAACAATGTGTGAAGAAAATGTCCAGGACTCTCCAAATAAACATGCGTTGACAATAGGCACACAATATGTGCATGCGCAAGTGTTTTCAGATATCATGCTGAACACATATAGGGGCCAATGACCACAAGTGGAACTGAAGCTATCTTGCTACACATACTCAGAGTGGTTTCTCTGCAGTGGTTTCTATCCCAAAGCCTTTAAATCAGGATTGGGGCCCTCCAATTGCTGGGGCTGCTGGGAGTTGTAATTTGGCAACATCTGGAGGGCCAGTGGTTCCCCGCACTGGCTTAAAAGGAATAGGCAAAAGGAAGGAAGAGAAGGGAAGCGAGGAAGACAAAACAGTGTTGCTATAGAACACCATATTTTACAGTGGTACCTCAGGTTAAGTACTTAATTGGTTCTGGCAGTCCATACTTAACCTAAAGCGAACTTTCCCATTGAAAGTAATGGAAAGTGGATTAATCCGTTCCAGACATGTCTGCAGAGTACTTAAACTGAAAGTACTCAAACCTGAAGTGTACTTAACCCAAGGTAAGACTGTATATGGTTTATATTTTTATAAGTTCACAGTGTGCTCAGGTGTTGCCTAAAAGTAAAAAATAAATAGGTAAATGATCATAGGGGATGTGTATCAACAAACCAGTGGAAATGCATTCGTAAAGTAGGAACATCATTTTTTTTAAAGAGAATTGTTGTAATATACCATACCAGTGGAACTTTGCACCCAAAAGTATGTTATCTTTTCCGCTTTCTCTACATGCTGCTTCTCAAACCATGTTCTGTATTTGTAGTAAAGATCACGTCCCTACTTTCTACCTTGCTTCATTTCTGTTGCCGTTTCCCATCACTGAAACACCTTTCTTCCATCTCCTAACTCTGTTTTTAAATCCAGGTGTTTCTTTAAGACACATCTATTCTCCTGGCTCTTTATGACTGAATCTTCTCCACTTTTACTTTCCTCCTCAGTGCCTCTAGTCTTTAAGAACATAGGAAACTGCTGTATACTGGAGCATTGGTCCGTCTATTATTGCCCATCCTGACTGGTAGCTACAGCCAAGAAACATCCCCAGCCCTACCTGGGATCCTTCAACCTGTATTGTGTTCCCACAGGCAAGTCCAGTGTTATTTTTATTTCATTTTTGTATACTGTGCTAGCAGCTGTATCACTCCTGTGGGAGTTTTAAGGTTCTTCAAGACGTTTTAAGAGGAAAATATTATCGGCGGTTGACCAAGTCGTACATCATGATGGAAGAAAAAGGGGGTATAGAAAGAATTAAAATAAATACATATGGTACGATAAAAAGATATCAGCTATGGGCATGGTAAAGGAAGGATTGGTACAGAATGCTAATGACTAAGCAACAGTATAGTTGAAAAGAGGAAATGTGGAGATATGGAGGCAGCACAGCTGGCAGCCATTTATAGATTATTTATTGAAATGAACATAACATCACATAAGGGGTAAGGTCTCAATATTAATAGCAGAAGGCATTACAAGGAATAGCAGCGTTGTGAGTTTTAACTTATGAATGCGGGTTTCGGTAGTATTTTGCATTATTCTGAATGAAGTGTAATTTTATGGAAGGGGAAGTCTTGGCCTGACTGCTGAAGCCATAGACAATAGGATCCTGCAACCAGAAGAGTGAAGGTTTCTGGAGTAGAAATGGAGCCCTTGGTCTTGTTCACACTAATCTTCTCAGAGATGGGTGACCTCTAATTGGAGTCATTCTGCCTTCTGACAAGAGGTACAGGGAAATCTGCTGACAGAGCCACACTCGGAGAGGGGTACAAGGGACTCCCATCACCTCTCAGCATCTTGAACAAAGTGCAGTTCTCAGTATTTCTTGGGGAAAGCCATGGCTGTATTAAGTGGTACCATAGTGCTTTAAATGCCTAGTGCAGATGGGGCTTAAGCAAGAAAGCATCTATGCTTACACAAGCAGAATGCACCAGTGTGACACATTTTTTGTGTGCAAATTCTAATCTCACACATTCCTTGATGGTTTAAAAAAACCCACCTGCCTCTAAGTGTTATTTAACCTGATTTGTATTCAGCTCAGCAACCAAATTTAGGGCTAAGGAAGTGTTATTTGGCACTTGTCATGTTTGCTTTATGGTCCTTCTTCTTCCTTGGGATATTTGCTTCTTGATCCTCCTGTGACAAGCCCAAGAACCATAGCAAGCCACAACCACCCAGAAGTCCTCTGTTTCTGGAGAAGATTTGGCACACTCATCCATGTTTGAGCATGGATATCAAGTGCATCGTGACTCTTTCCCGTGCCATTTGTGAAAGGCCAAGTTGGACAAGCTTGTGCTATTGCTCCTCCTTCCCATACATATAATGTATGACGACGCTCTCGGCAATCTCCCAGTGTGCTAAACCAGACCTCCTTTATGTCATCTACAAATGAATCAGTCCCAAGCTGCTGGGACAACCTTGCTCTCACTCATTCCAAAGTGTACCTGCTCTTTACTCATGGACCGATTCGTAAGGAGCCAGAACAGGTGGCTGGCAGTTTCCAACTCTATTATTTTGTGTTCTCCTTCTCGATTGCTCAGATTTTCTGTTTTACTTTGTCCTTGATTCTCACTCTCTCACTCCCCTCCCCTCTGTGTGTGTGTAAGTGGGGGACGTGTGGAAGGATGTTGTGCATTTTTAATCTAAGATTTTTATTTTATTTTCCCTTAAAATATTTATTTCATCTGTGCTGCAATTAAAATAATTGTCTTCCGCTCCATCCCGATTCCTGACTCCTTCCGAGGTGCCCTTTTACTACCATGCAATCAAGTGTCACATTTCAAGCTCCTGTTTGGACAGGCTGAGTTTTACATTCCAGAAGAGCAATTGGGCTTTCTTTTCTGTCTCCTACTCAGGAATGCCAGTCACTGTTTCCAGAAGAATAATTTGCTATTATTGTGAATGGAGGAGGACTGCGGTGCCAGTGCCTTCATGGAATCGCAATGTCACAAATGTATGTGGTGGTGGGGTAACCAAAAATAAAATCCCATCACAAGGCAATGGTAACATGGCAAATAAAATGGCATTAAAAGTGGCAAGGAAACAATGCAAAAGGCCTGAGAGGATCAAAGCAAGCCTTCCTTCATGAGTGTTGCATAAGCATAGATAACTGTAACTAGACTAGACTACTAACTCCTAGCCAGTGTGGTGTAGTGGTTAAGAGCGGTAGACTCGTAATCTGGGGAACCGGGTTCGCTTCCCCACTCCTCCACATGCAGCTGCTGAGTGACCTTGGGCTAGTCACACTTCTCTGAAGTCTCTCAGCCCCACTCACCTCACAGAGTGTTTGTTGTGGGAGAGGAGGGGAAAGGATATTGTTAGCCGCTTGGAGACTCCTTCGGGTAGTGATAAAGCGGGATATCAAATCCAAACTACTCCTCTTCTCTTCTAGGAGAGGTTGGCTCTGGTGTGTCAACCTGACCTGGCAAAAGGCACTTCTCGCAACTTAGTTCACATGGAACTCAAATTCTAAAGCTGGATCTAATAGCTCTCCCCCACTCCTACCCCACAGGTTGCAGACACAATCTCCTTGAACTGAAACACTGTCTGCCCACGAAACCCTTGTCTTGTCAAGGCTGAGCTTGTTTTTTGGCCCTCATCCAGCCCATTCCAGGCATCAATTCAGTCTTCCTACTTCCTCACCTGATAAGAATTAGAGTTGGGTATAGTGATGTCACCTTTCCCTCCCCTCCAAAATCCCAAAGATGACCTCCCACAGCATGTAGATGTTGAAAACCATGGGGGATAAGTGAGGTCCTGCAGGACCCAAAGCACAAAATGCAATGGAAGTGAAATAACTGGATGGAAGGATAAATATCATAGATCAGATCTTGTTTCTTGCAGTTAGCCTTATACATCAATGTGGGATTATCTTCTATCAGATATTTCTCAAAAGCCTCTTCCTATTCCAGGTAATGAACACTGACCACCTGAGGGCTGATCTTCATTATCAGGAGCTCTTAGAATGAGACTATAAAATTATACCCCTATTTGACTCTGACAGCCAACAGTTTTAGATGATAAACCAGTGCTATCCAACTTCCTTATTCCCCTCTGGGCTTGACTCTAGAGTCATTACCTTTCCATGCCACAGGGAAGCAAACTATCTTTCAGTGGCTAAGTCCTCTGAGTTATTTATACATTCAACTTGTAGCCTGACCTCTCCCGATTTTTTTTAAATCTTCCCTGCATTACAGCCCAGCCCTCATTTCTCTATCTGCCCACTTCAAGCCTTGTCCTCTGCTTATTCACCTTATAGCTGTTTATCTACCAGTCTTTCTTTATTCTTCCTTTTTCATTGCAGTATTTCTTCTTAATTAGCACAAAGCTTTAATTATCTGAACATCTTTCCCCCCAAAACTATGCATACATAGATGTTTAAAGAAACAAAGCACTTTTCTAAACTGATTGTCCCAAGGTTCTACAAAGTAGTACTTCTTAGTAAGCAAAGACAGGATGTTGATGTGGTGAAATGAGAACTTATGGGGTTGCCGATATGTCATCTGTAGACCCAAAGCTGTACTCCAGATAAGAGTGCCATTACTTTGTCCTATTGACTTCAGAGTATACTGCTCTTTGCCTCCTTTGAACATGCTTTATGCAGTTTTATATTATACGTTTTACATAATACATTTTTAAATATTTAACCTGCTTTCTTTTTAATACGGGCTGCTCCTCTGTAAAATGCTTTTCTTCTAGGTCTAAAGGTCTTACTAGAGAACTCTATTACAGGGTTCAGTTTTTTGTGTCTGGATTTTCACTTTTTAAAATATGGCAACCCTACACTATTTCACCCATCTAAACACTATTTCACCCATCTAAAGGAAAGGCACTGTACAGATCATTTAAGCACCATGATTAGATCATTTCTGATGTTCATCAAATTCACTATTTCTTATTTTCTTGCCCTGGTCCAACACTGTGCTTGAAATGGTATTTATGCATGGCTAGTTGTGCCAGGGTGTGCTCAAGAGGTGCATTTTTTGACATTCAGGTGCACATGATCTGATTGGCTCCCATTGTTCCTGAGTCAGTAAGTGGTACTGCTGTTCCGGATGCAACAATGGAATATGTTTTTCCTTATGCTGCTCCAGAAAATGGTTTAGTTGTCTTGAATCGATGAAAGAGTGAATGAACATACATAAACACCACGAGAAATCCAAACCACCACCTTTCAGAAATCAGCTGCCAGATTTATTAATCTACCTGGAAAATGTGGAATAAAAACAGAACTTAAAATAAACTCTTTTAAAAGGTACAGTTTCAAAAGGGTTAATCAATTCCATATAACATCTTTTTGTATCCACTTCCCCACCCACCCACCCAACCCACGAACTCACTCAATGGTGGGTGAAGTGCCTATTTTCTTCAGTGAATCACTACCTTATACAGTATATATAATTTTGTAAAAAATAGTATTAGACATTTGAATTAATGTTAGGCTTCTTTTTCTTTTAAACCACCCGCCCCATCACCAAATATACATCTCTTCCTGACAATAAATGCTGCATGCCAATATTGATGGAATCGAAAGCATTCAAATAACTTTTCATTCAAAGGGGTACTATTTCACTGAAAATAACGTCTACCTCAGGAGTTCCCTACCCCACACTATACTTCCTCAGTCTCTGTGAGCCCCAGCCAGTATGCCCAAATATCAGGGGTGCTGGAGGTTGTGATCCAACATATGCAGGTTCCCCACCCGTCACAGGCCTAGGACTATTTTTCTAGAAAAAAAGAGGTGCCAGAACTCACCATGAACACCTCCCTTGTTCTCTTATAATCGCAATGGCACCCACCTGAGAGTTCTGCCAAGTTCTGGCTGCGGGAAAAAGCCCTGCCTAGGCCCACACTAAATGCTTGCTTATGAGCTAATAATGCAAGGTGGGTGTTGTCAATGCTTTAGGCAAGGAAGGAGGGCAAAACCCAACCCATGTTCTACTGCTTTAAGCCACTTGCCCTTGGGAACAGCTCCGATACTGGAAGTAAACCCACAGAGGAAAGCAGCTTAAAAATTGGCCCCTCCTGTATTATAGCTAGGTTTGGCCTATAGACAAGTTGACTATTGGCCAAAGTGGCTGGAGCTGATGGGAGTTGGAATCCGACATCATCTGAAGAGCTACAGGGCTCCATACCCCTGGTTTAAAGATTCTAATCTGCACCAATGGGTGCTTTTTGTCTGTTCTCTTATTCGTCATTTGGAGCATTAGGGCTATTGATTATTTGCGGGAATAAGGTAAAAGGCTTCCTACTGAGGTTTCTCTAGGGGGTTGCATGCCCTGGATTTGTACACATGCAGCTATTAAGGTATCTTATGCTTCTAGGTGTATTAAGACGCATATCCAGTGTGCTTTTCCATAACTGTGGTTTATAGTGGCGAACACTTGTTACTTTGAAATGAATTGCATAATAAATCATGTAGAACTGCACTGGTTTCCTGACCGACACACAGTGCAAAGTAAATCACTACCTCAAGGCATCTTTGATATCATGTCATTTACAATGAAACGTTATTTCTGCGGCTAACGATTATGGAGTCCTATTCCCAATTTCCTTTTTTCTCCAAAGTTGTTAGCATCTGGGAAAGATGGGCATGTGGGAGGGGGGGGCAGGGAGCGGGGAAGGTACTTGGAAGAGTCACCGCCTAAAATACTCACTGGACAGCTCAAATCTCATTTCTATCCTTTTCAAACTAGGAAACTCAACGTTTCAGAAAAGGTGTTCATAAATATTTAAAACTTTCTCTCTCTCTCTCTCTCTTTTTATATGTAGAATAAGGTGTTTCTTGCTTTCACTATTGCCCTTCTCCAAATTAAAAAAATAAAAATAAACATTGTAAAAAAAATCAGAAAAACCTTTAAATCGTCTCCCAAACGTATCTGATCACATTTACATTTAGTGTCCAAAAAAACAAAAGTTTGATTGATAGCATCAGTGCCAGCACTACAACATCATACAGCAAAGTCATTGTATTCTTTGACGGTTTGTATAAGTCTCGGCTCCACTGAAAGGTATGAAATGTTCTGCAGAGCTCTCTTAGCAAGCTGAAGCTTACTATTCATTTCTCAACACGCGTAAAAGCTGCTTATAGAACAGCTGTGGCATAAGCTATTTCCCCCCCTAAGCAATAAATGGTTCAAGTCATCTATTTTGTCCTGAAATGCTACCTGTAGTTACAGCATTGCTTATAAATGGGCATAGTAAATTCAGCAAAGAGAATATTACAGAAAAAAAAGACAGCAGCAGAAGCATTAGCATTATCTAGTATGTATATAGGTTATCAACGTAACACAGCAGTAAAAGGTTTAAATGCATATTAATGGGTACCATGTCTAAAAAAAAAACATTACTAGAGTACCTATTTTCGTGTATTGGATATTTTGCTCAAGGAGTGCTTGCTGTGGTCTAAACAGCATGAGATATGTGACCTAGTACAGTTAATTCCTATCGATTAAATAACTTATTTATGAATAAAAGTGAATGGAAGGACACACTGCGACTTCTTCCTCTGTGACCACAATTCTGTTTTCAGTCTTGAAATAATATCCAGAACGGCTCAGCACATGGCATTGCTGTACTCGGGTGGCTCTGGAAAGGGCTAAAAGGCTTTACATTCGCTGTACTTGCATAGCGAGATGGCACCAGATACAAGGAGCGAAACCACAATCCGCTTCAAGCCAGGAATAGTGCTCTCCAATCCACCCTGAATGCCTTCCTTAATGAGCCATTAACGAGCTCACAAGGCAACAGAAACGATATGTAGAAACATTTTTTTTAAAAAAAAACAACAGAGGGGAAAAACAAAACAAACAAAAAAAGGCCTTTTGAAAAACAAAACCAGAAAGGTACACTGGCCCTCCTAGCTCCTATCTAATTCTGCAGCTTCCGAAACTGGTCCGCAGCTCAGCAGCAGAGCCCACACTTTGCATGCACTATGTTCCAGGTCCCATCCCTAAGCCCTTTCTTGTAGGACTGGGAAGGACTCCGGTCTGAAACCTTGGAGATCTGCTCAAGTCAGTGCGCATGCAGTACTGAACTAAGCTGAACCAGACTAAGCTGGTCTGGTTCGGGGTTTTGTTTTTTTCTTTCTTAATTCAAATGTAGAAAATAGACTAGGGTGTGGGGAAAAGGGTGTAGCCGGTCAGGGCCATGTCTGTGGTTAATGGAATTTCCCAAGTCGTGTACAAAAATGGCTATTGATCACATCTAGAATTAACTGTACTATGGATACCCAGAGAACTTGTACAATATCTTGAAGCCAATATGAAACAGAAAACAAGACATGATACAGCTTCGTTGTACTTAAAACCTGTATGTTCTATTCCCAACCTTAAGGTGGTGGTGGGGGAACAAACCCACCCTTTTCTTCTTGTTCCACAGAATAAAATCAATAGATTCCCAATCTCCCCCCTTTCAAATAAAGTGCACTGTCCATGGGAGACCATAGGAGTGATGCAACAGGAAAAGCCCCTTTATAGTACTATTTTATTCTTTTTAATTATTTTTTGTATGTTTGTTTGTTTTTTTACAAAACCAACTTAAGGGGCTTCGGGTTTCCTCCTGGTCTCATGAAAGAGGAGAAGCTTGGGGTGGGTGGGGGGATTCTTCAGTGTCACTGCAGTTAATATACATAGCCTTCGTTGTAAGGGTGGGTGTTGCAGCAGCCTCCTTCCTGCATGTAGACCATGCTCTCGTCAAAGTGGGACAGAGGCACGGTGTCCTCTTCGTTAATATGGCGCTCCATGTCGGTCTTCAGCAACGGGCGCTGGTTGTCCGGGAAGGCCATAGAGAAGAGGGCTTCGGGGTCGCACACAAATTTGTAGACGTATCTTTCTCCAGCAACCTTAGGGGGCAAGGTCAGAGAAGAGGGAAAAGGTGGGGAAAGCGTGTAAGAGGAAGACGTGGAATCTCCTTCCAGCGACAAGATCGTGCACTGTTTCATCCTCATGAACAAGAAAAGCAGAAGACTGCAGTTAAGAGGAATGAGAGATCGACCGATTGCACTGTTGAAATGCAACACTTTGCAATGATCACTTTATCACCTTTCTCAATCCCACATTCCCTCATGGGCAGACTTCTGGTGGTCAAGGCCAGAGGCAAGAGTGAACAAGGCAGCAGGTGTGAGTCTTACTTTTGTATAGAAAAGTCACAGGCCTCTGTTTACACTCATGCACCTCTCTCTATCGTCCATCCATCCAGGCAAGCAAGAAACATTACTGGAGTTCAAGGACACATCCCAGTCCTTATTCGGGCAGCAATGGCATGATCAAACTGGAATAAGTAACCACAGGCCCAGGCCTCTCTTGGGACCCTTCCCAGGCCACACCCTTCAACGGTCCTGATCCCTCCTTGAGTGCTTTTGCATCTCCAGAAAGATTCCTGGCTGAAACCCCAAAGAGCTGCTGTCCGTAGACAGAACCGTGCCGGATGGCCCGATTGTCTGATCTGGTATAAGGACGGCGGAGACCAAATTCAGGGGTGAAACACAGCCAGGAATCTTCCTGGAGATGCCTGGGATATTTTATACACAATGCCGCTTGAACAATCCAAACCATAGCCTTGAGGGAGGGGAAGATGTCCTCTGCCCAAGGGCTTGTGCAGCAGCTAACTTTCTGTATTGCATACAAGTACCGTTCATGAGGGTGTGCGGATCGAATGGAAAGGAGGCGTGGATGCACTCTGCTCCAGGCAAACTGCCCTCAATCTGCTTTTCCATCCGGTATACAGAAGTGAAGAGCTGCCAGGGGGAGCACCTCAGGGTCACGGAGTCTCCTGCTTCTCTGCCAAGCACCAGGTCTCCAGGGGCGGAGGAAGCCGCTCAGGCACCTGGGCCCCATAGGGGCAGGGTGCACTGCAGGGCCTCTGGAGTCTGCCTGCCTCCTCCCATTCAGCCGCCCTACAGCTGGGGGGGGAGGCATGGGCGGACCGTTTGGGCAGCACAGAGCCTGCGCGCACCCAAGCCACCGCGTCTCTCCCAGGAAAGACGCGTAGCTCGGGTGTGCTGCAGGCCCCACGGTGAGTGCCGCCCAACATTTTGTCACCCCCCTCAGTGGTGACACCCGGGGGGCACACCCACCACACCCCTTCCTCCACCCCTGCAGGTCTCTTATTGCAGACCCGGGTAATCAAGCGTGAGCCGCCACCCACCACAAACCACCGGGTAATCAAGCGTGAGCCGCCACCCACCACAAACCACCACTGTCGGAAACAGCTGCAGAAATGCTCTGGGTTTAATGCAATGTTCTCTCCTGCTAATTATGCTGTTTTAAATGTGCATTCTATAACTGACCTCCTTTAGTAATGTTTTATTTTGACAAGCTTAAGGTATTTTTTGTTGTTCACTTTCCTGCATTAAATGTGTATTCTATACTTGTCCCTCCTTTGTAATGTCTTGTTTTGAAAATCTTTAAGATATTTTAGTTTCCTGTTAATTATGTTGCTTCAAATGTAAGTTTTATATTTGATTTTCTTTCTGTAGTGTTTTCTTTTGGAATGTTTTATTTGATGTTTTAATATAAACTGCTTTGAGATTTTTTTCTCTTAAAAATATGAAGCAGCATAGGAATGAAATTTAATAATAATAATAATATACTTGTTAACATGTAGGCAAGGTCTTGTTCTCTATACTGATTGTTGTTAAACAGGTTTTGAGCTGGGACTGGCTTAAAGAAAATCAGTTCAAATGTTTTTAAATTAAGAAATGCAAATAAATGTGTTGAACAAAGGTGGTTTTTTTCTTGTCCTGCTTATTGTTTCTCTAAGCCTAGCCTACCCCACAAGGTTGTTATGGGGATAGAACAGGATCTTTGGTGGGTAAGGGGCAACATGTAACCCTGAGCTCCTTGGAGGAAGGATAGGATGAAAATATTAATAATAAAGAATACTATAAATAAATAATGTGGGTAATCTGCCAGGGTGTTTAAGAAGATACAAACGGGTAGATTTGAAATCCAATCCAGAATGTGCAGTTTTTGGATTTTCACCAGTGTGGTGGTGAAATTCTAAATGTGGGCCCATGGATTCTGCGTTAAAAGAAAGAAAAACCTCCATTTCATAAGCAGATAAAAATCTTAAAAGGTTTGTAGCACTTCCCTAATATTGGTAACAAACCATTTCAGAACAAGGCAATTTACAACAGCTTTGCCCTTATAAACCCAGTTTATAGATGCAACATTCCAATGAAATATTTAACACCACATTAACCGCTCACCTTTTGCATGATTCCCTTCTCATAATAATAACGAAGAGAACGGCTAAGTTTATCGTAGTTCATGGCTGGCCTGTTTTTCTGAATCCCCCAGCGACGTGCCACCTGTCACGGAAAGAGATTAGCGCCGATTTGTTAAAATGTATTTAACAAGCAGGCCTTACCTGCAGCTGCATTTTACAAAAGGAAAGGCAACCAAGGGGTCAAAAATATAAACCAAAGGTTTTCTAATACAGAAGACTCAGGGTTCAAGTATGCAATTCATTCCAGAACACAAGTGGAACTGGCAACAAGGTTCCAGCTCTGCCTTATTCCAGGATACTCCATTCCATTTTCCTGCTTTCCAGTAGTCAGTCCAGATGCCATACCCGTGGAACATACTCAGCCCTCACAGAGTCCTTCCCCCCCCTCTAGTTATATACTGTACACACACACACACTTTTGGCAAACCTTGATACTTTGCCCCTTCTGTGTGAATGGGGACATTTTCATTCCTAAAGACCAGCTTGCTGTTTCTATATATAACATGAATCTCTCTAACTTTAGTTTAGATTTTTGAAATCTTTATCCATTGTTGAAGGCAGTGAACCTCTGTATACCAGCTGCTGAAATTCACAAGTGGAGACCCAGATGGGCGGGGTACAAATTGTAGAATAGTGGGTAAGAAGGATGAAGACACAGCTCTCAAAACAACCAGCTCTTTATTCTAGCTCTGAGTCCAGACTGAACAGTAGCTTAGCCAACTGGCTTATATAGTACTCAGTAACTTGCAACAGTAACGAACTTCCCCTAGCTACCCAATCCGTGAACAGCACTCTCAAACCTTCATTTGCATGTTGTGGACCTGAGTGAGAACTGCAGCCACAGTGGGCAGGGTAAGAACTGCAGCCACAGTGGCCAGGAGGAGTACTGCAGTTAACTTAATACATAACACCCATTGTGGACCTGAGTGAGAACTGCAGCCACGGTGGCCAGAAGGAGTACTGCAGTTAATTTAATACATAACACCAATAATAAATTTAATAAACAACACGTGATGCAGTCTCTACTGAGAGATGACTCTCCTGTTCTCACTAGAGTTATGGTACCATTTTTGACCAGGATCTTTGAAGTTATATCTGGGGTAGTTTGGCCTGTGTAATAGTGATTGCCGAGGATTCCCTCTTTACTGTATGTTTTAGAATTATAACACATATGGACGGTTTATATGGTTTTTATTGTTTTATATATGCCAATGAAGGTGTTGAATTTAAATAATAAATTTGACTGTTTCATGCTGGACTAGATGGGGTCTTTGGCCAGATCCAGCAATGCAGCTGAGCCTACAAATACGCTTAAGGACATATTTGATCTTCACATGATCGGTCTGGTCTGCCTTTCTGGCAAGGGGGAAGGAAATGCATCTTAAAATAGAAAGCATATTCCAATTCACTAATCTGGGGGGGGGGCAGGCATGCATGCTCCCAAGGCCAGGGCCCCACCAGATTACGAGGCTCTACTCTAATGACAGGCAAGCATTTCTCAACAAACCATATTGTAGGAATATGTGAAAAGCTCTGTTGAATAAAACCAAAGGCCCATCTAGTCCAGTGTCCTGTTTCCAGTGGCCAACCAGAAACCACTTATGGGGAGCTTGCAAGAAAACAGGAGGACTAAATCCTCCTCCCACTCATGACCCTCAGGAAATGGTCTTCAGGTGCATGCTGCTTTTGAAACTAGAAGAAATTTAAAGCTACCCAAGTTGGTAGCCATTGTGACGTCTTATGGCAGTGAGTTCCAGAGTTGGCCTTGAATAGCACGGAGACAAAATTTCTCCCCACTGTGCATAATAAATTATGCCTGTCACTTTTTTTTTCTAAACTAAAAGCCCCATCACCATCAATTTATTGCCTGCCCTTCACCAGCAGGTCCCGCAATGCGGTACAACAATATAAAATTCAGAATGTAAGCAGTTAAAATGTTACATTCAAAAGAACAGGTTGGGTCCTGAAAACACATATCTCAGGTGCCAAGGGCCCAGGTAAAGAGGTGCATAGGGGAATTGCTCCAGCCCCTTCATCGTTTTGGCTGCTCTTTTTCCAGCTCTCCCATGGAAACCTATACAGTGGTACCTCGCAAGACGAATATAATTCGTTCCGCGGGTCGCTTCGTCTAGCGAGATTTTCGTCTTGCAGAAACAAATGGCAGATGGGAAAAAAATTCCGTCTTGCGAGACACGAGAAAGCCATAGAAAGCTTTGTCTTGCGAGGCAACAAAGAATCGCTAGACGCTTTCGTCTAGCAAGTTTTCCATTGCACAAGGCATTCGTCTTGCGAGGTACCACTGTATTCAAAGTCCACTGCGGCATATATGTACTAGCCTCTATGTTGCAGAAACCATTATGGAAGCAAAAGTACAATTCGACAGAACAAGGCATCAATGCTCTTTGGCCAAAACCTTCACACGCATTCCAACAGAGATCCTGCTCACCTCTTCCGGTTCGATCAGCTTGAATTCCATCCCTCGGCCAGTCCAAGCAATGAAGTGTGAGTTTGATGGATCATCAAGGAGGGCGACCAAAAACTGCCACAGCTGAAGGGAGCCCCGTCGCTGGTATGTGGGCCCCTCGCGGTACATTCCTGGCTCCTGCTTGATATCACCTACACAACACGAAACAGAGCTTAATGAGACACAATTTGTCACATCAAGTATCAACACAAGCCAACAACTGCAGGAAAGGAATCCATGTTCCTCTAGCCTACAGTACTCAGTATCCTTTTGGCAATGGTCCAGCACACACGATATGGGTACAGGGTACACAAAGCAATTAATAAATCACTACCAACTTAGCCAAATACGAGTCTTCCAAAAGCGGCAAAATTAATTGCTGTCTCACTTGTTTGTCCCATTCCCGATCCATGCAAAACCAACTTGAAAACATCACGCAAGACTTAGCTTTGAAAGACCGTGACCCGCTTTTATAACAGCTTGAGTATTTGAGGGACTCCATTTGTATACAGTACTTTGCACA
Organism: Zootoca vivipara; assembly: GCF_963506605.1. Classification (NCBI taxonomy): domain Eukaryota; kingdom Metazoa; phylum Chordata; class Lepidosauria; order Squamata; family Lacertidae; genus Zootoca; species Zootoca vivipara. The sequence goes on along the minus strand of NC_083287.1, from coordinate 28,019,751 downwards.
ATCCCTCATTTGGAAACGCAATGTATGATTTATATATCTGCAAAACCCTATGACTGAAGTGCCTTTAGCATGCAAATTCTTCTAAGGAAAATTTGACAGAGTATTTGACTAGGACTTAAACAGCGTGAGCTTTATGTACGTGTGGGTATGGGTATGCAAATCCTGCGGATAGACAAGTTCCTCTTTGGCATATTGGACTTGCATGCAAAAACGGGTTCATATTTAGCACGGTTTAGCTGTGCATTAGCAATTCTTCTCAAAAACACTATATCAATTGCAAAGGCAAAACAAGAGCAATCTGAAAATTTATCATAAGTTGTCCCCAGGGGGAAAAAAGCCAACAAAACTCAAATGCTCAACAGAAGACAGTTTTTAATATAATCTCACTGAGAAGCTCACAGAATTGTCAGCTGAAAAGCTCAGAAGTAAGATTACAATCCTCCTCCTGCCCGCTAATGATGACTGCAATGCCTGATCTTCGAGCAAAAATGCATTATTTCCCACTTTGATGCAAAGTACAGAATCTATATAAAAAGCATCCTGAAGCCCTGTGCTATGGTACATAACAACTTTACAGTAATCCTGTTCATACAGTATAGGCAAAAGAAGGCTATTCACAACAATACGCTTACAAACATGCTAGCACCCCTATCATTTTGAACCAAACAGAAATATTGCTATTTAAGCACCCTTCTTTCAATTAGATCCTTAGTGCTGTTTACAGCTGAGGAATCTGTAAAAAGATAAATAAGTGACAGAAAACCTGATTCTTAAGTAGAGGAGTAGAATTCAATGTGCCAAATGTTATTAAGCTATCGTCTGCTGTTCTTTGACCCACCCATTGGGTAGCGCAAAGGGTTGATGATAAACTATACTTTATGACCGATTGATTGATTAATTTACTTTATGTCTTCACATCTAAGCATTCCACAAAGTGTTGTGATATGTCTTGAGAGGGACACAGATATACATAACTCCTGCACACGCAGGATAGAGTACAGGTGGAGAGAATGAATATTTCTGAAAGCTAAATTAATTCTTCTGTCTCGCCAACTTACATTATTTTAGAACAGCTTGCAGCCCAGATAGGCCTCTGTTGCTGTTTTGACCAAGCCTGCCCTACACCTTTATGTGGCAGGTAAATGTGTATCTGGGCCAAAAGGAGGCTTGCAGGCACCAATCAGCATATCTGTGGCTCATGAACCTGTGGACAGCACTATGCAAAAATGGGTCACCCAAGACTACTGTGATTGGCTGATGGGCAACCCAGCTCAACTCTTCCCTCAGTTTATGGTGCGGGAAGAAAAAAGAAGGACCCAGACTGTTAGTTGGATCCAGTTCCCCACCCCTACTTTACATGGTATCTGGTGATATTTAACCATATATGCAAGAGCCAGACATGTCCTCATTGCTAAATGGGAAATTTGCAGTAGAAGCCAAAAGAAAACAAAAAACTAGGACTCCAGGGTCTGGCACTCCAGGAAAAAAAAACCACAGGCAATATGAGCTGCTAAAAAAAAACACCATAGTTAGCATATGTTGAATTCCCAGAGTACCAGGCTGACTTTCAGGAAAGTCATCTGCGTATATAGATGTGTCAGCCTTATGTTAACAAAATCAGTTCTAAAATGGATAGGGAAACTAATTTTTACATTGTGCAGAGAAGTGCCACCTCCACTGGGTGAAGAGAATCCAGAATATGATTCAGAAGCAGGCATGCCCCACCCCAACTAATATTTCATGTCGGAACGCTTCCAAGCTGTGAGTAAAATCTCTTCATTAACATTAGTGAATCAAAGACAAATGTTAAGAGGTCCCTGTTTCCCCCCACCCCTATGTTTTCAGCTGTTCTTATTTCATTTGTAAGCCACCTTGAGACCTTGTCAGGGAAAAGATAGGGCAATAATAATAATAATAATAATAATAATAATAATAATAATATATTGTGCTGATCAGCTATGCATCTCACTGTTGGGGCCATGCAATGTGCTGCTGTCATTATTCCAGGTTTCTAAGCCCTGAATTATAAATTCATCTGAAAACAGTGTGCAAATAGCACAGTACAGGCATGTTCAAAGTCCGTTTCAGGGGCCTAATCCGGCCCCCTGGTTGGTTTAATCTGGCCCCTGTGGCGGTTTATTTCCTGGGGTAAGATCCTAAATAAAAAAACCTCAACAAACAACTTCAATCATAAAAGAAGCTCAACCCTAAAAAAAGCTTAACAACTTCAATCCTAAGAAAAGGTCAACAACTTTGGTTGGCCCTCTGGTCGGCCCCCATGGCCCTTCACTTCATCAAATCTGGCCCTCTTTGAAAAAAGTTTGGACCCCACTGCAGGCAAACCCCTGCATTTCTCCAGCTGGATAGCTTATTGTGTGAACTGTGAGTATTCAAGGGGGGGAAACCTGAGCAGGTTCTTATGAGGGAATACCGTCTTTTAGATAAAGCAGATCAGTATCAAAAAAGGGTAGTACATGTTGAACTCTGGCATTCAAATCCTGCCACTAATAGGTAACAAAATTGCATGAAAATAAAATAAGTAAATTTTCCAACTCTGGGCATCATGAAGATGTGGAATAATCTCCAGCCTACAGAGGAAGGCTCAGTTTGCCCCCCTTGCACGGAAGAGCTTATGTCAAGCTTATTATAACAATAACTATAATAGCAGAAAAAGAAGACTCCCCCCCAGTGCACTCCATAGCTGCACCATATAAATTTAATAAATATAACCAGGCCATTGGCCGATTAAACAATCTATGGCCTTTTTTGGGGGGGGGTGTTATTGGGTTTTTGTTTGTCTGTCTCATTACGTTATGTGTTTTGTGTTTTCATTTTGTATTTTCATGCTGCAAACCACCCTGTGATCTTTGGATGAAGGGCAGTATATAAATAAAATAAATGAAATAGAAACCAATCAAAACAAATACCGTAAGACAGGTGGTGCCCACCATTGAAATAAATAATACATGAATTCAGCCATTGGTCTTGCCTCCTCCTGCTAACCACCTCTTCCACCTGTTCTAGCAGGGAAAAATTACCGTATTTTTCACTCCATAAGACACACTTTTTTCCTCCTTAAAAAGTCTGTGCGTCTTATGGAGCGAATGTGTGGTCCCTGGAGCCGAAAAGCATATCGTGCTTTTTTTTTTTTTGAGAAAGAGCTAACGGCTAACAAGAGAGAAAGAGGGGTGTTGAAAAGAAGCTGCTCAGCAGCTGATTGCAAGAGATTGGGGAGGGAGATAAGGGACTCTAGCTCCCTTCCCGCCCCAGCCCCTTGCCCAGGCCTCCATTGTTGAATGTTCTGCAGAGGCAGGCTGTTTGTTTCCCCAGCAACATGTGACTGGCTGATTGGATTATCAGGCTGATTAGATTATCAGAAGCTGCAGAACTGTGAGTTGAACAAGATTTTTTCCCTTTGCAAAGTAAACACAACAACTTTGAGCTGATCCTTTTAAAAATGGGGCTTTTCCTCGGTGCAAAAAAAGCTGCACAACTGTGAGCTGATTCCCCCCAAAACAGGGCTTCCCCCCTTTCCTCATCTGAAAACTAAGTGCGTCTTATGGTTAGGTGCATCTTATGGCACGAAGAAAATACGGTAGCTGAGAACCCTGCAATTGGATGGCTAGGATGCGGGAATGTTGCATCACTTCCTCCCTTTCCTTCAGAGCTTGGTGGAAATTCACTCCCCAGCAGAATGGGCGGAAGGGTGAAAGGCGACCCCTGTGCAAAGGGAAGGAAGGAATGGAGAGAGGGAGGGAGGGAGGGAGTGGAATGACCTTTTCGCATCTCAGGCACCTGGCTGCAGAGTGCTTTTTTCACTGTCCTCAGCTGAAGATGGTAGCAGTGGACTGGCAGGCGGGAGCGAGCCTGACAGCTGAGCTCAGTTCTGAAAGGGCATACACACACATCTTTCCAGCTGTAAGCCCCTTTTTCATTTTATGCCTGTCTTCACCCTTTGGCACCAATAACTAACACTGCCTAAATTATTTTTAGCTCTGTACCAGTATGGAGATGACACCATACCTGCAACCTAAATCAATTAGCTGTTTGTTTTGCAAATCAAACTCCCCCAAAAGCCGGAGAGCGGCACAATTACTGTGAGATGGAACACCGGTCCAAATTCCTTTGGCTACAAAAGCAACATTAACCTCATTAGCGCTTCTCCCCACAGAATACACGCTGGATTTATAGCTAATAATGAGGAGGCTATGTTTTGTTTCATAAGCCATTTGATACTAGTTAGCCATCCCCAAGAACGTTTTCTCAGAAAAATAAACGGATATTTTACATTCTGCTCTTTTGGCATCAGCTTCATTAAGCAAACTAATGCAACGTTCAACAAAGCACAGCTTTCTTTTTAAACACACAGAAACCCCTGAATAGCTCGGTGGCACTTGTGTTCCATAATTCATCTCTTCATGGATAAAAAAAGACAAGAGTTTGCATTAGTCATCAGTAAATCCAAAGTAGCTGCTTTCTGTTCTGCTTCGTTAATTAAAGGATCAGCTTTCAATAAATCTCTAATAACAAGCTGTATGTGATCATCAGTGCAATGGAAATCCTCCTATTACTTCTCAGAACAGCCAGAACGTCGGTGCTTTATCATGTCTCTGCGTATAGAATCTCTTGCTAGCAAAAATAGAACGACATCCTATTGAAAAGCAGCCTTTGGTTTCTGGAGGGAAAGGTCAGTCTTTGGTTGGACATGCAACAAATGGTCTATTAAATGGCCTGGAGTCAGAATGCTGCTAACCTTTCATTTCATTTTTACTATCAAGTAAAAAGAAACGACTCGTTTACTGTCCCAGCTCTCTGCGCGAAGAAACACAAACACCCAGGCATCTAACATACCGTCAAATTTCTCTGGAACAACACAGGTGTCGTCGTAAAACTGTCTCGGCCCCTTTTCATACATACAACCTGGAATTTTTTAGGAAAAAGAGAAATGTATTTACCAAGCAGAATTGGGGGGGGGAGGGAAGGGTCTTATTTTGTTGTAATAATAATAATAATAATAATAATAATAATAATAATAATAATAATAATACAGTGGTACCTCGACTTACGAACGACTCGACAACTGAATTTTTCAACTTACGAATGGGGGTAATGGCCGCGCGCTTACGAATGTCTCGACATCCAGGAAAAACCCACGGCGGTTTTAGATAGGGATTTTTCGACTTGCGAATTTTTAGATAGGGTTGCTTCGACTTACAATTTTTTCCTGTTTCCAATGCATTCCTATGGGAAATCACGTTTCCAATGGCGTTTTTCGACTTACGAATTTTTCAACTTACGAAGGTGCCTTCGGAATGGATTAAATTCGTAAATCGAGGCACTACTGTAATAATAATAATAATAATAATAATAATAATAATAATAATAATATTGTTTATACCCCGCCCATCTGGCTGGGTTTCCCCAGCCACTCTGGGCGGCTTCCAACAGAAAAATAAAATACAGTAATCTATTAAGCATTAAAAGCCTCCCTAAACAGGGCTGCCTTCCGATGTCTTCTAACAAGATGTCTTGTTGTTGTTCCAAACGAGAGAATGCATTAGTAATGGAAAGTCCTGCACAGAATGCCAGCCTCCACCATTAGAGAATCCCCTCCTGGTGCATATTCTTAAAGCGGTGGTTTTGCGCGGTTAAAAAGGCAGAAATGGGAAGCTTCGTGCATCAACTGAATCTTCCAAGCCATCGCCCACAAGCGTAGCTGCTCGCCACACCACCCTCTGGTTGTGTTGCTGTTGCATACCAGGAGGAACAGTAGCAGGTGGCAGCTATGCAAATCTGCTGGCAGGAGCACCAGACCTCGCTGGCCCATCCTGGTATGCAGCCAAATCACAGTTGCAGGGAGGTCAGGTGAGCAGCACGGCCCCATCACTCTGTCCGGTACTGTCATCCACCTCATATGGCCTTGCCATGAGAAGTTACCAGAAGAGGCTCAGACGAAGAAGCATACAAGAGAGAGGGGGGGGGAGTGGGAGGGAGGAGAGACACAGTATAGCTGCTCATGGTCTTTAAAACCAGAAAACCCACGGTCACATGTTTGCTTTGCCAAGGTGGTTCCTTGAGGAAATCACCATGGGTGAGAATTTGCATGTACTCTATACAGTGTACGGTGCTTCTCCACACAGAGAGAAGTGGTCACTTCAAAATAAAAATGAAAATGAAAATCAGTACCCCTTGTTGATGGGTTTATAGCAGGCATAGGCAAACTTGGCTCTCCAGATGTTTTGGAACTACAACTCCCATGATCCCTGACCACTGGGCCCTGTTAGCTGGGGATGATGGGAGTTGTGGTTCCAAAACATCTGGAGAGCCAAGGTTGCCTATGCCTGGTTTACAGCTTCAAAGAGGCACTCGTCTATTGCTGTATCGAGGCTATACCTTAAGGCAGGCACCCCCAAACTCAGCCCTCCAGCTGTGTTGGGACTACAATTCCCAACACTGGTCCTGTTAGCTAGAGATGATGGGGGTTGTAGTCCCAAAACAGCTGGAGGGCAGAGTTTGGGGGTGCCTGCCTTAAGGGATAGTCTTAAATTACCAATTCAGATGTGTCCCTTCGGGTAATCACAACATGCCTCGACATAAAGGAAAGTGTGTTGCAATTTAAACATATTTTTCCTATGTTAGAAAAGACATGCAAGCTCCAGAATTTCTCCTAGAGCTTTCAGGTGCCTGTTCTGCAAAAGGAAAATAAATAAATAAATGCATTATTATAACCAGCCTTATTTATAACCTTTATGAGAATAGGGTTTCAAAAGCAGCACCATGTTCCTCTTTTTTTATTATGTGGATACCAAAATTTTGCTTCTGGACAAAACAGAACTGCACACTCACACACACTTACATACCTTCTGTTCTGTTTTGGTGAGCCAAGAAGCCTTCTTGCCTCATGTAAATGGAATGGCAGCTAGGCACTTCTGGAAAGAGAAGGCAATGGGTGTGATTTCAACGTAAAGTCTGAGAGTGACATTGTGTAAGCAGCAATGCATAACCTTAATTGTTACTGAAAAGAACAATAATAATAGCTGTTGCGGTAAGAGACCTTGAGCAAATGTAAGGCGCCCATGAGATTTGCACTAAGAATGAAGCTCCCACTTGTGGAATGCTGCTTGCGTGAGGAGGACTGCCACAATTTGGTATCACCCAAAGCTAGTTAGAATAAGGTAAGCTGTAGAGAGAAAAGGAGCACAAATGAAGCTACAGGGAATGGCAACCTGTCAACATTTAGGAGTTTAGAATAGCATGTGGTAGGCAAAATAAAGGAAAGAAAAACTATAATGTGATTAATATAAATCATACCCAACACATATCATTAAACAAAGTATTTAAATCGTCACTGGAGCTTTTGGTAAAGCTCATTACAATTAGCAGAAACTAATAAAGTCCGTATAAAGATGTAATTGTATGTCAAATTTGGTATAATAATTCAGAATCCTCCTTATTGAAAATGCAGCTGACATGCTTATGAAGGACGGTGGCTAGGTGGAACAGAAGCTCAAATTCATAAGCAAACTGATCGTCACAATCAGCCTCAGAGTCAAGTTTCAATAAAACTTTTGACCTGCCCAGTGAAAAAGGCTACAGGTTACACATGGTCCGTTTCCATGCCAACCAAGTTGAACCTGTATACCCAGAACATATAAACATATGATATTCTAATGATTCAACATATACAAAAGGGAAGTGATCAGCAATAGCACTGGATTCCAAAAACACCCTTAAGTGGGAGTAAGGTAAAGGTAAAGGGACCCCTGACCATTAGGTCCAGTCGTGACCGACTGGGGTTGCGGCGCTCATCTTGTGTTATTGGCCGAGGGAGCCGGCGTACAGCTTCCAGGTCATGTGGCCAACATGACAAAGCCACTTCTGGCAAACCAGAGCAGCACACGGAAGCACCGTTTACCTTCCCGCTGTAGCGGTACCTATTTATCTACTTGCACTTTGACGTGCTTTCGAACTGCTAGGTTGGCAGGAGCTGGGACCGAGCAACGGGAGCTCACCCCGTCACGGGGATTCAAACCGCTGACCTTCTGATTGGCAAGCCCTAGGCTTTGTGGTTTAACCCGCATCCCCTAAGTGGGAGTAGGTTCTACCAAAATCAATACAGCTGCCATACCCAGGCTGCAATTTACGAATGCAGCTCCGCCTAGGTGATAGCCTTGCTCTGCCATGTGCTGGCTAAGCAGGGGAAGGGGAAGGCATTCATCCACAGAATTTCCACCTGTAACAAGAGATCAATTCATCCACATTAAAGTGCCACGCAACTGCTGCAACCCAGGATTCCAGTAGACAAGAGTCTGGCACCTTAACTTCCTGTGCCACAACAGCCCAGCCTGGCAGACGTAGCTCTGAACCCCCAGAATGCTACCATATTTGCCGAGGTTCTGGTCCTGTCAGCTATTGCAGTATTGTTTCAGCTCTATGCAGAGGCTGTCCAGATGGCCCGATAAAGCACTAGCCACAGTACTGGGCTGTGCAGTAGGAGCAGCTCAACTATTAGTGAAGACCTCGCCAACTTTGCTTTTGGAGCCCAGCCCCTGCCTCTTACCACCTGCAGAACCTGGCTTTTTTAACTTAACTTGGACTACAGTGGTACCTTGGTTCTCAAACGTCGAAAACCTGGAAGTAAGTGTTCCTGTTTTTGTGGTTGTCACCTATTGTTTCCAGGGTGCCTGCACCAATCAGAAGCTGTGCCTTGGTTTGCGAACATTTTGGAAGTCAAACGGACTTCCGGAACAAATTAAGTTTGGTGCTTTTGTTTTTGCTATTTATTTTACGTTTTTGTTTTTGAGGCTTTTTCGGTTAAGTTGTTTTTGTGACTGTGTGGAACCCAGTTCAGCTACTGATTGATCGATTATGTGACTGTGGAAAGGGATAAAAGCCCCCCCCCCATCCAAATAATGACTATCATCGGGGGGGGGGTGAGATTAATTTAATTGTTTATCCTCTACAATACTGTCTAATTTATATTCCGGTACAGTACATTGATTATTGCTTTCATTTTATGGATCAATGGTCTTGTTAGATACCCCGATAGTAAAATTCATGTTAAATTGCTGTTTTAGGGGTTGTTTTTGAAAATCTGGAACGGATTAATCCATTTTGCATTACTTTCTATGGGAAAGCACGCCTTGGTTTTGGAATGGACTTCCGGAACGGATTAAGTTTGAGAACCAAGGTACCACTGTACATTATTTGCCACCTGGCCACTCAAACCATGCCTGTTCCTCTTCAACCATTAACCCTACTTTGCAGGTCCTAAAACCTGAACACTTGGAGGCTCAAGTCTTGTTGGGTACTGACCGTAGGAGGCAACTCCTAGGGGCCGAGGTCTCTTAGGCCCCCTTAATAAAATATTTCAGCCCCTCCACCAGTTGCCATTCAAATGGGATGTGTGTGTCGTGTCCTGTGATCGATTATGCGGGTGGGGCAGGAGGGAAGCAAGTCAGAGACTGACTTAGCATGACAAGGGGGCCAGCACTCGTGGTTTGTTTCCTCTAAAGAAACCACACACGGAAAGCCAAGAACAAACACTGGCTTCTGCTCACGGTTTGTTTGGAGAGAAACAAACCACGAGTGCTGGTTCAGATTTAACATTAAGCCAGCTTCTGGTTTGTTTTCCTCCTGGTATGGCACATATATGAGCAGCGGAGAAGTAAAGTGGGAACTTCTGAGTAGTTTGCAACAGCTTTAAACCATGATTTAAAATAAATGACATTTTAACATTACATGTGAACAGGGACACGTTCTGAACTTACATTGTAGGGTTTTATTTTTTTAAAAAAATTAAATTTAAATTTTTTAAAAAAGGAATTTAACTCTTCAGTTGAAATATTAAATGAGCTGTTTAAAACTGTATTAACTGTTAAATCTCACACTCTTGCTACAATGTAAGTATCTACACATACAGTCATACCTCGGTTTAAGTACGCCTCGGTTTGAGTATTTTCAGTTTAAGTACTCCGTGGACCCGTCTGGAACGGATTAATCCACTTTCCATTACTTTCAATGGGAAAGTTCGCTTCAGGTTAAGTACGCTTCGGGTTAAGTACGGACTTCCGGAACCAATTACACTCATACCTCAGGTTAAGTACGCTTCAGGTTGAGTACTCCGTGGACCGTCTGGAACGGATTAATCCACTTTCCATTACTTTCAATGGGAAAGTTCGCTTCAGGTTAAGTACGCTTCGGGTTAAGTACGGACTTCCGGAACCAATTACACTCATACCTCAGGTTAAGTACGCTTCAGGTTGAGTACTCCGTGGACCGTCTGGAACGGATTAATCCACTTTCCATTACTTTCAATGGGAAAGTTTGCTTCAGGTTAAGTACAGACTTCTAGAACCAATTGTGTTTGTAAACCGAGGTACCACTATACATGAAAACCTTTTCTTCTCGTACACTGCAATTCTCTGTACTCGTAGGCCAGCAGTAAACCTAGGAATTGAGACTTAACTCTGAGTACACCTGCATTGTTAATAAAGGTATTCATGTTAAAAACATGCATCGCACGTATAGCACAAGCCTATGGAAGTTTACTTGGAATAACGTCCTGTCGAGTTCAACGAGGCTTATTCCCATGTAGCCAGCATTTGAACCTTAACTATTTGAAAGCTAAAACATTGTTTAGTACACCATTGCATTCTGTTCTTCAATCAGCCACTGGAAAAGCACTCACATAAAACCCGCAACAGGACCAAACATAATTTGCCCAGTGTTGTGTGCAAGTCTTTTCCAAAACGCAATCCTGAATTTCACTGTTCACTGACTAGGGATGAGTATCAAGGACTTGGAAGGAGAAGAAAATGAGATTTTACACTGAATTCACTAAGCAAGTGCTCTTTTTACAATGAAAGTTCATCTACCCATAGTCTCATTCCACAAATTTTCATTACTCTTTTTCACTATGAAGTGTCTCTATCACTTGGGACCTCCTGTGTTTCAGAATCCCTTTTTTAAAAACTCAAGACAGAACCCGATGCAATGATTGACAGGAGGCTGCCACCAAAAATGAGGGCCTTGGGCAAAATTCTTCCTGTAAATGTTTAGGCTGACTTACTTGTATTACAACCTCATGTTTTGCATTTCCCCTACATCAACACCAAGTTAATGGTTATTGCTTACAGAGAAATCACATTGGTAAGTCCACCTGAACATTAGCAAAAGTATGGGGTGAACTTGTTAAGTATCACCTCTATTTCTCTTAGAGATATGCAGCTTTGGTGGAAAAAAGGCAAAGCCACCAGTAAAAAAAATAGCTGCATAATAAAATAGATAAGTTTGATAGGTGTGTGTGTTTGCAGGATAAGACAGTCAACGTTTTATCTAACAGGTCTTGATTTACGATTGTGGCATTTAGCCCTAGCTTCCTGGTAGGGATGCAACATTGCAACAGGAATGCACGTTGACATTAGAAATGGAGGAATGAAGGCACAAACAAAATGCTCAGAATCATGGGTCTGACAAGCCATGGTTTACTCAACCAAAATCATTCTGCCTGAATTCCACCATGCGACTCTGAAATTCCCAGTAGTGGGGAAGCAAAAAAACTCATGGAGAGGGGAGCCAGGGCTGCTGCAACAAACAGCTGTACAGTGGTACCTCGGTTTGTGACTGCAATCCGTTCCACAGAGGCGGTCGCTCCCCGAAGGCACGCTTCTGCGCGTGCGTGAGCTGCGCAGATCGTGTCTGTGCATCCGACGCTGCGGAACCCGGATGTGAACACTTCCGAGTCTGTGGCGGTCGCTTGCCGAAGCAGTCGCAAACAGAGGTAGGTGTAAACTGAGGTTTGACTGTACAAGTCTTGGGGAGGCAGAGATGCAAGAGGGCATCAGAGGAAGGAAGGAAGGAAGGAAGGAAGGAAGGAAGGAAGGAAGGAAGGAAGGAAGGAAGGAAGGAAGGAAGGAAAGAGGCCAGTATTGCCTACGGCACCTCTGACCTTCATTCAAGGCACCCCAGGGTGCCATGGCACACTGGTTGAAAACCACTGCATTAGACCATGTTGTGCATGTCTGGTTAGGATAAGACAGGGTTTGGGAACCCGCGGCCTCAAAATGTAGCTGGACTCCAACTCCCATCAGGCCCTGTCAGCATAGTCAATGATCAAGGATTATGGGAGCTGTGGTCTAGCAATACATGGAGAGTCACAGGATCCTCATGCCTGGGAAAAAACCAACAATTGTGAAGAGGCAACTTGTATTTAGCAACGTTAACTACAGCATAAGCATATGATTAAATAATCCACAGAGGACTGGGGGGGGGGATATGTCTGAGAAGACTTTGTTCCTTGCAAAGTACCTAAAGTCTTATTATTCTAAAGTGCTATTGGTTAATTTATGGCTATCAGAATGGGTCAAACTCTAATCAAATTGTAGAAACATTTCCAAAGTGATTATTCAATCAAATGACTAACATGGTTAATTAGGAGCCATAAACATTGCTCTGAAGTTCATCAAAGTAATGACTTGCCCAGAAAAATTACTGCCAATTAAATTGCCTTCTGCTTTCATTTCTACTTTATCTAATAAAAAGGCCAACCAATGAAATTTAACATTGCAGTTTTAAATTGTGCTAAATGCTTGACTAAGACCCAGGAATAGGTTTAACTACCTAACTGGGGTTACATTATAGAGCAGCAAATGAAGAACAGAAACTGTATGTTTACTTCTTGTTTCCAAGATGGCCTTTAAAAGAGAAAAAGGAGGAAAGGAAAGATGCCATGCAGCAAAGTTTAGGTACTGGCTTCAGGATGGAATGAATCTGTTGGCAGAACAGAGGCAATAACTTTTTAGATTTTATTTTATTTTTTGAAAAATGCACATGTCCCCCCCCCCAAAGCATAATTCAGCAGTTCACCTTCTATATTTTGCAAGAATTTGTTGTTCACAAGACCTGCTACCCTATGCCAGATTAAACTCCACAATGGAAGGGCTGCCAATCCACTTTGTTTGTGTGCAGGGGTCCTGGATTCAGTCACCAGCATCTCCGGGTAGTGCAAGGAAATGGTTATTTTCAAAACCTTGCAAAGCTATGGCCGGTCTGTGTTGGTAATGCTGACCTAGGTAGACTGTACATGGTAAACGTCAGTGTCTCATAGCCCTACATATGAGTTTAAGCAGAGCAGGAATTAGAGCAACAAATGCGGGGCGGGGCGGGGGGGAATTCCACAGCAGTAGTATTCAGACTGCAAAACAAGTTGCCATTTTGAGCCATATGCGTGATCTATGAACAGAACACTATTTTCCCATTGTAATTTTTTAACCCAAAGGACTTCCCAAAGGACACATTTTATTCAATGAGCCTAAATCCTGAGACCGGTTTCTATGCAGGAAGTTGCCACTCCTATCCCATTGCCACGTGGGTAACAGATAACATAGGCATCCGCGAGGGGATGTGGTCAATCAAAACCTCTGTTTATTCATGGCCCTGGCAGTTTTAACACCCCTTGCCCGAGACAAGAGAAGATGAAGTATTAGTCATCTGGTAACCTGAGATGTCTAAAGAGGAAAGTGTTGTGTTAAATGAAGTTTGTTGCCTAGAAAATAAAGAGGAAAGCAGTCAGCTGACTTAAGAGAATCCATAAGAAGGAAATACAAATGTGTCCACCCGACAACATTCACAGGGGAAATTCCTTCCACCAGGTTTTGAAACCAATAGCCCTGTTTTGAAACTTTGGCCCTGAAGCACTGGGGGGAAAGAGGTGAGCTCAGAGACACTGTGCCTAAGATCACGCTGTCTCTAAACCCATTTCCCTGCCTACCCCTGATATCTCCCTATGGGATGCAGTATATAGTTTGTCTGTAAGCCATATTTTATGGCCACTTTTGCCTCTGAAACAACTGTTCCATCTGCCTTGTTTGTGGCAGGCCCCAGGTTCAATCCTTGGCACCTCCAGGTTGGCCTTCAAATGTTCAGTCTGAAACCGTAGGGCAGATCTGCTGCACTGAGCTGAATGGACAAATATTCTGAATCTGTGCAAGGCAGTTTGCTGCATTCTTTTGTAATTTTGAGCTCTGAGACCAGCATGGTAAAAATGTGTTCTGTCTCAGAGCAAAACTGTGCCAGTTGACCATGGTTTGGCCAACACAATTAAATCCTCCCAACTCTGGCCAGGGCTTAATTTATGTATTCATACCATTTATATCCCACCTTTTCAGTGCCATACACTGGAGGGTAGGTGTGAGATCCCCCCCAAATGCAAGATACTCTGGCCCTCTCCTTCTTGTTTGGGTGTTGGGGGAATTTTGGGTGCCTGCCATACTAATAGGGGCTATCCTTGTAGTCGTAAGTGGAAATGAACAGGGGAAGAGACGAGGAGGACTTATCAGGCAGCCGAACTCTAGACAACAGCCATCCCTACAACGTTTTCAGTTTAGCAATTGTGCTCTGTTGCTTTACTTGAGCCACAAATTGTTAAGTTAGATGCAGAAATTGACACGTCATCGTCAAATATATGGCTCGTGTTAAGCAGAGCTGAACCATAGCAGCCCTTCCAGACCATAAACTTGCAGGAGTGTAAGAAGCAATCTTGCGTAAAGGGAGAGCATAATATAAATGGAGACGCGACAAATCACTCACAACCGTACTCCTCACAAAGTTGGAGGAAGTAAATTGAATCATGTAGCAGCAGCAAGATGCAACAAGTAAATAGGGCAATGGAACCAACTCGCATTGTATGAGAGAGAGAGAGAGAGAGAGAGAGAGAGAGAGAGAGAGAGGATGCTAAATGTCTCCTACCACCACAGCATTTAGGATTAGAGCTTTAAAAGAGGATAAAGTGGTGAACACAATACACCATTTAAAGCAGTGTTCCCCCTTATCAAAGAACTCTGGTTTGTAAAGGTTAAGTCCAGTCAAAGGCGACTATGGGGTTGCGGCGCTCATCTCGCTTTCAAGCCAAGGGAGCCGGTGTTTGTCCACAGACAGCTTTCCGGGTCATGTGGACAGTGTGACTAAACCGCTTCTGGCGCAACAGGACAGTGTGACGGAAACCAGAGCGCACGGAAATGCCGTTTACCTTCCCGCCACAGCGGTACCTATTTATCTACTTGCACCGGCGTGCTTTCAAACTTGGTAGGAGCTGGGACAGAGAAACGAGAGCTCACCCCAGGAGGCTCCGTGGTTTAGACCACAGTGCCACTCACACTGGGAAATTTAATTCAGGTCCTGGGAATTTTAATTCTGTTGGGGGGGGGTAAATTACAGTACCCAGAATCCTTTGAGGGGGGAAAATGTGCTTCGAATGTGCACAGCATTAGACAAATGAATGGAGAATAAGTACACCAATGACTTCTAGCCACGGATGGGAGGCAGAATGCTTCTGAATGCCAGCTGCTAGGAATCACAACTTGAAGGGCAAGGAGAGCCCTATTGAATCCAGGTCCTGCTTGCAGGCTTCCCACAGGAATCTGGTTGGCAGCCATGAGAAGAGGAGCTGGAATTGGGCTCAACTTATGTTCGTAATTCAAGAATCACATCTGAATCGGAGCGGGGGGGGTGTCCGTTTTAGATCACAGCCCTTTTCCCCTACAGGGGCTAGATAACTATTTTAGGGAGGTAAACAAGGATGGCATGATGGCAGCAATATGTATTTCCTGTTAATCCTAAGCATAGGTCGAGAGGGATGTGGAATTTTTTTGTCAATTTTTCTCCCCGTCTCAAGAAATTTGTCTAAAAACACAGACTTGTTCTATTTCCAGCCTGCATAATTATGACAAAGACCTTCAGTTTTTACATTACCTGACTGGTACAGTACAGTGCAATTTTAAACCAGTGACCATATCTTGGCATCAGCAATAGCCTTTGAATATTGAAAACAGGAGGAAAATCCATAGGATGTATTTATCAGGGATACAGCTTATTGACTCCAAGTTGTTAAATATATTAAATGGAAAGCTGGTTTGGCAATTGTTCCACAGATGCCGTTGCCTTTTGCACTGATGGCTCCCCTTGCAAATCCCGCCAGCTTGTTCTATTATAGTCGCTACGTAATTGATGGTTTCTGCTACACAACACATGTTTGTCTAATAGGGACACAGATGTGATAGATAGCAATGAGATATAGTTTCAGAAGGATGACACTAGTGCACTAGGGGGAGAACCCTAGCTTTCGGATGGGGAAAATATTCCTTATTCTCCAAGACCACCTGTTTTGCATGTAATGATTTTTTAAGAAACAAAAAAAAATATATCAGATTTTTTAAAAAAAAATTAAATTGGATTTTAAAATAAAATGCTTTTGGAGGAAAAATCTTTCCAAAGATAGTTTTCTATTTAGGTTACATTATAGTTCAAAGGTTATTCATCAGGAAATAAGGGTTTGTTTTAAGTTTTTCATGTGTGCTAAAACTCAGTCTAAGGTTGTTGTTTTTACTAAAAAAAAAATGTTTAACCACATCAGTTAACAAACATGGATAGATATTCTATAATGTTATTGTTTTAGTTAAATAAATTGTTTAAATTGTTATTAAGGAAATGATTATTTTCCTCCTTCCAATAAGTACAGCAGAAAACTTGTCCAAATATAAACAGTTAACTTATTAAACCTTACAATGATTTCATAATTATTGGTCTATGTATTTCTAATAGTATAACCAAATCAGTAATTTTTGACATAACTGTAAAAACGACTGAAAATTTATGATTCCAAAATGAAACCTTCCTCTGGTTGTCAATATTAAGATGATACCAGCAAGAATGAGTCTTTCTGTTAAAAACATGATTTAAATCAAGTCTTACTGACTTGTGATTCAAATCGTGATTTAAATCGATTTGATTTAAATCAAATCCACCTTGCCAAAGAAATAAGGCATTTCCCTATGTTCTCATGCGAAACACTCGAGGATTTAAGAATCAAATACAGTGGATGATATAACTGAGCTATGACTCTAGAAAGCGGAAAGAAAGTGGAAAGAAAAACAAGACGATCTTAATTTTCATTTGGGATTCAAATGAAGACAATGAACACCTTTCTTTTATAGGCTGCTAGATTAAAGCATTGTCCATGAAATCTAAGAAACCCGCAAATACTGGAGTTTTTAAATGGACAGTGTAATTTGTTAGTTTTAGGACCCGTTCATAATTAGGATTTTAAAACTGTATATTGTCAAGAGAGAGGGTGGAGAAGGAGACAGCACACCTTCTTTGCCTCTCCTCCCAACTGCACTGCAGAGAGCAGGCAAGTTTAACCCCACCTGTTGGGGTGGTGATCTCTCAATTGGTGCACAAACCCATATAGAACAGACAGACAAACAAACAACTTTCCAAAATATATAGTAGAGAGATTGATTGATTGATTGATTGATTGATGTGTGGGTGAGTGAGAGGGAGAGAGAGAGAGAGAGAGAGAGAGAGAGAGAGAGCTCTGATCCACTATGAAGTATCAATACACCCACATAGTTATTTTAAGGTTCAAAGCACTCCATATAGTAACCTTCACTCAGTAATCTTTGTTAATTGGGCCATTATTATTCCCATATTGCATACTGGGATGTGTGCAGCGCTGGATTGAACCCTGTGGAGGCCCCTAGGTGGTTGAAATATTGGGGAGCCCATCACAAAATATCTCCTGATACCAGTGCTTTTTTCTGGGAGGACTCGGGGGTACACATACCCCTAAACATTTTGTGAATATAAGTTTGGCCTCATTGAGGGGCAGTATTTAAGTAGGAGTAGGAAAATGAGAGTACAGTGGTACCTCGGTTTATGAACACAATTGGTTCCGGAAGTCTGTTCATAAACTGAAGTGTTCATAAACTGAAGCGAACTTTCCCATTGAAAGTAATGGAAAGTGAATTAATCCGTTCCAGACGGTCCGCGGAGTAAGCGTTCATAAACTGAAGCAAACTTTCACATTGAAAGTAATGGAAAGTGGATTAATCCGTTCCAGACGGGTCCGCGGAGTACTTAAACTGAAGCGTTCATAAACTGAAGCATGGGTGTATGTAATTGGTTCCGGAAGTCTGTTCATAAACTGAAGCGTTCATAAACTGAAGCAAGCTTTCCCATTGAAAGTAATGGAAAATGAATTAATCCGTTCCAGATGGGTACGCAGCGTTCATAAACCGAAAATTCATAAACCGAGGTGTTCATAAACCGAGGTTCCACTGTACCCCTAAACATTTTTTTAAAGGAAAAAGCACTGCTTAATACGTTTTTGTAATTTTCTTTCAAGATCACATCAATATTATTTTGATCCTCTAAGGTGTGGGGCTCATAGGCCAGTGCCTACTCTGCCTATTTCGTAATCAGGCGCTGGATGTGTGTGAATGAGAAAGAGAACTGTCTACTAATAACTAGGATAATTTGCATTGAGGACTTCCTACCTCGCTTAGCTGAGCAGAGTCCATGCAGACAGGGGTACCAACATTCACCAAGCATTGCTGAATAAAGGTAATATTTAGTTTAAAGTATTCTATTTATGCACACAAGTACTGTCAGTAACATTCCCAATACTTGGGGTAAGGACATCAGGGTTATCCTAAAGGAGGATGTCTCTGAAAAGGAGGATGTCTCTGAAAAATCAAGTTAAAAATTAATTCGGAGTAACAGAAACATCGCATTACGGCAGATGCCAATAAATTCAAAAGCCAGGCTTCATAGAGAGGGAATGTAATCCCTACCTCTCATCTGGCAAACAACCTCCAAGTTGTAATCTAATTTGGCTAAAGCAATTCCAAAAGAAACCAAAACACATGCAAAATAAAATCCACAGTTTTCCTCCCTGAAATACACCAGATTGCTTTCTATAGAGAACTGCTGATTTACTCTGGCATCATCACGACATCCGGTTTTCAGAAAACACATTAGGCAACAGCAGCCTCCTTCAACAAAAGGCTACTTGTTATTGACAGCAGAACCAAAACTCTATATTTATTTCAGTCATACGGGATCACTTTCAAACTATGTGTATGTTAAGTTGCTATTTACAAGAAAGAAAGAAAACACACACACACACACACACACACACACACACAGAGAGAGAGAGAGAGAGAGAGAGAGAGAGAGAGAGAGAGAGAGAGACCCCTCTCTCTTTTGTGAGCCTTGGCTGCAAGAACACACATCTGCATGGCTCCTCCTCCATCCCATTCTCAGTCTATAAAATTTAAGCTCTACAAACACTGCCTGGCTGAAGTGACATATTTGAATGGAATTCAGACCAACCAATTCCTGTTTATGTTTCTGATTGGATTATGTAGCCTTCTCATTCACCATACATTAAGAACGCACCAAGGCCATAAATGGTGTCAAGTTACAAGAAGAGGAGGCCAGCAAGCATTAATCATTACTTTAAGTCAACGGGCAAGAGAAGCAGCTGATGGAACACTACACCCTTCAGCTCTCTATAAATGGACATTCCAATGTGTGCACTCCTCCCGCCGCCTCCTCCCTCTCCCTTTTCCCCCCTTCAGCATCCATTTTATGAATGAAACTCCAGGCTGCACAGAGTCCATTCATATAAAAGCTTTGCTTACTAGGCTCGGCCTCTAGGGATCAGTCAGTCTTGGAAAGGCCGATGTGATTGGTTTAAGAAAAGCTCCAGCCTTCCATTACTGATTTAAAATGCAGCCCGTGTCCATTTGACCTGCGTTAATGCATAGAGAGTAAATCCAGACTGTATTCTCAATTCTCAAATCAAATCATTAGCCAGTGCCACTTACTGTAACCGTAGATTCAGAGGATATTTTATCCGTTTCTTTGAAAAGGGAGGGAGGGGCGAGACAAATCTTTATAGATATTGCCTGTTTGAATTGATGCAGCACTCACTGCAAGAGAGCTATGGATTTTATGGGGTTATACCTCTAAATAAGAAAATAATAATCTTGGCAATGTTAACTTTTTAAACTTTGTGTACATGTGGAAAATTGTCATGGGGGAAGTGAAGGAAGAATACTATCTAGGGTAGGCAATTTTGAATGGGAACAAACAGTTTCAAAATGCACAATGCTCTATCCATAATATGCACCATTTTTATGTTTGTTGCGACAGCCATGATGAAAACTGTCTGTTTATGCCATTTTCTTCTTACAGCGGTCAGAGTGAACCTCTATCAAAATGCTTGGTGTGAGAGGAGTGCCGATGGCCAACAGGCAAGATCACCCAGCCGACAGACTAATAATTGAAATTGCTAGATTCTATATTCACATGATTTCCTTAGTGATGTACTGAGACCACGTGATATTGGCCTTCAAAGCATGTGGCAAGCCTTTCTAGATGGGCGCAAGTAGTTCCTATGCGAGCCACAAGTTCCTTGGTGTGAGCTGTTTCCCAACTCCAATTTGTGTTGATTTGCAAAAGTGCCGGCGTTTAACTATAAAGCCCTAAGTGACTTGGGACCCTAATACCTGATAGATCATCGCCCCCTATCCTGCCCATTCCAATGAAGTTCAGATGAAAGGTTTCTCCACATTCCATTATCGAGCGAAGTGTGTTATGCAGAATACCCTCCCCTTACTGGCCTGATCTGGCCACAGTGATGCATGCGACGGTCACCTCCAGGCTTGATTATTGTAACTCGCTCTATGCGGGGCTGCCCTTGAAGCTAACCCAGAAACTCCAGCGGGTGCAGAATACCGCGGCAAGGCTCCTTACGGGGTCCCGGCCGCGGGATCACATTCATCCAGTGCTTTGCCAGCTGCACTGGCTCCCGGTGGAGTACAGGATCAGGTTTAAGGTGCTGGTTTTGACCTTTAAAGCCCTATGCGGCTTGGGACCCTTGTACCTACGGGACCGCCTCTCCTGGTATGCCCCGCGGAGGACCTTAAGGTCCACAAACAACAATATTCTGGAGATCCCGAGCCATAAGGTGGCTAGATTGGCCTCTACTAGGGCCAGGGCCTTTTCAGTATTGGCCCCAACTTGGTGGAACACTCTTTCACAGGAGACCAGGGCCCTGCGGGATTTGTCATCTTTCCGCAGGGCCTGCAAGACAGAGCTGTTCCGCCTGGCCTTTGGGCTGGACTTAGTCTGACCCCTGTGTTTTTCCTCCCTCATGGTTTGGATTTATGGACTACTTAAAATGAGGCTGCATTTTAAATTTTAATATTGTATTTTAATCTGTATTTTAATTAATTGCTTTTTATGTTTTATTGTAATTTTATTGGTGTTAGCCTCCCTGAGCCCGGTTTTGACTGGGGAGGGCGGCGTATAAATAAATAAATAAATAAATATTATTATTATTATTATTATTATTATTATTATTATTAGTGTTGATGGTGACACCACATTATTCTGGCACCAAGTTAAGACCCATCTGTTTTCACAGGCACTTTTAGTAGTTTAGCTGATTGGTATTGGATTAATCCTGCTCTATGGTTTTAGCTTCCCCACTGGGTGGGAGGTATTTTATTGTTTTAGCATTGGGTATGAATGTGATATTAGGAACTGTGCATATATAATTTATTTATGTACTATTAATATCAGGCAGATGCTGTTGTAATGTTTTTGATGCCTGCTATAAACTTTGCTTGAGATAGCCTACCCACAGAGTTTTACTATGTACATTTGGTTTTTGTAAACTCTTTTTATTTATATTTTGATAATTCTATTGTGTCTTTTGTTTTTAAAGTCTGCTTTTTTCTATCTTTAATTAATAGTTTACACCATTTAAACGGCTTTGATTTTTTTTTCCTGATTAAGCAATACATAAAGCTTGCTATAAATAAATAAATATGTTTTTTGTGTCTTGCATTCTCCCCTAGTATCTGTACAGATGAACGGCGGGGTTGCAAATATGTTAACAACACTACAGCTGCATGGGCTGAAAGCCAACAGGATGTCTGTCCCTGTCTCCATTACAAACACCTGTGGGCCTGCTCCCTCTCCCTCCCTCCCTCCATTCTTCTTTTTTCTTTACCGATGAGAAATAAGAAAGTAGTAACAGCCAGCCAATCTATCATTTCTTTCATTCATTCATACTATGAGGCAACAGCCTGACGTATAAATTCTTAAAACGGAACAAAACTTATCCCCATGCTAGGGCCTAATTGAGCAGTCCTTGTGTGGTTGTGTTATTGCAGCAAAAGAATTAGCAATGAGAGGAGATTAAGTCTTTTCAGTGCAAGGCAAGCCAGAGTTCAGTGGCTTTATCTGTTTGTACAGCACAGGATTGTGGTTCAAGAGACGTTTCCCTGCCAGATCAGGCTGTCCTAGTGACTCATAAGGGCAAAGTTAACAAGTCTGTGTTGCACACGCAACCACCACAAGGGTTTACTGTCCGGGTTTTTTTAAAGGAACATTTGCTGATCACAAAAATAAACTTTCCAAACAGCTTGATTCAATACATTCAGCTTTATAGAGGCTGTGGAACAATTAACAAGTGCGGCAGCCTACTGCAATATAGCTATGCTATTTGAAGGGGCTCAAAAACGAAAGCTATCAGGGCCATCAATATAAACTTGTTTCCAAGGATGTATCAAGGACAATCGCTGCCATTACTATACAGTATACGTATGGCAAGCGGTTACCATTTTTTGTCTGGGAGAAACAACTATACACAACAATCTTGAATGTTGTGAAGCAAAATGCACTGAATATTTGACCCTTCAACTCTTTGTATTGGATAAAACAGGACAATAAATTGTAGCTGCCACCTGCCGTATAAACTAACAGAAAAGTTGTTTCCACATTATAAGGAATTTAGAAATTCATCGGAAACTACTTCTTCTGTATTGATGGGAACTTCAAAACTAGCGTGAACTTAAAACCAAAACAAAACCCTAGAAAACTCCAGACAAGAAATACTAAGGACTATATATATATAGGCAGTAGTAGAGCAGAGGATAGTTACATGAATTTGTACAGTACTTGTCCCTAATGTTAACCTACTAAGCAAATGGAAAATAATTGTGTTATGTTAAGGTATATCTCATCATTAAAAGCACTAACATATGTATTTTACTCAGAAGTCCCTACTATGTTCAATGAATTTTACTTCCTAAAAAGTGTACATCACAGTCTAAGGGTTCTTTTACAGAGTGGAATGGAATATCAAAGATAAAAAGGTGTTTATAAAAGATTTGAAACATAAGAAACGGGGCAGGGGTGGGGGAGATAGGCAATCTAAAGGCATAAATATTAGAAGGTCAGCTCTTCAAATCTTCAAATTAAGAAGAATATTTCACCTTGGCCTCATTTGCTCTTGCTACAGAGACATCCAGCTGGTAAGATACAGAAACTGTTCACTTAAAATATTACACTGAAGAAACAACCTGGGACACAACCAGCCAAATCACCATAAAAGTTTTTCAAAGTTTTGTTGTTGAAGTCTTTTAACCAGTCTGGTTAAGCGAGGCAAATTCAGGGGGGAGGCTGCATTCAACATTTTGCTGTACAAAAGCAGTGGATGAAACCAGACACAAAATTCCTGGGGCATCAAACTTGGCCATAAAGGGTGGGAAGAAAGTGCTCCTCACGGCACTCTACCCAACAGCCCTCCCGCTGTTTAAGCAGCCTTGAGTTTCAGATATGCACAATGCCAGTACAGACTTTGTGTATCCCAGGCAGGGGCTGTAGCTCAGTAGCAGAGGATATGCTTTGCACAGAGAAGTTCAATCCCAGGCACCTCCAGGTTTCAGGGTTTTTTTTTAATAGTACAGTGGTACCTCTACTTACAAATAACTCTACTTACGAATTTTTCTACTTACAAATGGAGCTCCGTCCGCCATCTTGGATGCGGTTTAGATAGGATTTTTTCTACTTACGAATTTTTAGATAGGGTTCTCCCAATGCATTCCTATGGGATTCGACTTACAAATTTTTTCAACTTACAAATGTGTGTTCGGAACGCATTAAATTCGTAAGTAGAGGTACCACTGTACCAAGTAGCAAGGGTTAGGATGTGATGGACCTATTCCTCAGACTCTGGATAACCTCTACTGGTCAGAGTAGATAATACTGGATGAGATGGACAAGTCATCCAGCCTCCCAACCCAGTTTATTTGTCGACCTTCCTAATGGCAATGGCTCAGGTCCACCTGGTCCTCAGAACTTGCCTGACCCCCTCAGCAAGCAACAACCTTCATTGCTCCACATACTCCACTTGCTTGCACACTCACTTTTGACAATGGCCTTCCCCATCACTGGCCCGCCACCCCCCCCCAAGGCTACCCACAAAAGAATGTGGCCCTCAGGATGGAAAACACCACTCTACAGCAGATATCTTTCATGTTGCCTACTAAATGTTCTTTCCCCTTTGAGTTGCCTTTGATCTTCTGCAGCTAAAACATATGATTGTCCCTGAGTTATGGTCCTTGCACCGAACCTACAGTTTCTAGAGATAGTGTATCGATTTGTGTGTTTGTTTGTTTTTAAATGCTTCATTGAGATTAAAAAGAAGTAACAAACATAAAGGCTAAAAAGAAGAAAAGGAAAAGGAAATGATACAATTTGTTACATCATATCACTGTACATTCTTCTGGAGTTTCTAACAACTTCCCGTTACCTCATTGTGTATTTAGCACTTAATCCAGGCATCCCCAAACTGCGGCCCTCCAGATGTTTTGGCATACAACTTACATGATCCATAGCTAACAGGACCAGTAGTCGGGGAAAATGGGAATTGTAGTCCAAAACATCTGGAGGGCCGAAGTTTGGGGGTGCCTGACTTAATCTATCTAGCGCACTGTTAACTTCCATTTTCTTTTTGTTAATTTTCATCAATGTTACTGTGTCCCATGGTTGTTCATCCTACCACAGAAGTCATTCAAATCCTGCCACTGACATCATATTATGGCAGTATTTAATAATATATTTTATACATGTCCCATTTCCTAATAAATGCTTGGTCAGTATTACCTCTCAGTTTGTCTGTCATTTTTGCCAACTCAGAGTACTCTAACAACTTAGTTTGCCACTCCAGCTTTGTTAGGATTTTCTCTTCTCTCCAATTTGTGGCAATTAATATTATTGCGGCAAGATAGTGTATTGATTTAATGATGTCACTCTCCCTGCCCTCGCCACTACTGGCACTCTTCTCGCCCCATTTTTTAAATATTTTCATTCTGACTCCTATATATAGTAAACAGCATAAACACCAGATTTTTACTCATCTTTGCAATGACCAAAAGAAGAAAAAAAAAGAATTTGTATGCTATGGTAATCTTGCATTGTATGGTGATAATACCATGGAGTTTGAATCCTGTCATTTGTCTATGAAAGAGTTTTGTTGCTCTGGTTATCCTTCCTTCAACTCCCATGCCAATTCCCTACTGCACACTAAGTTTACAAGTGACAGACTGCTGTCATGCTTGTGCCTTGTTTTCTCTGAATATTTCAAACAGAAGAAAATAAACAGCATTCCCAAACTACGAAGAGAGAATATTTTGACAGAGGAATTTCTGTTCCAGACATAGAGCTTTCCCTGTAGTTCAGTTTCGGCAAGGCACTGCCATTGTAGGCTACATTTTCTTTATGAAACTCAACAGTTTAGCAACAGGCTGCATAAGCTTAGGCTTGGTCAACTGATCTGTTGAATATTGTCAAAGGACAGTCAAGTATTTTTAAAGAATCAATGTTATGAGGCAACAAAGTTAATAAATGTAAAGGCTGACTGAAAAGCTGGTGGTAACTGCAGGGGGAGTTATACTTTGTGTCACAATTATGATCCAGGTGAAGTAATGGATTCAGAACTGTTCAAGGCTGTGGAACGTATTCACCATTACAAGCTGAACCCATTAAATATGAGGCACCCTCTACTACTCTCTCAGTCTTCCCCACACTCTCAAATAAAGTAAAAGTGAAAGACTTGTTTATTTCACTATGGTTTAGCCTCAACAAGCTCACCCACATTCAGCCTCCCAACATAACACTGAGATATTAGATTACATCTGATATTACAGATATGATGTCAACGGAGGAAACACAAAATGTCTGCATACAGAGCATAATGTGGGGTATAAAATACATACATACATACATACCCTGCCCATCCGGCTGGGTTTCCCCAGCCACTCTGGGAGGCTTCCCAACAGATTAAAAACAGAATAAAACATCAAACATTAAAAACTTCCCTAAACAGGGCTACCTTCAGATGTCTCCTAAAAGTCAGATAGTTGTTTATTTCCTTGACATCTGATGGCAGGGCATTCCACAGGGCAGGCGCCACCACCGAGAAGGCCTTCTACCTGGTTCACAGTGGGGAAACTGCCAGAAGGCCCTCGGAGCTGGACCTCAGTGTCCGGGCAGAATGATGGGGGTGGGGACGCTCCATCAGGTATACTGGGCTGAGGCCATTTAGGGCTTTAAAGGTCAGCAGCAACACTTTGAATTCTGCTCAGAAACGTACTGCGAGACAATGTGGGTCTTTTAGGACTGGTACATGCATGTGTGTACAGTAGGGCTGGGCGATGTATTGCCCAAAACCGGATTGAAGTCCACATTGTGATATCGGTTTCAGTTTTTGACCTGGCAATATATTGTGAATCATTGGTGTGTGTGTGCGTGTGTGTGTGCGATGCAAAAATCACAATGTGGGAAAAACATGAAGACAGCCAATGTCTCTACAAAGTTTCATCCTTATTTCATCGTGATATATCAATATGTTGTGATGTTTAGCTGGTGATATATCGCGATGTTGAAAACCAGATATTGTTCGCAGCACCATCCACTTGACATATTAAACCAGGACTGCAAAAAAAAAAACCAAAAAAACCTACGCAAGTGTCTCGCAACTTTTGCTATCACTGCTAGTTTGTAATATGCAAAACCACTTTAAAGCAGAAGATACTTAATAGTCCACTTTGTCAATAAGAAAAATGATAAATTGGCAGGAAGTGGGTTGAATGAAAATGAGCTGTACGTACAGCTGTATGGCATCACCACACCAGATGGTACGCTGTGCAATTTATAGGATTGCACCCATATTCCGAGGTTGATGGGAAGCAAGTATAAACCCTGCAGAGCCCTATAGATAAGTGAGGGGTTGGATAAGCCGTTGCTCAACACCAAACTTTGGGATGCCTCCCCTCAGAAAAATGAACAGATCAGCTTGAGGTAAGTCCCAGGGAAATCTGCACTTCAACTTATTATCAAGCCTAATCATAACAATAGGGTACAATTTATCCTAATGTTGTCTAAGCACAGATAATCTAAGCCACAAGAGCAGTCCTGGTGCTATATTCAGGCTAAAAGAGCTTTAAAAAAAAAAAAAGCTGGCAGGTATCCAGGCACACTTGAAACAATTCCCCAGAATGAAAAATTGGGGCTAGGGTGATAGTTAACTGGGGTACTCATGGTTGTTAAAAACAACAAATCATGATAGAAGCAAATTCCCATTTTAAATCGACTAACTTCATTTGGCTATTCGAGTATACAAGCTATTGAATTACCTAGAATACTTTACTGTGCAGAATTCTGCGTAACTGAAAAGCTTGTGTATTCTTCCTCCAATAGAAATTAGTCAAATCAAAGGCGCTGCCTTATTTTATGTTACTTGATTTCCCCCTCAGCCCGGCTCCTAGGATGGGTGGAAAAATAAAACAGCTTCTATTCTGTTGACATTTCTCTTTTTTCCATGTTCCATTATCTCAACATTCTGCAATAGAAATTGCATACCTGCAATTACAATTACAACTAATTGATCTGCCATTTCCGATGTCATAATTAATGTCATGTTTTAATAGAGTTATAATCATTCCATAATAATGGTTTTCATTCACCAGATTTCCAAAATGGGGAAGAATACAGTGCTCAAAAGCAATCAGCAGTTATGAGGCTCTTTCAAAATATCCCAGAAGGAACATCTTAGTATAATAATCTTGCAAAACAGATTTTTGATTTTTTTTTTTATCTGGACAGCAAAGTAATATTATGCAAGCTCTTTCTCAGAGCGACTTATACCCAAACATCCATAAGCATAATAAAATCAATGATTCAATGGCAAGTGCATTATGTCTCCAAAAGGGTTATTTAATGTACCCTTAGAGCAAGGAAAGGGAAAACGATGGTTTCTGGAGAACAGATGGCAACACGACAAAATATCATCAGACCCTAGTTGTTGACTGCAATTTATGTTGTGTACAGATGTGTCAACTTAAATGTGGGGTTTTTTTTTAGTCAATAAGAAGTACTCTGAGGCCACAAATCAATTTTTAATGGCCACTAGTTACACTGTTGGTTCATTTTTAGAACCAATTCTTCTGCTGCAAGAGGAAAGAGACCAACTCCTGAAGTTTATAGTGATGGGCAGAAAGGAATCAGAAACAAACATATTGGAATAAAGGGGGGGGGAGTGCGCTCCGTACTGAGTACTAAAAATAAAAGTGCATTGAGGAGTCAGAATAATGCCCCACCAGAGCCAGCCACCACATTCCTCATTGTGTGTCCAAACTATCCATTACCTAGAATGGGAGAACAGCACAGTCAACGTTTCAGGCAACCAAAGAATATACAGTGGACGCTCGGGTTGCGAACATGATCTGTGTGGGAGGCATGTTTGCAACCTGCAGAGTTCGCAACCTAGGTCATGATTCGGTGCTTCTGCGCATGTGCACGCCAAAACCGGAAGTAACCTGTTTCGGTACTTCCGGGTTCGGCGCAGAGCGCAACCTGAAGCAGCTGTAACCCAAGGTATGACTGTACTCTAATTCAACACTCTATGCAAATTCCGAGTCACACCATAGGTGGGTGAGAAATAGTAACCTGTGTGTTCGGGTTTCCCTCCTCCCTTTTCTTTTCATGTCATGTGTTTATATTATAAGCCTGAGAGTAGGGATAGTCTTTATCACTGGCATTTCTAAGCCACTCCAAGAGCTTTTTTTCTGGCTGAAGAATGGGATAACAGTGCTTTAAATAAATAAATGAGAGTGATGGGGGGACTAGATTAATGGCTGGTACAATGTGATCTGCACATGCCTTGGAGAGGAGGTTTTATTGGGCCCAGTTTTGAACTGTAAGTGCACAAGTGGATGGAGGGGTTGCCCAATGCATTTTTTGTCAAGTTGCAATGGTGACGACTTTGGGAAGAACGTTGTGCGGAAGGCATCTAATAGACACAGGCACATAGTGTATGTGTGGTGGAGCACTTGGAGCAGGCATGGCCAAACTTGTCCCTCCAGCTGTTTTGGGGACTACAACTCCCATCATCCCTAGCTAACAGGACCAGTGGTCAGGGATGGTGGGAATTGTAGTCCCAAAACAGCTGGAGGGCCAAGTTTGTCCATGCCTGTCTTAGAGTGTTGGGCTAGCACTGGGAAGACCCACTTCCAAATTCCCACTCAGCTATGAAGCTCACTGGGTAACCATGGGCCCATCACACTCTCTCAGCCTAACCTACTTCATAGGGCTGATGCAAGGAGAAAATAGGGGACGGAGAACCTTGTACACCACCCTGACTTTCTTGAAGGAAGGGCGAGATTAAGAATACATATTTCCATCTTCATAAAGCGATAATCAAGGACTTTAGTTTTCGAATATAAAGGAGATGGCAGGGGAAAGAAGCATTTAAGACATTAAACCCCTGTTCAGCAAGGCTATTTCTGACTATCAGGGATATTTCAGGCTCCTCCAACCAAGCTGTATATTGAGCATTCACCTTCAAATAGCACAGAGGTTAGAATTGGTCATTCGTTCCAATTTGTTTGTGGGGAAGTTATATGACAACGATCATTCCCCACGAAATCATCCTCATATGCTTGTGTGGTAGCTATGCATCGTTCAGCCCACACGTTTCTCTGTTACTTTCCTAACTGCAAAGAGTCCAGGCAGGGTGGTGGATTTGTTGTATCACAGTAACAGAGTGTTTTAGTTAACTTTACTTGGGCAAATCTAACATTTCCAGGATATGCTTCAACACCTCCTGCAAAATACTGACAGTATGGAGGTGGCCTCCCTATTTGTCCAAAACTGTACAGTGGTACCTCTGGTTATGAATGCTTCTGGTTACGAACACTTCAGGTTACGAGCTCCGCTAACTCAGAAGTAGTTGCTCCAGGTTGCAAACTTTGCCCCAGAATGCGAACGGAAATTGTGCGCCACAGGCACGTGCGCAGTAGGAAGCCCCATTAGCAAAAGCGCACCTCAGGATAAGAACGGTTTCAGCTTAAGAACGGACCTCCGGAACAAATTAAGTTTGTAACCAGAGGTACCGCCGTACTTGTAGGGGGAGAAGGGAAAGTTTTCCCGACCAGCAATGGAAAACAGAAGTTTGCAGACTACTGCACCAGATGATAATCTTTGTGAAAGGTAAGGGGGTTAGGGGGGAGAAATCATTTGATGGATAAATGAGAAAGAATGAGTAGGAACTCCCATGGAAACAAAGGGTGGGGGGAAATTGCACAAACTACTTGCCTAAACATAAAAAAGCACATTGACAATAGAGCCTTGTTGCCCTTGAAATTTAGTAGGCTGAATAAGTGCACTTGTAAAGATCATAACATGGTGACTAGGACTGTAGGCCCTTTTATTTCTGTGTCTGGAGCAACATCTGCTATGCTCTGCTAAAAGGAAACAGTTTCAAGGCTTTGAGCAACTCTTAAATCGTGGACAAATCTTTCCAGATTTAATCCTACTGTAAGGTGTGGAGGGGGTGGGGGTGGAATCAATTCTAAGAGGAAAGTGCTCAAGCTTTATCGATTGGAACCTTAACTAGCCCCTCCTGAGCAACTTAATAGGTGGCCGATAGCATCAGCCTTTTGCTAAGCAAAGGACAAGGGTTCTCTGAACAGCAGGCTCTGATGCTGTGGACCTTGCTTCCCAGACATGGAAAATTATCTTATAACCATACAAGGCAATAACATACCATGGGAACTTTAACCTGAAATAGGCTGCCTACTCCTTGCACCAAAAAAAGCGAGTGCATTCATGATGTGTCTCCCGAAGAGGCAAAATGTATTGTACAGTCATACGTTGGTTTAAGTACGCTTCGGTTTGAGAACTTTCAGTTTAAGTACTCCGCAGACCCGTCTGGAACAGATTAATCCACTTTCCATTACTTTCAATGGGAAAGCTCACTTCAGGTTAAGTATGCTTCAGGTTAAGTACGGACTTCTAGAACCAATTACACTCATACTTCGGGTTAAGTACACTTCAGGTTGAGTACTCCGCGGACCCATCTGGAACAGATTAATCCACTTTCCATTATTTTCAATGGGAAAGTTTGTTTCAGGTTAAGTACGCTTCAGGTTAAGTACAGACTTCCGGAACCAATTGTGTACTTAAACCGAGGTACCACTGTACTCATAATTACTTTAAAAGAAAATACCAGTATCAGGTGAAAGCCAGGATATAAGTCACAATCCAAACGCAATTCATCTGAATTGAATATTCAATATCAAAATCTCTGGAGAATTCTTAAGAGATCAATAGAAGTGGTGTTTATGGAGAGATACAATGATATCTGAGGAGGGGGGTGGGGGTCTGAGGAGGGGGTGGGGAGCATGTGGTTCTCCAGATGTTGCTGGAGGACGACTTATTTTCATCACTGGTGACTACTGACCATGCTGGTTGGAGCTGATGGGAGATGGAGAGCCATAGACACCCAATTCCTGTTTTGATTGGCCTACTGAATTCCCAGTGCACTCAAGATGAAGAATCAATTCTTTGATATGGCTGCGTGAATGTAAAGGTTTAAATTCTGTTCCTAAAATATTGAAGGAGAAGCTCAGGCATCACTACATAGACAGATGTATAACTGTATTACGAGCTACAGCATCAAGTTCAACAACCAGTTCTCTTCCTCAACAGCTGAAATGATTTCTTTCCTTTGCAATTTAACAGGAAAGTATTCAAGAGAGAGAGAGAGAAAGTATGGCAAGGCAATTTGAACGCAGCTTTATCTGTTCTGATGAGATAGGGCTGCTAGTCTGGTGTCTAGTCCAATAAAGCCTTTTCTACCACAATAATCTCAACATGGAAACTCAAAGGAGTACAGTGTTCTCATTTATCAGGAAAGTTATGCTCTCCTATGAGACTTACCGAGGAGGCAAATCGTTGAATAAAGAAAAGCCTACCAAACAAAAGAGGAAAGAGAATAACCTTCTACCTACCTGAATCATACGCAAAATCTCTAGGTTCTTGTTTAATCATCAGAGGAGGGGGGAAGTTTTGATTGACTGAATTGCCAACCATGGCATTGTGTTCATACACTGGATCATGGTACTCCTGCTTAAACCCTTGAGGTGGGAAAGGGATGTTTGGCTCAGACATCTGCCGTTGGTACATCGGGCGTCCTTCCCTTGGCATGGTAGGCAAAGGAGGGAATGAATTGCAAGGTTCTGAGAGCTGACGGCGAAATCTAGGATATAAACACAGAGAGAGTTCAGTTCGCAATACAGAGCGATGTTACTACTATTAGTCCAGGAGTGGGGGAAAGGTGGGAGGGGGAGTCAGCATGAAAAATTTGAGAAATGGGGAAATCTCTCACAACAGGTGCGGTGCTAGGAAAACAATTTGTGGAGGCATGCTTTCTGGGAAGGAAATCCTTCTACAAGGTAAACATGGCTTATATAATTTTTTTGCCGAGTAATGCCTTGACTGACCTGTCTATGAGACAGCGCAAGAGGCATCTATCTGCAAGAATTAGATAAGGAGAGTTGCCCCAGAGAAGGGTTTCATAATAAAGTTGTTTTCCTAGCACCACCAATGGAGAGCTCTCTTCTATCACTCATAAGTGATAGAAATTAGGTGGGTGTTTTGTTGTTGTTGTTGTTGTTGTTGTTTTAAAAAACCAACTATTAGAAACTACAATATTGAATATTTTTGGTCACTTGAGATATGAGGGGAAAAATCAAACACACATATCATTCAAGTTTTTACTTTCTCCACTTCCACTTCCAAATGCTCAGAAGATAATTGTTTAAACACTGGTTTCTGCTAAAGTGATATTCCCATCTCTAACATATTATAATGTACTTTGTAAATTCCCGCTTCTGCACATGTTCCTGCTCTAGCAAAAAAAAAAAAGGAAAACACCCAGTTATGTAGTTTTGTTGGAGCAGAGATATGGTCAGACCACACCTGGAGTACCGTGTCCAGTTCGGGGTGCCACAAATTACGAAGGACACTGACAAGCTAGAACGTGTGCAGAGGAGAATGGCAGAGATGATCAAGGGTCTGGAAACAAAGCCTTATGAGGAATGGTTTTGAGAGCTGGGTACAATTAGCCTGGTAAAGAGGAGACTAATAGGCAACTATCTAAAGGGCTGTCACACGGAAGTTGGAGCAAGCTTGTCTTCTCCTGCTCCAGAGGGTAGGACCCAAAACAATGGATTCAACTTAAAAGAAAGGAGATTCCAACTAAACATCAAGAAGAACTTCCTGACGGTAAGAGCTGTTTGACAGTGGAATGGACTCTCTCGGAAGGCGGTAGGCTCTCTTTCTTTGGAGGTTTTTAAGTAGAGGTTGGATGACCATCTGCAATATATGATCTAGCTGAGATTCCTGCATTGCAGGGGGTTGGGACTAGATGACGCTCAGCCACTTTGTTGTCCACCTTGATAGGCCAGGGAGTCTCTAATAAACCATATTTTCCTTGATGTTAAACAGCAAACTATGAGTTGGTTCAGAAAACATGCTCAACAATAGTGGGGATAAGAAGCAGCGTCCTCAAGGCTCACCCATCCCTCCCACCCCAACCTACTGCAGCTTGGCCATAAGGAGATTGGCAGTTTTTGCTTGAATTTAGTCAACTAATTCTATTGTATTTTAGTGTAATGTCAAAACCCCTAACTATGGTTAATATTAACTATGGTTTATTGAAGCAAACTATTGTTTGTACAAACTACAGTTTACTGCACGTGGATAAGTTTTGGTAAACTATGGAACCAGGAATTGAGGGAGAGAATTGACGCATATAAGTAAAGGCGAAAGTGGTAAGTCCTAGAAGACAAAGGTGATGATTCACTAGACCAGTGGTTTTCAACCAGTGTGTCGTGGCACCCTGGGGCGCCTTGAATGATGGCCAGGGGTGCTGTGGGAAACACTGGCCTCTGTCCCTCTTTCCTTCCCTCCTCTAATGCCCTCTCGCATCTCTGCCTCCCAAAGGCTTGCACAACTGCTTGTTGCAACTGCCTTGGCTACAAGCTCCCCAGGTGAATTGTTCCTCTGGGGCTGGCCAGGGGGTGCTTCCCAGGCCCCTGCGGGGCAGTGTGAGGAGGCGCCTCTCTTTGGGGCAGGTGGAACAGCTCAGAGATCAGGGGCGGTAGCTGCAGCTGTCCAGAGGACTCCCAAAGAGAGAGAAAAGAGAGAGGAGGCTGAGGGAACCCTCCACAAGGGAGGGCTAAGGGGCCGACAGAGGACGAGATGGTTGGACAGTGTTCTCGAAGCTACGAACATGAGTTTGACCAAACTGCGGGAGGCAGTGGAAGACAGGAGTGCCTGGCGTGCTCTGGTCCATGGGGTCACGAAGAGTCGGACACGACTAAACGAATAAACAACAACAAGGGGCTGTCATAAGTGGGCTTCTGTGCCCCAGGGGGTGCCGCAGAAAGAATGTAGTTGGTCAAAGGAGCCGTGGACCCAAAAAGGTTGAAAACCTCTGCACTAGACACTCCATGGAACCCGCTGAATGTTTTATTGTTTCAGCAAGCCTGAAACACAGTCCCAATGGCAAAGCCATAGTTTGACCCTTACATGTCAACCACAAATTGACATGTGTTGCATGTCAGCTCTCTTATTATTTTAACTCCAGAGATTCAAAGCAATTAATTAAAGTTATTTTTAAAAGTGAAACTGGAAATATTAATTTATTTGGGCAATTGTACTGACCCAGACAAGCAGAATTAAATGAAGTTGGAGCAGTTACGGTAGGCAGAGCACCCCCAACACGGATGGGTATTATTATTTATATAACACAGTGCATCTTTCCTTGCGCCATGTTCAAGCTATATCAGCGTTGTCTACAGCAACAACAGGATTGGGCCAAAAGTATGATCAGAAATAAAAACCTGTGCTCGGATTAATTTAAATTTACAGATTCATTCAAAGTAATGCTGAACTCATTCATTCCAAAGAGAGATGAAAAAAGACATGGTGTGGAAGCAGGTCTGTTTCACACCGCTAAAAATATTCTGTGCCATGGTGAAAGGAGTGGTCCCTCTGCTGCCTGCCCACACATTCAGAAAATAAAGTATTAACCTCAAAGCACAAGAAAATAGCTAAGTTGACTGGCACTATGCTCATGTTCTGCCCCCACCCTTTCCCCTTTAGTAAAGAAAAGAAGCAGAAATCATCATTAAAAACTGCCAAGGAGTGAACTTAAAATAAGAAACAGTCTCACTTATGAAGCCTCAAAGGAAGTTAATAATACTTGCACTGGAAGTTTTGTATGGAATCAAGCCATGTGTTTATACAAGTGGCTTCGATTCCTGTTGGTGCTTGTTAGGAC
This sequence comes from Zootoca vivipara, assembly GCF_963506605.1. NCBI lineage: Eukaryota > Metazoa > Chordata > Lepidosauria > Squamata > Lacertidae > Zootoca > Zootoca vivipara. Next base: position 27,984,422 of record NC_083287.1, on the reverse strand, counting down.
CATTTATATTCCACATACTTGTTCCTTTTTATGAACTGTGTTATTGAAGCAGCAGGTATGCTAAGCCAGAGGGTCACTCAACTCTTCTTGGGAGTTTTCTTTCTTCCATACAGCACTGTTTCCCACCCACCCCAAACCTCGCTGCGCCCTGCCACCATACAATTACAGGAGAGCCAGGATGCCAAGGGAGATCATCATCATCATGGATAAAAAAGGAATTTGCCAAGAAGGCTGCTGCAATAACATCATCTATAGAGCAGCATGGCTATGTAATCTTCTGAACAGGTACTTGGAAGTAAGACCCCACTGAGCTCAATGGGTCTACTTCTAAGCAAGCGTACATGAAATTGGGCCGTGCTCTTGAAATGTGTGATTTAACAGAGGCTATTTATAAGGCAAGATCAAGTTCAATGATCAAGTACTGTATTACATAAGCAGGGCACAGGCAACAATATTGAACCCATTGATGACTCCTATAGCCTAAAGCTACAGTTACATGGTGTTGGAATGATCATGCTACCAGGATACATAAGTCAAAACGACACAGGGAACCACCATCAAATTATATGGGCCATCATGGCAAAATTGTGCCACAATGGGAAAAATCCATTAAATATGATGCCATTTGTGGGTCTTTACATTACTTCACAGGGGCTGGGGAAGTAGAGACACATGACATCAGAGCTGGCTCCTTGAGTGTGTTCTGAGCAGGTTAGAACATAACCAAATAAGTAAATGTTTGATCAGACTTGCATAAACAATTACAATCACAATTCATACATAGCCACAGCAAAATCTAAGCAAAATAGATTTAGCTCAGTCAATGAATGCTTTGCCTTAGGAGCTTCAAATACAAAGACTAAGCAGGGTGATTTAGGGACGTAGAGATGAAGCTTCAATTCAGTTTTTTAGCTTTTGTGGTTTTGCTCAGCCTAGAGTTATTTGAACGTAGTTTGTTTTGGCAGCTTAACTTCCTTTTCCTAAGCTGTTGCATTTCAAAAAGCTCAAAGGGGGAAAAACCCACACCCTTTCAATGGATACTATGCAAATTGTTACAACAAGCAGTAATGCCTGTAGTCCTAGGCTATAAAGAATTTAATTCAGAATTATTATTATTTTAAAAAAAAAACTCTAGTAACCTGCTGTATTGAAAAGCCACATCCTCCTGAACTGAATGATATACAACAGTGTTTCCCAAACTTGGGTTTCCAGCTGTTTTTGGACTATAATTCCCATCATCCCTGACCACTGGTCCTGCTAGTTAAGGCTGATGGGAGTTGGTGTCCAACAACAGCTGGAGACCCAAGTTTGGGAAACCCTGATACACAGCATTACCCATCAACCTGGCTCCACAAAAACAAATGAATAGATGTACATATACTCTATGCTTCCATTCCTACTCCCATACAGTGGGTATGATCTACAGAAATATTATGCTACATTTGATCATATTTGCTACAGTGGAATTTCAGAGTTAGTACCAATATGGGCCTAGAGCTGTCAGTTTAAAACATCCTCTACTTCTGAATAACGCCTAACTTTCGCATTTCTTAAAGACGTTCCTGTTTGCCTTTTGCTTGTTGATACCCAGAGACACAAGCAGGTACTAGGGCAAGAATGGAAAACTTGTGGCCCTCCTGTTGTTGTTAACTACTATAACAACCATCATCCATTACCATTGATCATGCTGACTGAGGCTGATAGGACTTGTAGTTCCAAAGAATATGGAGAATCACAAGTTCCCTGTTCCTCTATAAAAGCTTCAAGTATAGAAGACAGCACAATTGTTGAAAGGCAGTCTTCAACCAGGCCTTTGGCCGATTAATATTCTATGGCCTTGGGGAGGGGGGTTGTTGTTTCGTTTTGACTACAGTGATACCTCGGGTTGCGACTGCCTCGGGGAGCGACCACTTCGGTTTCCGACCACCGTGGACCTGGAAGTGTTTACATCCGGGTTCCGTGGTGCTCGGATGCGCAGAAGCGATCTACGCAGTGTGTGTGTGTGCAGAAGTGCTCTATCGGCGCTTCGCACACACGCAGAAGCGTGCCGTGGGAAGCGACCAACTCGGGGAGCGACCGGCTCCCCGGAACCAATTGTGGTCACAAACCAAGGTACCACTGTATTTGTTTTGTGCTTTTATCCCGTATTTCTATCTTGTTAACCTCCCTGAGATCTTTGGATGAAGGGTGGTATATAACATTTAATAAATATGAATAAACAACAAGAATAGTAGAATATACAGCTATAGCCTTACCCTTTACTTTCCCTTATATGATATTACTTTCACATACATCATCTTCCTGGCAATTGGGTAAAATGTAGTAAGACTGCCCAAGGACACTTAGCTTCACCGTTTTCTTTCCAAAACTGCAAACATGGCGAATGGCGACGGCCAAATTTGCGAGGAACAGTGATACCAACAAACTATGCTCACTGAAAACAGCACCTGTTGTGGAAGAAGTAAGGAAAAGCAATCTCTTACCTGTGGTCCATGGGGAAGCTGTTGTCTGGGATGGGCTGGGATGGAGGCAGGTGAGCAGAAAAAACCCGGTCAGGTTTAGGATTCTGAGCTGAGTTTGGGGATGCATGGTGCAGTGGTGAGACTGGAGTGCTGGATGGAGTTGGTGGATTGGAGGGCCTCATTCCCACTTGTGGCTTCTGATCATAGGCACTGCCAGTTAAATAAAGGGTTGCAAATAATTGACACGTTAGCCTCATATACGCAGTGCCATATAGCCAGTACAGAGTCACAAACTCAGTGGCAGAACGCATGGATTTGCATGCGAAAAGGTCCTCAGTTCAATCACCAACATCTCTAGACTGCTGCTGCCAGTCAGTGCAGATAATACTGAACTAGATAGGCCAGTAGTGTGACTTGGTATAAAGCAGCCCTGACTGGCATTGGTCATAGACATGGAAAACCTGAGTTTTACTAACACCTCATCAATGGACAAAACATTCTCTATCCATCATTTCCTGTCTCCATTTGAAAGTTAGGGGAAGAACGGTTGGAGGTGTAATATACCTAACAAGGAAATGTTGACTAGAAATGTCAGCTGCAAAGTATCCCACAGGACCCCAAAAATGAGTTTTTTGCAAGACCCAACAATCAGCTGATTGTCTTAAGAAGCCCATTGTGAACTGGCTGTGCAACAGAAGAGTCTTGTGGAACACTTTGCAACAGACTGTGCAAGACCCAAGGATCACCTGACTGTCCGTTCTTGCAGAGTGCAGCTGAACCAATAAACTGTGGCTTAATCTTGGGGCTACAAACTAGTATACAAAACATTCTGCAATTCAGTGTATGAAACCAGGAACTGATGCACAGATATTCTGGTTCAGATGCAACAAAGAACTATGCTTTAATGAAGCCAGGTAGTCTCTTATTGAAGAATGTGAGCAAAGGGAGAGGTGAGTTAGCAAGCACAATACTCATTCACAGTCTAATGATGACTTTATTAGACCAGGACCGTTATGAATGAACCAGTCTACCCTCAGGCCTACACTTGCATGTATTAAAACATTGTGCAAAAGCACTTTCCTCAATCCATGCCCAGCTTTTTTCAAACCAATAGCTATGTTTTTAGAGGAGGCTCCTCCAGAAGCTTTTCATTCTCTTCGAGAAACGACCAAGGTGTCTTGCAAGCAGAAAGCGCTCTGTGCCCCATCATAAAGCAGAAGAAACCCACTCTAAAAACAGGATGAAACTTTCCAGCAACATGGACCTTTATGCCCAATTAAGCCACAGTCAATGTTTAAGTATGGTTTAACAAGAGCAAGGCTTGGTGTGTCATCTAGGCTTGTGGTTTGTTTCCCCGAGTGGCAAGCCCAAACAAGTCTCTGTTATTGCATATGGTTTGTTTGGTTCAAACAACACATTTTAAGGCTTATGGTTTGTTGCTACCAGCACTACAAGGAGCAAAGTGAAGAATTTTAAGCCACGCGCACCCACAGACTCTTATTTGTGTTTAACTATGGTTTAATGTGATGCGCAAACTAGGTTCCTTTTTAATTTATAAACATGAGAAATCCAAATACCATCCCGAAGACAAGCTCTTGAAAAAGCCCAAATACTGCCAAAAGGAAACCGTCCTACCAACTGGTAGGAATAGTATCCACAATGTAGACACAGGTGGCATTTCAAAATACTAGAGCCAACCTCTGACTACAAAAAGGTCTTCAGTAGGTTACGGAATTAACTCAAGTGGGACAGCATATTTGTATGCCAAATATATGTTTTGTTAACTGAGGTTTTATCTACAACATTTTTTGGGGAAATATAATGAGCAAGAATTGGATCCGTGTTCTTACTGCGGGTTATAAGAGGACTGTCGTCCTTTGGTGGTGCAAAGATTTGCTGACCATTTTGTAGAAAGTCCCTACGGAGAAATAAGTCTGTCTATGCAGTCAACTTATAAATCCTACTTCTGAGATTTTGGAGAAGCAATGCATGGAGAAACTTTGTGCCGGCAAACTAAAGCTTCCAAAAGCGAAAGCTATTAAAGAGCATAATGCTATCAGACCAATTAAAAATTATTCTACAAGCCATTTAAAAAGTCTTGCTCTCCACCCTCCGTTCCCCAAAGGGAAGAAACCTGTTTCTGAAGAGATAATAGTATCTGTAAAGCCAAATGAAATGAAATTTTAGTAATCATCCATGAATGAACACACATATCATCTGCAAAAGTTAACAGAACACCTAATGCATTTTGCCCAGGCTTGTCTTCTACGCAGGAAGGACTCTTTCAACCTAATGCATGTAATGCCTTTTTTAAAAGTACTTACACACACACACACACACACACACACACACACACAAACACACCCTTACCTACCAACCGTGGGGCAATCAAGAACCTTCCTTTGGGAATTCAAATTCTAAGGGAAGGCAAATGCATAGTGGCTATATGTAACAATATTATTACTTTAAAATGAGTTTAGAATCATGGGGTGCCTTTTAGAATCATGGGGTGCCTCCCCTCCGATTAATCATAAACTCCAACTCCCTAGCTTTTTTTTTTAAAAAAAGTTTTTAGTACTTGCAGAATTTGAACTGTGAAGCAAAGTGTGAGCAAAACTAGCTTGCTTCCCACCCTGCTTTTCAGTGTTTTGATTCCCCCAACCACACCAGAAAAAATTCAGCAGGCACCCACATTTAGAAAGTGTTGGGTAAAGATGTAAATATATCCCTCACTCTTCAGGAAATTTCTTCTCATCAGTCTAAAGCAGGCACCCCCAAACTTGGCCCTTCAGATGTTTTGGGACTACAATTCCCATCATCCCTGACCACTGGCCCTGTTAGCTAGGGATCAAGGGAGTTGTAGTCCCAAAACATCTGGGGGGCCGAGTTTGGGGGGTGCCTTGTCTAAAGCTTCGTAATATTGGTTTGTTTGTTTTTATAATTTTCATTTTTGTTTTCCAATACACAAAAAGTGAAAAACAGCAAAAATAAGGAAGAGAATACTTGTATTTTTAGGTGGTTTTGTTTATTTATTTTTCGATGTGGGAAAAATCCTGAGGCAGTAGAGTGGACTGTACCACTTTAAAATGAAAGCAAGAAACAACAACAACCCCCCCCAAAAAAATATATATATTTCAGAGAAAATGGTTCTAACCTAGCCCACTCTCCTGCTATGCTAGTTTTCTGCAGAGGAGATTGTTAAAATATTTGTTTACCCCCCTTTCAATCTGGAGTAGTACTGTATAGTCCATTCTAACGCCTCAGTATTTTTCAACTTTATTCTGCTGTGCATTTAGACCAGGTGAAGGGGAACTTTTACAGCTCAATTACTATCATAGCTTTAATACTACAGCTTGTGACTGAAAATGCTACCACAAAATACGGAGGGGGGGGGGAGTTAGGAATGAACCCCCGATGCTTGAAGTCTGATATATTTTAGGCTGCATGCATTTTGGAATACCCTTTCTTAGTCACTATACAATTTGATGCACTGGACGAGAATTGTTACTTCCAACAAAAAAGTTCCTTAAAGAAGAAGGATTATTCTAAAATGTGACAGGTCTGAAAAAATCTCTTTCTCCAGCCAGATACAGTTCTGTCCCCGTCCCCCCCCCATGCCTATCAGTGGTTTTGTGCTAGTTTTACTACAAAAATACACCTGCTACTTTACCTGACACTGTACAGGCACTTTTCCCCATAACTGAATTTGAATGGTTGCTCTTGACTACAAGCCGAGCTGAGTTCAGAACATGGACTGTGCGGTTCTTTCTTGATTTTCACTGGGAGACCATGGAAAGCCACTGGAAAGAAAGAAGACAGAGAACAGAAACTAAGCAATTTCAAGCAATAACAATCAGATAAGAGAATCAAGAGGGTTCAGCTCCATTTTAAACCTGGCACTGAGCGGAATGAAATTGCTCTCCTATACTGCTCTCCCCTTCTGTCTAAAATCAGGTTTCTACTGGTGTGCATCGGGACAACAGGAGAAGACTCTGGATTAGGGGTAACAAATGTGATGCTTTCTGGATGTGGTTGGACTACAATTCCCATCAGCCCCCACCAATCAGGGATGATGAGAGCTGCACATCTGAAGTGCACCATATTGACGAGACTTTCTGCCACCCATCAGAACTTCAAAACTGTATGGCTCAGCCTATGATACTGTAGCCTCAGTCAGCACCATCCTGATTTGTTCATCACTGCACAGTGCATCATGTGCTGGCTGAATTTCAGCATGAACCTGGCTGCGTCACAAACACGCATATTTCAGCGTGCGTAGTCTCACATTAAAAACAGGCATCAAAAAGCATGTTGTTGTCATCTGCAGATCCTTAAATACGTAAAGCTGGATTTCAGAATTTAAAGGCGTAAAACACATTTCTAGCCCTCATGAAAATACAGTGGTACCTCGACTTACGAACGACTTGACAACCAATTTTTTTGACTTACGAATGGGCGTAATGGCCGCGCGCTTACGAATGTCTCGACATCCGAAAGGAAACCGCGGCGGTTTTAGATAGGGATTTTTCGACTTACAAATTTTTAGATGGGGTTGCTTCGGCTTATGAATTTTTCTGTTTCCAATGCATTCCTATGGGAAATCGTGTTACCAATGGCGTTTTCCAACTTACGAATTTTTCCACCTACGAAGGTGCCTTTGGAACGGATTAAATTCTTAAGTCGAGGCACCACTGTATGGTAAAAAATGCTTAAGGATCATGATTGTAGCAAAACGAAAGACACACATTAAAATGTATTCCCCCCCCCACACACACACAACCTGCAATTCTCACAATGCTCCAAGCAACCTATTAAGTTTCCCACTCTAGGATGCCAATTTTTTGTTCCATGTTTGATGATAACTGACACAATCTAGCACCCCAACCATGTATACAAGTGCTTCCTGTTCTCCTCTACAAAGGCTATACTGTATACGCAAATGGTGAATGCCTATTAGAAGCATAGAACATTCAAAGGAAAGAACAGGTGCATCAACACCACATGTCCATCAACTCCAGTTTGGCACCTTCCAGGATTCATGCAAATGATATGCAAATCCAGTGCTTCTATTAACTCAACATATCTAAAGTAAGCAAATGAGCTGCAGCCCAGTAGCTCATCGTATTTCCAATTTTGCCTTCAATGTGGGACAAGGAAACCACCCCTTTCCCCTTGGTTTAGCACGACTAACAAAATGCATAATTAATTAAATCACTGGAGTAAAAATGCAGTGAGAGAGAGAGAGAATGAATTATCAGGAACATCTTCGGGTGTCAATAGACACTGGAGGGACCAGGGATCCTTTGTGTTATTAGTGCTTTTAGCCTTTAAAACTGAAGCATGGCCAAGATTCCAGCTCATTAGCAAGCAAACAAACAATGACCCATTTGCATTTGTTTTTAGCTACTATAATTTATGTCAGAGGTATTGTACTTACTACGAGAAAGGGCTTCAAAATATCATTGGGCTGGGGAGTCGGAGTACAGAAGAGAAGAGTAACTTTTGGTTGCAGAATGCAATGCTGATCCAATGAATTCAGAGCCTAACAGCAGAAAGCTTTCACCACCTGTGTTCAAAACTCCCATTGTTCTAGGCGCATTTTGCGACAGGGAATTTCATTAGCGTGAGCCCTTTCTGAGCTCTGGGCACAGTGCTGCGCCTAAGATTTCAGATTAAAACTGCAGAGTGGAAGGGAGGGAGGACCTTTTTCTGCCTCTCTACTTCCAGCTGCTCTCTGAAAACTGGAGAAGAGACCCTCTTAAGAAGAGTAGGGGGGTAGGCATGGGAACGACTATACCATGTAAAAAACTAACATACTATTTTAGCTACAGTTTACTCATTTTCAGCTTTGTATGCTTGTATGTGCCATTTAGCTCTTAGCTTTCATATCTCAGTTTCTGATAACTGTTCACAAGTTATCAAAATCACATGCAGGGGCATCGTACTGCATAACTACCACTATAAAACAAACAATATATGATTGTTGCAAACCATGTGCTCTTCGGCATTCTTTGTGCTTGTTCACATGTTCAAGAACACGTGCAGCTGGATCAAGAACAACCCGCTGCATGTTTACGCAAATGTAAGTCCTACAATACTCAACAAATACCGTATATTCCAGCGTATAAGACGACTGGGCGTATAAGACGACCCCCAACTTTTCCACTTAAAATATAGAGTTTGGGATATACTCGCCGTATAAGAAATACAACCCGCTGTATAAGACGACCCCTGACTTTTGAGAAGATTTTCCTGGGTTAAAAAGTAGTCTTGAACGCAAGATTATATAGTAAATGTGTATACTAGGATTGCAGCCTAAGCATTGAGTCACATTGAAATAAAGTGGGACAAAAATATGACTGACTATTCACATTTATGTCAATGAGACCTACCTGTGTACACACTCCTGCTTATTCTGCATCTCGTGCTCTCCCACCACTGCTTTGAGAAGCAGCATTCACATGACACCCACAATCCATTTCCACCCTACCATTCTTTTTATGTGTTTTCCCAATCCAGCTTCAATCCAAATTGAGAAAAAGGAGGACCTGTGTAATGTGTAATGTGAACACAGCCAAAATTAGGCTGGATGCAATCCATTATGTGGCCAATTCTACCGCAGAATATTTTCTGCAGTTGTTTTTTTTTTAATCCCTGGGGCAGGGTGTGTCTCTTCAATCAGCTATATTAACTAGGAAACAAAGGTGTTATAAATAAAAAGATTATAAATAAAAACACACTAAAATTTTGTTCATTATGACTTATATTTACAGCTGCTTTAAAAAATCATTTAAATAATTCTAAGCCGCACAAATGACCCACGAACGTAAAGAGCAGCCTTCCCTAACTCAGTGTTGTTGGACTACAGCACCAGTTTTCTGTGATCATTGGCCCTGCTCCACTGGACAGATGGGAGTTGTAGTTCAAAACATGTGGAAGACACAATGTTGGGGACAGCTGCTCTAGACTTGGAGCAAATGTACCTGTGCAAAACACATTATGGCCCAAGACTTGGGCTGCAGACCATAATGGCAAAAGGGACAGATATCGACCTATAGCACTACAGCTCTTAACCCCAGAGTTCCCTCTCCCACTTTCTTTCTCCACAATGTAATTACTCACTCTTTGCCAAGTCAGCATGGCCAACGACATGGATGTTGGGAACAGCAATCCCACAACATCTGGGGGGCTTCATTTTGGCTATCCCTGAAAGCCTCTGGTTCTTCCCTTCTCCCAGCCACCGGCCTTGCTCTCTTTCTCCCTCTGTCCATCCCTCAATTAAACTCTGTCTGCATCTCTCTCTGCGTGTGTCAGTGTGTGCTCTACGTACTGAGAACTCTGGCTTTGCCTACCCTAGTACCACCTGCCCCCCTTAAACTTCCCTGCCCCCTCTTCCCTGTCTTTTGCCCTGTTTGCCCCATTGGGCAGAAGCTGCCCACTGCCAGGGGGCCAAAACACATTCACTCTTACAGGTTCACATTTTAAACGTGTAGAAGAATGGGAAAGTAGACTACCACTTCAGTTTTGATATTTTACTTAAGACTAATATGGTGGTGAAACTTTTAAAATACTTCTCTCAACTCTCTGCTGCCACCTGAACTGCACGTACAGCCCAGTGGTTTCGCTTAGCATGACATGTGAAGGAGGCCACCAACACCCATGTTTATAAGCCACCAACTTAGTTGGTTTCGGTGCCGACAATTGTTATATTGGCTCTAGAAAATAAGATGCAAAATAGGTGAAAAGGCATCTCTTTCACTAGACCAACCTCTACTGGCAACTTTCAAACTACCCAGAAGTCCTCAACAGCTTTATTCTAGAAAAAGAACCCAATAGACAAGGAAACATATGTTTTCAAGCTCTTCTTAGGTTTTAATATTCACCATCGTGGTCCAAGTCTGCTGTCTAATGAAGAGCCAGTATAGTGTAGCTGGAGGGGAGTGGAGAGATGAACCCGTGGCCCTCAAGTGGCTTTGGACTCCAGATCCCACCAATTCCAGTCACCATGGCAAATGGTCGGGGATAAGGGGAGCTGTATTCCAGCAGCATCTTAACGGGTCACAGGTTTCTCCATCCTTTGGCTAGAATTGGGAGACCAAGATTGCCATGGTGCTCAGTGGGTGACCGTTTCCCAGCTTAACCGCTCCCCTCAAGCCTGTATCACAGTCTTGTTGTGAAGATAAACTATGGCCTCGGGGGAGAACAGAGTATATCATACTGAGTTCCTTGAAGGAAAGGTGGGATATCAATATAATAAACAATAATTCGAAAAGCCCAGGAGTGATGGCACGACTGTTCCTCAATGCCTTATGATGTATTTGGATGTGCTGATATCAAGCGGTCATCCTTGAGCTTCCAAGATATGAGTGCTATGGTCATCGAGCATCTTATCAGGATCTAAAGGCCTACATTCCATTCTTCATGTTTTTTAAAGGAGTAGTAAGAGAACCAGACCTTTTAGACAAATAATTTTCAGAGCATTCCTTTCCCATTTAAAGCATAAGAAAATACGGTGAGCCTGCTGGATCAGGCCAATGGCCCATCAAAGTCTAGCATCCTGTTCTCACAGCGGCCCGCCAGATGCTTGTCGGGAGCAACACCCAAGACCAAGAGCCCTCTCCCCTCCTGTGGTTTCCAGAAACTGGTATACCCCATACCCCAGCACAAAACCACTTTACTTTCTGAACTTTCTGCATTTTTGTTTCCTTCCCCGCAGTGAATTTTACTGTATGTAAAAATAGCTTCCCGTTTTTATTTCCAAATGGGGGGGGGCACAGAAACTCCCACATCACACTCCGATGTGGAGAAATGCTGGAGTGTTTTCACCCACAGCATGGAGAACCTGAGCGGCTGCTAACAGGCAGTTTTCCAGCTCACTGGCACTGAGACAAGCAAAAGCAGCACATTCATTTTGTGCAATTTGCTTTACCTTCCCACATGGAGTTGGTAGATGTAAAAGGCTGTTAAGTACTAAATTATTCCTTATCAAATCACCATCATCTGGAGTCATGATCAACACTAATTAAATTACTTTCACTGAACACGGCTCCTGCCTTCTGCTTCGGCTGCAAGGTACATTTTATTTTGCTTCACAGAAAAGGGACTAGCTAGGTCCACAGTGCAGAGCTAGGATGCTGCTGTACTGGAGTTTTAATTTAAGATCACCCCCACTATTTTGAGTTCTCTAAACTGCAGCATCGCGGATTAGGGAGGTTAATTCTTTCATGTCATTCCCCCCTCCCCTCTTTAGGGGAACAGGACCCTCAAAAACTCTCAAGAGGCAATTCACCAAGCATTGTTTCTGTACAATCTTCATTAAGAGAGGGCAGTGAGGTCAAAGAAGTAGTGTTTGGCAGATGGTCTTCCAAAGATTTTGATCTTCACTGCTGCCAAAGTGGATAACATGGTTATAAAATTTAAATAAATCCTCAGGTGTTCCGCAGGTATGTTTACTATGCAAAACTTTTATGCACTGTCATTTAAAAACGGTCCAGCTTGCTTCTGAAGCAAGAGGTAGACTTTTGCTGTTTGACCATATTTACAATTTCAATGAATTATATTAGCATATTAACCAGGTGCTAGGGACCTGACTCTTAGTGCCAAACTTCCAGTGTCGCCCGCTTTCACTGTTGATGTAATATTACAATTACATGCTATATTGGAATCTTCAAAACTGTATTTAAAATTGGGGCAGGACTTTGGATAAAGTACCTACCTTCTATCAGCATCTATACTGAAAGAGTAACACAACTATAAATAAGCTAAGCAATTCAGCTGCCTGGTTCTCAATTCCTTGGATCCAGGGGAAAAAGGAACTTTTCCTCCCCCCAATTGCTTCTGGGGAGCATTTCTAGATTTCAAACATACTGTACCAATATCCTCTATGAAAGATTATAACACTACAAGTTGTACAGATTGTTGTTGCTGATTTGGAGAAATAATTCTGTCATTCAGTTCTCTACAACTAAGTATTTCAGCGTTAAGACCACATATCATCTAGTATAAAACTAAGCCGTAGGAGGAAAGTAGGAAAAATGAGATTGAGCACTGTGAGCTGGATTACACAAAGTATTACTCCTTGGAAGATCAGAATGAACTGTTGCATTTAGAAGTGGATTATTGCACCAATGGGGAGCGCCATTTGCTGATCCCCAAATCCTTTGACATGACCCTCAGGACATCTTCTTAAATCCAATAGTCCAGGAAGTTTTAGTGAAATGCCCCTTCCACAAATCACACATTAACAAACACAAGCACTTACAGTGGGCAGAAGCTTGTATTTACATGCAGGTCTCCGTACGGATTTCATGAAACCCAGATTTTCCCTTCATTTTTGCTTCCTTGGCTAACCTCCTGAATCTTGATCTTCACCTAGGATGCTTGTACGAAGCAGGGTGACAAGAAATGAATCCCCCACAGAGAGAACAAGTCCAAGGAAAGTTCCTGCAAACCACTTTTCAAATCTCTGAGAACATTTTTTTTTAAAAAAGGCAACACATACATGCAGAGAAGGCCTCATCATCTCAAGGAGTCAAGTGCACACAAGTCATATGAATGCTGGTACTAGATGTGAATCACAATGACTTTCAAACAGAACAACTCATGAATGATGGGAGAAGCTTGAGCAAAGGCAAATCCTGCTGGATACTTCTCAGTAAAAGGCTGGAAAATACATCAAATTTAAAAGTCTTTTCAACTAAAATGCCTGGCCTGATCAGAATGAGAAAGAGATTAAGCCTGGAGTAGGACTTCCATATTTGCATACACACACACACACACACACACGACCCTGTATTCAATTTTTGACAAGCTCACACCCTAGACACTGAGATTCTGCACTGTGTAGAATTCAGAGCAAAAGGTATCTGTATATTAAAAAACCAATCCAAGTACAGACACATTCAATGCAGAGATTGGAGCAAACCGCTGCCAGATACAAATCATTGGCTTCTGCAAAGCTTCATGCAACTTATCTGTGCCAGATCCCAAAAATGCACACCAGAGAAACTTTGCACTCTGCCAGAAAAGGAAGCAACGGAAGACACAAAACTCGCCACAGAAACATATACCAGAAATGGGTGTGTGGGTTGGTTCTAACACAAAGCAAAAGCTGCGCCTTCAAGAAAGCTTTACTCACTTTCGGCCCAATCAAGGAATTTTTAGAAGTGCTCTGGAATGAAGAGTCTCATAACGAAGCAATGTGCACAGGGCACATGCTTTTTCATGAGAGCGAGCAGAAAAGATGGGCCAGCCATACTCCTCTATCTCGGCTGATCTCACTCTGTCTCCAGGTGATGAACTGATTGAGATGACCTCAATTAATATGCAGTTAAATTCCAGAGGCAAAAAGGGTACTCATAAAACCCACAGTGTCGAAGACTCGTTAAACCCATCTACCTGCCCATGCATAAGACTTAGAGCAGAAGGCACTTCAGATACATCATCACCGCCTCTCAAAGATTCTTTTCCAGTACATTTCCCTCTGCCAAGCCCTCCCTCCCCCCTCTTTCTCCAGCACGCAAAAATCCATTACTAAAGGGTCTAATCTCAGCTATCAGTGCAGAGTGCCTTTTAGGGAGCCATTAAACCATTTCTCTTGTTTACAGTGCCTGAAGAAAGATGTGAATTATGTCTGTGACAAAGTGGGTGATAACGTTTCTAAACTGCAATCAAAATGCAAACTGAAATACATTTAAAGGACAGGGGCCCTGATTTTATTTTTGCAGTTTTCTCTACCTGCTCCAAGTTGGGCAAACAGATCCTGTACACACACAAACACACAGCAGGTCTTACAGGGAATGGTGCGACTCCTGTGGGTGGGTGTTTTACACAAGGCAAAACAAAATTTTAAAATTCCTTCCAGTAGCACCTTAGAGACACACTTCTTCATGCACAAGAAAGCTCATACCAATGACAAACTTAGTTGGTCTCTAAGGTGCTACCGGAAGGAATTTTATTTTGTTTCGACTACAGCAGACCAACATGGCTACCTACCTGTAACTACTCAAGGCAAGATATGCTTATCATCTCAAGTATCTTTAGTTAATACAAAAAGGTTATCACTCAGAAATGTAACCCCCCCCTTTGCAAAAATATTAAAAAATGTTAAAGGATTGCCTCCATAGACTCTGCTACTACCAATAAGTGCTCTTGACAAACTGAACCGATCAATACTATTTTTTTTCCCAAGAGGAATCAAGAATTTCTGATGGAAAGAGATGCTTACAATACAATAGCAATGATACTGCCCTACCCACGCTGTTTGAATTCATTTATGCATTCTGCAAACTAGAGTCCTAGTTATATAGATTTGCCAAAGAGATGGATGCAAGACTCACGACTTTCAAGGTGCATTCTAGTCTGACGTATTTACGTGAAAATGCTGAAGATGCAGCTTTAAAAAAAAATAGCTGCATTCATCTGCTGCTCTTCAAATGGCTCTGCAGGCCAACAGTTGAGGTCTACATGGAAACTCCCAGACCTTTTGGAGTCTGAATCACTCTTCCTACCCTCCCTTGTTTGACTGGTGTCTTTGCAAAAGCAACACTTATTGCCAAGTATGATTCTGTTTTGTCTTTCAAAGCCTCAGTGCAGTCCCACAATTGGGAGATTTTTCATGTTGGACCTGGAGAAGAGGGCCAAGCAAGGGTGGGAAACCTCAGGCCTGAGGGCCAAATACAGCCCTCAAAGCTTCTGTATCTGGCCCTCAGAACCCTCCCCAGGCTACCACCACCCCTCACTTTCAGGCTGCCTGGAATGTATCTCTGGACTCTGATAATGCCTCTTCCTTCTCCAAATGGAAGCTAGAGGGGTGTGTGAAGAAACCAGCCGACACGGGTTACTACATCCACTTTTGCCTGTGACCTCACCCATCATTGGCGTTTAGCTCTCAAGTTGTCCAGGAGGGAACCGTAGAGACTCATTCACACCAATGCTCTTGAAGACTGCCCTGCTCACATCGACTTATTTTCTGCCATCAATATCAATGGGTCTGTACACTTCACAAAGTTGAGTACGGATGAACAACCAAGCATTCATTCTGCACAGTTCCTGACCCCCCCCCCTTCAAAGTACTGTTGCAGCATCTTGGGCCTGTGTTGAGTGAACATCCACCTTCAAAGTGAAAGGACAAATCTGCTGACTTTGCAGTTAAGTTGCGGATATAATCCATCTAGGTGTTGCCTGGGGAATAAGAAGTCCCATGTGTACAGATAAAAGGTAAGAGCTCTGTGAACACAAAGAGTGCAAGGTGGATTCAGAATTAAAAGCAGATCTATGTCCTGGTTACCAGGAAACACAGGACAGAGGGGAATAAAATAAAAAAAATTCCTTCAGTAGCACCTTAAAGACCAACTAAGTTTTTATTTTGGTATGAGCTTTCGTGTGCATGCACACTTCTTCAGATACAAAGTGTGCATGCACACGAAAGCTCATACCAAAATAAAAACTTAGTTGGTCTTTAAGGTGCTACTGAAGGATTTTTTTTTATTTTACTTCGACCCAGACCAACACGGCTACCTACCTGTAACCAGGACAGAGGGGAAGAGAGACATTTTTAACTGGGTTGTGAAAAAATTCATCTGCATCCATTTTTGGAAACCAAGTGTTGCCATGTTAAGCTTCTGCTTACCAATTCTCCTAGACTAGTAACTAAAACGCTACAAAAGCACAATGCTGAAGAAAAGACAATGAACATTTTACAAGCGGTTCAGAGGACTTCACATCAGTTAAAAGTGTGGTGCTGCAGTGTGGACTAGAATCTTGTGAAATATGCCTTTCAGAAACTTCTCTTTGGATGAGAGAAGATACTGTCCTTTAAACTGGGATATATTAGCTGAGACAGCATCCAAGTAAACTTTAAATGAGCTTCTACATCACTCCTGTTCTAGAGATTTTTTTTTTTAATGTACCACAAGACAAAGGGGAAAGGATCGGAGGGCTTTGGGGGAAAGAACATGAGCAATCCATTTACGCCCATCCTGTGTGTGGCACTTTTATAGACATGGAAAGAAAATACTCAATCCCACCCCCACCCCAAAACCTGGACCTTCAATGCTCTTAAATGGAGACTGCAAAGATCCCCAAAAGATGGGTGCACTCTGTGTGTTAAAATATCTGGAATGAAGGGCATGAACTCTTGCAAGAGCCAGCAGGAGAGGATTCCACAATTGTCTTCTCCAAGCTGGAAATATAAGGATGCTCATTGACCATAGGGCATGTTATCAAAGGTTACAGACACACCTGCCCATTGAATTTGAAGTTAAGCTTCCAAAGAATCAGGACTGAGTCTCACAATGCTGAAAAATTAAAAGCTGCTGTCAGAGGGTCGTGACTACTCTAGAGTAACTCCACTTGAGTCCAGTTTGTCTTTAAAGACTTTTATTGTGCATAGTATTTATAGTGCAGAGATAGCTTAAAACATGACCTCTCAGTCCGAACCAGAATTTGGCAATAGCGTACGTCTGTTCCTATGCCAGCAAAGTAATCGGGGCACCCCAAAACGCCTCCCCCTTGACCTGTGTCGCGGCGCTCTCCTTAACTCTTGCACCGGAAGGAGCAATGCCCTCTCAGCCTCCTCCTGGTCAAAGTGGTGCAATGGCTCTCCAGCATCTTGGAGCCCTTGCCTACATCTCTCCTCTCCTGAGCTTTCCCATCGTTCCGCACTCTGGCTGCTCTCTCCCTCCGAGTCTCTCCCTTCCCCCCTGGCTGCTTCAGACCCACTGCTGCTTCCTGTGCTTGGCGAGGTGGATGTTAGGATGATGGGGTCTGGCTCCCTGTAGGGACTCACCCTTGCAGCTATAGTCCCTGCTAACAGGATTTGTTCACTTATACATGTGCACCTGTTTTATAGAAGGCATACAGAGGCATCACTAAATAAACATCAAACTCCAAATCTAATTATTATGAATTTTTATTAGCCCTATCATCTTTCACTATGTGTACCATGGAAATGTCTCCAGTTCAGACTTCACCGGAAGCTTGTGGGTTTAATATCTATGAGGAGCAGAAGTGGAATTCTTGCCTGATCTTGGAACCATAGAGTCCCCATGAGTCCCACCACAGAAGTGTGCTGGAAACAGAGATGCAGAATGATATTAGATATTTTCCAGGAGCACTTTAGTTTAGAATTGTACAAATGTCATGACACTCTGATCCAGATAGTTCCCTTCTTTTCCGCAACCTGGTGCCCTACAACGGACTGCAACTCCCATCAGCCCAAGACAGGTTGGGATAACTTTTCCAAGTATACATAAGATTTATTTATTTTTTAAAAAAATCCACTTACTGAATCCATTGGCCTCTTTGTTTGGACACAATATTGTTTTGGTGCACTGTCTCCCTTTTGTTTCAAGGAATCCAGCATTTTTGGCAGGGATACCACTTTAGCTTCTTCAGATAATTTACGGGAAGCTTCATTTAATCCAATGTTAAGCTTTTTAGAAACTGATGGGGTAGACTGTGTACTAGAACCTCCCTGTTGAGCCCTCTCTCCTACAGCCATGGTAGCAAAAGAGAAAAGGAACCGAGTGTGTGAGGTCCTGGCTTTGCTCCATCATCAATGAACTTGGCACCCAAAATACACTACTAAAGGGAAGGGGAACAATGACCTCATGCTCCAAAAACAATCCTCTAGCCTTTTACCTATGCAGGTACAAATCCCGATTACAGGACGACTAAGACCACAAAGACTTAACAGGTTTCAAAACATGGTTTTCAAGTATTATTTTAGTACGAAAAACTACTTAGACCCTATGACCGTCTTTCCTCGAGTACTTCCCTCTCAGAAACTCCCCAGTATTCAGCCTTTTTGCCACTAACACAAGAATCCACATCAGACACAGAAGCAACAGGCACTGAGCTGTAGCTTTGGCCAAGTCAGACGGAAAGGGCACAGGCCCCTTGACATATCCTGGAGGCTTTGAGAAAATGGCAGCATGACTGGAGTAGAGGGCAGTATGGACATCACCCTGTTCCATCAGCCAAAACCTAGTTTCCAGGACCCAGAAATGTGCACATGATCCTGGACCATCCTCCTCAAAAAGCCTCCAGGACATAGTTTGGGAACTCCAGGGCCGCTGGCAAACCTTGTAACCCTTCAACCCCCGGTTACATCCCCAACACGCTTCTCAAAACGTCCTTCTCCTCTTCACCAGAAGCCTTTCTCTTTCTGGGCCCCCTGAGCACAACTTGGTTCCAGCTGTGGGATGGCCTGGCTCTAGCCTGGACCATTAAGTGTGAACTGCTGTGGTGCATCAATCTATGCATATGGTGTTGCTGGCCCCAAAAATCCAGCCCTCATGAGCTGCATCTGTGGAGAAATTCAACAGCATCCATACAGCTGGCCTTTCCTCTGTCGGTGAAATCACAATTACACAAACGCATCCATTGGAAATATCAAATGCAAAATGGAAGAAAGCAAATTGCATGCAACACTTTTGCGATAGCCAGTTATATGTGTCAGAAGGAAAGTAAACTACAGTGAAACATTAACATTTGTGAATGTATTATTCCTGTACATTATTCCAGTAGATTATGAACGGTTGCCATTCTTTTGAAGTGCCCAAACCTCCCTCCCTCAACCTGCCCATGCTTTTGCACTAGCTGTCAATTTGGACAACATCGTGGGCTTATCCTTTATGCTCCTACAAACCACTTATACCTGTGCACAGTAGCCATTACTCTTGAGTAATACATATGGCACTTTGCTGAATGGCTTAATTATAGCATAAGCCCTTCCCACATTACAATTTGCATCATGGAATTTACTTGCAAAATCACTTATGTGAACAAAAACATTAATACTGAAAGCAGCCTTTTCCCAGAAAGCAAAGTTGCAAAACTTGACAATACTTTGGCAAGGATATTAGATGTAATCCAATCCTATCTGGTTCTGCTTTGGCTTCAGATTAGATCCTTCTAACCCACACTAGATTAGTGGATGGAAACAGCATGGCATCTCTTTTTTGGAAACTAATTCAGTATGATGAGCCCAAGCACTGGATGACTGAGCCAACTGGCAATAATGGACCATGTGGGCAAAATGAAGCCATGTGGGACATTTATCTAACCCAAAAGAAAAAAGAAAGAAAAAAGAAGGAAAGTACAGCTATACAGAAAAAGTTGCTACCTTTCCTGGAAAATAAAGACTCAGAAAAGTAGACAAGTAAATTTAAGAATATCATCTGTCCAAATCCATTACCCAGCCAACAATTCTCCCCCTCCCCCTCTATAAAAGCAGCACATATTAAGATCATAAAAGAAATCTATCTTATGGATGCTACACCATTCAGTAGCAAAACAGTTCATTTCACTATATTTCACCACTCTGAAACGAACATAACGCTAGCACCAAAGAGCTATCACACAGATGAGGAAGCAAGGATAGGCAAGAGGCCACCCAAGTCAAGCCAAAGTCATGCACTGGCAAGAGTTATGAATAAGTTGTGCTGCTGACCTTGCTTTAGCTCAAGTCCTTTGAAAATGGGAAGGCTCCCAATCAAGACGTTGCCCAAATGTTTCCAATGTAAAGCATGGGTGCTGTATCCCAGTTGGTAACATATGGCAACTGAACGTTAACCCTCCTGTCACAGGTATATTTCCAAGGAAAGATGTGACTGTACTGGAACGTGAGTTTGCAATGCCTGTGAGGCTTTGTGCTTGCGCCAAGCAAGGATCGGCATTATCACACACCTGCCAAGGCCCACAATCAACCTCCAGTGTCCCATGGCCATGACGTTCTTCCTATTTGTTGTCACTGTCACTGAGAATGCTCAGAGAGCGAAGAACAAGGAGAAGAGTAGGCTGCTTCCACTCACATTGCTCACTCCCTCAGGTCCACACCTGTATCTGGTTCTTGAGCCTCTCCTCAGAGCCCATCACCTCCCCAGCCACACCCTTTCTTGCTAGGCCACACCCCTCACTGGCCCTGCTTCGCGCCCTCCTGGAGAGTTTGGCCACCTGGAATATGCTCTTGAACTTTGGTCATGCCACTTGCTTGCCTGGACAAAGGATAGAGAGCGTGTAGAAGAAACCATTCTAATATACCAAAGGTAGGGTGAACATCTGTTGTTCGGCCTACTTTTGCCCCTGGTTCCGCCCACCCCTGGAATGCAGCCCTTGGAAAGTTGCCCATAAAGGAATGTGGCCCTCAAGCTGAAAAGGGTTTCCTAACTCCTTTTCTTTTGACTAAACATGGAAAAACCTGGTGCTAACCAATGGCATGCCTTGGTTTCAATCAGGAATGTTGACTCCCAAGTTCCAATATTCTGTTATTCTGTGAACCACCCTGAAATATTATGATGGATATATATTACTATTATTATTAAATTTAAATACTACAACAACAACAACAACAACAACAACAACAACAACAACAACAACAACAGATAGTCAGGAAAATGACCAGTAAGACACTCATTGCCCACTGGTGGGAATCCCAGTTGGGAATCTGCTGGTCTTGGAAACTGCTGATCCCCAGTGCCTCTCCTCTAGTTTGGGGGTGGGAACTATTGTAAGGAAAATATTTCCAAGCCATCTTTGGTTAATAAGCCATGCATCTTGCCCGAAACCTAAAAAGGAAGCACTTTTTTTAGAACTACTCAGAGTCATTGTGACATTAGGGAAGGATGAGGTGGTCTGCCAATTAACTAGACTTACATTTGCAGAGTGCTGATGATTCCAGTGAATACATGATTAAAGCCTAACCAAGCATTATTAGTTCTTTATTTATTTTTTGAAGGGGGGGAGACACCCCACTGATTAACAATTGCAAATATGCTCTAAATATCAAATGAAGGATATTCCCACCCCCTCCTGTGCACATTACACACCAAAGAAAAGAAAGAAAGAAAGAAAGAAAGAAAGAAAGAGAGAGACAAGGAAAGACAGTTTGCTGCAGTCAAAGAGAAGCTTCCACTAAATGCCAAGGATATAACCTGCTTCCAAAACAGCAGAGACAAAGCAATTACGAAGAAAACTTTTCAATACACTGCCAGTAAACGCCTTGTTAGGCCAAATGACTGATAGTGTCCTAAACTGTTTCAGCTGTTAATAGCTGAGAAGATTCTGTCAACAGTAGGAGGAGGGTAGGGGGAAAGAAATTATAAAAAGCAGGGGTGGGGAGAGGACATACATACCAAATTATAGTACACATTTTGCCAGCTCATTCATGAACACCCTATCCTCTACTGCTGGTGAAAGCTTCCGAATCCTCTTTCTCTCAGTGCCTTGGAATATTTTACACTAGTTCAGTGGCTACAATGCAAACAGTCTCACTAGGTTCCAAAAGAAAACTTGGTGCAGAAATACAATCTCAAAACAGTTATTTTAAAGTTAAACCTACTCTGAGCCTTCCCCTGTATTAGTTGTAGTATGGTAATGCTTTAATTTCACTCTAGACATTTGCCTGTTTGCCTCTGGAAATGGCCCTAACTATATGTCTCCTCATCAAATGCAAACAGAGAAAGACAAAAGAAGCATCCCAAAGCAATAACTGATGTGGTGATAAAACACCAAAGAGACATAAACAATCAAAAACAAAATCATAAGAAGATACTTGCATAATAATGGTGGGCGAAAAGGGATGAATAGAAAACTGTCAGAATCCCATCCGCCTCCTTCCCTGCCCTGGAATATTCCTCCCAAAAGGAAATTCCTCCTGTCTCTTATGGAAATGGTCCATCTTAAAGAAAACAAAGGGGTGTTTGAAAACCTGTCGAATGCAGTAATTTAGAAGCCTGCATCCATTTGTACTCAGGGCAGTAGCTATCTTAAATATATAGATGTATATTTCACATTCTCTCCTTTCTACTTGCAGTTTGTGCTGCTGTTCTTTTTCCATCCATAACCCCAGCAAGATTAAGTCTGAACATGAAGCTCCTTAGAATAGGGACCGTTCTTTTGGTTGCATTACTCCATTTCTCAAAAGCACTAGAAAAACAGCCACCATACCTATTGCACACGGCACAACTGTTTCTCAGCTATTGCACTTTATTGTAAAGGAGTCAGAAAGAGTTAAACAAGTGGTCTGTGTTCTGGCCACAAACCTTCAGTCTACTCCTGGCTAGTTTTGGAGCCTCATTCAGATGTGAATGCTAGCAGAGAGTCACAAGTGTATGCTGGAGTTGTCCCCTTGAATACCAGAGATGAACAAGTCAGTATTTGGCAGCTTTCTATGCTCCTCCAGCTGTTGCTGGACTCCACCCCCCACCAGCCAGCATGGTCAATGGTCAGGTATGAGGTGTGCTGTAGGTCTAGCAACATTTGGAAGGTTACAGATTAGCCAACCGTTTTGAGGAGTATGCATATCTGACTAGGGGGAGGGAGAGACAAAAGGATAGGCTAAGAATAACCAAGCGATGCAGATCCATTTTATACCAAACGAAGACAAGGATGGAGAATCTTGGCCTTCCAGCTTTTACCAGCCCTAGGCAGCATGGTCAATGGTCAGGGATGATGCCATTATATGTCCATCTCCACCATAATAGAGCAATTAGAAGCATGGGCGTACCCAGGATCAAAACTAGGGGGGGGCAAGGGGAGGGGGCAAGGCACGGAAGGGGAGGGGCCACAAAGTGGGCGGGAACGGCAAACTCGCGCTCCGCCGGGCTGTGCCCCTCCCTAGCAGCAGGGCTGGTGGGCGGAGGCGGAGCCCAGCCCAGCGGAGCGCGCGTTCGGCATTCCCGCCCACCGCGCCGCGCTCCCTGGTTCCCCGCCGCGCTTGGCCTTGCCTGAGGGCGCGCCAGGGAGCTGGAGGGAGGGTGCGGCGCGGTGCGGCGGGAATGGCGAACTCGCGCTCCGCCGGGCTGTGCTCCGCCTCTGCCCACCAGCCCTGCTTCTAGAGTAGGGCAGCTGCCCTAACTTGCCGCATGGTGGGTACGCCCTTGATTAGAAGTATTCCAACAGAAAACATAAAAGATTTCTCTGCTATCTTTATTTACACATTATTCCTTCAGAGTTGTTGGATCCAATCAAATGTATTATTATTATTATATTTTCACCCATCAGCCTTAACAATTTAATACAGAAGTAGAGGTGTATTATGGATCACCGAACCAAGTTTGTAAAAGTTTTCAAAGCAATGGAGATGCAGTGCACATAAATCATGAAGTACAGTTTCATGTGGAACGGTAGAGAGTCACAGATTAAGTTTTCAACTCACTTAACCTTGCTCAATCATACACTGCCCTTCCAAGAATGAGAATTCCTGAAACATTTCATACCTCATTTAATTGGTATGCAGTTCCTTTAAAAAAAAAAATTGCCAAAAAACACTGGAGCCTGTTGACTGCCATTCAGGTTCTGCTTTGCCTCTTATATAAGCAAGTGCGCGCTCTCTCTCTCTCTCTCTCTCTCTGTGTGTGTGTGTGTGTCTGTGTGTACTTCAAGTGCCTGCTCTCTCCAAACACCCACCAGAAATAAAAGAACAATAAGATGCTCAACAATACTGATTTATTAATAGGCATACTGCAGCAAAATAGCGACTGAGTTCAGAGAAACCACAGGGACAAGGCATTTGCCATTATACAGAATCATAGAATCAGAAGGGTCATCTAATCCAACCCCCTAAAATACAGGAATATTTTGCCCAACGTGGTGATCGAACCCACAACCATGAAATTAAGAGCCTCATACTCTACCGACTGAGCTATCGTACAGGTCCAGATATCATATGGGAAAAGCCCGCAGCAAAATGGGAAAGTATGGGCTTCCTCTGCAATATATTCTAGGTGCAATATCTAACATATTCAAGTAATGACGAGAACCCCCCCCCCCCGCACTCTCGATTTGGATTAGAGTGACCTATTTTCCTCACCTCAAAAAGAAATAAATAAATCAAGAAATTGTTTAGTTTATGTCCAAATAATGAATTTATTCAGACCCCATCATGTCCCCAGTTGGGGACACAATGGGATCCAATCATTCTCCCATCCTTGCAAGTCTCTCTCCTTCACTTTCCTGTATCTTCATCCATCCCCTCTGACTACCTGCAACTGCAAAGAGGTTTTTCCCCCTGCAGGTGCAGGAACACCATGAAGGTAAACCTGGGAAATGTAGTTTTCCAAAGTTTGGAGAAATACATCTTCCAGGTCTATTCATACACACTGTGGTGTGTTGCATCAGTGCCAGGAACCACAGGGAAGAAATACCATTTCCCCATTTTTGTCCTCCCTCTCTACTGCTGCCCGGGAAGTGGGTGGGAAGTGGGGGAGAGGGAGTTTTATTCTTCTCATGAGGTTAAAATCCAAGCCAGAGAAGAATTATCGTGACGTAATGATCACCTTATATTTGAAGCGAACATTACAACCCCCACATTTCATATTTCCGAGCCAAGAAATATGCAAGTATTATCTACACCACTACAAGTTCTGTTACGGCAAAATCACATTTGTTAACATGGACTCTGTATATAAGAGGTTGCTCAAATATTGAGAAGCTACAAGATCCTCCAGTACATCAAAATATTCTAAGTGCAAACACCCTGGGATAGCACTGCCATTTGGAACACAGTCTTTTGAATTTCGCAATGACAGTGTCATGAAAATGTAAGCCAAGTTGCTATCAGACCTTGCACGTGTTCCTTATCTTAAGCCAACAAGTTCGCAGGATGCTTAAATAGAAGCACATTGCTAAAAAAAAAGGAACTGAGATACTGTCCTTACCCCTGATGATGGACGTACCAACCAGACAGAATTTTAACTCCAAAATGAAGCAATTCACATCAAATAGGTGAATAGCATATAGATCCATCATTATCTTACCTCTGTGCAGAAACCCACCCCTTCACATGCAAAGACAGCATTAAGAAATGAGCATCACCCACTTTTTGGGACGCGGGTGGAGCTGTGGTGTAAACCACTGAGCCTAGGGCTTGCCGATCAGAAGGTCTGTGGTCCAAATCCCCGCAACGGGTGAGCTCCTGTTGTTTGGTCCCAGCTCCTGCCAACCTAGCAGTTCGAAAGCATGTCAAAGTGCAAGTAGATAAATAGGTACCGCTCCGGCGGGAAGGTAAATGGCGTTTCCGTGTACTGCTCTGGTTTCGCCAGAAGTGGCTTAGTCATGTTGGCCACATGACACAGAAAAACTCTCTGCAGACGAACACCAGCTCCCTCGGCCAGTAAAGTGAGATGAGCACCGCAACCCCAGAGTCGTTTGTGACTGGACTTGTCAGGGGTCCTTTACCTTTACCTTTTTATCACCCACTTTGGGCAATCAAGGAGCATTGGGCACACTCCCCCCCTTTAAAGTGCCTGGTTGTTCCGGTAGCAAAGGAAGTTGTAGGTGGAAAATAGATATAAGCGCAATACAAGGCTGATGTTGCTAAAAGTTCCAACGCCTCACAGTTACAAAGCATAAGATAGCGACTCTGCCAAGGAAGCAAAAGATGTAGGGTTACAGAAGTAACACTAGAACACAGGAAGCTGGAAGGAGGTACATGTTAAAGGGTTTCAGGTTTGAAAATGTAGTGCTTTTCTATTTGCATTGCCTGTCCCTGGTTCTGACACCTGAAGAGAGCTTTAAAATTAAATTAAACCTGAAAACCTCCAGTCCCACAATCCCCAGGCATCTCACAAAAGAAGGTTGGAGAGAGTCTCAGGCACTCATTCTTTCCCTTACCCTCTTCAGATATCCTAACTTCAAACACTTACAAATCTGGACTCCTAACTTCAGAGCTGCTCCTTGGTTTGCCAGCAATTAAAAAAAATTAAAGGGGAAAGACAATCTAAAGTTGAAAGGAACGCTTCCACAACACGGCTAAAAAGTGCCACCACAACCCAAAAGTCCACGTGTAAACATTGCAAAGTATATATTCAGAGCAGATCACCAGACTTCTTCCACTGAGCAGGTTTTCTGTTCAACCCATCTAACATTTGTTATTCTCAAAATCATTCATGGCATGATTTGCCAAGCAAGTTGTTTAATTCTCTGTAGGCCACAAAGTTACGACCAAGAATGATGCTGCCCATATTTGCCACCACCACACATTTCTCAGGTCAGCATTCCAACTACAGGTGTCTGTTCCTGTTCTCTGCCCTCCATCCGATCAATCTGGAGCACGTGGTGGAACAAACCTTTCCAACCTGACTGTGCCAAGCGAGATGGGACTGAGGAATAACGTGCAAAATTAAGCTACCAAGTTGCTGACAGAATTGAAAGAGCACCAACATTCCATGAAAAGCACAGTCCCTTCCCGGAGCCCTCAATTAATGGGATGGGATGAGTTTATAGTACAGTAATTCTGCCATTATAAACTCACAAGGAGGGTGTCCGTTGTGGTGCTGACTACAGCACTCTGCCCACCTTTGACTCCCAGCAAATGGTATTCAGAAGCATACAGCCTCTGGCAGTAGAGACAGAAAACAGACATCATGACTAGTAACCATAGACAGCCTTGTCCTCCATTAATTTGTCCCTCTGCTTCTTGTGGGAGCAAGTTCCATTGCTTAACTGTGTGTACTGAGTATAGAAATACTTCCTTTTATCTGTCCTGAATGTTCTAACATTCAGCTTCACTGATGTCCACACAGGGCCGTCTTAACCATATCTGGCGCCCTGGTGCCAAGATCCCTCCGGCGCCCCCCGTGAGGCGGGCAGGAGGGGCGCGCAGGGAGCTGAGAGGCATGGAGGAGGCAGCCCCAGGCTCACACTCCCTGTGCGCCTCCGGAAAGCGGCCTGAAACCGCTCAAAAACTGAGAGGCGTGGAGGAGGCCCCAGGCTCCCGCTCCCCGCAGGGAGTGCGAGCCTGGGGCCGCCGCACCACACCTCTCAGCTGTTCAGGTGGCCCCAGGCCAGTGCTCCCCGCGTGCCTCTGGAGAGCTGCCTGAAGCTGCTCAGCAGCAGAGGCGCGCGGAGGCAGACACCAGCGTTCCGCACCTCTGATGGCCAGGCGCCCTGACGCCTTGCGCCACCCAGCCCGGGTCTGTGTCCACAAGTTCTAATGTTATGGAAGAGGGAGAAAAACTTTTATCTATCCACTTTCTCCATGCTATACATAATTTCTATAAACTTCTACCATGTCACATCTTGCTCACGTTTTCTCAAAACCAAGAAGCCCCATTCTATATTTTATTGATGTTTGAGGGATTCCCCTTTCTAAATCTCTCCATTTGGAGAATTGTATAGAATTCTATCCATTTATTAGTACTCTCCACTTCCAGCTACTTTATCAATTCCTGACTCACAAGACATCTCCTCTTATTACATGACTGCTAAACTTACCCCAAAGTCTTTGGTGAGGAACCTTGTCAAAGGCTTTTTGAACGTCAAGTGTTATGTCAACCATGTCTATATGCTTGTTGATACTCTCAAAGATGTCTTAGCTGGTTCATGAAGCCATGCTGGCTCTGCTTCAGCAAGACCTATTCTTCTAGAATCTATATGCTTGGTTATTTTATCTTTGACAATACTTTCCAACAGTTTTCCAGTTATGCTTACTAGCCAGTAGTTTCCAAGATCCGCCCTCCAGATCCTTTTTTTAAAAAATTGCATTACCTGAGGATAGAAAAGTAGCCCATGAATAGAGGGCCAAGTGACATTTTCATTAATAATCATCAATTTCATCAATGGAAAGATTCGTAGCCTTACCACAACTAACTGGGTGTGTCTAGTGCTATTTTTCTCGAAAAAGAGGTGCTGGAACTCACCGTGAATGCCTCCCTTGTTCTCTTAAGAGTGGCAATGGCGCCCACCTGAGAGGTGCCGGACCTGAGCTCTGGCTGGGGAAAAAAAGCCCTGGCTGTGTCTGATAAATGCCAGAGGCTATTCCAGTGACCAGAAAGGTAACAGTAAGAATATTGGGTCAACGCTTTCCTAATTCAGAAGCATCAAGGCTGGTGTCATCTTCAAGAAGGCCCTGGGCAAAATGCTCTCGGGGAACCATATGCATCATCATCACGGGGGACCCCTCAGTAATCTTACAAGGCAGAAGTGAGTGGCACGAGTCCCCCTTTTACATTTTTACCACAGCATTGGGCACACAGAAAAGCAAACTGCTGGACAAAACCCCAGAGAAATACGGCATCCATCCCCTATGGACCTTCTTGGGACCTGACCTTTACCTGACAGTGCCAGGCCTGAGAACAAATATCATGTCATAGTGTGAAAGAACAGGAATAGCTTTCCCATTGAGGATGGATGTTATTAGATCTGTAGGGGGTCATTATTAGTTCCTTCAACTTTTTTTTTCCAGTTAGCCACCGTTTATCTGTCCAGTTGCATACCAAATCCTTTGTATAATATATGTATCAAGTGAATGGAAAATACTGTGTGTGTGTATGTGTGTGTGTGTGTGTGTGCAATCTTCAGTTCTCTCAGGCAAACTTCCACCTGCCAAATGTAAAATAACATTTCAGTCTTCACCTTTAGGCAGAATTGCAATCAAACCGTAGATTATTTTATTTAAAAGCAGCCCTGATTCCCGAAGTCAAACCTCAATTAATTACACTGCTCTTCCAAATGTAAGTAGTAACCATGTCTAATCTAATGAACAGCATATGCTTATTTCATGTTATGACAGAGCCATTACTTATGTCGATAAACTGCATACACTTCCCTCAGCTGTAATAGGGGACAGGAAAATGCTCCAATTAAAGGATGCTGAAGACTATGAAGATTATTAAAAAGGAAAAGCAATCTGCTGTTCACATAAGGGCATACAATGAAGCTATTAAAAGGCTGATTTCCAAAGCCAAGTTTGCATGATCCATCTCTTTCCCAAGGTATCGAATTAGATAGATCTAAGGACTGCCATTCATCCCTATGTATCACTTCTCATGATCTAGAACAGGTTGACTATGGGGCAGGTATCAAGTTTGTGAAGAGGCAAGACAGAGGATTAAAAAGCTGTTTTTTATTAAGATGGACACCTACAGTGTACATTCTCTATTACACAGACATTTCAGGGTCTAAATTTAAAACTTTGGAGCAGACACAAATATCTCGTAGTCGCGGAGCAATGACTCCTTCTCTTGTTTTATTACAGGCAAAGAGGAGCACACTGCCTGATCCTTCTTAAAAAGTCTACCACATCAGATTCTTGATTAAGCACTTTTCAAAAACATAAACCTGTAATAATAATAATAATAATAATAATAATAATAATAATAATAATAATTTCATTATTTATGCCCCGCCCATCTGGCTGGGTTTCCCCAGCCACTCTGGGCAGCTCCCAACAGAACACTAAAAAGAGAATAAAACTTCAAACATTAAAAACTTCCCTAAACCGGGCTGCCTTCAGATGTCTTCTAAAAAATCAAATAGTTGTTTATTTCCTTGACATGTGGTGGGAGGGCGTTCCACAGGGCAGGCGCCACCACCAAGAAGGCACTGGCTCCCTGTAACCTCACTTCTTGCAGTGAGGGAACCACTAGAAGGCCCTTGGCACTGGACCTCAGTGTCGGGCTGAACGATGGGGGTGAAGATGCTCCTTCAGGTATACTGAGTTGAGGCCGTTTAGGGCTTTAAAGGTCAACACCAACACTCTGAACTGTGCTCGGAAACATACTGGGAGCCAATGGAGGTCTTTCAGGACAGTGTTATATGGTCTCAGTGGCCACTCCCAGTCACCGGTCTGGCTGCCACATTCTGGATTAGTTGTAGTTTCCGGGTCACCTTCAAAGGTAGCCCCACGTAGAGCGCATTGCAGTAATCCAAGTGGGAGATAACCAGCAGTTGCAAATGCTTAATGCACGGGCAGGTTCTTCTTGGTTCCTTCCACCTATTTATGTGCGGCTTTTCTTACATTGCACTGTTTGGTGTCATCTATTGGGTGGTGCCTCTATGGAGAGTCCTGGGGTACATGATTGTTCTCCCAGTTGAGAGAAGGGCTCTCTTTTGGTCAAGTGGGCTTTGGAGGTTATTGAACAAATGCCTACAAAACCTGATTTACTAGAGGTGAAAGTTGAATGAGCTTACAAGCAAGCAACTCCTACCCCTTAAAACTGCATCGAACTCTCTGAAAAAAGCTATTGTGTCTTTCCAGCCTAAGCACACCAACACGACATGTAAAGATGGCATTGAGCAAGACCAAATGCTGGACAGGGCGATCAGACAGAGTGCATGGGATCAGACAGAAAGGGAGAAAGAGCTTGAATTACCTTTTATATCCAAGGCCCCCATAACCATTTCAAATCCTGAAGAATAAAACCCCCTGATTTGCAGTTGTAAGCGTCTGAACTGAACCATCACATACAGTATGCAAAATCATATGTTTATCAAGCAAAAAGCTTATTTACATGAAATCAAAGCTGAGCGCCATTCACACTTTTAAATGGACACCAACTTTACTGCATATAAACCTGCATTTTCAGTGGTAAGTAAATGTGAAGGCAAGATGTGTGTTTGCAAGCACAAACACAGGTGAGCAAGTTTTTCTTAAATCAAAAGCTAAGCACACAGGACTTGTTTAGAGAAATCGCAGGAACAAAAGACAGACAGAATATGCCACAAAGTTCCCCGTGTATTGTTTTCAGATAAGCTGCCCTGATTATAGCCCTTGGAAGGAAACATTTGAAAATATAAATAAATGTCACAATTTGGAAAAGAAAGAAAGGAAAATGGTGGTTAGGTATCTGAGGCCATGTAGAAGGAATCTGATGGACCTAAGAATAGGAGATTTAACCTTCTTAATGCAAACCAAGATGTAAACCCCTAATAAAAGAGTGAACAACAGAGCTTAGCGAAATAAAACTTTGGCCTGAGAAGCGAAGAGGGGAAAAAAACCCTCAACAATGATAACATACTTACAGTTTTAAAAATTAAGAAGGTTAAAGAAAAGACAGGTAATTAAATCTCACGCATGTGCCTTATGTGTCAAAAAGTAAGTCAAAGGAATAGGGCCCAATACGTGCCAACTTCCCTGTATGGCAAGAGGGAAGTTTCAGTAAGCAAAGCGTGTTCACCTCATAGCAGCAAGGTCATTAAAAAAACAAAAAAGGTTTCCAAAAGGATTAAACATCAATACTGTCTATATACATTGGCAGCGAGCAGCCATTTATTTTATAGTAATATTGTGCCAGTTGTGTATCAGATCAATACTGAGGCTAAATATATCAAGGTCTTTGTACCCTTCAGAGTTAGGAGTTACATATTAATAAAAAATCTCCACAGTCTGCAGAAAAACAAGAACTACTTATTAAAACCAAAATAAAGCTTTCAAGTTGCTACTACAACCACAGATTAAAGGCATTATTGACTAGGAGCCCAGTGGCAAGCCTTCTTTCTCTTGCTATATTCATGAAGAATAGCCTTCCTCAAATTTAAGTAAGTCTTCCACCCTTATATATAAGGGGGGGGGAGGAATACGGCTAAATACAGACTAATGCTTGGGGCTAACCACAAAATGAAACCATAGAGGTCAGGTGCAAAGGAAAGCAGTCAACTATATTATTAAAATTATTTCACTCAGCTGAAGTGAGAGGAGAAGTAGTCAAGGAAGACTACTTTACTCTCATCTGTAAAAGCTAATGCTGGGACAAAACCTGCCCTCCAATTTCGGGAATCTTCCCTTGCCCTACAAATATGGATAGAAGAAGGCATCAATTTCCATTCTGCCCAGAATTATACATTCCTCCCGATTTTTGCAGCTTCCCCAACTGCCTGAATTTCTTCGATCTGAAAAGGCCCCATGAGAGAAGTTTGTTCTTTAAATTGCAAATAGCTGTCAGATGCATACCGGTAGTAGGCAGCCTTCCCAACTTCCCCTACTTATAGGAAAGCCCATTGGAAGACATAGATTGCAGGCACCCAAGGTAGCTGCAGTTGCAGAAAACCAGAGAGATGGTATGGGAAGAAAGGACACTCACAATCACCCCTGGGCCCCCTTGGAATATGGGGCAGAATTTTTTTCCCCGAGTGCTTTATTTTTTCCTGCGGAAAATCTTCTACTTCCTAAGTTCATTAGTAAAAATGAATGGATGCCGATTGCAAATAAATATCCAGCATTTTTTCTAGCATTGTTTACTAAATAAAAGTGACATAAACATGCCAAATTAGAGCACTCTCTTGGGCATCAGTGAATTTTCTGATGCAAGTTACCCGACGCAGACTATACTCCAATGCAAATTATTTGCATAGGGAAGTTTTCCAATTGAATATGTCCCAGAAAACCCACATCACTACTGGAAAGGTTAAGCACAGCAACACCTCGCCTGTGAAAATTTCTCCTGCATTTTATAGTTCTTGAATATATGGTCAGGATTATTATTATTTAAAAAATGGCAGATCGCTAGTAAACATTTCTGACTTGGATAGATTCTAGATAAAGATGCATAATATTTGTTTTGTTTTTTAACATTGCAGGGTGATCCGTTTTTTTCTAAAGAGGATGGGTCATCAGGTGATGTGAAAAACCATTGCCTGAGACCCTGAAGAGCCACTGTGATCCAGAACAAGCATTACTGAACTACCTGCTCCTAAAACATCCCTTTCAAATCCCCCACTCAGCTATGAAACTCACTGGGTAACCTTGGGCAGCAACCATCTCTCAGCCTAACCTACCTCACAAGGTTGTCATCATGGGCATAAAATGGGGAGGGAGAAAACCATATATGCCACCTTGAGCTCCATGGATAAAAAGTGGGCTATAAATGCAAAATCATCATCATCATCATCATCATCATCATCATCGTTAGTCTTTACACAAAAGCAGGCTCGAAAGAAAGAGGAAGTACTACTGCTTCAACATAGCATGCAGGAGGCTGTCACAGATCTTAAAACCTCAAGAACAGAAGAGAGTAGCAACACGGGGAACCTAGGCCAGTGCTACTATGGTCCTCTGCAGATGGCAGCAATGAGATCACAGCAGTATAACAGCAGTCATGCGTAAATGCCACCTGCAACTCCCTAAGATGGCTCCAGCTCAGAGTGACAACATAGTCGACGGCCTGAGGTGACTGCAAAGTCAACGCAGCAACAGCCCCAGTGGAAAACGCCTGCCTAGAAGTGCCCTTAGGAATTATCAGCAGCATGCTGGACTATGTTAAGTCCTTTGCTTGGACTTAGAAAGGCTCTTCTAGCATTCCTAGGATGTTGTAGCAGTTATCTGTACACAAGTCCAAAGCACACAAAGCAATAACAGACAATGAACTGCAAGGCTCTAGAATCAGTAGGCAGGGAGCCCAGCATAAACGAAAGATTCTCAAGTAAGAATCCCAAGGGGTATGAGTAAGGGAGATTTTACACTACTAGAGGAGCTTGACATATTGCAAAATTAAAGTGTGCATTATTTCAGTGCAATAGGCAGACAAGATATTGCTAAAAAATCTTTGGGGTGATGACTGCTTTGGAGAGAGAGGGGAGAGAGACAGAGACAGAGGAGACAGAGACAGAGACAGAGACAGAGACAGAGACAGAGACAGAGACAGAGAGAGAGAGAGAGAGAGAGAGAGAGAGAGAGAGAGAGACCCTCTTTAGACATTCTTCATGGGGAAGGGATTTGCAACAACAACAAAAAGCTAGATTTGTCCCCCAGTGCTGCTCCAGTCATTTCCCTCCAACTTGGGGACGGTGATGATCAAATCAGCAAAAACGAGATGGAGCTAGCATGCTTGTCCCCCACAGCCCCCCCCCAAGAGGAATGCCTGATGGTGGCTTTAGATCGGGGTGGGAATCTCTGGCCTTCCAGATAACTCTGAGCTACAACCCCCATCACCCCTGAGCATTGGCCATGCTGCCTAGGACCGATGGGACTTGAAGTCCAATAACATCTGGAGGGTCACAGGGAGGGTTCCATCATTGCTTTAATCAGATGCTCCTTCCAAATACAGGTTAAAAATATTTTCAAGACTTTTTCTTTTCTTTTCTTTTAAAGCCAGAAGCTACTTTTGCAATCTCTACCATCATATTTTCACTTCTAACAACACCAATGCTGTATTTGCTAAGAAACATTCCCAAGAAAGCAAAAACCTTGAGATGAGATGGGATTTTTTTTTTCTAAATTCAAAGGGAACTATTAAGCAAGGCTGTTGATAAGAGTATCTTTACATCAATTTTTTTAAAGGCCCTCAGCAGCATTTGCAAAGAAAATTTGCTTCTTCTACTCAATCTATTCCCCCGCTTTTTCTTTTTAAATATCACCTAATTTGAGTCAAATTCACACACAAAAAGAATTACTCCATCATAGTACCATGTTTCTCCTAAAATAAGACACGTCTTATATTTATTTTTTCCCAAAAAAACCACATTGCGGCTTATTTTCGGGGGATGTCTTATTTTTTTATTGAGCATGGTACAGCATTGTTAAGTATGGTACAGGGCTTTCTTGCGCCGCCCGCTGAGCCCGCTGCCGGGTCCCCGGGCTTCGTGCGGTGCGGCGCGTCGCGGCTGGGGCTGCTGCCGGCTCCTGCGACTTTGCGCGCCGCCCTCTGAGCCCGCTGCCGGGTCCCCGGGCTTCGTGCGGTGCGGCGCAGCGCGGCTGGGGCTGCTGCCGGCTCCTGCCGGCTCCTGTGACTTTGCGCGCCGCCCGCTGAGCCCGCTGCCGGGTCCCTGGGCTACGTGCGGTGCGGCGCGTCGCGGCTGGGGCTGCTGCCGGCTCCTGCCGGCTCCTGCGACTTTGCGCGCCGCCCGCTGAGCCCGCTGCCGGGTCCCTGGGCTTCGTGCGGTGCGGCGCGTCGCGGCTGGGGCTGCTGCCGGCTCCTGCCGGCTCCTGCGACTTTGCGCGCCGCCCGCTGAGCCCGCTGCCGGGTCCCTGGGCTTCGTGCGGTGCGGCGCGTCGCGGCTGGGGCTGCTGCCGGCTCCTGCCGGCTCCTGCGACTTCGCGCACCGCCCGCTGCCGGGTCCCCGGGCTTCGTGCGGTGCGGCGCGTCGCGGCTGGGGCTGCTGCCGGCTCCTGCCGGCTCCTGCGACTTCGCGCGCCGCCCGCTGAGCCCGCTGCCGGGTTCCTGGGCTACGCGCGGTGCGGCGCGGCGCGGCTGGGGCTGCTCCCGGCTCCTGCCAGGTCCTGCGGCTTCGTGCGCCGCCCGCTGCCGGGTCCTGGGGCCCGTTCAGTCGGAGCTCGGCGCGTCTCTGTGCTGGGGCTCCCGCTGGGCTGGGGCTCGGCGCACGCTGCTGCGTTTGCCGGCTCCCGCTGGGTCGGGTAGGTACCGGTACCCCCAACATGTCTTATTTTGGGGGGATGTCTTATATATTTTTGCCTTTAAAAGATCGTGCCATGGCTTATTTTAGAGGCACGTCTTATTTTAGGAGAAACACGGTAGCATTAAGTGATGCCCTGCATGTAAGAAACAAATGTAGTAGATTGTATGCCTGAAAACAAAGTTTTCACATCACTCAACATTATCTCAAATTATAATACTTTAAAAGAGGCAATTCAGCACTGGAGTGTTGATTAAGAAAGATATTTGAGTGGAACACACTAGTGCATGAGTGAATGAGCCCTCAGGCACTATTCCAGATTGAATCTGTTCTTCCAAGCAAACTGGCGCACCCAAGAACGAAGAAAGCCACCTGCCTGGTGACTGCATGAGACACAAAGGAGCCTCAGGGAACTTTCAACCTGTTGCTGCAGCCAATTCTACATATGCACCAACTATCCCTGTTTCGCTCCCTACGACAATGCAGAAACTTACTATACGTCCCTGACCGAAGGAGATGGAAATATCTGGAGTTAAGGCACATTCACAGAAAAGAAAATATATTGTAGCTTACTTCCCAAGCATGCTTGAACACACCGCACTCGTGGTCTTCAACGCAGTTACCCATCGTACCCTGTTGCAAAGAGATTTGTGGCACCTTAAAGACTAACGGATTAATTGTGGTATAAACTTTCATGGACTAAAGACTGCATGTTAACTGATGAAGGGGACTCCAGTCCACTAAATCGTGTGCCATAATAAATTTGTTGGTCTGTATGACAGTGCAAGACACATTAATGGACCTCTCCTTCCTTGCAATTTGCTGAAGCCTGTGTCACTTTGCACTGCTGATAAGGATTTGTATCCAGTTCGAATCTGCTACTGGCTTGGCATTGATTCCCCCCCCACACACACACACCTTCTCACTCCCATCAGTTTTGAAATTTATGAGAATCACCTATGTATAAGCCCATCACCCCCATTCTCTGCCCCCCTCTGCCCCAAATAGTTCTTGTTTTCAGCTCTAGATAGATTTGCAGTTTCTCTGTGACATCTTCACAATTCTTGCAGAGCATAACCTTTGTTACTTCTGCAAAGTTCTCTGTTGCGAAAATCAAAACCGTATGCTTTCATTTATAGCGCTATACATAGCAAATGTATATAATGTACCTCTAAGAGATTCCCAGCTCACCTCTTTAAATCACCCAACAGCTTTGCTTACTCCAATATTTTACGCAGCTCATGAATGTAACTTACATAGCTAAATCTGTGTTGGAAACTCTGCAACCTTTGCCGGATTAACTCCCCGGGAAGCTTCCTGACCTTTCCTTTGGAAAGGGAAAGCAAGGGAAAAACAAAACAAACAAATGCTCTTTTGATAGGATTGTGTAAATTGGAGCTGAGGTGGTTCCATTTAACAAAGAACATTAAGAAAACACCTATGCCCCAATCCAGGCATCCCCAAACTCAGCCCTCCAGATGTTTTGGGACTACAATTCCCACCATCCCTGACCACTGGTCCTGTTAGCTAGGGATGATGGCCGTTGTAGTCCCAAAACATCTGGAGGGCCAAGATCGGGGATGCCTGCCCCAATCCGAAAGTTGTGTGTGCTCAGGACAGCCAAAGTCATGCATAGGAACTCCTTTCAAGCCATTTAAAATGCAACCCAAACAGGGGAAGTGAGAGTTGGGTTCACGTTCCCTGCCTGCTCCAGATTCCTCACCAAACCAATGGCAGATTGAAAGGCACAGCTCTAACAACTGGATCAGATATGAGAACTATGCAGGCAGAATCCATTTCTACATTATTATTACATTATTATTATTATTATTATTATTATTATTATTATTATTATTATTACTATTATTATTTGGCTGGGCACAGTTCTGGTTATGCCTGCAGAGAGCCTCTAACTGGATTAGGGCATTAATGCCCGAGGGGGAAGTGCTTACCCAAGAAACCCTGACAATATTTGACAGGGTTTCTCATTCACAGCTCATAGCCCTTCTCCATGAATCATTGATTTATTTTGTACAATAGTCGGTGAAACAATCAGCAGAACTTTGCACTCCCAGAGAAAGAATTTGGGCGATACCTAGAAACAGCCCTTGACCTCAGTACAGACACCCAATTTAGTGCGGTGGGAAATCTCTGACGTTATGGTGGATGGGCTCATGGGAACTGGAATGCAACAATATCTAGAGGGTCACAAGTCACACACACCTGCTATTTTATTTTTTAAAGATATTGTAGGATTAGTTTTCCAGCCCACAATTTCCTCCAAAGGAGCCCAAAGGGTCACAGATTCAAAATATATGAACTGTGTTCTCCACTATCGTTTTTGCACATAGTACTGTAGAGTTGGCAGGGACCCTGAGGGTCATCTGGTCCTTTAAAGGGGCTCATGTATTACATAATATATGAAGTGGCCAGGCCCATCTTGCCCATTGGGTCTACCGGTACGGTGCACCCGCCAGGGCGCTGGGTGCTCAGGGGCGCCCCAGCAAGTGAGGGAGCTGTGTGGTGGCCTCCATTTTCCCTCCTGCACGCCCGCCAGCTGTGCGGCTCAGGGGAGAGCAGGGAGGTAAGCGAGGCGGAGCAGGCACTAGGACCCTGTTCTGCCCTGCAGCGCCAGGGTCATCCCTCATCGCGGCGCTGTGTTTCATTGGTAGAGGCAACGCCACATGGCAGCAGCTCTACCAATGAAACGCACGCCAGGGTCATCCCTGCTGGCGGGAAGGCTCTGTGGCGCCCATCTGGCCTCCACTGCCGGCGGGAGGGCTCCGGACTACACGAGGGCCTTTGTAAGCCCTCCGGCAGTCTGGAGCTCTCCCTGCTGGCGGGGGGGGGGGGTAGGAGAGCCAAACTCCTTCCCATCCTTGGGATCCTGAGCAAGCCCAGGGCATGAGACTGCCCGCCCTTCCTCATTGCGGCCAGGGCACAGCAGGTGATCCCTCCCGGAGGTGAGTTCCCGCCCCTGCACTCTGACTTGGAGCCGGGAGCCGCGCAGGCCGGGGGGAAAGGGGGGCGCCGGATAATTTTTTTGCACCACGGCGCTGGATACCTTCAAGACGGCCCTGGAAGTGGCAATGAAAACATGGGTCATTTAAAGCTCTATGATACTGCTTCAAGCAGCCATGGCTTCCCCCAATGAATCTGGGGAACTGTAGTTTGTTAAAAGTGCTGAAAGTATTTGGGAGACTCCTGTTCCCCTCAGAGCTACTATTCCCTGGGAGGAGGGATTAATTGTTATACTACTGTGGGAATTGCAGCTCTGTGAGAAGAACAGTTTCCAGGATTCCTGAGGGGAAGGCGGGACTGTTAAAGTGGCATCATACTGCTCCACAAATGTATTGTGCAGATGAGAGTCTTGGTTTGAAAATGTAAGTTTAACAGACTGTCTTCGAACTCCCAACTATTTTGTCCAAACTCCATTTCAAGGCAACACAGCTGGTTTCGTTTCATGCCGGGGGGGGGGGGGAGAGAGAGATACCATTTGACATGGGGCTCACAGGCTATTATTTCACGGTTTTACTCATATCGCTAAACATGGCACAACATGTTTCTTTCACTTGTATCTGTTTAATGTCATCTTGATGTTAAAATTAACAGGTACTTGATTTCAAAGGTTACATTTCCCACCGCCACCGCCACCCCCACAATCAATAACTTACTTAAGCAAGCGAAAAATTAGTTATACAGTCTGCTGGAATACGGAAGGGTTGCCAAGGAAGTCAAATTTGAGAAAACAATTCCAAGCTGACTGGAATTGTTATATTTACCTCAGGGGGAATTATGGATTAGAATCCAGTCTGTTTAAATGTGTTTACAGCTGTTTAAATGTGTAAAGGGGAAGGATCTGTGTTATGGGCCTCTCTTGAAGCTCTGTCACTTTATTTCAAGGAAGATGGGTCTTTCTCTCTCTCTCTTTTTAGAACGCCAGTTGTTGAGGTGGAACACACACACAAGATCATGGCAAAATACCACATTACCATATTCTGAAAGGAACATTTGATGTTATTTTCAGTATCTATGATTTGCGAATGACAGGGCGGTGGGGAGCTCTTTCACAAAACCTCTTTATCACATAAAATAAGAGAGGAAAATCACCAGTGGCGACTCTTTGGCCACAGAATCAGTCATGGGGAAAAGAGGTTTACTCTTTAAATAAAGCTGCTGGCAGAACTGCCAGTGGTTCCAGAAGAGCAGCCTATTGCTGTCTACTCAGAAGCAAGCTCACTTGACTCCCAGGTTGAATGTGCAAAGCAGCTTGAGGGTCACATTCTATCGCGGGCAGCCATCCAACGGCAGGTGTGGTCAAGTGTTGCCAGAGACAGACCAGTCTCCATCCAGGCAAGCAAGAGGTTCAATGACACATTCCAGTCGGGTAAAATCATTGGAGACATGGAGCAGGGTCAGTGAAGGGTTGTGGCCTAGGCAGAGGCCCAAGGGCCAAACAGAGAGGCATGAAGGGACACATCCAGCCCCTCTACTTGAGGTTCCTCATCCCTGGTATATTGCATTGCAGCTTAAGAAAAACAACAACAGACCTACCACTAAAAACGGTTCTCAAGAATTTGGGGGGCAGCCATGAACTCTCAAGGGACCCCCTTTCGCCTCAGTTATGTGCACGCGTGTGAATCTCTTTTCAGCAATACAATGCAGGAAGCTCTGAACTGCCCACCCGACACCTGACATAAACTCTTAGGTGGCTTATTAGCCTCGGTGCCACATTTTCCCCTTCTGATAAGCACACTCTCAGGGTCAAATTCCATCTTAGGGAGAAGCAAGGCAACTTTCACATCTCATTTCAACAGAAGCGAACTGCATTTTGTAAGGAAGGTAAAATTGTGGAAGGAAATTCAAAAGGCAAAATGCTGCACAACCTATGTGCCGGGAGAACCTGTGGGAGTTGGGAGTCCGACAGTTTCGGTAGAGTCACAGGTTCCTCATCTATGCGCTGGAGAACAAAATGAAAACTACGCTGTTCATAGTGTTAGAACTAGGATAGGCAATTTGTGGCCTTCTGGGCCTCACTGGACTCCAACTCCCATCAGCCCTAGCTCAAATAGCCAGTGCTCATGGGGGATGGGTGCCGTAGTCCCGCAACATCTGTAGGCCCAGAGCTTGCTCATGCCTATATTAGAAAAATGCACTCTTTGCAATAACCCACCAGCCCCTCCACAAAAGGAAAAATTATATCACTGCCTTCAGCGAAACCATTCCACGCCACCAAAACCACCCCGGCTGCAATTCGGCAATTTCTTTCCTCACATGTATTTATGGTGATAACCACAACTTGAGCACCGGCTAACCAAATCAAGAAAGGTAAGACATTTTCTTAAGTGAAGCAAAAGTGGTGAGTCATACAATACTTACAACTCTCAGCCTGGTAGTCTGGCACAAACTGCTCATCATTGTCAGGTACCTGAGCTGAAGATAGGGTGGGGGTGGGGGGAAACAGAAAGAAAGGAATTAACATCCACAAGCCAGCAAAACATTGAAGTGATCCTAATTCTTAGCACTAGCCAGCGCCAAAATCGAGAAGATGATTTAGCATGAACAAAACGTTGGCATATGTACAAGAAACAACCCAAAATGAACTCTAAGTGTGGGGATTCTGCACTTGCTGTTACCGCTGAACATTTACAGCCATTTTAGAAAATGGTGGTATGTACACCTGTAAATCAGGCGATGCGCTAGTTGCCAAGTACCCCCGACAGTAAAACTAGTGGTAGGCAGTAGTTGCCCACCTTAGATTTATGCTTGCATCTGACCAGCATTGAGGAGGTAGAACTGCA
Source organism: Zootoca vivipara (assembly GCF_963506605.1). Taxonomy (NCBI): domain Eukaryota; kingdom Metazoa; phylum Chordata; class Lepidosauria; order Squamata; family Lacertidae; genus Zootoca; species Zootoca vivipara. The sequence continues at coordinate 27,943,087 of NC_083287.1, read as the reverse complement.
TCTCTGTAGTAATAAATCAAGCTGGTACCACTAGAGAAAGCAGCAAGGGGGGGGGGGTCAAATATAATATATGCAGAAGTCCATGGAAGCATTTTAGGCTGTTGCCTTTGAACAACCGTAGCAGTTTATGGGAAAGAGAAAAGCCACAGTGGGAGTGGGAACAGAATAGTTGCTAATAAGAGATGAAAAAAGATGCATTTCCTAGTGAATTCAATGAAATTCTATGATCCATCTAAAACATTGTTAATTGTACCAAGAACTCCAAACTGCTCATTCACACACACACACACACATACACACACACACACACACACACACACACACAATTCAAGCACAGCTGGGAACTTGGCTCAATGCTTCTAAAGACAGGAATATATTTTACACATTCACAATTTAGATTAGAGATTAAGAGCATCACTGCAAAGAACCCTAAGATCAGTGCTAAGATTAGCAGGGATCCACGACGCATCTACTGGTGTGCTTAAAGGACACATGGTGCTACATAAATGTCTATTATATAGCAAAGTTTCACATCTCCATATTCTAAGTGAGCCGCATATAACTCAAGGCTTCTCTTTATGCATGGATACTGAGAAATGAGGCCCATTGAGCTCAATCCAATTTACTCCCTAGCAAAATTAGATTTACAGCTCTGCCAGCTAATCCTATGAATCTTAGTTCAGAAGGTTTTTTTTTTTCCCATCTTCACCAAGAGGCTTATCGCCCAACCAGACATTCATGCTGATCAATACGGGTTAGTTTGCTTTGTGATCAGAACCATCGTTGGGGTCACTTAATGAAATGCATATGGGTAAATTAATCAGCAATGAGCATTACAAGTCGTGCCCTTATTGATATTAACATACATCTAAAATCAAGATTAGTTGGGAGCTTGCTTTTAAGATACCACCAAACGCTGTCATTTTCACGTCAAGCAACAGAAGTTGACACTGTTTCTGTCTCGCACGCTTTCCAATATCTATACCCATATACACATGGATAGCTCAGTTGGTTAGAGTGTGGTGTTGGACTAGATGAACCTCTGGGTCCCTTCCAACCCTTCTATGACACACACAGAGAGATTTTATATACAGTGTGCCATTATGTAAAAGAGTGAGCAGAACAAAAACTTACTACTGGACCCTTCCAGCCCTAATAGATGAAGATAATGTTACTCACACTTTCAAACAGGCTTCCTATCTTAGCACACAAGAGAGATCCATTTGTACCGCTCCTATTAAGGCTATCGTGAAATTATGTTGATGAGTTAAGAAGAATGAATAGAGCACTACGAGATGAGTTCATACAGGCAACAATAAAAAAAAAGTTTATTAAGGCTGTGATCCAAATAGCTGCTTAGACTCAAGCATGTGGCTTGCGCCAACCCAGTTTTTCTTTGAATAACGGGGCCCCACATCCTAAGATGAGCTCCTTTTGAATCGCCCCCGGGGTTCCAATGACAGATTGTCGAACAGCACAATGACTTCTCTGAGAGCAAGCCTTGTGTAAGGATTCCTTTGGCTCTTGGAATTAAGTTCCCCCCCCCTTTGTCTAGATCTTGGCCTGGTTTTCGAGATCACACCTGTCCCAACACCACTTGATCATCTTTTTATTAACTGGACATCATTAGACTCAAGGCATATCTGAGACAAAGCCATCGTTATCTATACAACTTAATTTATAAAACCAAGTTAGCACCTCCTGTTTACACGCTACGGAGAAAAGGTGTCAGAATAACCACCACGCTTTTCAATGTTTCTGAGGAAGCTATGGCCATAGAAAAAACAGCTGACAAACTGCGGGTTACAGCTTGGAATCCTTTCCATTGCTCTCCCTTATTCCCACAGAAGACTAACTACTATGAAGAGGCCACACGGACTGGATTTTTAAAACGATTTGAATTCCAGTAGTACATATGACAACTTAACCTTCCTTTTCCTTTCACATCAAAATAAATCGCAATGTGCTAAAACAGAAGTTGTCCTACTTTTCTTTTCTTTTCTTTATTGAAAGCATTTTAGTGTTACAGCAACCCTGTGAGGTTGATTTGGGACAGATTTGAAGCCAGATTTCCTACATCAAAGCTAAACACATAGCTACTGTACTATGCTGGTTCTCAAGGCCAAGAGAAAAAGCACAAATTGTTTTATTCAGATCCAACAGAATATGCATTGCATATTGTGGAGGGGAAACTGACATACTGTATAAATGAAAGTACCCAAACTAACTTGCCACCCTTCCGGTTAAAAACTATTAAAATTGTTCAAATCATTTCTTTAAAAGCCTATAAAAAGGATAAACTTTTTGAGCAGCATCATGTGTTTCAGAAACTGGTACAATGAAACAGCACCTATGGTTTCAGTCGCTCTGTACTGGAAGTAGGAAATATATTTAAGGCCCAGGGATGAAAAGTCCGGCATTCATTTTAAAAGTTGTTTTAAAAGCAAAAAAACCCAAATCTACGTAAATCAGCACACACCCTTCTATTATAGAATCCAGACACATGGAGCAAAAACTACGTATGATAGCTGCAGAATGTGGTCTTGACATCCATTTGTATAGAAGTTATACTTTGCAACACACCAGTTGAGTATGTTTTCGTAGTATTACAGTACAAACAAACCGGAACCAAGCTTTAGGTTCCCCTTTCAAAGGAATGAAAATCTGCAGCACAAATCCTCCATTACCATTCATTTTTATCACTGGCTTTACATCTGCCTTGCCTTTTTATGTGTCAGCTTCACAATAAAGGGACACCCACAGTTGCCTTTCACAGAAAATATACAAGGGAGGGAGGGAAACAAGCACACACAGTTTTATAAAGACTGTTGGGGGGGGGAGAAGAAGCTATATTATTTTTTAAGAAAGAACTTTACAAAACTCTGCGGAAAGAAGGTCTGAAATGTAGCAGCTTTGCCTCTCTTGGGGAGTAAATAAAATTGTGACTGAGCCCCTGCTCTGACATTCTTTGCTTTTCCTTGGGTGCTTTTCCTTGGAGATGTTCTCAATCCCATATTGATGAATGCGAGCAAATATTCACACCTCTTCTTAACAACAGAAATGAAAATGTTGATGAAATGCAGAGAAGGAATCAGAATGAGTACTAAATGCTCATGTCCCGCAACACCACAAAACCTCCCTCTGAAATGGGGGCTGGTGACGGACATTAGTGATTTACAGCACAATCCTACATATGTTCAATGGGGTTCAATGGGGGACTCCCAGGTAAGTGTGTATCAAGGCCCTTACTTGTCAAGAATCCCTTCACAATACACCCCCCCCCCCAAAAAAAATATACCTCAGCCTTGAAGGACTTACAAGTCAGACCAGCAAGCAGGCGGTTAACTAGGGCTAAAAACATGGATGCCTGAAAGGAAAAATATGACTTTGGAGTGCTATAACTGCAGGCACATTTATATATCATTCATTTCCTCTTTTCTTGTCAGTGCCGACGCTGCAATTCTGTGAGGCTGTCATAAAAGCTACAGTGGTTTTGAATACAGTGACAGTGTGGGGGGGGGCTACAGGAGGGGGGGAGAAAGAGGGCATGTCAACATAAGTGTTTGCCGAACACAGATAAGGAGACGAAAAAACATTTAGATCCATGTAACGGTTACACCTTTAAAACAAAAACAAAAACCACGATGGAGACTATCTCCCCACTCTATTTAATAAAGCAAGACCGAGGGGAAAATAAAACACCAGAAGCGTTTTTGAGGAGCTCAAACATGTGGCAATATTGGGAACAGCTCTGCCAGGTTCGTTCTGCATTAAGGTAATAGACAAGTTGCCACCGACTTGAGAGACCCAACATCTGTTCTTTGGTTAAGACTGATCGTTGCCAAATCCTCCTCCTTCTCCTGCCTCCCCTCAGAAATTCTCGCCATTTCCCACAGGTAGAAATCAAGGCAACACCGTATTAATTAAGATCTTCCAGGGGAGCTTTATTGGTTCGGATGGGCGCCCCCCCCCCCAACTTCCCTAGAAATCGCTTGCTTAGTTAAAAATCATGAGCTCCTTCTAGCCCAATCTCCAACACAGGATGTTTTTCCAACCTGAGCTTAATGGGATGGGCACAGGTTTGCACAGGACCGTGCAGCTTGATCTCATGGCATTTTAAAGACCAGTAGCCATCGTCCTACCTGTGGAACACCCTCCCATCAACGGTCAAGGAAATAAACAACTATTTGACTTTTAGAAGACATATGAAGGCAGCCCTGTTTAGGGAAGTTTTTAACGTTTGGTGTCTTGTTGTGTTTTGATTTGTTGGAAGCTGCCCAGAGCAGCTGGGGCAACCCACTCAGATGGGCGACATATAAATAACGAATTGTTGTTGCTATTATTATTACAAGTACTGAAATGAACCTTAGACCCCTTTGTAATAAGGAGAAGGAGAAATCTGAACATCGTTAGCTGGAGCGGGGTGAGGAGAGCAGAGACACCAGCATTTTAGCGCATGAAGCAAGCCAGAAGCAGGCTGGAAAAGAAAAGCCAAAAGCCGAGGATCAATTTACTTTCTTCTCTTGGAAAGTATACAAAAAAAAGTAAGCATGTGCACTGAAGGGTAGGAGGGGGAGAAGAGGATGGAAAACTAGGAACCAGCCCATACAAAAAAAGAGAAGCTGCTATTTAATTAAAACCAGCTCTACGCACTGTAACAATGACCTGGAGCCAAACAAGGCAGAAGACGTAGGAGTCATTCTTTCTGCCAGTGAATGAGACAGCTGATCTCCTAAGCAATTCTTCAAGACAAGCAGTCAAAACTGGAGCGCTGCCTCCATTCACAAAAAACAGAATCCAGCAAGAAACATCTGGCCTCAACCACAATCTTTTCTTGTCACACCCCGGTAGGGGAAAAAAAAAGAAGTAAGAGAGAGAGAGAAAACAGAGTAAACTTGAACTTTTTACATAAACACATCCATTTCCCTGCTTCGTCTCACATACGGCACAGGCTCTACAAGGACAGGCAAACTTAATACAAATGGGAAATCAAGGAAAAACCTATAAAGGTGCTCTCTGAAGGAAGAGGGTTATAGGACATACATAGGAGCAGAGGGGTTGGAAAAGAGAGGAGTGGATCAAGTGGATTAGAGGGGTGGATTAGAGGGGAGACTCCTATTTCTATCCCCTTGCTTGTCTAAATAACTTTCTTCTGAGTATGGTAGCACTTTCTCTTTTGATATCAGTAATTTCGGGTTATGAAGGGATTAGATATTTCCTTAAAGGTGTCTCCCACCCGCCCTGCGAAGACACCTTGGGAGAGGATATAGAACACAAACCAGGAAGAAATATTAGTTTGATAATTTTGGAAGCAAGTTATTGAGTGGCTAAAATTTAGCAAATCAGTTGGACCTTGCTCTCTTCTACGTGACCAGTGAATATTCAAAAATGAACTACCGTATACAAGAGAGTACGAGACCATCTGAAGAAACGCCAGGGCATTTCTGCATCTTCTGGGTGTACTAAAATTGTGAACAGTGCTGAAGGTTTTGTGCAAACAACTTTTAAGAGCCCACACCTTTGCATGAAATATGAACAGTGTATAAAATTTGAGGCGATTTTAAAAGTGAGGCTCAGACTTAATATAAAGTTACAAGCATTTTTAAAACAGCCCCCAAAGGTTGTGAAGCTGGTAAACTGCAAGCTAGAAATCCTCAATGGCACAAAATAGTTCGCTGATCCTCATAAAGCTCAGAATTGCCCATTTGGAACATCATTTGTGACACTTAAAAGCTTATCCCACCCCCACCCCCCAACATCAGGAAGCTGCTGTTTCCAAAGTCCACCTCTGTCCCCGAACGAAGAAAAATCATGTATGCTAGATTTCAATATCTTTTTTTTTCAAATACTTCTAGACTTTTACTGTACTGGGTTCGTTCCAAAATCCCATTGATTGATTTCTCGACATTATTTCCTGCATGGGATTATGTGGTCTTAAAAAGAAAGAGAAGACGTGGTTTTTTTATTTAGCAAGGTCCTTAGACTTAAGGCTGCAGTCCTATATCCAATTAACATGGAGCAAGTCCCATTGAAGTCGGTGAGACTCTCTTTTGAGTAAACAACTATAGGACTGCAGTTACAAAGTTATTTCAACTCTCTTGACTGGGACAGGTGGGGTGGAGATGGAAGTTGGTCTGATTTACACCACCTGAAAAAACACACAATGTTGCACATTTTGCATTGCTATTGAAATGAGAATTTGAGCGTTATGGGAGGGGGCACCGGCTTCTACTGGCAACTTTTAGTTTCATTTTAAAAATAGAGAGGCAAGAGTCAAAGCTGGCAAAGATGCTCATAATATACAGGTGTTGGCAGTAGAAAGTGACCTGATGCATACCCTTTCTTAAAAAGTTTACTCACCAAAGCTGACCAATATTCAGTAGGACCAATATATTTTAAAGAAATCAAGACCTTATTACCTGGGCGCCACCTTGTAGAGAGAAGCAATTCCTTCACCTACCCTTCTGATTAACCGATTAGCCTACATAAAAATTCCGGATGACATTTTGCCAAATCAATACTAACGTTAACAGAGGCTTCATAGTCCCTCCTATAATGTTTACATTATGGTTATTCCATTCATCTTTTTTTTTAATGTTTTCAAGAAGGATTTAAAAGCATACTTCCCTTTTAGCTTATTTTTCTTTCAACCACAAAAGTGTTTCCAACATAACACAGCAGGCTTTCAGCCCCAGTTACTTCCCCCCCCCTTTTTCTTTTTCTTCTACTTTGTTGTTGTTGTTACAGAACAAACAGCTGGAGCTTCCCATAATGGGAGGAAAAAATGCATTATGTTCATATTTGAGCTGATTATTTCAAGTCAATACTTAACTTCGATTTGTCAAGGCAAACTTATGCAATAGCTACAGATTCAGTACAAGGGTTCTACAGTATGCTGGGTCAAGAATGGGGCCGCCATGACTTCACCCTGGGCAGCGACGGTATGGAGAGTGCAGGGGAAGAAATCACACACAGGGGTATTAAAATCCTTTTATCACCTGACAGCAAGTTCCCCCAATTTAAGGGAACTTTTACATGTATGCATAAAAAGAGCCCGCCGAGTAGTATTTCACTATGAGGAGACAATATCGATGTTTGACAAAATGAAGAAATTATTAACAGGCTTTCATTATTATTTCTTAGTACCCTGATATTGATTGCTTATTCCAAAAGGCTCAGCACCACTACAAAAAGGAACAGGAGTTTTGTTTCGTCCCCCCCACTAAGGGGGCCAGTGATTTAATTCTGTTCCTCCCATGTAAAGCAGGAACAAATTCTGTCAAACACTCTGCAGCGTCCTTGCACTACAAGATGCCACAAATTTTTGAATGTGACATTCTGGGTTTGGCACAGTGTACAACATCACACAACAGCGACAAAATAAGATGGCCTGCTTCCATTCAACACTTTGAATTATATTCTTCCTCCAATACATATGTAAATCCCATTGTTACCAATGGCACTTTTTTGTGCCTACACTGAAAAGAGAATAGACTGTTTATGATTACTCATTTTAAGCAACATTCTCTGCAGAAGAATAGGGATGCTGATAAATATGCAGCTGAAGCGTCTCAACTATTAAGGGCAATTCTTTCTCATCCCCACCCCCTCAATACTCCATATCCACAGAGTTAAGTATGTTGCAGTGCAATAGAGTGTTGTTGTTTTTCCCCTGACCTGGTTACTACCCAGTGGGAGTTCCGAACTCATAGGGGAATCTTGTCAATTGCTATTGCTCCAAGTTTTTTTAAAAAAAGAAAGAAAGTGGGGGGGGGAGAGAGAATCAAAAAGTCACGGTCACTTTCCTGGCTACAGAGCCTCATGAAAATAATTATGTGAACATGTAGCAAGGTGGCCAATTTGGCAGGGCTGCAACTTTATAAAGAACCAGGAGGACATCAATTGACAAAATTGAGGGAAAGGTAAAAAAAAAAAAGAGAGAGAGAGAGAGAGAGAGAGAGAGAGAGAGAGAGAGAGAGAGAGAGATTAGTTTAAAGAGCTGTTTAGAGATTAAAAAGTCATCGCTGGTCAAATTGCAGTTGGCACCGCCTCCCTGATGTATTTTCTTGAACATTGGCACTACATCCCATCCTTTCACCCCCTTCAACATGCAAAAAGCGATTTAAGAAATTGTGATGGTGTAGTTTGTTTGTTTTAAAAAAAGAAGTCCTCTTCTTCCAACGCACAAACACACAAACTTTAAACTGCAGTTATTTCCAAGTAATGTGGAAGTAACTAGATCAGTGTCACCTTTAAAAGTTTATTTAGTGGTTGAATCAGTTCACAATATATATACATATTTCTGTGCAGCCCTTCATTTCAAATAGCATACTTCAGTAATACTATCTTATTTTACTTAGCTTCACTAAAAGTGCAAGCCTACACATGTCTACTCAAGAAATAAGTGTCACCGAGTTTTCTGGCTTACTCCCAGGAAAGCGGATATGGGATACATGTCTACCAAGAAGATAGCCCCATTGTCTTCCATTGGGTTGGATCCAAGGTAAATGCACAAGATTGCAGTTTAAATTCTAAGTTCACCAGCATGGATGTTTACACATACAAATTGATGACTGGTTTCAAATCCTTTCATCCTGAACATAACAGGCAACAGAAACTTTCTTATGGAAGGTATGAAAATACTCAATCACTTTTCAAAAAGAGTGATTCAACAGCAAGAATACTAACTCCAATAATAATTTCTCACATGACTGCCAATACCTAGGTACTATCAACTTAGCCCAAATCCAACATAGATTCAAACAAACTGTAATGTTTTTTTAAAAAAACCAAAAACTTGCATCACTCAGTTGGGAATTAATAGCCTCATTCCAGCTTTTGCAGTTTTGATAATGTTCTGGTTTATTAAGCTGAGTAAGAAGTTGTTCAGAGATGTTTAGTAAAGTTACCTTAACATAATGAGTCCCTGTAGCATTTAAGGAGGATTTCAATGAGCAGGTCCTATTTCAAGTGCTCTTCCAATTTAAAGTTTAACCATCTCTTACGTACACAAGGCACCTGGTTTCTCCATAACTAATGCTGGATATAAAAAGCATGACTAAGAATAAAAGATTAGAAAAAAGGACGGAAAAGCTTACGCTATATATATGTGCTAACAATTTGGCAAAACTATATGGAGGAATATCAAAAAGCTAGTCAGTCTGTATACCATTACAGCATTTCCTCCTTTCTATGTTAAGCAATCACATTCAACCCTCCCTTCTGGTTCTCCCATCCGAAAGAAACAGAATGTCCATTCAAACAAACAATAATGCACATTCAGCAAGAGATTTTAAATATATATATATAAATAAAACCCTGAATTCTCAATGTGTACAAGCAAGTCAGAATATATGTACAGTACTAGTTACACCCGAATGAGATGGGATGTTTCTAGTTAAAGGCAATATATATCAAAAAGAACACAAGATAATCTATATTGAGTCATCTTCATGGTGCAAATAAACAAGATGTAAAATAGCCGAATGCGTCACAGAAAACAGAATCAAAATATAAGTCAGCTAGGAACAACTTCCCTTGCCTTTGCAAAACTTCTAACATCTCATTCTGTTCAAGTCAAAAATTCACAGCTATTCAACTTCAGTATTACGACTTATTTTCTTTAAAACTGCCAGCAGTGCTGCAGCAAAGGCATCAGATTTCAAATGATCACAAATAAAAGAAACGAGGGGGGGAGGAAATACAGTTTCTCTTTTTAAAAGAAAAAAACGGATTGCAAAATAACAAAAAAAAAAACAAATAAACCGCATTGCCCCTTCAGCATTTCGATACACACCTAATGTTCTGTGTTGTGAGCAAGGTGGGAAGAAGACACTTGCACCTAAATCTTGAAGCATCCCGTCCTGATGAACCCAGAGAAACTATATTTTGCCATCAGAAAAGTACTTCCACCAGAAGACCAAACAGTTGTATGCACTGCTCTAAAGGAAAGAGCAAGCCCAGATCTGGCTGTATGCAGTCTCTTGAGGTACAATAATATAAACCTGATCAATTGCAATTAAAATCTGAACAGAGGCTTGGAACTTGAAGTCTTGGAGCATTAGTTCTTGCCAAAAGCAGATGTGATTGTGAGCTGGAAGCAATTTCTCCTGGTAATTTGTGATGACATTGGGTAGAGCAGCCCCAGAGTCCCTAAAGACAAACTCATCAGAGGCTCTAATGTATGCATGACACATGAGGTGGCTTTTTTAGAGCTCAATTAATTGGGCTGAACATTAAGACAGCAAGTTCAGGACTTTTTCCTCTCCCCCCCCCCCCCGCTCCACCAACCCACCCTCCCCTTTTTTTTCATCCAGAGTTGTTTTTCCCTTTTTCATTTTTTTTTTGCAAAAGGACTTTCCCCCCTTACCTTCTGCAAGCCATGTCTCCTGTAATTGGCTCAGATCTTGAAACAGTTCTAGGAAAAGAGGAAGAGATGGATAAAGGACCTTTCAATTTATACATAAAGTGCTTCCATGCACTTCACTCCCCAACCCCCAACCCCGTAAAGACAAATACTTGTTAGCTCATTTTGCCTAGATTCAAACTGGAAATACCCCCATCGTGCTGCTTTATTATGATTTTGATTAGACAAAAAACACATGTAACCGAGCGCTTTTATTTCACTATCAACCCAGGCAAGAATAATCAATACCCTTTTCAGCTAACTTGCACACATGGCACAGCATGTCTGCTCCCCCGGCACACTTATTTCTGAGTGAGTCCTGCTGAAGTCAGTGGGGCTTATTTCTGAGTAGATGCGCATAGGATTGCGCTGTTAGTCACTCAAAAGACAAATGCCCAGCATGGCTGTTTGCATGTTTGTACAGAAGTCTCACTGATTTCACCGGGACTTACTCCTAGGTAACCAAGCACAGTATCCTAGCTTCGTTTTCATTTAAAATAATCTCGTTTCTCCCTAAAACAATTGAAGACCTGTTCCATAAAGCTTTGCGCGAACAGCTGCAGTGATCTGCACCCATGTTAGATATGTAGCACTATTTTTTCCGCTTTTCTATGTCAGAGTAAAGCAAGGACTCTATGTTTATTATACTACAGTCTCAAATCCAAACCTGAGCAGAATTTGAACCCAATGTCTGCATTTTCCAGACTTAAGTCATTCTGGTTTACATTTAGTTACTTGCAGGACTGCAGCAGTCCTCAGTTTGGAAAACTGATTCAGAATGATCAAAATGTTCTTATTGGAGAGAGAGAGAGAGAGAGAGAGAGAGAGAGAGAGAGAGAGAGTTTTAACAGAATATTCACAAATACTTAACCACTTCCCAAGTTCCTACAGATCAGTCTTTGCAGGTGGATGTTGAATGCTTTTGAAATTTGTTCGCTAAATCCAAGCTTGGGGGAGAGAGGGAGTCTGTTGTTGCAAGTGTCCAGACTGTGTGGACGTTGTGAAGGTTTCTAAACGGAAGTCTTAAGGCTCCCAACTTCACAAAAAGGCTGCAGCGCCTCACTTGCAACGTGAGAAAAAGTTGTGTGGTTCTCCATATACCCACCTCGCCCAAGGGATTGTCATCACACAGAACAATCTGTACAAGAAATGCCACTGCAGAAAAAGCTGTTCACTGCATGCGCAGGAATCTCCTTCCTGGCTGAAGCAACCTGAAATAGGATTGCAGTGACACTGCTATGAACTCCTAAGAAGTTAGTTTTGGGGGACTTACTGGTATGAGCTGGTGTTTTTTTTAAGGTTAAGGTATAACCTCTTTGTGTTTCATGGTATTGTCAGTGCTACTGGCCAAATTAAGAGAGCAGGATGCTAAGGGTAGCTCACACCAGGGATTTAACAGTGCCACAGGTCCTTTTGCCCTGTTATCACCGATGTGGGCAACACCCTGGTTGGGCAGGCAGTCTACGTCACGAGTTCGATATCTCTCCGAAGAGCAATAGGGTCATCAGCACAAAGAAACTTCATTGCGATGGGGAGCCAGCGAAGCCTCCAAGCTTCTAGGGTCCATCATGCCAACCCTCACCTAATTCTCACTTCAGGTGTATGACATTATTTATGTCCCTTCTGTGCAGCAATACCTAACACAGAGAAGGGTGACTCATGGAGAGATACAGCAGCTTAGCGGTGAATTGCTTTTGTCATCTTGTGTCACATCATTAAATGTGGTTTTCTTGTCTCATTTCTATAAATAGAGGTAGACAAGAATCCAAGCTTGGGGAGGTGGGGGAGAATAAAAACACCAAAATATTCAGGGGGGAAAAACACCATAGGGGCAACATGTTGTCAAGGGTGGCATGGCGGGGGGGGGGAGCCAATACAATTTATTCACCCTCCCTCCCCCAGCACATATCCTCACCTTCTGAGTCATGAGCCAGATCTCTGTTAATGAATTTTCTTTTCCTGACATTTGTTGGTCTCTCATTACAGTTTCTCCCACAGGGATTCTACAAATAGAAAAGATTGGTTACTTTGAAAGAATAAAGGAAAGGAAGGGGGGGGAGGAGAGGCAACAACTCACACTAGCAGTATATTTTTTTTAAAAAAAATATTCAGAGCTGAAAGAGATAGGTGGTAAAACTGCTTTAAAATGGCTCAAAAGCTAAATTGCAAACTAGAATTTTGTGATCGGATCACCATCCTTGTTCTTCTCCTTCAGGGGAATATTTTATGTCTCAGCCCACCTACTCAAAGCACACATCTGTACAGAGAAACCCTGCATTAAGCATATGACATATTTTTAGAAATTTACAACATCAACACCTACATAAAAGTATTTTTTTAAAAAATGTCAACCATTCACTAAAGCTAGTTGAGAGAAGAGGGAGCTGATAACAAGAGGCTGCTTTGTTTTCAAGGCTTATTTGTCATCAAAGTCCCTTTTTTAAAATAAATAATAATAATAATAGACAAGTTTTTTAATAAAATGTAAGTTTGTTCCCTCTGGCAGAAACTTTGAAAGCAGGATCATCCCTTGCTGCTTTTCTTTTCTTCCACTAATACTGTGGGGCAGGCAGGGGGTGGTGTTTTTGTTTTTATCCAGTCTGAGATGGTCTTTTGTAGAAAAAAACAGAATATATAGAAATAAAAGTCTACCTCACAGAAATGGCATCCTCCTCTCACTGCAAATATATATATTTTTCCCTCTGAAAAGCTTTTCCTCCCCACTCCCCTTTATTTCCCCCTAACCCCCCAAGAAATCCAAGTTTAAACAACTTTGGAACTGATCACTCACATTGGTGACCATGTAAGGCACTTGCTGGTCATAAAATCCATCCATTCTGCAGACTTTTGCCGAGTTTTTTTTTTTTTTGCTGTTGTTATTGTTACTATTTTCTGGACATTGGGCTTAAAAGAGGCTTTCTCCAGATGTAGTCTTCCAGCAGCCTAAAAACAAGAACACAAAATGGCTTTTAGGTTTATTTTTTTAAAAAAACAACACGCACAGACTCATGAATGAAACGCTTGAATTTGCATAGCTAATGATCCTCCCAGAGTCCCATTCATAAAACACACACACCCCTCCCTCCCTCCCTCCCTCCCTGCGCTGCCTTCTGCTGGGCTACAAGCAAGAGCCGGAAAAAGACAGCCAGAAAGAAGGAAAGGACTTTTTAATACAAGAAATCAAATGGAGAAGGAAAGCTGTTTATTGGCATGCCCGTTTCGTCCCTTGAAGCGCGCTGGGGAGAAAATTAACCCCGCTCATTCGTAAACGTGTGCAGAACTAGCAATGGCGCACGACAAAACTCGCGTTGCACCTAACGGGAGAGAGAGAGAGAGAGAGAGAGAGAGAGAGAGAGAGAGAGAGAGAGAGAGAGAGAGAGAGAGAGAGAGAGAGAGAGAGAGAGAGAGAGAGAGAGAGAGAGAGAGAGAGAGAGAGAGAGAAGGCTGAGCTACCTTTTTTTTTTTTGCAAACCACAACCACGTAATCAGCCGAAGCTACGAACAACAAAGTTGCTGCAAAGACCCACCTGAAGGTACCGCCGGACGATCGGCTGCGCGCACACGCGCACACGCACGCCCCAAAAGAAGTCCCTCCAAATTTAATTAAAAAAAACATTAATTATTTCCCAGCAGCTTCCCCCTTGGAAGCGAAAAGCGCCACTGACAGGGTTTCTTATTCGGTGGTTTTTCCTCTGTTTCTCCTCCAGGGGCCTCCAATCCAAACTGATGGATCTCCGCATCCCATTGGCTCTCCGCGTCTTTCACAGGATCAGATTTCTGCCTGTCAATCCGACTGCCTCTCACCCCCTCAGGGAAAAAGGGAAAAGACGGATCCTCACGGATTTCTACAGGGGATTCGACGGGTCGTTTACTTCGTCATTTGATCGTGTGTGTGTATGTGTGTGTGTATATAAAAGGTAAAGGACAAAAATAAAAAAGACAGGTCCTCCAAAATAAACTCTCCTTTACGCAAAGGATCTGTGCGGCTCTCGGATTCATAGCACCTCTTCTAGACAGACGGGGCCCCCAGATCGCGTAATTTTCGCCCCCGACCCCAGCACGAAATGATTCTGTTAAACAACTTGGAGGGACCCCCCACCCACCCACAGTGCCATCAAATGCACGCACTAAACGTAACAAGTGCGATTTGTTTTGTGTGTTATCAATTGTGTGTCCAGATACAACCCCAGCCGGTGGCCAGATTCCGGCCCAAAGCTCGCCACCAGGTCCCCAGCCTAATATGAAGAACTTGCTTGTGGGGGAGACAAGTCGAATGCCAACTGATTTCCTACTTTAGACCACACTGCAAAGGCCGTTGCACACAAGCAATGTGAAATTAACATACTAGTTGGGTTTAGGATTGTTTCACCAGCGTGTCGTCGGAACATAGGAAGCTGCCTCATATTCCAAGTCAGACCACTGGCCCATCTAGGTCAGTATTACCTACACTGACTGGCAACAGCTCTCCAGCAGGGGACATTCCCAGCCCTCCTTGGTGATGCCATGGTTTGGACGTGGCCCTTCTGCATGATGCTTCCCGGTCTATTTTCTGGAACTATCAATAATAGGCAGGCAACTTTGCTGCCTTGTTTTCAGGGTTTGCTTTAAAAAAAAAAGGCATTGTTGTTGAGGCAAGCCTACCCAGACATGTAATTCTATTATATTTGTTCTTCAATTTGCTCATCTTATCTATATTTTGATACCAATTACACCTACTTGTTTCCAAAGTTTGCTTTCATTTGTTATTTTTCATCAATATTTTATATTCTTTTTTATGCAAACTGCTTAGAAGTGGGTTTTTTGTTGATCAATAAGTATGGTATATACATTTCATTTTAAAAAAAAATATCATCAACAACTTTCATGCAATTTTTTTCACCAGTATGTGTAAACATTTTTGGTGACGTCAAAATGTGTATTGGTACTGGTAGATCTTTGGGACACACCCTTTTGAATGGCAATGGGGAGCACTGGCCATAGAAAGAGAAAGCCTCTTGGCCTCATCTGCTGGCCACACTAGAATCATAGAATTGCAAAGTTGGAAGGGATCGTGAGGGTCATCTAGTCCAACCCCCTGCAATGCAGGAATATTTCACCCCACATGGGTCTCGAACCCACAACCCTGAGATTAAGCGTCTCATGCTCTACCAACTAAGGGGGTGAGCTGCTTTGCAAGAAGAAAGCAGCTGGCTGGGTAGAGAAGATTCCATCTGCTTTCCTGCACACTTGGAAAGGAATGTGGGAGGGCCTTCCTTTTCCCTCCCTTTGATTCTAGAGGCTGCCCAGCTGCTTAGTCCCCGCCCTCTCCTTACTGTCAGCAGCAGTACAGCAAAAGAGGCAGCTGTGCTGTGGAGCACACAGTGAGTTGCCCCTAAGATAAAAAGGAGAAAGATTACTGACTGGTGGGTATGCATGCGAGTGAGTGAACCTTCTTTCTTTCTGTCCACAGCTTCTTTCCCTATTTTATATTAGTTTCGTCTTTTGTTTGTGTGTGTGCCCATGTTTTCTGCATTAGTGCTTTCAGATGCCCGATTTTCTGCAACTCAATGTAGGCTTCTAATTGTCATGGATGCCCGATTTTCTGCAACTCAGTGTAGGCTTCTAATTTGTCCAAGCAACAAAGCATACATGCACACACACAGAGAGAGAGAGAAAATGCCCAGGTGTGTTATAGCAATATGCACACAAATTATGTGTGTATAATTGCAAAGCAAAATTTTCTGGATACACCCTTGAATACAATGCAAGTGAAACCCTTGTAATTTTTTTTCTTTGCGTTTTTGAGATCAGGAATCCTAACGTACTGCTTCTGATATCAAATCTAGATCTTAAAATAAAATAAATGATTATATGATTGGGGGGGGGGCTTCCAGGGCAGAGAAAAATGACATTGACATGCAGTGCAATTAGTACATACAAGTATTGCTACATCACTTTGAGATGTTTCACAGGAACCAATTCATAAAAATGAATGAAATATAAAAGAGAACTGGGCTCAAAAGAACTTTCTGGCCCCTGGCCTTGTTTCTTTAAAAGGGGGCTACTCTGGGTGATTTGTACAAGATCAGCAAAAGTTTCTGACTTAGTTGTTTCACAATAGGTAAAGGTAAAAGGACCCCGTAACCGAAAAATGACTGAAAAAAATGACTGCTGAAAAATGACTGCTTTGGGAGAAACCAGGAGTAGTTTTTTTTATGTGAAAGGACTTGTGTGGCTTGGTTTTGGTACTGATTGCAAATCCCTAGGCTTGAGCATGTGTACCTTAATGTAATTCCAACAGTTTAAGCCACTGTTTCGTGGGTTGGCTAAGATTGATTAATCGTGGACCAAGTAGATCCCACATGCCTGAAATCTGAACACTTCTGCATTGAGAGAACAGATTCCAGCCTGTGAGAAAGGATTTGCATGGTGACAATAGTGTGCCAGGGGTCCACTAGGAGCACATGTTAAGGTGGAAACAGCATGGTTTCACATCTCCCCTCTCCACCAGCCCAAGCACTGCATGCACCCAGTGAAGCAAGGTGGAAAGTTTTCCAGTGTTTTATATTTTTCCCACGGGAAACTCAATGTTTCGTAAGTTCATTAGTAACAACGAAGGGATGTCAACTCTGCAAATATAGCATTAGGCAAGCTTGACAGTTTTGACTTTTGTTTTGTTTTGTTGGCTGAATACAAGTAAGGCAAACATGCTAAGTTAGATCACCCTCTAGGGCATCGGGAAAATTTCCTGATGCAAAGCGCCCTAAGGAAATCAGCTTAATTTGCATAAAGGGAAATTTTCTGGATTTATTTTTTTCCAAATTCGCACCCCCCCCAAAAAAGAAAACCCACATCCTAGGGTGCATCCCCTCCCCCACTGAGTGTATATTCGGGTGATCTGCTTCCCCTGCTGGTGCTTCCTGAGTTGAACTGTTCAAAAAGTGGCCTTATCTTCCAACTTTACAGTCCTCTGCTTGAAGGGAGGCCGGATTTAAGTCCTGCTTAAAGATAAAGAGTCACAAGAAGGGAGAGCAGGAAGGGGTTTGGAGCAGAATTAGCAGGTACACTGGTCACTTGGTCACAGACTTCTCCACTATGGAGAGGTCACCTGTATTTCCATTTAAATTACAGAATTACTATATCAAATTATATAGTATACTGTAATTTATATGACATACTGTATTTTAACAATGTATCTATGCAATTCTGCACAGTGTGCATAGAATACTTTTATTTCCTTTTTGGTTGAAATGACCGGGATAGTTGAAACAAGAAATAAACTTTGACAATGATATCAAATTTTATACACACACACACACACACACACACACACACACACACAGTGGCACCTCGGGTTACAAACACCTCGGGTTACAGACTCCGCTAACCCGGAAGTAGTACCTCGGGTTAAGAACTTTGCTTCAGGATGAGAACGGAAATTGTGCCTCTGGAGCAGCAGGAAGCCCTGTTAGCTAAAGTTGTACCTCAGATTAAGAACAGTTTCAGGTTAAGAACGGACATCCGGAACGAATTAAGTTTGTAACCAGAGGTACCACTGTACACACAAACACGACCCACCACGGGTCTAGTCTATTGTCTGAGTCCCCCCCCCCCAAAAAACCGTGGAACTGACTCTGGTGAAGCTAGGCTTTATTTCACCCGTCAAAGACACAGCTTCACACACACACACACACACACACACACACACACACACACGTATTTGTGTACACACACAGAGGCTGGGAGCCTCAATGGCGCCCCTGGAGACTTCACATCACCCGGGCCAAAATACAAACCAATTGGCTAGCCCCCCTGTAGCTATGGTTCTGGCCTGCAGTCATTGCCTGGATCTGCTGCTTGCTCACCTGCTACTTTGCATTTGCAGAAAAGAAGGGGAAGCGTTTCACCAGTAGCACTAGTTGCTGCGTTCCTCCTCCCACTTTCAAGGGCATAAGGGTGGGACCTAGCTGGGCAGCAGGCGCACCGCAGCTCTTCTCTGAGCATGCTCCTGCCAGCAGCTATCAAGATGGTCAGACGGGTGCAGCCAAAACTCTTGCAAATCCAGTCCTTGCTCATTTCTGTGAAGGCACTTCATCCTGGCACCCGTGTCGCAGCTGATTCCCTGTGGGAGTTTGTGTACAGGTTAATGCACTCCCCCCCTCTACATTCTACATACATATAAAAGATACCGTTTGAGAAAGACTTCAAACAAAAGTTCTAAATAATTGGCCATATTGCTGCCATAGTTTTTTTCGCTGCACTGCTGTTGTTACTGTTATTGGTTATGATAATGTGATCAATATCATTGATCACCTTGGTTAGGCTGTGGCCCAATAAACACTTTTATAAATAAATGAGTCAAAGGGTAAATATATTAACGTAAAGCCCCTACTGTTGATAGTAGGTCTCTGTTTTAGGAGTTGGTACTAATAGGCTGGGGTTTGCCCCCCCCCCAATTATTTATTTATAGAAATTATATTCTACCTCTCCTCATTTCTGCAGTTTCTGGACAGACCTCAAGGGCCACCCCACAAAGAGCAAATTAAAGTAATCCAGTTGGGAGGTCAGTAGTGCTGAATGACTGTGGTCAAGCTATTGCCAATTTTTATTTTCTGGATTAGGGAGGTCTACAAAGGCAGCTGGTCTCCAAACGCCAAACAAAGAACTACAAGACTTCCACTAATTTAGGAAGTGTGCACGTGCCTGTTAGTTATAAAGATAATCTGCAAACGGCAGTCACTCTGAATGGAAATTTACAATTTGGCCCAATTTCAGAATGGGAACGGAAGAAGCGAGAAAGCAAGGGCTTGACGTTTGTTTGCTTGTGTTTCGAAATCACATCTTGATTGAGAAAGAGAATTAAAGGAAAGAAACATTCCCTATAAGAGCAACGGTCTCAAGGTGAAGTTACAGCTTCAGAGACTCCTAGGTTTGGGGCCTGTTGCCGTGTTTGCACATTGCAACATTCTAAAACCTGTAGAGAATATTTGCAGCAGTCAGTATGCATAGATTGCCACTGAATCCCAATTGCTGGGAAGGACCAATGGGAGAGAGCTAATGCTCTCATGCCTCTGCTTGTAACCTTCCCAGAAGCATCCCAGAGGAAGGAAGATGCAGGACTAGACGGTCCTTTGCTCTCATCCGGCAGGATGCTTCTGATGCCCCGATTTCAGATTCAGGTGCCGCAGCTCCAGGGTTTGCAGTGCCCCCTTAACTGGTACAGCTCCCCTGAGCATTCCAGCAGGGTAACCAACCCATATAGTAATTCTTTTGCACATATGGATGCTTCTTTTCTGAATTCTTCTTTCCCTGCAACTGCTACCACCACTAGAGTCCCCACCCCCCACCCCGAGGTCCTGGGTCAGGAGGGAAGGAAGAAAAACATACACTTCAGAAACTGCAACGCTCCAGAAAGATTACAGGAAAAAAGTTTAAAGCAGGCCCTAGCATAGGAAAGGCCAGCATTGGCACTCTCTGGACATTGTTGGACTACAACTATTATTATTATTATTATTATTATTATTATTATTATTATTTAATATTATCTATTAACTTAATATATTGATTAATATATTAATTCCACTGGGTTGCTCAGACACGTGACTAAGCTGCAAGGCAGTTTGAATACTTGCCAGTCTGATTCCTCCAGAACGAAAATTTAGAATAGGGTTCATTTATGCCAGCGTAATTTATGCCAGCTTTCTGTAGTTAGGATTGTTCCAGTAGACAGGTTTAATTAGAGCAATTCTATACCACACCTTTGTACACTGTTATCGGGGGGGGGGATCAGCTTATTCCCTTATAAGTTGTCTTACAATGCTAGTCTTCGTAGTCAGCCTTCGTTGGCTGGGGCTGATGGGAATTGTAGTCCAAAACACACACTTTGAGGAGCCACTAGATCCCCTCTTGTCTTTTGCTGCAGCAGAGCAATGTGATTGCTCATCTGGAATCTGAATATGGACATCCCTTCTAACATTTGAAACTATACTGGTGGCTACCAGTTGCATCCGCTTTCCCCTCACTCTTTTCTCACAACTTCTAGGGGAAGGTGGGGGGGGGATGCCTCCTGCTTTTCAGCAAATCACATTTCCCCCTCTTGTTCTTTTATTAGAATTGTGCCAGCAGACACGCTGAGCATTAGAACATGGTGTACAAACAAGCCGAGAACACCGTCTACATTTCAAAGAGTGATGTAGACCCGTGGCAGGCGGTACATACAAGATTTCTGCCGCTGCCAATCCACTTCTCCTTCGTCATTCTAAATCAGTAAAGTTATTAGCAGCACCTGTTATCCGCCATTCCAAATATATATATTTAAAAAGTTGAGTTTCAGAAAGAAAAGGCATGTGGTTTTCTCGCCCCTGCTCCCCCCGCCCCGCCCCACACCTTTGCCTTCTTTTTCTTAGTATTTCCAAACATAAAGCTTTGCTTTCCCCTCATAAACTAGCTGGATTCGTTGCATGGAAGAGTAAATTAATCTGCAATCTACTTGCACTGGCAAAGAGTGTTTGATCAGATCCGATGTGGCCCAGGCTGAAACGATAGGTCCTTCATTAGCCAAAGTTTTTTTTTTCCAATTTTGGTGCACTTGTCATGTCACATCGGTAGCTTTCTCGATATTGGCGCACCAAGAACTTGAGTAAAATAACAGAGTACAGTAACTTGCCGTTGGCAAGCATGAGTTTCCTCATCTTCTCGACTCTTGCAGAGACCAAAAATCAATACTGTCTCTTTGCTGGAGATTGAAAGTCACTGCTGATTCAATGGAAATGAGCACTCAAGAGCAATTATATTGTTTCACAGTGCTTACCACAATATCCTAGGCTTCTGTATTAGAAGCACTTACCATTCCTACTTCCAAAGTCATGCAAGAGTGCCTTGCTGCTACAAACAATGGTTCCTGTGTGAAAGAAAAGAGGGCAGGCAGAAGTACCAGGGGGTGGTTTCGGACAGCCTTCTTCCTCAATCTGGGGCCCTACAGATGTTTTAGGCTACAGTTCCCATCAGCCCCAGACAGCCTGCAGGTGCGCACACTGTAGACATGGGTGCCAGGAGAAGGAGCTGCTCAGCAGGGATGGTGTTGGGCAGTGTTTACTAAAGAAGGTGCCAGAACCCACCATGGACACCTCTCTTGTTCTCTTAGAATGGCAATGGCGCCCACCTGAGAGGTGTCGGGACTGAGTTCCTGTGAGTTCCAGTTGAAAAAAATCCCACAAGCCAATTGGGTGTGGCTTCACTGCCCCCCTTGCATACCAATTTCACACAGGAGAGTAATTCCTGGATGTGCATATCAGACCCAAAAAGTTAAAAATGCTGTTCCTTTAATGCTGCTCTTAACCACCTCTGACACATGGTGTTATGCATGATCCACTATGCCATGGGGTGGGGGAGCAGGTCACTTGGTGCATCCTTCTCCTCCCTCGTGCATGTTGATTTTACCCACAAGACCTGGAAACGGCTTTCTCTGTAAGCCACCTTGGGGGGGTCCTTCGGGATAAGGAAGCAGGATAGCAACCGAATAAGCAAAGGCATAGAAACATCGTAAATACATTGGCCATATAGCTGGCATGATGCAGTGGTTAGACTGTTGGACCAGGACCTGGGAGACCAGGGTTCAAATCCCCACTCAGCCTATGAAGCCCATTGGGTGACCTTGGGCCGGTCACTGTCTCTCAGCCTAACCTACTTCACAGGGTTACTGTGAGGATGAAATGTGGAAGGGCAGAACCACAGGCACCTTGAACTCCTTGGAGGAAAGGTGGGATAAATAAACAAATGTATCTGCTGCTTCTGTTAGCAAGTAAAGCACCAATTTTTCTGTTGTTTTTCACCTATTCCTGTGAGCTGTGCTCGCTTCGGCAGCACATACACCTATTCCTGTGAGCTGCTTTTTAAAAGTACTATTCTTTTGACAATCAGTCTCAGACCTTCAAGAATTGATCCAAAGAGTCAAGGGGAAAGTCAATTCATGATGTAGCCCCTTTATGGGCTGCAACTGTGCCTCACTTCTGGAAGTCCTGTAAGGGTGAGAAGAAGTTCAGCCTCCGTAGCTATTTAAGCCTGCACTTGTCTGTACAAACTGCCAAAAAGGAAACCAATAAAACCTCAAGAATGGCGGGGATGATAACAAGCTTAGCCCTATAACAGTTGACTTCCCTCCCCGCCTCTCAACTGGTTTTGATTTCCCTCTCTCTCTTCAGTCAGATTCCTAACCGCTATTTTTATATCTGGACAGCGCCGTCTTAATAGCTGGGGTGCTTTATAAATAATGAAATAATCATAAAATAAGTCTCCATCGTTATGCTGAAGCATTCGATTTAAAAGTACAAAGCTGCAGGGGGGGGGGGGAAGGATCAGATAATGCTCATGAAAGAACCCCATTGAGATTCTGAGTTTTTATATATTCCCTTTGTTTTTCAGAGAGTCCATGATCGACCCAACACATTCCATAGTAAACCATCTACTCCAGGGGACCCGTCGTAGTCATGTTCTTGGACTCCAACTTGCATCCATCCCATTCAACATGACCAATGGTCAGTTGGGATCCAGCAACATCCAGGGGTGACCACGCTGGCTAGCCCTGATCTAGCCAGTTTGTTTGAACTGAGTTATGCTTCTTATCCAATGTTTGCTAGAACTTGCTCTCTGAACCCTTTTGGGACCATTTTGGTGAAAAGTCGCCGACAACCTACAATTAAAAACAGCTTCTAGATGCAATTCTCAAAGTAGCCTTCCCCTTGGGAAGAGAGGGAGAGAGGTCTCCAGCGAAGAAGCACATACTTTGAGTGAAGTGCTTCCCAGTTGGTTTCACATGGCTTATACAGGGATTTCAGGGATTTCAATGTCTGTGGCCCTTCAGACATTGATTCACAACAGCTCTCGTTATCTCTGGCCCTCTGCTGTCTCGGCTAGAAATGATGGCAGCTGGAGTCAGACAATACCTAGAGCGCCACAAGTTCTTCTTTCTCAAGGTAGAGAATATCAAGTCTCAGGTCTTGCGAAAGCCCTCTGACTGATATCTCTGCACTGTAGGCGTTGTTGAACAACAACTCTCATCATTCCTGGTCATTGGCCATGCTGTTGGGGGCTGATGGGAGTTGAAATTCCACAACATCTGGAAGGCCACGGGTTAGCCACCCCTGATATATGCCTTGCTGTCTGCTAATCAATTTTTAAAAATGGAGAGCAACCAAAAAATCAACAGCAGAACCCACACGTCCATATGCCAAGTGTGAGATTGCCCTGTGGCTATATCGGCTCAAGTCACTTGTGGAACGATAACATCCCTAGGCATTGCTATAGAATCAGAAGCTTCCCTTATTCAGCTGCTTACATTTGTTCTTGTTTACACTGTGTCTCGTTTTTGATAGGAAGTTTACTTTCTAGCGTTCCTGTTTGGAAATCCAGCAGTGGTGAAGAAAGACACGCTGCCCTTTGATTCATGCCAGCAAGTGCAATGCAGTGGCTAATAAAATAGCTTTCAAGCACTTCTTTTCCAAGCTACACATGCAGTCTTTAATTGCATCTGTGGCAAAGATCCTAGTCATGCCCGTCATGCCTCAGGCGTATTCATACGGCATGATGTGTGTTCCATATACAATGATATAGATAAGATTTGTGACATGCCTTCGGTAAGGTAAGCAATTCCACATTCCAAGTACAACTCAGTGTGCCCATTTAATGCAGTATTCAAAGAGGTCGTCTATAAGATAGTCATAGCAGGCCTTTGAGTTCCTCATTAAATCAGGTGCTTTTCCCACAGCCTAATCATTTTGGAACCAAAGGTAAGAATTATGCCATTTCTGTAAGTTTGGCAGCTTCTTTGGTTTGTCAGGTCTGATTAGCTCTTCAACATCACTCGGGCTGTCCCGAAAGATTTCTGGCTCAAACGATCCCATTGGCAACAGCTTTGCTCCTGCTTACTCCTGGCACAGAGTTCTGAACTGTATCTGTACAGTTAATTAGGATGGGACACCTTGACTGCAGTCCAGTGGCTTCCTGGTTCCACATCGAGTAGCTCTTGCATTTGCCTCAGTGGGCTTTGAACAGAAAAAGGAAATTCTGTACATATCAAGTATTTTCTCCTTATGGAAGACAACAGGGAGCACCAACTTGCCTGCAGCTCAAGATGACACCCCTTGCTTTGAATTCTGTGTGCAAAGGCCTTGCGCTGGTTTCCTAATCCTGGCTATTTGAAGGAAGTCAAAACGAAGAAGAAGAAGAAGAAGAAGAAGAAGAAGAAGAAGAAGAAGAAGAAGAAGAAGAAGAAGAAGAAGAAGAAGAAGAGGAAGAAGAAGAAGAAGAAGAAAGCAGAAACAAAGTCATGTTCCATAGATGTGTTTTCCACAAGTAGCCAAATTCATAATCTGAAATTTATTGAATTAATTGGTAACTGGAGACCAGTTTACATAACCATCTTATGACCCTGAATCTCACCTTTGTACCATGCCATTGGTGAGCCAATCATGCTCAGAATTAAATTGTAGCTGCCTACCCATTAAGATCGGTGTGTGTAGGTATTCAGAGCTGTAGAAGCTGCTGCAAGTGTTACCTTTAACAATAAAGAATAACAACTCTGCCATGTGCATTCCTTGGGCTGGAAGCGCCCTTGACAACAATGTAGGTTTTCTAATGTTTAACCCATTATATTTTATTTATTCAGTACTTAATTTTTTTTGTGAGGAGTCCTAGCCAGTGATTCATATTCTAAAGAAACAAGACATTTGAAATGGAAACAACAGATCTCTTTATTGTAGGTAATCAAATGACCGTCCCTTGCCAATTCTGAGCTATAATACTCACATACTCAGAGAACGCAGGTGTGGTTGTAGTCGGTAGAATTCTGGACCAGCTCCTGGGAGACATGGGTTTGGATCCCCATTCAGCCCTGAAGCTCACTGGGTGACCTTGAGCAAATCACACTGCCTCTTAGCCTAACCTACCTCACAGGGCTGTTGGGAGGAGGAAATGAAATGGGAAGAGGGAGAACCATGCATGACTCCTTGGGAGAAAGAAGGGATATAGATGTGATAAATAAATAAGAAATAAAACCATGTTGGTCCCAATGAAGTCACTAGTAATGTAGATTTAAGAAGGGCTGAATACGCTGAGCAAGAGTTTCAGCTGTTAACATTCAATGCTCTTCTCAGCTGTATATGTTCAGCCTCAATTCACTTGCTGCAGTATGGAGCTAGTGATGCTGTCCTGCCTTAGAAGGCTGTTGAAGGTTTGCCGGGACAATGAATGTGAAACACTGTGAACCATAGAAATCCCATTGTGTTGTTATCATGACACTTTAATCCAGGGGTCAGCAAACTTTTTCAGCAGGGAGGCCGGTCCAGTGTTCCTCAGACTTTATGGGGGGCCGGACTATGTTTTGAAAAAAAATATGAACAAATTCCTATGCCCCACATATAACCCAGAGGTGCATTTTAAATAAAAGCACACATTCTACTCATGTAAAAACATGCTGATTTCCGGACCGTCCGTGGGCCGGATTTAGAAGGCGATTGGGCCGCATCCGGCCCCCCGTGCCTTAGTTTGGGAACCCCTGTTTAATCCCTTAAAAAGGTCTTTTTGGTAGGGAAAAAAACCCAACTCAGCTACCTGCAGGTCAGTGATATCTCAACAAGAGCCACACAGCTTCTTTTAAACCACTTCCTTAATGTTGCGCATGGTAGAAAAACTGCTTGTGATTTTAATTACCCAAATAGATGTAATTTCCAGAAGGACAATATCAATTGTATTGAAAAGCCAGATATAGTCCACTAAGATATCTTGCCTCGTTGACAAGACAATGCATAGCCTCTGGAGCCAGCCTGTAGTGCTGACTTAAGTTCCATTAATATTATAAAGGGATTGGTCTTCCTTTAATTGCCAAGCTATTATCATGCCAACGCAAGGTCTTGGGGGACTCCTACTCCTTACAACTATATTTTGTTGCATCTGGCATCATCCAACAAAAGAAAACTGAACTGAAATCAAAAGAAGCAGAAAGCCTGTTAATTTTGAAGCAGAAAATAGAGATTAGAAAGCATTTTTCAATACAAAGAATACATCTTGTTCATACACAACAGAGTAAAGCTTCTTCAACGGTATCAATCAGGAACTTTAGACAGGACTTGTAGAGAGCCAGTGTGGTCTAATGGTTAGAGCACTAGACTGGGTTCAGATCACCACTCAGCCATCAGGAAAGTCACTGAATGACCCTGGCTCAGTCACCATATTTCAGCTTAACCTCCCTCACAGGGTTGTTGTGAGTATAAAATAGGGAGAGGGAGATTTGTGTTTGCCACCTTGATCTCCGGTGGGATATAAATGTTCTAATAATACCTTCAGCCTGCCATAGAATTTCCACCCTCCCCTTTTAAACACCCCTGAAATGTCTCCTTTCAAACTAAAACTGCTTAAACCAAGAGATAACGTACGGATTGCGAGCCAAAATGGATTTTTCCCTTATGGTGTAATTTGGATTGTTTAATTGCGGAACAGCCAAATGTGAATTTTGTGACTAGCAGCAGTTACAAATAAAAAAAAGTATCAGCTGCATATTTTATCCTTTATCCCCCCCCCCCGGCGCAATCTTCCTTTCTCTCTGCTCCCTTTCCATTTTTCATTTTTACATTCATTTAATGCCGTGTATCCTACTGTGGCTTCGTGCCTCTGGATTTGACCCTGTAGCCCCTTGTGTACAGAAGTAGCTGTGCTCAAATGAGTAGCACATTTTGGTTCACTAGGATGGCGTTTGAGAGCCAAGTTGCTTGTCTGCCTAAGTGTTTCCAGGACTCAGCCACCAGTAATTAAAAACAAAAATCTTGAGAGACAGCCAAGGCATTGCATAACTACGACACATGCACTTTTTATTACCCTTCCATAGATTCTTCCCTTGCCAAAGACATAAAGGAACAATGACACTGGCTCAAGGCCATCTCTAGAAGTATCCCATACATGTCAATGAATGTATCTCACACTTGCATAAAGTGACTTCTCAACTTCCATTCAGCCCTGCCAATTGCAGCATTTCATACCCTTCCATTGATAGTATAATGGATTAGTGTCTCCTGTACTTCCTCTGACTTCTGAGCCATTATGATGTCAATGGAAAAAGTCTTATACAAATTCTCCCACTCAAAGATGACACTTTAACACCCATATTTTAGATTTATATATGCAGTGATGCTAATGCTCTCATCACCCCAATATATTATATTACACACACACACACACACACACACACACTCCTTTAGCTATTGACAGTTTGCAACTTATTTTAAGCTGAAACGCAAAACCGTTCGGGGGTTACTCACAAAGCCAGCAAGTAAGTGCACATTCCAGAAGAGCATTCAGTTCCTGGAAAGAACACTCATTCAATTCAATGGGACTTGCATTAGGGACATTGCTGGTGGAACGTGCCCTTTAATAACACATGTATAATACGATCATTATGTATGGGATTCTGCTAATTGCTCTGGGGCAACCTAGTCAGATGGGCGGGGTGCAAATAAAAATTATTTTTACTATTACTATTATTATTATGTCCACAGGGCTGCTGGTGACCAATAACCCAAATATTGCCACCTCTAAATCCATTGTCAGGCCAATCCGGTAACAAGACTCTGACACCGGCTTATCAGGACTGAGGGGTGTAGTCTAGCTGCGTTTAGGGTGTGATCCTGTGCCCATGCAGCTGGGAACATACCCCTGAGAAGTGAGCAAGACTAATTACTTAGTAAATATGTGTCTAATTCCACTGAGAACTTTTAAGCTCCCTTTACGATGATGAATGCTATGTAAGCTCCTGAATATTAACTTTGAAATCAATTGGATGTGATCTGAAAAGTGGCTGAATCATGTTCTGGATTCATCCTACTACACAACAGGATGACACACTTTTATAGTACTGGGTTGTCCCTTAAAACAGTGTGCACTCGTTTTTGAATTACATGCTTAATGGTTACAGGGAGGTAGCCGTGTTGGTCTGAGTCGAAGAAAAATAAAAAAAATTCCTTCAGTAGCACCTTAAAGACCAACTAAGTTTTTATTTTGGTATGAGCTTTCATGTGCATGCACACTTCATCAGATACACTGAAACAGAATCCACCAAACCCTTATGTATATTCAGAGGGTGGGGGTGGGGGTGATGGGAATGGGTGATGGGCTGATGGGAGTGGTAAACCTGTAGATGGCTGTTAACGACTGCTGATGACTGCAATTGGTCCTGGGGGGAAAAAACAAGGGCTGAGGCGCTAAAGAAAGCTTGATCATGCATAATGAGATAAGAATCCGATGTCTTTATTCATCCCAGGTGGCTCCATGGTTTTAAGCTGGGTAATGAGTTCCAATTCAGCAACTTCTCTTTCCAGTTTGTTCCTGAAATTTTTCTGTAATAAAACAGCTGCTTTGAGATCTTGCATAGAATGTCCTGGGAGATTGAAGTGTTCTCCTACTGGTTTCTCTGTCTTGTGGTTTCTGATGTCAGATTTATGTCCATTTATCCTTTGGCGTAGGGTTTGGCCTGTTTGTCCAATATAGAGAGCTGAAGGGCACTGTTGGCATTTGATGGCATACACAATGTTAGAAGATGAGCAATTAAATAGTCCTGAGATGGTATGTTGGATGTTGTTGGGGCCAGTAATGATGTTGTCCGGGTGTATGTGGCAGCAAAGTTGGCATCTGGGTTTATTGCAGGCTCTGGTACCAGTGTCCATGTTAAGTCTGGTGGTTGTATTATTGTGGGTGAGGAGTTGTTTAAGATTGGGTGGCTGTCTGTAGGCAATGAAAGGTCTTCCTCCCAGAGCTTGAGAAAGGGAGCTGTCATTGTCCAGGAGAGGTGTTCACAATAAAAATTTAGGTAGGATGTCATTATAGAGTTAGGTTGATTGTTAGCTTGCCTGAGTCTTCTTTAAAATAAAACAGGGGGGGCTGAATATAGGCCAATGTACAAAGCCCAGCCTGGGTTTGTTTCCATTACAGTGGTACCTCGCAAGACAAATGCCTCACGCAACAAAAAGCTCGCTGGACGAAAGCGTCTAGTGATTCTTTGTTGCCTCGCAAGACGAAGCTTTCTATGGCCGCATCTCGCAAGACGATTTTTTTTGCTGCTTTTTTTTGCCGTCTGCCGTTTGTTTCCACAAGACGAAAATTTCCGTAAGATGGCACAACCCGCGGAATGAATTATTTCTGTCTTGCGAGGTATCACTGTAGATGGTTCTGTAGATCCACTGCAAGTAAGACCAGAAATGAACATCACATGATCAAGATGCATTGCAGGGGGTTGGAATAGATCACATCTCTCTCTCTCTCCTCTCTCTCTCTCTCTCTCTCTCTCTCTCTCTCTCTCTCTCTCTCTCTCTCTCTCTCTCTCTCTCTCTGGCACACATTAGTGTGTAGGTGTGTCGCACAAACGTTCCCCATACTTCTCCTGGGCTGGAAACGGGTTAGTTTAACTTCTGGTTTGCTAGTCAAACTGAATTACGGTTCTGTAGGGTGAAATGATGCATGTCCAAAAAGCATGTCACCAACTTGAAAAGTTTGGAAAGCTCTGGACTAGATGGTCCTCAGAGTCCCTTTGAACCCTACAATTCTGTGATTCTAAGGTGCAAAGACTACAGTATGGTGAGCAATAATTCAGATGACATTTGCTGTGGACACTTCCAGACTTGCTACCATGGGGTGGAATCCTGACAAATTCAGGGCATGCAATTATGGTGGATTATATGTTGCATTTTTATATATAATGAAGCATAAGTGTTCATTGGAGTTAACTGGGGCAACCCAGTCAGATGGGCGGGATATAAGTAATTAACTACTACTACTTATTAATAGCTACCTTTCTACCAGTAGGACAGGGGGCACATAGGAAGGAAATGAGGTCAGAAGGATGGTTGGACAGTGTTCTCGAAGCTACGAACATGAGTTTGACCAAACTGCGGGAGGCAGTGCAAGACAGGAGTGCCTGGCGTGCTATGGTCCATGGGGTCACGAAGAGTCGGACACGACTAAACGACTAAACAACAACAACAACAACTTATTAATAATCATTGCTTTAGGGGGGGAATGTTATCTGCCTTGAATATCTATTTTTTAGATAAATAAAATAGTTACTACTTCTAGATAGCAGGTGACTGGTGAGGGTAAAACAAAAGCCCCGTCATTTCTCTCTCGCTCTTTCTTTCTATCTCTGCGCAGAGTCAAAACATATAAAATATTTCCTGGGATGGGGAGGCATATTCTCAATCAATAACTAAAACCTCATGTTACACAAAGGAGAGCAAGCCATTTTCTTTTATAATAGATTTCAGAAAGTGACCACACTTTGCATTTCCTGCCTTTATGGTGGTTTTGGGTTTTGAAAGTCCCATCAATACAAAGCAAAGAACAAGTGTAGCACGAACCAACGAGCCCGTACAGGAGAAAAGAAAGACACAGAAACTCACAACAAGGGAAGAAGCAGACAGATCTATGCCTCAGGTCAGGTTTCAGTCCGACCTCTGTCTCCATGTATGTGGTCATGTTACCCCAAAGTGCTTCAGGCAAGTGGCAATCGAGATGTCGGCAAGGCGGGCCTGTTAGCATCTAAGTCACACGTAAACCTGAGCTGTAAGCAACAATCTCGCTCAGTTCTTTAAAAAAAATAATACCTCAAATGATACTTTGAAGTCAACAGGTAATAAAGCCAAAGTTTCCATAAAGCAACAGGGGGAAGGGACATAGAGCAGGCATCCCCAAACTTTGGCCCTCCAGATGTTTTGGACTACAGTTCCCATCTTCCCTGACCACTGGTCCTGTTAGCTAGGGATCATGGGAGTTGTAGGCCAAAACATCTGGAGGGCCTGACATAGAGCACCTGCCTGTCATGAACTGGCAGGACAATGGGGAGGAGAAAAATGATCCCAGAGAGGGGTGTAGCCATGCCTGGTACACACCAGGGCAAGCAGGGGGGGGAGAAGGAGAGGTTGGGGGTGTAGAAAGTACTCACAGGGCGACAGAGAATGGCAAGGGGGTGGGGGACTGTTCACAGGAACCCGAGGAGCAGGACTCAGAGCCAGAGGGTCCCCCGTCTCCATGAGCAACATGGCAGGCTTTGAGGTGTAGGAAGCAGTAGGAAGGAGGCTGAGGCAGGCCAGGGCCCACAGCCCAGCTCCCTAGCTGGCCAGGTGGGGCTGGCTAGCTCTGGGAGGAGGTGTGTGATTCCTCAGCTGGAGGAGGCTTGGAACAGGTGAGGGTCACCTGCCCCATCAAGCCCAGGTGCTGCAATCAGCAGGCAAAGTACAACAGGGAAGCAGAGCTGAGGTGCTGTGTCTGCTCAACTGTGGATTGTGGCTTGGGTGTCCTAGGCTGTGCTTTTCAGGTTTTCTGACCTTGGACCGGCTGCAGAGGCAGGGACCTGGCCTGACTGTTGGACTTTGGACTTGCTGTATTGAACCTGGGCTGTGTTTCCTGACATGTTGCTGTTTGCCCTTGGGACTGTATACACCAGTGAGACTGGTCGCCAGGATACTGCCTCGCATGCAGAAGGCTGCCGGTTCCATCTCCAGCATCTCCAGGTAAGTGTGGGAGAGAATTCTGTTTGAAATTCTGCAGAGCTGCTGCCAATCAGTGGCGATAATGTTGAGCTAGATGGACCAATGGTCTGAGTCAGTAGAGGGTAGATTCCTATATTCCTTTCCAGTCATTGTAAGAGGCCAATTGGTCTCTCCCCAAATGTGTCAAACACTCTAGCCATATGGCACGCCTCACAAAGTGTGTTTACCATTCCCAGAAGGCCGCAGCTGGAGGGGTTGGGTTCACCCCGGTTCCTGAACAACCCACCTGGCTCTTCTGCTGATCTACAGTTGACTTTAGTTGAGATTCCTGCATTGCAGTGTTTCTCAACCTTTTCCCAACCCCTTCTGACCTCGATTCCTTCCTATGTGCCCCCTGTCCTACTGGTAGAAAGGTAGCTATTTTGTTTGTAAATAGAACATGTTTTAGTAATAATTTAATAATATAAAATTTCACCTGGGGGCTCACGGGGGGCATATGCCCCTTGGTTGAGAAATTCTAGGTGACCCTTTTGCGGTCCCTTCCAACTCTTCAGTTCTATGATTCTATTCTCGATGCCACCAGCATGGCTGTTAGCTCACAGAATTATGGAATTGGAAGGCATATCAAAGGTAAACTACTCCAACCCCCTGTTGATGTAAGAAATCCATTGCTACAGCATCCCTGCTGTGCTTCCATGGGGTATATCCGAAGACCCATTGTTTATGGTCCCATCTACACTATACATTTAAAGCAGTATCATACCACTCTGAACAGTCGTGCCTTCCCGCAAAGCATCCTGGGAGCTGTAGTTTGTTAAGGGTGCCGCGAGTTGTTCAGAAGCCCTAATACCCCTTGCAGAGCTCCACTTCCCAGAATTAATTCCCTGGGGAGAGGGGTGGATTGATAAACCACTCTGTGAATTATAGCTCTGTGAGGGATTGCCCAGCAACTAAAGTCATTGATTGTAATTAGGTCCCATTGATTTCAAAGGGAATGAAGTACTGCAAACGTAGACTGGCTCCAACGCGTGTGCTTTAATACTGTACCCTGTTTCTCATATTTTAAGACATACCCATAAAATAAGCCATAGCAGGATTTTTAAGCATTCAAGGAATATAAGCCATACCCCGAAAATAAGACATAGTGATAGGCGCAGCAGCAATGCTGGCCGCGGCAGGAGGAGGAGGAAAAAATAAGACATCCCTTGAAAATAAGCCATAGTGTGTTTTTTTGAGGAAAAAATAAATATAAGACATGTCTTATAATATGAGAAACACGGTACTTGAATGATCTTTGGGGTTGTACAGATTTCATGTAATTTTCAAAAATACAATGAAAGCAAACAAAATATCTTTCATTAGGAGAGGCTACAAGACTTCTTCCCACATGGATCACACTATTCCTCTATCACTAGCCTACTAAGCCAAAGGCATCTGACATTTCCAGTGAAAAGGGTTCCCTAAATTGTTTCCTGTCTGGGCAGGCATCCTTCAGCCAGCAAGCGGTGTGGGGTTGAATGTTGCCAAAGCCGAGGCCTCAGGAGCTGTTTGTACCAGGGAGAAAACAAGGTTTTCTGTTAAGAAAGGGTTGAAAGATCAGGAAATATGGGCACACTAACAGCTCAAATGAGAATTCTGCTCTAGCACCAAGAGATAAAACATCACTTAGGTATTTGTACTCCGTATCAGAGCTGGAAATGGTACCCTGAAGAATGGTTAAATGAATTCTTGCAAAAGCCCCAAACAAAAAGCAAACCCTAGTTTCACAATTTAAAAGAGAAATGGTTTAGCAAAGAATTGTTTATGCTTTTGGGTGGATTTTTCTTCTCTCTGTCCCACCCCTCATAATTTACCCCTTACTTCTGTGTCATCTATGCCCCCTACCCTGTTTTTCTTTTCTTTTCCTCACTAGCTGGTAATAACCAACACACAGGGATCTAAGTCATAGACAGACAGTTGTGGTCAGTGACTGTAGGACAGTGGTAGAGCATGTTTTGCAAGAAGGTCCCAGGTTCAATCCTCAGCATCTCCAGGTCGGGATGGAAGGGACCCCTGTAAAATTCTGCAGAGCGGCTACCAGTCAGTGTAGACAATATTCAGCCTGATGGAACAATGTTTTGCCTCTGTATAAGACATCTTCACTGGCATTTCATAGTACTGTGGTACCTCGGGTTACAAAGACTTCAGGTTACAGACTCTGCTAACCTGGAAGTAGTACCTCGGGTTAAGAACTTTGCCTCAGGTTGAGAACAGAAATCGCACGCCGATAGGGCAGCAGCAGGCCCTATTAGCTAAAGTGGTACCTCAGATTAAGAACAGTTTCAGGTTAAGAACGGACCTCCGGAACAAATTAAGTTCATAACCAGAGGTACCACTGTATATGAGAACTGCATTCAGCTAAGTAATTTTATATTTGCATATAATATGTGTGTGCATATATTTGTGTAATCTGCTCTCCAAAGTGGATCCCAGTAGATTGATCCAACCACTGGAGGACCTCATTCAAATCCTTTTAGGAACAGAACCTCAATGTTATCAGTGGATCAGACTGGTAGTTCCAATTTATTGGTTAATCCCAATGGTTTCCAGCATTTACGGCACATCGTTAAAAGGAAATTGAAGTTTACATGATGAAGAAAACCTCATAAAATCACAAGAAACATAAAAAGCAGGCAAATGTAAGGGTTCTTAGGCAAAATAGCCCCTTTATGCAACAATTTATAGCTAATAGACTGTTTACCTTGAGATGGATAGATTTCTAATAAGATAGCCACATTTACCTCGCTTTCAGACGCCCTGTTGATTGAGCCTTTGTCTTGATTTGTTTGCACAGAGTTTGTGGGAGTGTTAGATGACATCAGCTTTGATTGAACCTTCACTGTGATTTGATTGTGGGGAGGTTATACAATGTTGTGTCAAGAATTGCCATCCCACACTTTCCAATACATTTTCCCCATTTTGTTTATCTCAGACAGTCCAGTTTTGGTGGAGAAGTGGATTCATTGTGCAAGAGTGTGCTTTAATGGTGCAACCTGAATAGGGCAGTAATGTGACGGAATCCATACTGTCCAAAAATAGCAACTGGAAGCCCCTTCAGATCCCATTGACCTGTATGTGAAAAGTAAGACAGATTTAATTCCCATTGATCTCAATGAGTAACAAAATCAGCTAGCCTTGTCTAGTGGATAGTTTGCAAAACCTATTTGGTTTTCAAGCCTTTTCCAAATGGAGCCAGTCACATGGGATCTGGGCTTCTAAGCAGACCCAGGTAACCATTTGCTAAATGCAGACCGGTAGTTGTCGTGAAAATTGCTGGCTGCCTTCTTCCCAAGAGCTACTTGGATTTGCAAAGATATGTTTCTTGTGTCTCCCCCCTGGTTTGGAAAACACAGCCAATGAGAATAGGCAGAAAGCACTCTTTAGTGAAAGAGCTGATAAACTATCTGGTTGTAGAAGACTGTGGAAAGGCCATAGCTCAAAAGGATCCCACTCGGTCCTTTGCATGCAGAAGGTCCCAGGGTCAATCTCTGACCTCTCCGGAAGGACTGGGGAAAGAAAACCCGTCTGAAACACTGGAGAGCAGTTTCGAATCTGTACAGATGGTTCTGAGCTACGTGGGCCAATGGTCTGAACTGGTACAAGGCAGCTTCCTATGTTTCTAAGAATAAGCAAATAAAGTCTGTACATCTCGCGTAAATGCAGGGTGAGTCCACAGTTGGGGACACCTTGTGTGTGAGCGACTTCCTACTTACACAGGAAACTGAGCCTACACCAATATAACCCAACAGGCTAGCTGAGACTGGATCCTTTAAGTCAAAGTGCTGTTATCAAACTGTAGAATCCCAGTCATTTTGCATCACAGGCTCACACTGGACTTGTTGCGTGCACGATGCCATCTGCATCTGTTTTGTAGCAGCCATACCTCTTCATCACTTTGTCTCTGCGCAGTGGCATTCTGTGCCATGCCAGCTTCTGCACTTGGGAGGTGGGTATCTGGAACCAGCTTTGTTTCTTGTCTCAAGATTCCCACCATACACTTAAGGGAAATGCGAGGTCAGGATGATGGAAAGGTCACACACACAAAAACATCCTCCTGAGTTAATGCATGGGTCAAAGTCTCTGCAAATGAATGAAATGTTTGCTTACAAGGCATGTCATTTCATTGTTAGCAGAGGAGTCTTCCCACTTGATCCTTGCTTCCAAGTTTCAGAGATAAGACTTTCACATTCAAGGATGCGGGTACAAATGAGTGCACATTGACTAAAGACTAGGCTTAACCCTTCCCTTCAACGTGCCTCGACACATCTTTCTATAAGCAATGATTTCTAAAAGAAGCTATCCTCTTCCCAGTATCCCATTTTGGAAAAAAAATAGCAGTTCACTCTAACTTCAGGTGCCCATCTTCATCTTTTGGTACAATGAAAATAAAGACAAAAAAGTTCCAAAATCCTTATTGTAACAGCAAGGAATTTTTTAAGGAATATGTGATTCCCTTCTAAATGACATTTCCTTAGCATACAGCTCCACAGTATTCAAGCAAGGTATATTGCAGTTAACAGTAATTTTAAACAGAAAAACTAAAACAAACCTAATTGTTATGTGCCTGTGGATTGCCAGTCTAAAACAATGAGAAACCTGAGTGGTTTTTTTTTATTAAACCCTAATATTTATGTGCACGTTACATGGAATACTGAATCCTTGCTTTCCCCCGTCTTACTAAAACTCAAAGATCACCCCAATAAACTTGCTGGTATTTATGGCTGTGCTGCCACGTCTTCCATTCATTTGCCTGTGGCACCATTTCCAAGAGATGGCATTTGCAAGCTACCAACATGCTGAGGACACTCGAAACGCAACAAAACAATCCCACTCTCTCCATTCGCAGTGTTTGATATTAGGCCAAGTACAAAAGTGTGCTGCTTATGAGCAGCTGAAGAAAACACAGCAAAATGTTCCCTTTGAGAATGGCAGAGGTGCTTTCGGAGACTAAGAGTACATATGTTCAAAAGTTTTGATATTATGATTTAGAATACTGGGAAATTTAGTAGACTCTCTGAATATGTTGAGCTTCGTTGTAAATGCCTACGGGCGGCGCTCAGTGATGTCTGCTTGTTTGTGCAGTGAAAATAACACTTGTGCAATGAGAGTTCTGGTTCCTCATCTCCCACCCCCAGCCCATCCAATACACCCCAAAATTCTGCTTTGGGGGAGACATGAAGGGCCACACAGGGAAGAGCAGGAAGGAGAGGCCTTGTTGCATGAATAGATGCCCACTTGTGCTATGTTTTAGTGTCTAAAATGGTGAAATAGGTGTGGGGGCAAAGCCTCATTTACCTGAATGGTCTAGTCTAAGTGATATTTTGAGTATAAATAGACATTTAGAGGGGTTTCTACATAAAAGGAAGCAAAGATCAGGCTGTTGTGTGCCCTTGAATAGGTAAAAAGAAGGTAAAGGACCCCTGGATGGTTAGGTCCAGTCAAAGGCGATTATGGGGGTTGTGGCACTCATCTCGCTTTCAGGCCGAGGGAGCCGGCATTTGTCCATAGACAGCTTTCCAGGTCATGTGGCCAGCAGGACTAAACTGGCACACGGAGAACCGTGATGAGTGCCAGAGTGCAGGGAAACGCCATTTACTTTCCCACCACAGCAGTACCTATTTATCTAGTTGCACTGGCATGCTTTCAAACTGCTGGGTTGGCAGGAGCTGGGACAGAGCAATGGGAGCTCACTCCGTTGCGGGGATTTGAACCACGGACCTTCTGATCAGCAAGACCAAGAGGCTCAGTGGTTTAGACCTCAGCACCTCCGTGTCCCTACTGTGCCCTTGAATAGCTCCATATTGGAGAGAATTAAGGGTCAAATTATATGTTACAGTTAAGGTTATGCTTAATCCTGAAGGCAGTTTACAGTTGGGTTATACCTTTGCCTTCTCGCCCCACACTAAAACATGCTGCAAAGGTGGAGGATTTAGTTCAGTAGAGCATGTACCACTGTGTTTACAAATAATAGCTGGAGTTTTTAGATTTTATTTATCTATTGCATTTTTTACCTTAGCTCTAAGGCAGGATACGTTGTTCCAGGTTCCCACTCACCATGTTTATCCTTACGATGACCCTATGAGGCAGGTTAGGCTGAGAGGGAATAGCTAGTATAAGGACTGTGGGCTTCAGGACTGAGTGGAGATTTGAACCTGGGTCACCCCTGTTCTAATCTATTATGGTACCCACTACACCACATTACCAAAAATATTTTAAAAAATAAAATTAATTATAAATTATACAATTGTAATTCTAAAATCCATATAGTCTTAGAATCCCTTGTTCCAATAAAGTTCCATTCTTGAACTGTGGAATAACCATACAAAGTAAAACACTGGTTTCAAAGTAATGTTTTTATTTATTTTTTAAACCCTCAAACTAAATCTTTTCACGTGGAAGAAGTTTAACATAGAAACTACCTGTCAGCTGAGCTGAGTGGGTGCTCATCATTCTATCCATATATTGGTTAAGATAAATCTTTCTGATCTGGGTTTTTACACGAAACAAGCATGCAGCATTTAGTCTAAAAAAGCAAAACGGACTTTGGAGTTTGGTTTCTAGCAAAGAGGGAAGAAGACATTTACAGCAGACGCAAGAGTGATTCATACTATAAACAAACTGATTAACATATTTCATAAAGGTTGCTGAGAGAGAAAAAGTTGGGGGAAAGATGTAATTGGTATTTTAAACAAAGGACTAACGAACAGAAATGAAATAAATGTCTGAATATTGCTGATGAGAAAAATCTTCCAGTTTTTATGAGGTGCTAAAGGTTGAAGAGACAAAGTACATACACTCCAAATTGGGCACTTGCAGTTTAAAAGAAGCACACACCCATTTAAAAATCTTGGTTCCAGCTTTCTGTCTCCACAGATGACTAAAATAGTTGTTGTTGTTCTGTTATGTCCTCTCCTTGTCCAAAAAGTAGCTGCCAGCACATCATGGCGCTGATTCAAACCCAGAACCAGCTCTCGGCTTGAGGGGGCAATGTTTCAAGCAACACCAAGCAGCTGGATCTAGTCTGGTCACCATTTTAACTTCCCACAATGCTCCAATATATAGCATTGCTCCAGGGCACTGTGAGAAATGAAAATGGCATCCGACCCCCCCTCCCAAGCCGCCTGAAGGCAATTCTTTATAGGGAAGTTTTTTATTGAATGTTTGTTTTATTATGTTTTTATATATGTTGGAATCTGCCCAGAGTGGCTGATGCAACCCAGTAAGATTTGTGGGGTATAAATAGTGAAATTATCATTATGGAATGGAACGTCCCTATTTTCATTGGAGAAGTGTTGGAAGGTATGCAGTTAGGTAGTGCTACCCAGTGCTGCTTTAGAAGTGCAAGCTTCGGTGATGGTCCCATTCTGGCTCCAACCCCCAAACACACAAGCAGTAGATCTTACTTGCAATTATTAAGTAGAGGTACTGAATTATGGTACAAGCTGAACTGCAGACACAGAGCTCAGGAACCATGGCTCAGGAGTTCAAGAGCAGGGCAAGAAGTTCAGAAGTTGACATGAACAACAAAGATGTCCCAAAAGGTTTCCATGCCCCCACCCACCAAGCTTTTAAAGACAATTTGTGGCACACTCACTTGCAAGACTCGCTCACCTTGCAGGAATGTTGGGATTGCAAATGTGCGCTCCTGTGGGGTGCGTCTTTTCCCACCTGCAAATGTGGCATCTGGTTCTTCACTCAGATAGCATCCCTGCTCCTGCCTTCCATAGCAGCTGAAGCTGGGCAGAAAGGAGAGATCTGCCTCCCCTCCAACCCAGGTTCCTATCATTCATCTCTCCTTCTGTTTCTTCCTTCTCCTGCAACAAAACCTACCAATCCAAAACCGGTCCTGGTAGCAGTGCAGGCCTCAGGACAAGACCTCAAGAATGCCAGGTAAGGATGCTGCTGGCACTGTTCAACCCAGCACATCCTGAGTGGTGATATCAAGAGTATCTAACAGCAATGCTCATGATAACTCTTAGTGCATGCAATGACCCAGCAAGACCCAGATATGGTGGAGAATGCTTCTTCATGCATGCATGTATTATTGTGATAAGGCTGAGGCTCAGGGCCGACCCTAGCATTAGACAAAGTGATGCAACCATCTCAGACAGCAAATGCTCAAGTTATTCTGGCTATTTTCTCTTGAGCCTCCAGCCATTCTTCTCTGTTGCCACATGGCCTCTTTGGGCCACCCAGTAAGATTTGGCAGCTGATCCAGTTCGCTTCTGTACATGGCATTGCCATCTTGTTCTTAACCTCAGCGAGAAAAATATATTGAGACTGCTTAGCTCCTCAACCATGCCAGCTGTTTGGCATCAAACTCAGGTATACTGCAGGAGCATGCAGCTGGAAGAGCGGAGGTATGGGAGTGAAGAGCGACACAGAAGGACATCTTCCAAGGGATCCAGAGACAATTGCGTGACTGATTAATGTGCTTGTAACAGGGAGTGGGAAGAAATAGATGAGGCTCTTAGAGCAGAACCAAGAGCAACTCTTGGTGTTAGGAACCTGAGGGTTGTGATATCATGGAGAACACCACAATTAGTTTTTAATCACATGGTTTTGCGCAGTCAGATTTCTTCTTGGAATGATGGTACCCATTCATTTCACATGTTAGCAAAGATTCCTTTGGACAGATGTACTATGTAAAGCTTTCATTTTTTCTGGGTTCTTCAGTGCTATTTGAATTTTCTGTGCTGATGTTTGAGTACACACGTTTGCTCTGCTGCTCTTTTTTGTTTCTTTGTGAAATATTTTTCAATAAAATGCAGTTTTTTAAAACTATATCTGCTTAGTCTTAAGCATGCCATTATACACTTCGCATGAAAGGTGCTATTCTTCCAAATCTTGGCTTGTAAACATTATTTCTGGCTCTGCAACACTCAGACAATATTATTTGTTCTTTTTTTTTCATCTTTAACTTTCTCATTAAAAAAAAGGCTGAACCTGTTGAACCACCTTTGAAACCAACAGGAATGAAGCATCTTCTCACCTGTGGATGATAACAGCAGTGTTGTCGCATGAAGGCTGTTTCCAAAGTTCAGGGCTGTATGGAAAAGCTCACCCACAAGGTCTGTGTATCTTGTGGGTCACAAATCAAAACTGGCTTTGGTTGACATCTGCAGAGTCAGCTCTTGTCCTCAAACACTGTATTCTTTTTCAATACAATTGAACAGGGTGGGGGCACCATCTTTGTATTATCCCAAGAGATCAATCACACTTTTCTGGGGGAAACAACTGTTAAGGTGAAAATGGAACAACACACAAGAGTGTGAGACTCCTGTATTTGTTTCCTCAAAAGCCAACGATATAAATGTGCCAACTGAAAGATCTGGGCACAATTCAGTAAATGAGCAACACTAACATTCTTGGGCTGCTGACAATATGTAGGATTTATCCTATTTTAATATGGATTCTCTTTTTTAAAAAAGAAAAGGTTGCAGATTTAATTATGTTGGACTTGACAAAGCTAATGCAATACCATTTATCAGCTCTACTGGTTATACAGGTTGCATCTTACCTTTGCTAAGGATTTGTGTTGGCAGATAGAATTTACAACATTTGCTTATTTTTCAAAGTTGTATCCCACCTTTCTTCAACATGGAGTTACTCCTACTTAAACTCCACCGACCGCTCTTTGAAGGAAAAGTAGCCTGACAGATGGAATGACTAACTAGGAGAGGATCACTTGGTAAACTTCATAGTTCAGCAGAGATTTGAACCCAGATCTCTTGCAATAAATAACGTGCAATAAATAATAAAACAGCAGCAGTAGTAGTGGTAATAATAATAATAATAATAATAATAATAATAATAATAATATATCCAAAGCTTAGGCTGAACCTGATCTTTACTGTATATGTGTTCTGATTTGTCTGTGGAGAGGTTATACAACAATGGACAGTCATCTGGATTTGCTGGAGGAGTATTTACATATCTTACTGATAATCATCCCTTCCACCTACATATCTGAATGCACTTACCCAACACTTTCCTTTTTAGAAGTAGGATAGAGACCTTTTAAATCCACTTTAATTGTACAAATCGGTG
The DNA here is from genome assembly GCF_963506605.1 of Zootoca vivipara. Taxonomy (NCBI): domain Eukaryota; kingdom Metazoa; phylum Chordata; class Lepidosauria; order Squamata; family Lacertidae; genus Zootoca; species Zootoca vivipara. The sequence goes on along the minus strand of NC_083287.1, from coordinate 27,901,090 downwards.
GTGGATCTTGGGGTCTCAAAATTCAGCAGCGCACTGTGCGAGACCCAATTTTGGCACCCCTCCACCTCTCAGGTTCCATTGTAAATCATATTTGTGGCATACCAGCGGCACCCCCTAGGCTCCACACACAGTGCAACCAAACCAGTTGGACTCTCCTAGTCTGCCTCTATACAAACCAAATCTCCCAGTAGGTCCATGATTCCTTCCTGCTAAATACTGGCAGTTGAGCGGGGAGGGAGGGAGAGAAGGTTGATAATTGTGGCAGCAGGAGAAAGAATGATGTGGGCTGGTGACAGACTAGAGCCTGAACAGACCTATGAGGAAAGGTAGAAGGAGAGAGTTATGTTTAGCCTGGAGATTATTAGGAAGTAATATGAGAGCAATCTTCATCAGTCTGAAGGGCTGCCCTATAGATGGAGCAAATCCAGAGGGCAGGATGTGAACCCAAGAGGTTCAAATTAAAAGGCTAAACTTCTTTGACTGAACTTCATGAAGAATTTCCTGGCAGTATGAGTTTTTTGACAGTGAAGGGACCCAGAAGTTGGTGGAAGCATATGTTTTTAAGTAGAGCCAGGATGTCCACCTAGCAGGGATGCAATAGTAGTGGTTTTCGCTAAGTGTTGTGGTGGGGTTAGACTAGATGGCATTTGAGGTCCCCTCCAACTCCATCGACCTGTGAATCTATGGACCACAGGGCTAAGATCTTATTGCCTTTGTAGGCGGAACTGTTTTCCCTCCAGAGGGGAAGAATGGTGAAAAACAATTGTAATATGAACTATTAAAAGTAATAGTGAAAATAATGAAATGTAAGGCTAAGTGAGAAAGGTTGAAAATCATTAGATGTGGTTGATGGAAGTCCCAGGCTTACAGCCAAAATGATGTATAAGATGAGAGGAGATGTTGTGTTTTGTTTGGAAAATATATATAATAACTAATATATATAGAGAGAAAGTGAGTGAGTGAGAGAGAATGGTCCTCAAAGGGTGTGTGTGTGTCTTCTGTGCAGAATCATTCTACCCAAATCATCAAAATGTCTTTAAGCACCGAGGATATTTTTAAGAGCCTGTTCGGCATGAATGTTCCTCATAGAAATCTCATCCTGATTCCTTGCCAATCCCAAAGGTCATTTCATCGTGGAGAAATAAGCGTGTCTTAAACTTCTTATCCAAACTGTTACAAACTGCTGCATCTGTCACTTGCCGTATCTGTTGGCACTGCTACAGATAAATGAAGCTTCTTTGCCATGAGATGAGTAAGGAATTGGTTCCAATCTAGCAGACTGGTGTTCTCTCTCCCTCCCTCCCTCCTTCATGTCTTTCTGTCGAGTGGGATATGATTGGCATAGCAAATCTAGAAGAGGCTTTGGATCTGAATGTTAACTGGGATTGAGACACAGGCAGGCACACACAACCGTCCAAGTTGCCTGCAATGCTTTCTCCATTTCTTGTGATGAAGATTTGCTTCACTTGTACTTAGATTGGGGGGTGGGTGGGTGGGCAGGGTGTAAGACAAGGGTTCCTTTTTAAAACAAGCAAATACACAACTAGCACACTTAGACTCCTGCCTTGAAAAATCAGTCACATTCGTGTTGTCAGAAGGTGGAAACAAGGAAAGCAGCCATACGAGTAACATGACAAAACTTCTCTCATGCAATCCTATCATTTTGGTAATTGTCAGGGATGCTGGTGGCTACCCTCGAGTAACAACGCTCCACACCGTTGTGTCTTTAAGGCTTTTATTGGTGCATACTTATTTACAGTGCAAGAGATAGAGGAAACATGACTGTTCAGTCTTCATCAGAATCTCGCAATGGCGCTTTCCGGCTACGCACCCAGCAAAGTAGTTTGGGGACCCCAAAGCGCCGTTCCCTTGCTCCTACGGGAGCTGGCATGCCTCAAATCAGGCGTTGGGGGAAAAGGGCGTCTGTCCGATGCTCCACCGCTGGCCATTGCCTGTATAGGAGCTCTAGGCTGCAGTCGCGGCTCTTGTACCAACTTGCTCACTTCCTCCTGCCCTTCACTGGACCCGCTGCTGGAGCTCTGACTGGTTGAGGAGCTGGACTTTATGATGGGGGGCTGTTCTCTGTAACTCTGCCCCCATACAGGTAATAATAATAATAATACCCCGTCCATCTGCCTGGGTTTCCCCAGCCACTCTGGGCAGCTTACAGTACATATAAAAACATAGTAGAATGTCAAACATTAAAAACTCCCTGATACAGAGCTGCCTTCAGATGTCTACTGAAAGTTGTGTAGTTCTTTACCTCCTTGACATCTGGTGGGAGGGTGTTCCACAGGGAGGGCACTACCACTGAGAAGGCCCTCTGCCTGGATTTCTCACAGTGAGGAATCCAAGACCCTTGGAGCTGGACCTCAGTGTCTGGGCTGACCGATGGAGACGCTCCTTCAGGAATACTGGGCTGAGGCTGTTTAGGGCCTTAAAGGTCAGCGCAACACCTTGAATTGTGACATACCTGAAAAGCATGGTTAAAACACATTTAAAGCGCATGCCTTCCCCAAAGCATCCTTGGACCTGTAGTTTACCCCTCACAGTTCTATAATTTCCAGCAACCTTAACCTATAATTCCCAGGATTGTTTGGGGAATCCATGTACCATGAAGGGTTTTTTTTGGGGGGGGGAGCCTTTCCACACACACACACACAGAGAGGGGGGGTAGGCAGGCAGGCAGAGAGACACACAGAGTACAGATTTACTTGGCTTACAAGTGTATTGCAGGTAGAGAGGTCAGTGTTGGCAAACAAGATGATTTGGAGTGTCGTTGCTCGAGGGTAGCCAGAAACCTCTCTGACAGCTGAGGTTGTTTTTTTGGGGGGGGGAGAGTTTACACTACCACAAACTTCCCCCTTTCTTGTTAAATGGAGGCAGCAGATCTCATTTGTGCTTCCCTGGATTCAGTGTGATGCTCCCTCCATTGAAATGAATGGGGCCTGGACCCATGAAGACTTCCATGTGAGCACCGCGATATACATGGTGCTCTGAAATGCAGCAGAAGTACAAGAATCTGCCAAAGAAAAGCACCATCTCATTAATCCTTAACCTCATTGATTTGACTCAAATAACAGCAGAGTGAGGATTGGATTCGGGGTGTCTCTCTCGTTCTCTTTCCCTCCCTCCCTCTCTCTCTCTGACTGGCTTCAGAAAAACCTTTGGACGCCGCTTCCTCTCCCTCCAACACAGAGCACTGTGCAAATAGCACTCAGAGTAGCACTCTGCAAATATTTAGCTTCTTTTTGATACCAGTGTCAAAACACTTATGTGCAATTCCAAAAAAACTCTGCATAACTTACCATGTTTAACCATACATTGTAGATCCCCCCCTCCACTGCATTGGAAGTGTAGATCTTCCGGGAGGCCAGCTTGCACTGAAAGCATTCGTTTATGTTCGAGTCCTGCCCTTCCCTTCCAATCTCTTCATATAAAAATGAACCTTCTCTTCAAAGTAATCCCAGGCGGCAACCCAAAGTTAATAGGAATGGATTTGTTTGCCTAAAAATAGATGAGTGAGCCAAGTTTGCCACTCACCCCACACAAACAACAACATCTTCCACATTCTGTACACAGTTGCACAACCCGTTTTTATAGCATCTTAATTGTAATGATTTCCTACAAAGGCTTCTAAGAATGTTAGTTTGTTGGGACTTCCTAGAATTCTGAGTTTGTATTTTATGCTTGTTTTATGAATGTACTTTTATTGTCGATTTCATACTTTTCACCACCATTATGCATAATTCTCCGAAAATAAGACACTGTCTTATATTTATTTTTCCTAAAAAAATAACACTATGGCTTATTATCAGGGGATGTCTTATGTTCCTTGCTTAAAAATCCTGCTATGGCTTATTTTATGGCTACGTCTTATTTTCGGAGAAACAGGGTATGTGCGTGTGTTTGTGTGGTATATATATATATATATATATATATATATATATATATATATATATATTCAAATAAAGTAAATTTTAATTAAAGGGCAGGTGCCATGCTGTTTTTATTGTAATTATTTGTATATTTAAAACAGATTTCATAAATATATTTCGTTTCAGTTCTATCAGTGTTGAATTGTTTTCTATGTTCTTAGCGGTTCTTGTTTTTACCTGTCAGCCGCCTTGAGCCCCATCAGGTGAAAAGGTGGGGTTTCTATGTATAAATAAATAAATAAATAAAGTAAATAAAATGGAGGTGACAGGAATTACTAGGAAGAATACTGGTGTACTTCAAAAGGACAATATCCTGGACACTGAGAGCTGGTGTGTTGTGTTGTTTAGACTGTTGAACTAAGATCTAAGAGACCAAGGTTTGAACCCCCAGTTGGCCACTGGATGACCTTGGGCAGGTCACTGCCTTAATTCAGATTAATCTGCCTACAGTGTTGTTGCAGGAATTAATTGAGAAGAGGGAGAACTATGTACTCTTGCTCCTTAGAGAAAAAGGGGGGGATATAACTGCAATAATTAAAATAATAGCACATTACCATCATAGAGGGTAGCCTCCCCACCATCCCTCACTTATGATTGGGTGTAGGGACATATAACGAGTTTCTAATTTAGGCTGCTCCTACAGCTGTGCATCAAATAAACTGGGAAGAAGGAACCACATCCAGCCTCACAATTAAACTAGTCATTTAGGAGTGTGGACAATAGCTCAGTTGTAGACCACCTACTTTTTGAGCAGAAAATCCAATTTCAGTTCCTGGCATTTCTAGTAAAACAGGGTTATGTAGCAAGCGATTAACCTAGAACCCTAGAGAGTATTAGAGAAAATCCAATGGATTCTTACATGCCCTTAGGGGGTTTGGCAGGGGTGGCACCCCTGCCAAAGCTTCGGCATGGCCATTTTGTGGAAGGTGGAAATGACCAAAGCGATGGACATCATTATTCTGAAGCAACTTCTTTGAAGCAGCTCCTTGGTTTACTAGAGAGCAAAGGATAATGAAGAAGATAGGGAGATGAGTGCAACCAGAAATATATTTGGAACCAGAAAAAACCTGGACATAAGGGAGATGGTTGCAACAGTGATGGTTGCAAAGATGCAAGCCTTCTCCACCCCAGCTGCAACCTCATAGTGTTGTCCTGCAGAGCTTCTCTGGTTGGCTCCAGGCCAACTTGATAGGCATGGAGATAGCCGCTGGAAATCTGCTGTGACGTGTACGCTAGGCTTTTTGAGGACAGCGTTGCTTAGACGTCAACGAGTCAGTCCTGAGAAATGTCCAGTGTACCATTTATAGTGTGGCTTTGTAGAATGAGTTTCAACTGTTGCCATCCAACGAGACCAAAGAGGCACTTGGAGGGGTCTTGGCTGTTAATCCCTCTTCCATGGGATTATGGCTATGGGAAGGGAATAAGAACTCTTGGCATCCTTAACCAACTGCAGCTCCCAGCATCCTTTGGGGGAAGCCTGTTTAAAGTGGTATCACAGCGCTTTAAGTGTATGGAGTGAATGTGGGCCAAGAATCTGTTCCCCCAGCTATTTCTGTTCCCACCTTTCCCCTTTTTAAAGCCACAGGACCCCAGCTGTGGACCTTTGGCAGACCCTCTTCTCAGTTAGCTGGCGACAGGGAATGGAAGCCTAACAGTAACAAATCCACTCTACTAATAGTAGACTCCCCTCCCTTTCCCCCGATTCCTAGGAGACAGATATGGTTACGCAAGGTCTGTGACACGAGGCCCCTCTGAGGCTCTTTTAAAACAAGGGAACGACAAATTGCCTTTTTCTCTGCTTCCACGTGGACTTCAGCTGTCATTATTTCCGAAATAAGTTTTAATTAAAGCTGCCCTCCGTACAATGTGCTACACTTCAGCTGTGTAGCAAATAACACATTAATTTCCCCTGACTCCTAGTAATCTTACTCTGTTTTATCCTGTTAACATCTTGTTCTGGCAAACACCGGTGGGAAATAACAGGTGCTAGCAGAGAAGCAATACAGAAGAGGGTTAGTGGGAGTTAATGAAAGTGATCGCCTTCTTTTCCGCTTTTTTTTTAATATTTGGGTTTTTCTTGGAAAACTTTCTGTCTTGGATCGTGATGGACCCCTCTCCATACAGCTAGGTTCTGCATGAAGTCATTCAGAGCTACGCCAAAGAGGGGTGTTTTCGACTGGAATGTCTTCCTCCTCACAGACGCTCCATGTCATCAGCAGCTGCATGATGGGCAGAATAACCACGGCCATAGCTTTTCCTGGCATAGAGATTTCAGAAGCAGCACGTGTTGAATTTCTGCCTGTCACACAGCTGAGAAATATCAGAAAGTCTCTGTCAGGAAAAAGAAATGGCAGCGACTGACTAGGTTGAGGGCTGAAGCTAAGCAAATTGGGGCCTTGTCATTACTTGGATGGGAGACCACTTGAAATCCATTAAAGGAAGTAAATGTAAGATACATTATGCAGAGGCTGGGTAGAAAAAGACAAATGCCCTCTTATTTTGAAGGCATTCTAGCTTCCTCACAGGATTGGCCCAATACATTTTGCTCCCCAAGGTGAAGATGTACAGAAACCTATCCAACAGGCAGTTGAATCTTATATATGAGGACAACATGCAAACTTAAATGGTGCAGGACAGTCTATGTGACACACAGAGCTCTGTTCTCCACACCTTACTGTCACATCTGCCTGATTGTAGGGGTGGTCCCGCAAGTTCTTCACATCATATTCAGCCAAGGAGTCCAAATTATTGTTTTGTTTTTCTCTTGGTTTTGTTTCAGCAAGAAATAGCTGACCTTGGATGATGATGATGATGATGGTGATGATGATGATGATGATGATGATGGAGATGGAGAATGAGATTTTAGGGATCAGGTTTCTTGGACATCTCACCTTAGACTCGGAAACTTACTTTTGCTATTGCATAGCGGTGATTAAGACATGGAACTGCCTTATACCAAGGCAAGCCAGTGTCCCATTCAGCCCAATATTGTCTATTCCAGAGATGGGAAACTTGTGGTCTCCAGATGTTGCCGGAATACAACTCCCATCAACACCAGCCAGCATGGTCAAGTGTCAAGGATGACTGGAGTTGTGGAGATGTAGTTTAACATCTGTAGGGTCATAGGTTCCCCACCCCTGTAGAGCAGGCACCCCCAAACAGTGGCCCTCCAGATGTTTTGGCCTACAACTCCCATGATCCCTAGCTAACAGGACCAGTGGTCGGGGAAGATGGGAATTGTAGTCCAAAACATCTGGAGGGCCGAAGTTTGGGGGTGCCTGCTGTAGAGCATTCTGTTTTCAAACACCAACTGGTCTCCCATTCTATTCTAGGCATTTGGGCGACATGTGACAAGGGTATATCACACAAGCTGACCTTCCTCTCTTCCGTCTGTAGATTTGCTGCCATTGACCTCCATACATCATGCCAAAGGTGAGAAAAGGCTCTACAGGTACAACCAGATTTATTGATTGCACACACACATAGTTAGAATCACAGAATTGCAGAGTTGGAAAGGACTGTGAAGGTCATCTAGTTGCCATATGCAAGTGCTCTTTCTTGCCATGGACCTAACATGCAGAGGGGAAAGCCAGAGCCAATTGGATGGAGGAGTTGGGTGGCCAAAAATGAAATATGTATTCTGTTTGGTTTGGCTGCACTTGGTGCAGCAAGATCTGAAGTTGCACCAAAGGCTGTAATGATAGAGATGCATCAATGCTCCGCACTTGAAAATATGCCTGTTGTCGTTCAGTTTTGCCTGTAGCATGTAACGCAGCCACATCAACATGTTTGCTGCTTGTTGTGTTTTAACTTGGAAAAACAGTCGCATTTGGCGTTAACCAGGTCTTCCCAACTAGCTTGTTTCAGGATTCAAGCTTCCTTCCCACCTTCCTTTCTTTCATGTTTACCCTGAAGCGTAGCAGTTGTTCTCCCACCGGACCTCCTCATTGCAGAGCACATGCTCAGTGATGCTGTTACTTTATGAAAAGCAGTTGTGACCACTGGGTATGCTGCCTAACACGTAAACAACATGTTCCTAGGCAAATTTGCTTGGAAATAAGTCTCTTTGTTTTCAGCAGGACTTATTCTGAAATAATGGTGCCTATGGCGCTAGCTCTAGACTCTTGGGGGGGGGAGCGGCCTTGGGCATGGCACCTTCAGTCGGTCCCCGTAGCTTGGAAAAGCAGGACAATGCACTCTGAGGCTGCATCTAATCTCCTCGGATATTTAGTGCAAAGTTCAAATAGTAGCACTGTTAGGGTGTTGAGCCATCTGCTGGTCTTGGGACCCTGGCATAGTGAAGTTGAGTGGGTGAGTTGGGTAAAGCAGGCTTTCACAAGTTAAAAATGCTAACGATCTGGATCAGATATGTACATTTATAAAGTTATGGCCTCTGATTTAAACCCTTTACTGTGCCTTCGCTCCAGGGATGTGAACGTAAAGACTCCATCAAGTGGCAATTAAAAGATGCATCATTTAAATGTGGTGAAGGATTTAGCCTTTGGTATGCTCTCATTGCCTTTAAGTAGAGGAGCTGAATGCAAGTGTGCGCTACTCACGGGCTACAGGACAGATGTTTCAATGTTCAGACTAACAGGAAGCTACCAGCAGGTGCCTGGTTTTGTTTTTTGCCAAAGAGTCATTTTGCCAAGGGATGCTGTAGGGCTCTCTACACTGACAAACAGTCTGCACCTTTTGCAAGAGGCATAATTGTTAGCAGAAAGAACAGAACTATGTCTTGCAGTAGTTTTACTTTCTCATCGGTAAATACAAGGCTACTGAATTGTCTGGTATATTTCTCTGTTGCCTATCTCAGTGTGGTGCCCATCAGACACAGTCAGCATGGCCAATGGTCAGGGATTATGGGTTTTGTGATCCAACAATATCAACTTCCCTGCCTATTATAAGGGAAGTTTTTAATGTTTGATGTTTTATTGTGTTTTTAATATTCTGTTGGGAGCCACCCAGAGTGGCTGGGACATAACAACAACAACAACAACATGTAATAAAGTGGAATGCAACACTTTGTTTAATGAGGAATGTATATCAAAATATTTGATGTATACCTGCCAATTTCAAAAATCCAAGAGGGTATTTACAGTGCAGTTCTCTAAATATTGACTCAGAAGTGAGTCCAAGGGGACTTACTTCCAGGTAAGTTGGTTACAGGATAGCAGCTTTAGACTCTCAAGTCTTTCTTCTCCTTGATATCCCTACTGTAAATTCTGCCCAGAAAGCAACAGAAACACTGCCAGATTCTGTCTGGGTAAAAAAGAAATTTCTCATATTTTGGATTTATTCATCAGTTCTGCATTACTCTACATCGTTTCAAAATCTGTTCAGTTTGCATAGATAGCATGTTCTTAAATTGTATATATTTCCCCTATCAAATTCAGTATATATACCTCTACCGTGGGTGATTGTATTTATTTTCTGCATTGCACAATTGCTTCACAATACTAGAAATGCAAGGAACTGTTATTATAGTATGTCATTGCTGATGAGATTATTTTTGTTGGTGATGAATGAAGTTACAATTTTAGTAGTTACTGGAGGAGAGTTACATAGATAATGGCTGATGTCGATGGTGGTGATTGACATTTGTTTTCTTAAGGACAAATAGTTCAGGGTTTTTGTTTGTTTGCTTTTGTGCAATTCGCCTGATACCATACATTCAGCTCAAGCAGCCGTCTGAAACAAATACAAGATAGGGTTGCCATATTTCAAACAGTGAAAATCTGGACAGAGCTTTTTTCTCTTTTTTGCCCTCCAGATTTTTGTTATTGTTGGCCAAAGTTGTTGGGCTTTTTTGAACTATTTTATGGAAAATAGACAAAAAAGGCACTGCTGAGATGGGCTGCCATACATCCAAATCCCCCCCCAAAAAAATATTTGCCCAATTTCTGCCAGGACACTGCTACCAACTGCAGGGTTACGGATATGCCCCAGAAATTCTGGTTATATGGCAACCCTATATAGGAAAACAGTTTTCTGCCCTAAAGCTTTAGCCAATGTAGTTAGTGCCCTCCGGATGTTACTGAACTACAGCTCCCATTCTCCTTGTCCACTGACAATGCTGGATGAGGCTGATGGCAATTGTAGTTCAACAATATCTGGAGGTCACCATGTTGGGTATCCCTGGTGCATTGTTTATTACTATTCCATGGCCAGAATTATTGTTTTCTTACTGACTGCATAGACAATACTCGCTATCCTGCTGATACAAGTGGATGAGCTATGCATGGCTTGCAATGGATTGGCCAGGAAACAAGCTGTTGTCCCGCAATTCAGATGTGTGAGCAATTTGGCCTGGCCAAAAGCTCCCAGAGACCTCAAACACCCTGATCTCCCAAGCCCCCTTTACCTGGCTGCTGCAGTAAACAGCAAAGAGGGGGGGGGTCTCTCTCTAACTCTTCCACCTGGTGCCTGATACACTGCCATAGCTGCCAAGTTATCCCTTTTTAAAAGGGAAATTCCCTTATGCTGAATAGGCTTCCTTGTGAGAAAAGGGAAAACTTGGCAGCTATGGACGCTGCAGAATGGTGTGCCAAGAGAACCAAAGGTTCTGGTCAACCCCTGGGAAATGTAGTTTTCCTCAAGCACTATGGGTTCCTTGTGCCTTGGCATGCTGTCCTAAACGGAGAGGGAAAGACTTCTGTCTTTCTTTTCCTCACAGATGCTAGTCACCAGCAGCCAAACCAGCCATGTAAGTGGGAGATTAGGGGATGAATTGTTTGGAGCAGGGGTCAGCAAACTTTTTCAGCAGGGGGCCAGTCCACTGTCCCTCAGACCTTGTGGGGGGGGCGGACTTTTTTTTTTTTTTAAATGAACAAATTCCTATGCCCCACAAATAACCCAGAGATGCATTTTAAATAAAAGGACACATTCTACTCATGTAAAAACATGCTGATTCCTGGACCGTCCACGGGCCGGATTGAGAAGGCGATTGGGCCGCATCCGGCCCCCCAGGCCTTAGTTTGGGGACTCCTGGTTTGGAGGGAAGGAGGGTTGGGGTATTATTGGTTGGGAGGCCGCTTGGAGAATAATTATTCTTCAGATCACAATTTAATCCAAGATTTGGAGGTTCCAATACTCACCTTTTCTGTTGCATAAACATTATAACCCCCCCAACCCCCCCTCATATCCAGGCTAAGGAAGTACAGTTTTTGCCAACATCTTAATTCACTTCCAATGTAAACATACGGTTTGCATCTTCTTCATGGCCTTGCCGAACGCTTATCTTCTGCCTTTCATCTGTCCCTATATCCCTAGTGCAGACCACCACTCTCTCTCAACACATTACTGTACCTTTATTCACTTCCAAGGTCTCCCACCTCATAATTCCTAACTTCCTCTTATTCTTAGAGCATTCCTCCAGTCCCCTTTTCACGCTAGTACCCTTCCAAGTGTTCATATCCATGTTCCTACTAAAACAACAGCAATGCAACACCCCCAGTGATTCGTCTTGGTTCCTAAAACTGTAAATAGCTCACAGGGACATGAATGGCATTCATAGTAAGTTAAGGGCAAACAGCACATTGCGGGGAAGATCTGTGATCGAATCATGAGGGGGGGGGAATGCAAAGGTTTATCTTTTTATCCAGGCTTTTTTGGAGAGAGGTGTTAATGGTTGCTTATGTCCTGCAGGTAACTTTATTCATTGGTTGCTGTTTTAACTGCATAACTATAAGCGGGGGAGGTGATAAATGTGCTAAATAGATGAAAAGTAAATAATAGTGCCTGGCCATTAAAAAAAAAATCCTGCTGGAAAATCCAGCATCCTGGTTTCACAGTGGCCAATCCATAGAAAGACTGGAAGGAGAATCTGAGTGCAACAGGGTTCCCCCTACTTGTGATTGACAACTGGTATTCACAGGCCTAATGCTTCAGATATTGGGAGATAGTGTACAGCCATCCTGGCTAGCATAGAAACAGCATATCAGTAGCGTCTAGAGGGATTGATTTGCATTATGGGATTGCTGTTAGTAGTTAACCCTCCATGCATCTCAGGCCAAATCCAAATTGCCTCCAGTTTTGCTTCTGGATAAAGAAAAAATGATGTTGGAAGCTATAATAATGGATATCTAAACATCTGTTCCAGTCCTTGCTAATCTGTGCTCTCCCTCCCTCTCCCTTTCATGCATCTGTTGATCACTGTTTTCTCAAGTTAGGGAGGTATAACTTTTTCAACTGTGTAAACCAGGGGTCCCCAGACTATGGCCTGGGGGCCACATACGGCCCCCAAGGCTCTTTTATGCGGCCCCCCTGGGGACCCCCGCCACCCGCTCTTACCGGCACCGTGCTGCACAGCTGCCGACTTCTGACCCAGAAAAGTGACGGAAATAGCTTGTGCGCACGGGCAAGTGTCATTTCCAGTGTACTTCCGGGTCAGAAGAGGCTTCTGCATATGCGCACGAGCTATTTCCGGCGCTTTCCAGGTCAGGAGTGTGCCAGAAATAGTGTTTGCGCATGGGCGAGCACAGCCGTGTGCTCCCGTGCCCCTGCGTGCGCTCTCCCACCCTCCGGCCCACCACGCAATCGGTGCGGCGGGCATCAGGCCCAAAGCCGGGCAAGTTTGGGGATCCCTGGTGTAAAACAGCCTTCTCCATCCTAGAGATATTTTGAACCCCCATGATTCACTGGTCATGCTGGCTGAGTCTGATTGGAGTTGTAGTAGAGCATAACCTGGAGGGCATCAAGTTGCGTAAGCATCATGGTGCAAAGCATCATAATGGTACTGTACAAGTAAAGAGATGGGCAACAAGAATGACAAGACTAAACTCAAGCATTCAATTTCTTACCAGACTAGCTAAGTGGCAACTGAAAGTTTCTTAACTGTGAGAAATGAATGCTCTTATCTGTTAATACTGTATGTACAATTGAAGCCATCTATAAAAGTGCTACCTAGCACCAAATGTGGAATGACCTAACCAAGCCTACTTCAGGTCTGAAATAAGCCCAATGGCAGTAGTGGCCTGGGTTGCCGATATTTTAAAACATGCAAGTCAAAAGGCGAGACTAGAGCAACTGCACCCCATTTGTTGCTACACAAGAGAGAAACGCCACTTTCTGCAACTCCTGAGCAGTGTACGATTGTGTGAATGTAGCGATATAAGCTCGAGTTTGCTCTCTTGGCCCGTGCTATGTGCAGCAGAGCACAGGCACGAACTCTTAGGCAGCTAAAGGCACGCTAGCTAGTCTACATTCTGATCTCAGTCCCTGGGGCTGGCAATCTCTGTGAATGACACTCTGTGTTTATTTGAAAGCAGCACTCGGTAAATATTGAATTGTGCTAGTCTATCATCAACACAGGTGTTGTTTTTTCTGTAAATACCCAAACGCTGCAGTGACTGCTTACTCTTTCGTATGACTCACTCTTTGCAAGCCTTCCCAAGGTGCTTCTTCAGCAAACTCTGAATCATAGCTAGGAAACATGTGAAATGGCTCCATGCTGGAAGAGCCTTGGAGATGCGAGGAGATTCACTGAAGAAAAGGGAGGGAAGGATTCAAGTCCATAGCATCAGGCATTTTTGAAAAAGAGGCAAGTGCCATGAACACTGTCTTTTTCTTAGAAGGTGGACGCTGCCCACCCACAACTAGTCTTCAGCAAGGTGTGGTTTTTAATAAAACACGATCGGAGTTTTAGAAACATCCCATTCCCAATAAAATAGGAGGAAGATTTACTTTCTGGAAGCTCGACTTTCTCCACCAGCGCCAGCCCTGTGTGATGATTTTTGGCTTTTTTACTTACTAGCTGAAGCCCAGATTCATAAAATGTCTGAAGCAACCAAATGGTTCTAAATAACACCACCTGCCTCTATGTCCCAGTTTCAGAAGTTTGTCCCCAGGCTAGGCTTACAGCAGAATCTTAACCATGTTAACTCAGAAAGACGTTGCACTGTATTCAGTGCCTTATTCCCAGGTGTACGTAGCCCAAATTAGAAGAGTAAATAACAAATATATTCATCTTCATTGCACAACAATCCATGGCATTTTTCTTTACTTAGTGATGGGGAATCTGTGGTATTCCAGATTTTGTTGAATGACAACTCCCATCATCCTTGTTACTGGTTGTACTGGAGTTGATGGGAATTGGTTGGGGTTGAGGGGAACTGGAGGCCAAGGATTCCTCACCCTCGACTTACAGGCTAAGGACTAAACGTCTGAATACCTTCAACCTAGATCTAAGTCAGGCATCCCCAAACTTCGGCCCTCCAGATGTTTTGGACAACAATTCCCATCATCCCTGACCACTGGTCCTGTTAGCTAGGGATCGTGGGAGTCACAGGCCAAAACATCTGGAGGGCCGCAGTTTGGGGATGCCTGATCTAAGTTGATCCATTGCTGCTCAGAGATGCTTGCATTATAACTATCTCTCACCCTACGCAGCTCCATCAAGGGTGCAGCAGTACAGACCTCTGTGATTCATTCAAATAATCCCTCAGCACAGGTCAAAGAGCCCTTTAAACAGGTTTGCCCTGGAAACAATCACTGGGTTTGTTTGTCCACAGAGAGCCTCTGCAACAAACTGCTTTCTTTTCTATATAATTCTCCCACACAACACAGCAAATGACTTAATCTTATATTTGGACATATTTCCCAACAGGCCTTAGTGTAGTATCCACCAATGGAGGGTTAGGGATGAGGGAGAAATTGGATTTGCTTCACACCTAAAGATGAATATCAATTTCGCACTTTCTGAAGAAATAGAAGAACCAAAACAAAACCATCCACCCAAATTTGTGCTCATCCAAATTTTGCAACGCGATTCTCCAACCAATGTTTGAAAAAATGCATATATTAAGGGAAAGTGTGCACAAACATGAATAAATTAGTGAAAACAAAATATAAATATGCATCATATTAGGGAAATTGCTGGCAAAATTGTGTACCTTGGTCAAAACTGCGTACAAAAATGTGCCTAGTAGGAAAAGTTGACATTAAATGCTGATGCATTTCTAGGAGGACTTTTTTTTTTAATTCTGCAAATTGCTGCAGAAATATGGAGAAGTGAATTTAAGATTGGAAAAATAATAAATGGACAATACTGAAATCGACTGGTCCTTCCACTGCAGAGTCTTCTGTCAAGGATCTGTTGAAACAGCTAGCTACCGACAAATATTTGTACCACAATTAAGCAGCAATTGCCCTTTCTTGCATCCTATAGTTTATGCCCCACATTCCCCCACTGTGGCAACTGCAATACTTCTTGTGGCTTCCTCAAGAAGTCTGTTGCTCAAGAAGTCTGTGCAGAAAGCAATGACGTGAGCAGGACTTTCCTTCAAGAGCATTGTACAAGGACAATAGGTGCAGGGCAAAGAACTAGCTCAGTGGTCCCACCCGTGTAGTAACTTCATGCACAAGATACCAGAGCAGCATGAGGAGAAACCATAGGGAAGCAGATCTCACACCACTAAAATTATGCTTGGATTTTAGTTTTTTGGAGAAACTATGCCTGTAAGATTATCACACAGTTACATCAAGGAGCTGGGACTGTTAAAGGGGGGGGGAGTGTGGTTACAAAGAAGTTGA
Organism: Zootoca vivipara; assembly: GCF_963506605.1. NCBI lineage: Eukaryota > Metazoa > Chordata > Lepidosauria > Squamata > Lacertidae > Zootoca > Zootoca vivipara. The sequence continues at coordinate 27,885,620 of NC_083287.1, read as the reverse complement.
ATATCACTTGTAGAAAACTGTACTCATAATGTGAAAATATTTATTACCTATAGCCATAATTTCATAAAATCAATGAACATGTCATGTGATACAGTATGTGCAAGGTGGATTTTGCCTTTGAGTCATGGATATCTGAAGTAGCCATTGCATCAGATATAGGTGTACATTTGTTTGTAGCTTACAAGAGAATTATAATTCTGACACTATAGTTAACAACATCACTGGACCCATACATGTTGAACTGTACAGCCTTAGGTTTGGAGACAGACATATCTATTGTGAACCACCCTGGGCTCTTTGGATGAAGGGCGGTATACAAATTTTAATAATAATAATAATAATAATAATGATAATAATATTTCTTAGCCTAATGCTGAATGTTATGTTAAGTGGCATTAGTTTGCTAACATTTACTGAACATTAAGAGTATTTTTCACATACTGCACATTGTCTTTGCCAGCAATATACTGCTTCTGTGTTCTTCAATTATACACAGGCGAAATCTACCAAATCCTATAATGTACTCAAACTGTATCTAATGTACTTACATCCATGCACAATACCGTGCACAACAGAAAGATTTCATGTTGTTTGCATTTCATAAGGATGAACGAATCAATAGGAAAAGAGATTTGATGGATCATTAGCAAAGTATGAGATAGATTAGAAGGTGTGAGGGCATTAATAAATCATGCATTTCAAGCAAGTGGCTCTTCTTGGTGGAATGCCTGAAAGCAAAGCATGCAAGGATGGAACTCAAACTAAAAGGGGAATGGGTTGAAAATCACAGTGGCTTTTCCCCAAAGCAGTTTGCTATAGATGTATAAGTGTATACTTAACATAGAAATTGTTGGCTGGCCTGGCCTTGACCATAAGACAGCGGCACTTATATTGCACAAAACAAGCTGCTTTGCCATTTTCCAAGCTGTTAATACATTTCCCAGGGGACCGTGGGTGGGAAGTAAGGTACTGAGCACAAAGTCATCACAGCAGAAATTCTTGGAACCGAGAACACAAAAAAGGCAGCAATATCATCAGTTGTTTTGCATTTATAAAGGAACCAAGCCAGTGACACTACTATGATGGCCATAACTCTGAGTCTTCCGATCCAGTGTTTCTGCTGCGCATGCAGTAACAGGACCCTTAGAGGCAGCTTCTAAACTTGCTCCCCATTTGTTCACACGAGCATTCTGAAATACAAGATACGAAACCTCCCCAAGTACTAAGGTCAATGGGCACACACGTGATCACGCCCATCCGATTCGGGGGACCAGTTGATTCATGGACTATTTTTATAAACACAATAAATAAATACTTAGTAAGAATTAATTGTAATTAGTGAATTTCAGTCCCCTTTCTTGGTACAGGCACTGCCAAAGTGATCAAAAGCTTTCAAATGAGGGTTTTGATCCCAAATGGCTTACTTTTGCACCAGCCGATTTTCCTTGAAACCTCGCTTTGCTAAATCTTTGGTGGAAATGTGGTTTATCAGGCATGTGGCTTGGTTGTGATGTGGCACACCTACTGCTTCCTAGGCTAATATGCAAGGCTGCTTGGATTTAATGTGGAGTAATGTTTGGCTTGGTTTCAACCACTGCATTTCTTTTCCAGATATGCTCTTATATGTTTAGATGTACACTTAAAATATTAAAGTATGGATGTGGCAAACAGACAAATGTATCATACAAATAACACCTGTCAGAGAGAGAGGATTGGCTGAGTCTCCATGTTGAGTCAATGCGCAGTGACAAACCCAGGATTTTGTCTCCTATTATGTGTAATGGTTCTCCAGCTCAGATACATGTTAGCAATATTCCTTTTATTCTAACACTATAGTGTGGGCCCGCATTTGCGATGGAAATATTTCTGAAGTTTGAGCATGTGAAACTAAACAGCCTATTATGCAATGTGCTTTTTTTTGGTGGGGGAGGCCTCCCTTTGGGTACTGGGAGGACTTCCTTCCATGGACCAGCATCGGTGGGCATTTACGCAGGGCCCATTGACCAGTGGCAACAGCTTCCTGGACTTGCTGCATTGATGGAGACTCAGGCAGGGGAGGAGGAAGAGGGATGTAGTGAGGGCAGACTGCCCCAGATGTTTTTGCTGAGGGGGTGACATTCGGCCCGCGGCCCGCCCATGACTCCCAAGCCTACCCCTCCGGAGCACGCCCACCCTGGGCAGCGTGGGCATGTGCTCCGCTGCTGGACTCGGGACTTATCCCTGCTTACCTTTTGCCCTGAGCTTTCTAGGCAATGGTCCTCACTTTCCTGGTCTATGTCCAAGCACTTTTTTCTTTCTTTCCCCAGGAAAAGCTGCTCTTTACCACTGAATCGGAGCAAATGGCAATTTGGGTTTTCCTGCGGATTGCAGTTTGCTCCGATTCAACAGGGAAAGTGGGGTTGCATGTGGATATGGGCAGGGCAAAGAGAAGAGTGCTCAGACACAGACGTGAAAAGCTCAAACCTGTTTCCTTTCTGAGAGAGGGAACCCTCCTGCAAGGTGCCTGCCTCCCCCAAGGGCCCTCCAAACACTGGAAATGAGGCTGGTTACTTCCTCTTCTGTGTGAAGTCTAACAGAACAAGATAGCACAAATAGTTCATGTGCCAGACTTTAAATGATCAGATCTGGGTGAGATTTAAGAGGGACGGCCGGGCAAATACTAGGATGAACGTTAGTTATTCCTCAGCATTAATCAGGAAAGGAAGCCAACCAAGGCTGCAATAAGTCTCATGGCACTTTCTTCAGAAGGTGCCGGAATAGTCCAATGAGTTAAGTATGCCATCTGAAAGACTAATCTGAGGATCACATCCTGCGGGGGAAAAAAAATCACATTTCCAACAGTGTTGCACCGCCCCCCCCCCCCGGTCCCACAGCATATTTATCCTGCAAATTAGTAATCGCAATGCATGCGACAAAAATATGCTTTATCTTTCTTCATGCAAAATGCCTACAAAACTGTGGCAATAAATTATTCTAATAGCATCGTTTTACATTAGCTCAGTCACAGAAACTGTTATTCCAGATTCCATGATTATGCAGTAGAGAACATTTGAAAACCCTTGAAAGGTTTCCAGCGTACATATTCCAAATCCCTGCTAATTTGATTTTGTAAGGATTTAACTAAAAAGAAGCTTATTCTTTGCTGCAGTTCCTTGTTCTCTTAATGATGGAAGAGAAGAGCCCAGTTTTGGGAGGTGGTCCCATCAGGATTGGAGCTTGGTTCTTGTGGGTGATTTTTATCTGTTGAGAAAGAAAAGAATTATTACCTAATCAAAAGAGGTGATAGCAATAGATCACAAAAAATGATTATTTTAAGTTTTCTTATTAGTTACACATCAAACAGCAATTTTATTATAATTTCTTGTTCTTATTCTTGTTCACAATCTAGTTCTATTATACATTCAAGTTCACAAATAATGTTTGCTATTTTAAAAGAAGCAATTGAACAATGCTGTGTTAAAAAAATAGGGGAGGTGAATGAAGGAATGAATTTTGAGACCATTGCCTAGGCAATTATCAGTGTATGAAAAAAATCACATTCATATGGTTGGGCAGAATCTCACTCATCAGACATAATTCTAATTATACAAATTAACATCGTAAGGTGTTGTAAAAACAATTTTCCATATATATATATATATATATATATATATATATATATATATATATATATATATATAATATTTATCTGCACAGCTGTAACTGATTATTGATCTGATTGGCATGTTTGTTTTTAAAAATAGTATTAAGTACCTATTTCATTTCATTTAGACAATCTATTTAATACTTAATTACTAAGGTCTTTAAGTGGTGTACAAGAAATTCTATACAATGAAAATAAAATGGGTTTTTTAAAATAAATAAATAAGTAAGTAAGTAAAGCTATCTTGTAGGTATTTCTATTAGATCACAATCCTACTATATAATAGAAGTTTATGTGTATTTTGATGAACTGGTTAGAGTGAAATATCCTGAGTCATTTGGGTTGGGGGGGGGGAAGTGCATGTATGTATTTAATAGTGACTTATTTTTAGTTGCTATTTTGTTACTATTGTTTTGTAGATTATGCTATGCTGATTTGTTAATCATAGAATATGATTTATAACTGTGATGTTCAGCATCTTTTTTAGTTGCTTTTTTGTTAATAGTATTTTTATAGATCACAGTTGTTTTACTGATGATTTGTTCATTTACGTCACATGATTTTTGCTGTCACATGATTTGTGGGGTTTCTATTATGCTATTCTTATTTATTGTTTGCTAGCCGATTTGGGATTCATCTGAATGGAAAGCAGCATAGAATACCAGTCAATCAACTAAAATTATAAAATGTCTTCAGTAGGCCCTAGAACAGGCATCCCCAAACTGCAGCCCTCCAGATGTTTTGGCCTACAACTCCCATGATCCCTAGCTAACAGGACCAATGGTCGGGGAAGATGGGAATTGTAGTCCAAAACATCTGGACGGCCGAAGTTTGGGGATGCCTGCCCTAGACGTTCTATAACTAAAATAAATCAAATAAATATAAGTCAATAATCATGTCATACATACTATTAAATCATACATTATAATTAGGTCAATAGCCGGCATGGACACGAATCTATACAGTCCATATTATTTTCACAATGCAAAAATACAGGAAGATACACCAATAAAGTGTACGAAAAATATATATGGTTAACTACAGATTTAAACAGTTATATTTTGCCCAAGAACTGGTCGACGTGTTGCCTCCTTTTCTCAGCATTTTGACTTTAATTTGCAACACAGGGGTTGTTTTATCAGCATTGCCCTAGACGTTCAACAGGGATGGGCCATGTCTGACCTCAACTAGAAGGGAGTTCTATATATTTGGTCCACAATACTGTGAAGACTTGATTTCTGGTTGATGCAAACTGTGCATCAAAGCCAATGGGGGAGACTAGCAGTGATTCCCTTGAAGATATCAGGGATCAGGTAGGGATATAAGGGACCAGGGGGTTCTGATCCAAGGAAATGTAAATGCTGCAGAAGGCTACATATCTGCTGCTGTGTTCATGGCAACACTGACTAGGGTAATGGGTCCAGCTCCATATTTTATCCTACCTACCGCTGGATATAGGAGATAATTCCCTCCACAGCCTGCCGTTTCTGCCACCCCCCGTATGGCAGCTGTATGAGCAGAAGCCATTTCTACTGTGCTTTGCTCTGCCACTAGATCAGACTGATAATGATTTTTTGTACACATCACGTATTAAAAATAGACACTTGATTACAGTAGCATGCCTTATTTATACTTCTCCTAATCACATTGTTCATTGCTCTTAACATGAACTTCAATGCTGAATTTGAAAATAACCATTAGGAATTAAAGTCAAAAGCCAACTTACTAAAAAGGTCAAAAATGATGGAGTAGCATTCTAATTTGTTAATTAATTGATAGTAAAATCAAATCAAATATTGAAAGGCCTGTTTAAAACACCATGAAAGACTGCTTTATAGCTACTCATTTTGATTTCTTTGATATAAAACTAGAAATCACCTTAAATGAGACAACCTTAACGTAGATTATGTCTCCAATTTTCTCTAATTCAAGTCTAAATTAGAGGAGACATTTTATGAATGTATGCTATGCTCAAAGCTAATTGAAAGCAATTATCAAAGTGGCATTTTGTCTGTGACTTTAAGATACATTGTAAGATAATAAATGATTCTCATTATGTAATAAAAAGGTCACATCTTGCCTTTGGGCTAGTGACGCTAACAGTTTTTCAAAAGCTATCTGGGACATTTTCTTTAGTGAACTACGACTAATACAAGAACCATCACTTATTAAATATCAGTTGTCATCTGCACAGTATCCACATCACAAATGAGTATTTCTTTCAAAAAGAAACACCGCCTCATTAAAACTGGCAAAAAATATATCTCTTAAAGTGCATACCTGACATTTTCAAGCTAAAATGAATATCCTTCACTTGTCATTCACTAATAGTAATGTGTGTGTGGTGGTGGTGGGAGTATACTGAGAGGACAGGCTCATTAAAATAGGGAACAGACCGCTTCTTGGGGTGGAAATTTACTTTACAATCAAAAGAGACAGAAATGTAAAAAATTCAACAGGATAAGTGGGTTCTTTTTAAAAAAAACTCTCCCAGAATCCTAGCTTACTCTTCCCTATGGTAACATATGTGAAATTGTATGCATAACTCTACCAGGATTGCTAAAATAAAAAAGGCTTCAGGCAACATTCATTTGTAATTCCTGCAAATTCACCAAATTAAGAACCCTTTAGAGTATTAGTGGCTACATATTTCCTCACAATATACGAAGCAGAAAGTAGCCATCAAGGTACAACACATAATGGATTTGGTATTAGAAACTGACACCACCAGCTTCTGGAACCTTAGTGTATCAAAACTACTAGGTATATTAATAATTCTTCCCATACCAAGAATGATAAAATAAAATAAAAATAAAACCAAACTTCTAGCCTGTTGTTCCAAGTTGTGAGCTATTAAGAGATTCGTAACACCCTTAAACTGGAAATGGTGCACCTGTCTATATAGCAACAAGAAACTCTAAGGGAAGTCAACAGTTCTTACCAGTACAGACTAAAAGAGAAGACTTTTATGCAACACATTTCAAAGCAGGAGCATAAACACATTACCTTCAATGAGTGTACAATTTGTGTACCTAATTAGTTGAGCTATGCAAATCAACTTGCCTATCGCCTGAGCATGGGAGCCACCCCACCCCAAGATCCTCCATCTCTCCAGGATTCAAGTCCATCCAATCCATCATTGTGCTCAGATACCCTTCCAGAGCTTTCACAGCCTCTCCTGATTCAGATGCTATGGCAGGCATGGCCAAACCTGCCATCCAGATGTTTTGGGACTACAGTTCCCATCATCCCTGACCACTGGTCCTGTTAGCTAGGAATGATGGGAGTTGTAGTCCCAAAACATCTGGAGGGCCGAGTTTGCCTATGCTGGTGTTATGGAAAAACAGAGTTGCGTTATCCCTGACCATTGGCCATGCTGGCTAGGGCAGTTGATATCCAACAAGATATGGAAGGCTATAGGTTCCCCACTCCTGTTTGAATACATCTGCACAGTAGTTGCTTCTCTCACTAAGCAGAGGTCCCGAGAGGAGCATAGTGGGAAAGCAGGCTCTCCCCTTAGAGGAGAACATGGGTTGTGGAGGGTTAACAAGATATCCCCAGGTTGGTGGGACGGGTCAGTTTGGATGGCCGCATGTGTGATTCGTGGGTTGTGCTGTTGCTGAGGAATTTAGCATGTAGCAAATGATTGACCGACAGCCTCTGCCTTATATAAGCCTAGCGAGCAGCATCTATCCCACTTTTGCTGCTCGCAACAAATCTCCCACCCGCCCTCCTCTAATTTTAGGGGTTTTGCATTGACCTTGCTGCGCCTGTCATGGGGTCGTCTGTTTTTGGATCAGGGGCCTGGTGGGAATTTTTGCCACTTGCCTGATTGGCTGGTGCCAGGTGCATTTTGCCTACTACGCTGCAATAAGTCACAACTTTTAAGGTTGGCGCTTAGGCATTCGTTCAAATAAAATGGTCGAGGGGAAGGATTTTGGCTGGGCCTGACCCTCATGGTTGCTGCTGCCTTTAGGGGTATTCCCTTAAAGGAATCCTGGGGCTCCACATGTTTGTCCGTTTATCCCCGCTAGGGGCCAGGGCATGAGCCTCGGGGAGCATCTGAGGGATAAAGTCAAGGGCTTGGGCCCCGGCCTCAACATCTCCCAGAGGGCGCTCCCCTACTGGCTCCCCTACTAGACTAGTGGGAGTCAGATCTGTCCCAGGCAGGGGACAGATGGCAGGAACCAGTGCCTAAGCAACCACTCGCATTCAGTTGTATTTAAATAAAGTTGTGGCCAAAATTAATGCCAAAAACCTCAAACTTAAATATTGTGTGATGTGTGAGTTATTGGGGGGATATCTTGGTACCTCGTCACGCAAGAGACCTAATGAGGATCTGTGTCTGCTTCCAGAGCTTAGAGGAAAGAAGAGTAAAAAGCTGACGTTGCCAAAATTACTTTTTGTACCCGCTGTTAAACCCATGGAGATGTATTCTCCCTAGACAATCTTGAATCTAGGACAGGCATCCCCAAACTTCGGCCCTCCAGATGTTTTTGGACTACAATTCCCATCATCCCTGAGCACTGGTCCTGTTAGCTAGGGATCATGGGAGTTGTAGGCCAAAACATCTGGAGGGCCGCAGTTTGGGGATGCCTGATCTAGGAGTTCCACGAAACACAACAATGCACCAACAGTAGCAGATCAAAGCTAATGCTAAGAGGTCTACTTTAAAGGAAGGTTTTGGACCAACTTCCCTGTGAAAGAGGGGCAAGATATGCCTCCCTCTGGAAGGAGTCCCAGAAGCATAGGCACAGCCAATGGAAAATGTCTTCTCCCTGCTCTCAACCAAGCGATATTGCGATTGGATCACCTCCATACTCAGTCCTTCAGATAACCTGGTCCTAAACAATCTTTGCGTTTTAAAGCTCATCACCTTCAAAAGGTGAATTGGTCCCAGGAAAAAAAAAAGGAAGCCAGCACAGCTTTAATATGCTTTTATATGTGGCTCTTTTTAACAATCTGGCCACTGCATTCTGAATCAACAGTTCCAGGAGTCTGGGATTAGTAGTAGACTTAAATATAGACCAAGTGAACAGTAAGTTTTCAAATCACACCAGCATATCTTGCTTTGCACTCTGCATAATGTTGGTCTTGCCCTATGAACCGCCTCAATGGTTTTATATATATATATATATATATATATATATATATATATATATATATATATATATATATGGTTGTTCTCTTAAAACAATTTCTCAGGAATAGCATTGCACCCACTGAAATTAAATCTAATTAGTTTGGCATTAATTAAGCTCTAATAATATACTCTAGTATCACTCCTAAGTAGTGTGATCCGTTTCCCCTTCACACAGGTAAATTGGAAAACATGGTAGTGTCATCATAATTTTTAAACACACTGGGAAAATGACAGAGCTGCAAAATTAAAATAAATGATTAATGACATTTTTTTCATGTTTTATACTAATAGGTATTGCTGAGGTTTTAAATTAATAAAGCTGTCAACCTCAGGGTTGTTACAGGATCCAGCACAGAACCAAAATGGAAATTATGTATTCCACAGACACCCACAGATGACACTTTGGAATATTTTAAATTTTAATTAGTAGGTGCAATTGTTTCACCACTCCCCCCCCACCTTTAAACCACTACAAATTAATTGGCAATTAGTCACAACTAATTCTCTTCTGAACAATCTGAATGGGGGAGGGAGGTGCATTACATCTCAGCATAGTTGTCTAAGGTGCAGAAAGCACACATGCAGTAAATTGCATTGTCAATTATATGAAGGGGGAGGGGAGGAAGAACCTGTTGTGAAACTAAAAAAAAAATTATGCCTAGGTAAAGAAAAATAATGTATGCATTGTGCAGTGTGGGACGACGACAACACAAAAATAATACCCAACCATACAGCAGAGAGCACCAGCCCTCAAATGTATGCAGATTAGAGAAGTTCCTACCTAAAGAAGATAGACAAGTTTGAATATTAACAGGTGTTGGGCTGGAAAATGTCCTCTGGTTTCTCAGTGGTTTTTCTTCCTCTGTGAAACAAGTTTCCATTTTCTGCCTAATTCTCAGGGTACTGCAGAATTTCAGCCACTCAGAGATTTTGAGATTATTCTATGACTACAAAGCACCCAGGGTGTGGGTGTGGGTGTTTCCCCCATCCTTACAGGTAAATATTCCTCCAGTGCTCTCTGCAGGCTTCCTGACTGCCCATTCTTCCTGACATGAAAAAGCCCCATGGGAGGAATTACCTCATAGAACAGGCATCCCCAAACTGCAGTCCTCCAGATGTTTTGGCCTACAACTCCCATGATCCCTAGCTAACAGGACCAGTGGTCAGGGATGATGGGAATTGTAGTCCAAAACATCTGGAGGGTTGAAGTTTGGGGATGCCTGTCATAGAATCATAGAGTTGGAAGGGACCCCAAAGGTCATCTAGTCCAACCCCCTGCAATGCAGGAATCTCAGCTAAAGCATCAGCTAAAGATTGGTCTAGATAGAATGACTTATTTTTGAGAAACCCGTGATGGGTCTAAATGATCACAGCATCCTTTTCTAAATGCTCACAGACAGACTGATGAATCTATTCTAGGTACAGGATCTTCCCTGGTATCTGTGTCAAGCTCACTGGTCAGTAGTTACCTGGGTCTTCCTCCCCCCCCCCTTTTGAAGATGGGGACAATATTTGCCTGCCTCCAATCTGTTGGAACCTCACCTGTTCTCCAGGTTTTCTCAAAGATAATAGACAAAGGTTCTGAAATTACATTTGCAAGCTCCTTTCATACCCTTGGATGCAGCTCATCAGGCCCCGGAGATTTGAATTCATTTAAAGTAATGTATTTTTTTGCTACATAAGACACACCTGACCATAAGACGCACCTAGTTTGTTAAAGAGGAAAACAAGAAAAAATATATTCTTTTCTAGCAAGAGCTGTGCAGAGTGTGTAAGCGTTCTCTCCCTTTGCTTGCTTTACAGTGAGCTGGGAGGAGGGGCAGAAGGGGCTCCCGTCCATCCCTCCTCTTGCCTTGCTGTAAAGCAAGCAGACCTTGAGGACAGCCTCAAGAAGGAAGGAAGGAAGGGGTGAGAGAGAGTGAAGGAAGGAAGGGTGGAAGGGGTGAGTGAGAAAGAGAGAGAAAGAGAGAGAAGAGAGAGAGAGAGAAGGAAGGAAGGACCTACCAAGCCTGCTCTTGCAAGAAGCAGTGGCAGAATCAGTGCCCCAAAAGGAGCCCTTTCGGGGCGTTGATCCTGCCGCCGGCTCTCGCAGGGACAACCACGGCTACCACCCCCCCCCCGCTCTTGCGCGTGGCGGTGGCAGGATCAGCACTATGCTGTTGCTATGCTTCCCTGTCTCCAAGCAGACTTTCTCACATACAGTGGTACCTCTACTTACGAATTTAATGTGTTCCGAATGCGCATTCGTAAGTCAAAAAAAATTTAAGTCGAATCCCATAGGAATGCATTGGGAGAAAAAATTCGTAAGTCGAAGCAACCCTATCTAAAAATTCGTGAGTAGAAAAAATCCTATCTAAACCGCATCCAAGATGGCGGATGGAGCTCCGTTCATAAGTAGAAACATTCGTAAGTAGGGTTATTCGTAAGTAGAGGTACCACTGTACTCTGTTTAACTTGGCTTGTTGCCACCCCACTAATTGTCTACTCCAAAAGCTGCGCGTAGTCATGGGTCTCAACAAAGGGATCTATTGTTTATGCCAAAAACAGAAGCACGAGGAAGGGAGAAAGGAGGACCACCTCAGTGCGGCTTTTAAAACTGTGGCTAAAGAACTTTACGGAAAGAAATGAATAATAAAGAAATTAAAGCATACCAAACAGCCTAAACACCAGCGAGAATAAAATATCAATTTCAAAACTCAAACTTAACATAATTACTTGGTTTGATATTTTTATTTTATTAGCAATGTTGGCCATGGTAATTTTAATTATGATGATGATGATGATGATGATACAAAGAAGAACTCAGGTACGGTATAATATGTGGAATGGCTATAAGGCTGCAATCCTGCATCTGGTTACCTGAAATAAGCCTCACTGAACTCAATGGGGGTTTGGCTTCCAAGTAAACATGTATAGGATTCCTCTGTGAGGTATCTAAACCACTTCCCCCATTTCTTCCCAAGTAAGCACACTAAGAAAGTGAAGCATCTCGTCCTATTTTCCTCTGCGCTATAATTAAATTTCCTCAATTATTTAATTAGTGCCTGTTGAAGTCTTTCCAGTGCTTTGAATGGGTCTGCATAAAATCAATAAAAAGGTTGATGGGCCAGCAATATTCAACTTATTTGAACATACTCTTGTTAGAAAGAGCAAAACCAAAAACATATGTATAGTGAGTTCATACATAAGGAAGTAATGCATATATGGGTGGGTGTGGGGGAGAGAGGCAGAGAGAGGAAGCGAGGAAGGGAGATATACTGAAATCTGTGTGTAAGACTGCAGGATCACATCCAAGTTCTTTGATGAAATAATCTAGGGTTGGTTACACTACAAGACTGAGGAAATAAAGCAATCTTTCATTTCGTACAATATTACAGATTGTCATTGTGATACTTTTATTTTTATGCTTTACTACATATACTGATCAAGGCACACTTACCGTACAAGGTGTTTGCATCCATGGCTCCCCATCAATCTGCATAGGCAGAGACTTGCTAGTCCTAGAGCAAAACAGTTGCAGGAAGTACAGTGTCTTCAGAAAATACAGTGTGTGTTCTAAACAGACAGCATGTCCCCATATTCCACCCAGAGGCACTCTAAGGTGTGTATGTGGCATGGGGGCGAATTGGCCATCTGATTGTTTCAAGAGGTCTCCATACTGCAAGCTGGCATACCCTCGAGAGCATTCCAGAAGTGAGCTAAAAACATACATTGGGCTCACAATTTCCAGACATGATGAGATAATCATCTCACCCACTTTGCTACCTTACCTAAGCTGATTTCACTATATCAAAAGTGAGTCAGAATGGATAGCCTGGGTGCCGTACAAGAAAAACCCAAATCAAATTAAGACTGCTGAAATTGTGGGTGGAAATTCATGGCATACTTCATGCAGTAAAACATGGGCAATAGCAATTTATTATGTATCCTATATTATGACTAGTAGAGTATTGACCTAGGAGGATATACAAGTACAGTGGTACCTTGGTTTACAACCACAATTGGTTCCGGAAGTCTGTACTTAACCTGAAGCATACTTAACCTGAAGCGAACTTTCCCATTGAAAGTAATGGAAAGTGGATTAATCCGTTCCAGACGGTCCGCGGACTACTTAACCAGAAGCGTACTTAACCTGAAGTATGAGTGTAATTGGTTCTGGAAGTCTGTACTTAACCTGAAGTGTACTTAACCTGAAGCGAACTTTCCCATGGAAAGTAATGGAAAGTGGATTAATCCATTCCAGATGGGTCCGTGGTGGTTGTAAACCAAGGTATGACTGTACAGTCATACCTTGGGTTACAGCCGCTTCAGGTTGCGTCTTTTCGAGTTGCGCTCCATGTCGAACCCGGAAGTACCAGAACGGGTTACTTCTGGGTTTCGGTGTGCACGCATGCGCAGAAGTGCTAAATCGCATGTGCAGACGCAGGTTGCGAACGTGCCTCTCGCATGGATCACGTTCGCAACCCAAGCATCCACTGTAGTTGATATTTTATTATGATTTATGTCCAAATACTTGCTAGTTCCCCCAAATGCAAACCTCCAAATGCATGGATGGGGCCATTTTATCTATGTGCTCGCTAAGATTAAAAAATGGCACAGAAGCAAAATACAGTGTTTAGCCCACTGATAAAGTAAATGCAAATGGTCTGAGAAATGGTTTTATACCACCAGAGTTTCTGAAGACTTATGCTAGGTCAGTGATGGGCAACCTTTTGAGCTTGGTGTGTCAAAATTTGCCAAAAAACCGAGCATAACTCAGTGGTGTGTCACTTCAAGAAAAACCCCATAATTTTGTGATATTTATAGTTTATGTATAATGTAAAATGTAAAATGTATAATTGTAATATATAACTGTATTTAATAAACCAAAAACTAATTATTTAACCAAACCAAAAACCCCTTATTTATCACAAAGTGCCCAGAGTTGTTGAGCTTTTTGGGGGGAGCTGCTGACCAAAGTTTTGGAGGTTTTTTTTTGGGGGGGGTGCAAAAGTTGCTTTGCTTTTTTGGGGGGGAAAGAGAACAGAAATAAATGACGAATAATACCTTCGCTGGAACTAACATGCAGCACCGACATAGTCTGCCAAAGCACCAAACCCCCCAAAACAGAACAGGTTAAAAAACGAACACTATTACACCCAATCATAGTCTGCCAAAGCGCCAGAAAAAACAGCACAGAAAGGGTTAAAAGACCAATCTCTGGCTACCAGCAAGAACAACAACAAAAAAGGATCCGGGTTTTAACAGCGGAGACAAGCTGTAGCGGAGACAAGCTCTAGTGGAGACAAGCTGTGGGAGGAGCAGGAGAACAAATGGGAAAAACCCACCACCAACAGCGCGAATGGGCCGATGGGGCGCGTGCCAGCAGTGAGGGCTCTGCGTGTCACGTCTGACACGCGTGTCATAGGTTCGCCATCACTGTGCTAGGTAGTGGTCTGAATACCACCCCCCCAACCTGTTCCAAGTGACAATCTAGACAGGACAATTATGCAAGGTTGGAGTGAAGGAACTGTGCTTCCAATATACTGTATAAGAAAAGTGAGAAGACTGACGCAACAAATTACAGGCTGATCTCTTTGTTGTCTGGAGTGAGCAAATTATTATTGTGCTAACGATGAAGGATTGGGCTGAGCAGACAAGCATACTGGCCCAGAAGCAAATAGGGTTTCAAGAGGGAAATCCAACCATTGCTTCCTAATTTCCAGCAGTGGATGGAATGATGGGACCTCATCACAGCCATTTTGCATTAAGCCACACCCCGTGCCCCATAGCAGTTCCTTTATGACTAGTGCCCCCATTAAAATGTAACCACTGGTCCAAAAAAGATGGCGATCCCTGCTTTAATATTGTTCTGTCCAACCAGTAAATTCACAACCCTACTTTTGCAGAGGAAAATGTAGTTCCTACCTGATGATAACAGATGAGCATTGAGCAAGACGTCTCCCAGCACTTTTCAGCCCAGTGTATATTTGACCCATCTCCATGGCTCCCTCCAGACCAACTACTTCCATCAGCTGATCACTCAGATCTGAAAACAAAAGCATAACTCTTAGAACAGAGGAAGAAGCCATGGAGGATAAGCATGGCTGCTGCTGAGAACAGCAGCTCCTCGTCTTGTTCTTCCCCTCTCACCAGCGATCCCTAAAAATGTGCAGTTGAAAACATTGTTTTGTACTACTAATGTTGCAGGAAAGAGAGAATGCTTCTAGGTTTTGGAGACCATGTTTTCTGTAATCTCATGCCCAGGCCCCTGCATTGAGTAAAAGTTCTTACATACTCTCAAGTTCTTTAATATATGTAAAACTAACTAAAACTATTAATGTCTATGCGCTATCCACAAGATAATGGCTCCATGTTCTTATGGCCTCTGCATAGAAAACTCTTATTCCCTCCCCCCCCCCCCCCGCCCGGTGATGGAAACAGCTGTGTTCACATTGTTATGCAGAGTTCTCAATTGTACGCTTTAAAAAAATAATAAATAAAGGTAAAGTTCCTATTTTTCCATTTTTGTCAAAAAGCAACTACGAAAGACAGGATTATTTTTGCTAAGTGGAGACACAAGCTTGTGACAATATCAGATCTTAATAACTTCTTGCCACAATTTTATGGCACATTGTTTCTCAATAAGACCAGGATGGAGGAATGATCCATCGTCACATGTGTGATTATTTTATTAGAAATATTTTGTCTTGGAACATGTCAACTGAAAGGGAAAACCCTGGAAAAACTAAGGGCAAAAGCAGCTTTTAGAAAAGCTATTTCCACCGATCATAAGAAACCATAAGAGAGAGAAAATATGTGCAGACTTTTCAAAGTAGGTGTAAAGTTTAAACATTAATACAATATCCTAGTCTGGGAAACTGCCTGAAGTGGGAGTAAGAGACAGTCAGTCATTTTTGGCTTAATGCAACTGTGTTAATGTCAGTTTTCCAATGAGGATCTGAAGTCAGAATAAGCCAGAGTTTCAGATTCTGGTTAGTAAACGGACATTAAACCCCAGTTCCTCATTTGAGATATAATGGGAATTGTGGTTTAAACTAGGTGTGGAGAACCTTTGGCCCTCCTGATGTTGTTGAACTACAACTCCCATCAGTGCCAGCAAGCACGATCAATGCCCAGGGATTATGAGAGTTGCAGTTCATCCACATCTGGAGGGCCCAAAGTTCTCTACACCTGCTTCAAAGAAACCAAGATTAAAGTGCCAAATTTGCAAGGGAAGGAGATATGGGGTGGCAGAGAGTGTAGGCCTGCAATTTATTGTTGCATTAATGCACTATGGTTTATTAAAGCACGATCACTACATCCAAAATGGGCCCCAAATGTTGATGCATTGGATGAGGAAGGCACTATCCTCTGGGAACTCATGCAACCGTGCAGCCTTTTCCACGAAAAGACTGGATGATGAGCCCAACATTAGGCTGGTAAGGATAAAAAAGGTAAACGACCCCTGGACGGTCAAGTCCAGTCAAAGGCGACTGGGATTGCGGCGCTCATCTCGCTTTCAGGTCGAGGGAGCTGGCGTTTGTCCACAGACAGCTTTCCGGGTCATGTGGCCAGCATGACTAAACCACTACTGGTGCAACGGGACACCGTGACGGGAACCAAAGTGCACGGAAACGCCGTGGAATGATCACAGTACACTATAATGAGCCTCACTGCACTCTGTTCTCTGTATGTGGAGGAAGTAGAACATGGTCTTACGGTTCAGTCCTATGCATGTTTGCTCAAAAGCAAGTCCCACTGAATTCAGTGGGATTAACTCCCAAGTATGCATAGTATTGCAGCTGTACATTGCAATGTCAAATACATTTATTCTGGATGAAGTCCCACTGAGTGCAAGTGGACTTACGAATGCAGTCTGACAGCCTGATCATTTAAGGTGCTCTTTGTCTATTTTGGTAACACACACACACACACACACACACACAGAGAGAGAGAGAGAGAGAGAGAGAGAGAGAGAGAGAGAGAGAGAGAGAGAGAGATGCTCTCACAGAATTTGAAAAGTATTAACTTTTTCTTTTTTAAAAAAGCAAGCAGACATCATTGATTACTCAAATTTGTTGCCAGGAACAGATGGACAAGGAGCAGGAACATTTTACTTCAGTTCTAGATGCCTAAATGCCCCTGCTTCATAGATTAGTAGTTAATACTGTACCAATTTTCATGGGAAATGTTATTTCCAGGAATGATAGAACAAAGATCCAACCACACACGTGTCACACACAAGTGCGAATTTGGGGTGACTGCACTTAGTCAAATACATATATAAGTCATAAAAACATATGACATGTAAATACTAATACACTTTCTTATATCTTTAATGTGTGAAAGATCTATGCTAGTTCAGTGGCAGTATTTCACTTCCTCCAACCCTGCAGTGCTAGTGGGATCTGGATAAAGTTCACTGTGTGACTGATGAATGGAAATCAGTAGACCTAAGGAACTTGGAACTTCTTCTGAACAAGCACTATCCACTCTTTAATGAGGTCATTAAAGCATATCTATTTAGCACAGCAATGGAAGAACTTACCAAAAGTGCAAATTAAATATGCCTTGAGCCTTCTCAGGACCAAGTTGCGCACATAGAAACAGAGTTCCATGTGCTAATTGCACCCAAAATTTGTTCCCATATGCAGGAGTCTCTCTCTCACACACACACAGTTCCTACTGCACAGGTCCAAAGAGATTAGCATTCCCAGTATATTTTACTGCACTGATCACCTGCTTGCGAGAGCGGGAGAGTAGTAAGTCAAGCCCACTTTCCTCCAACAGGTGATTGGTGCTATCCAAACTGAGCACCATCTTGCGACTCCTCTCATGCCCCCTATATCCACGCCACACTCCTCAATGCCTCTGTTCCTCACTTGCCCCAAGTGCATTTGCCTAGCATCCTTAAACCATTATGTTCAAGGTTGCTTGCCTCGATGGAGAGATGTGAGTGGGGTGTGGATGGGCGAAACCTCTGACTTTTATGCAGCTGAAATACAGCCTACTGTACAAAAGTAAGAATCACAGCTGTTGCTCCATGCAGTTATGCCTCTAGCCCTGCCCAACACTGGCACACACACCAACACTCCTTGGGCAAGAAGGTTGCCCATTAAGAAATGTAGCCTTTGGGCTTAAAAAGGTTCCCCAATCCTGCTTTAGACTATAAACTTCCCTGTCTTAAGAGAGTGGGGCAAGATTAGGCAATATAATCAGTTCCAGAAAAGGAGTGAGAGACTGATATATACAGATAAATGGGCGATGTGTTCAGAGGGTCATAACCTTCCACAAAACTATTGCATATCTTCTTTTTGCTGAGATTTTTTTTAAAAAAGGTATTTTCATTCTTAAAAATGTAAAAGACAAAACAAGCAGAGAGCAAAACTTAGCACAATGTACTCCTACAATGTGTGCCCACACTCCATTGTTTGTGTAAGTCCAGAGGCAATGGCTCAATACAGACACCCACTGAGTATTATTTTACGATGGCCTTGCATCCTTGAGAGCCTGTTGGCTTTACGCTGAACTTTGCCCACGACATGAAGACTTTCACTTGTTTTCTGTGCGAATGACCTATCAGACTGTGTGGGAATGTTTGCACAGCACCATGCCGCTTCTGCCCTCTTCCACAAACCAAACTACTTCACGCCTCTCTTCAGATTAGCAGGTTGGTAAACAAAGCTAGCTCTCATGAGTGACTGCTGATGTCAGCAGCATGCGAATGGCATGTGGAGAGGGGCATCTGACCCTTTGCCCTCCTTCCCAAAGTGTGGGGATGGGGTAGATTGGGCGGGGGGGGGGGGGAGAGGACAAAGTCACCAGGGAGATTTCCCTTCCATTTCCTCCCATCAGGCTGTCTGAACAATTAAAGTGACAAAGTGAAATCTAAGCAATGCTGTGTTTGTGAATGCTTGTTCCCTTATTGCACTGCCCAAACCAAGGTGATGATAATATACTGAAGAGCCTTCGAGGGCTTTTGAGAAGACTGTGCTACAAGGCAATACCAGGCCATGCCTCAAAGACTACATTTCAACATTTCTCGGTGAATATAAATCAAGGGACATAAACAAGAGCTGGGGTGGAAAGGAACCCAGTAGTGTTATGATTAGAAGTGGTGATTTACACATGGAGGATTGTTCCTCTATAATAAAGCTGTTTTGTAAATATCCAATTTATCTTGGCCATATATAAACACTTGCAGACCTGGCAAGAGATTGAAAGTCTCTATTAGAATTTGGGGTTACTGCACTTAGTCAAGTACATTTACATAAAAAACATCAACGGTTGGTGGTAAATCTCTCCCTGTTGGCAGTTTGTCTTTAGAGAGTTGAGGATACAAGGCTTCCTAAATGTAATTAAAGCATGGTAATCATCACACTGGGGGGGGGGAGGAAAGAAAGTTTGGGTTCTAGCTAAAATATAGCATGGGCTTTTGAGATCTGGCTTACTGCCAGAGCCCTTGGAAACGTGCTGAGTTGAAGGCTCTCCTGTTCACCAGTGTCTGCTTTGAGTGCTGCATTAAAAAGAAAGAAAGAAACCAAAAAGCAGCCCAACCAAAACAACACAGTTTTGCAATATGCAGGAAGGTAGAGACGTTTTCATACACAGAGACAGGAACTGCTGCCGCAGCGAGTGCCAAAGGCATGCTTAACGTCAAAGGTTTGTATGCTTTAACCGTAACAAAATGTCTCAATGCTTGGATATAAAAATAAATGACCAAATGATGTTGCATTGTCAGCGGTCCAATTTCAGAAAGGAAAGTTTTCAAGTCATTTTGCAGGCACTTACACAGCATCTGGTGTACACAGAGATGTTTTCCACACTCACCCCCAAATAAGGTGAAGGTTGAGTTTGCCACTTGATGACTGCATGACATGATGCCCACAGTCACTTGACATTGCCTCATCCTCACTGGTGCACAACACTGTGGGCGGCTCATATAGTGAGCCAAGAGACACCGGCTCTTGAGTAACTGACTGATGAGACGTCGAGGTGGTGCGTACATGCGCGAATCACCTCTGGGTCGTGAACTGCAACCTGACATACAACGGCATGCAGACACTGTACCAGCATTGCCAGGATTAGAGATGTTGGGAGTTGTGGTCCAACAGAACCTGGGGAAGGCACAGTCTCCCCGTTTCTGGATAAGAATTACCAAAATGCCTACAATACACTCAAGGAGTGAATTCAAAAGCGAGATTAAAAGAACTGGCCCATGGGCTGAAGGTTCCTCATCCCGGGTATAATAAGTATTATTTGATCCTGGAGTCTACGGCAAATGCTTAGTACTGGCATTTTTCTCCTACAAAATGAACTGTTGGGAGTAGGCCTCTGTAAGAGCCCCAACTGTGCTGTCCTGACCTAAACAATAAACAATATACAATATATCGATACTATCACATTGTATCTGAAAGACCATATCCCCTCTGAAAGACTATATTCCCTCAAACTTGCCTGGGTTTTGAGAGCTTTGAGGGACATCCTGCCACCCTCACAGCCAACCTTAGGGAGGCAGGAGAGAGCCTTCTCGGTGGCTGCTCCCAGACTTTGGAACTCCCTCGCAAGAGAAGCTAGCCTGGGTTCCTCCATGTTAACTTTCCGTCAGCAGGTGAATACAGTTTTGTTCCAACAGGGTATTGGGAATTGGCTACTTTTAATGAAAGGGCAGGTGCCATGCTCTTTATTATTGCTATTATTGGTATGGTTTTAATAGATTTCATATATGTACATAGTTTTAATTTTATAAGTGTTTATTTGTTTCTTAATTATTGCCCGCCCCGATGTTTCTAGCAGTTTTTATTTTTATTTTTAAGCTGCCTTGAGTCATGTCAGAGAAAAAGGTGGAGTCCAATTTTTTTTATATAATTATAATAATGATCTTCCATTCTGTCTTCCACACATGCATATAACATTGGTAAAAGGCGATTCAAAATGTGCTTAAAGTGGCAGATGTAGATTCTAAATATAATCATCTATTATAACTAGAAAGTAAGGGGAGAAAAATAAGAAAAACAGAAGACCTAATTAATTGTGAGAAATTTTAAGAAGCATTTCCCTTAAGTGTATGTGTGTCCCCTTTAAACAAGCACACTTCCTGATTAATAGTAAAACATAAAATGGGGGAAAAAAGAACTTGGGCATTGAAAGCACTATTCTCTTTCCCTCTGTGAATATAGCATTAAGAACAAATACCAACTTCTAGGGTTCTAACATTTTGAAACAAGGGGTTTCATCTTGCACTTTCAGGAGATCATTATGGAAAACCTTTGGTATACCTTGGGGAAAATGTATTCTCTTTTGACAGTTATTCTTTTAATAGTTGGAAGCATAATTCTGCTTTGAAGCTGGCCATGCACACAAAAAGGTCCCTATTATTTTAAGCCATATGTTTTAAAAAGTTATTTGTTTTAAAAGGATGTTCACCATATTAGTTTTATGGTTCCCTTCATGCAATGGAACAAAAGCCATTCTATGAAAGGATTCTGAACTTGGACAAACTGTATTTTTTTTTTAAAAAAAAAAAACCACTGGGAGGGGGAAGCAAAGTTCTTCTCTGTTTTTATCAAATTTGATTGCTGCAGCTGTTCCCAGTTTCTGTATTTTAAAAATAGCCTTATTCAGTGCCTTGTTGGCTAAAGGCCAGAGTATCATTAGAACATGATGTACAGAAAAACCTCTATTCAGTTACAGATACAGAAATATATTTAAGATCAGTGGGGGTCATCTGAAGCAAACACTTGTAAAGGGAAAATGGAATTTTAATGTGCTCAGACCATTCGCTGCTTTTAGCTGGATATTTAAGAAATTCAAACCTGATACCTTCCTGTTTGTCCGGGCGATATCAGATTGCTGCACATCATGCACAAACAATATGAACAAATCAGGGCCGTTTCCACTAACAGAAATAGATCTTGTTCTCAGATTACTTCTAACAGTTTTGGCATTTACTTCAAATGGTTTCTAGTAACATTATACATTTCAGTGGTCTATAAACATGCCCTTACCTAGAAAAGAAAAGATACTGGAACTGAGAAAGTTGAATCAATGCAATCTGCATCGGAGTTGTGCATCTTGTTAAATTGCACCTCTCTCACAGTGTTTGTATGAATAAAAGACAAACCACAATTATTAAGCCCCCCTCCCCCACTCGCCACCCATAAATACTCCATTTATCAATGTTATTTCCCTACCCTTTCCCACCAAGGAAAACATTTAAGTATGTGAAGACATCTTGGTGTCTTATGCTTTTGTGTTTTTACCCATATTTCCTTGGACTGTTCTCCCTGGTCAAGCCAAGCAAAGGCGTTGCTTCCTAGGGGAAGAAGAAAAATTGTACCCATTCCTGCTGTAGGCAAGGGTGGAGGCACCCTTATTGGCTTAGATCAGGGGTCAGCAAACTTTTTCAGCAGGGGGCCGGTCCACTGTCCCTCAGACCTTGTGGGGGGCCAGACTATATTTTGGGGAAAAAATATGAACGAATTCCTATGCCCCACAAATAACCCAGAGATGCAATTTAAATAAAAGCACACATTCACATCATGTAAAAACACCAGGCAGGCCCCACAAATAACCCAGAGATGCATTTTAAATAAAAGGACACATTCTATTCATGTAAAAACATGCTGATTCCTGGACCGTCCGCGGGCTGGATTTAGAAGGTAATTGGGCCACATCCGGCCCCCGGGCCTTAGTTTGGGGACCCCTGGCTTAGATCTTTTCAACCCTACAATCCAGGACCACTTACTGTTTTCAAAGGAGTTCATATGCTTGCACCTTCATCAAGGTGACAGCAGGGGTTAATGGCAAGGAGAGATTGTTAATGAGAGCCAGTGTGGTATAGTGGTTTAGAGTGGTAGACTCGTAATCTGGGGAACTGGCTTCGTGTCTCCATGCCTCCACATGCAGCTGCTGGGTGACCTTGGGCTAGTCACACTCCTTTGAAGTCTCTCAGCCTCACTCACCTCACAGAGTGTTTGTTGTGGGGGAGGAAGGGAAAGGAGAATGTTAGCCACTTTGGGACTCCTTTGGGTAGTGATAAAGCAGGATATCAAATCCAAACTCTTCTTCTTCTTAATGGAGAGAAACAAGTGGCGCTGGCATCAAAATTTGGCAGTGAGCATCCTCTTCACCGCCGAACAGGAGTGCTCCTGTTTAGAGTTCTAGCCAGCTAGTCAGTCATGCCTTCCCCCTCCAAGATACCATACAGTATACACTGTTAGAAACTAAAGGACAGCATTTTACTCCCCCTTTCACCAGCTTTCCATTTGCCCCTTTTTCAACTTAGACGCAACATTCCATGACTCCTTGGGGGCGGCTATCCCTGCTAGGTTTTCCTTTCTGAAGGATTTTTTTGTACTTTTGCAAATCCAGCATACTGCTACCCTCCCTCCGGTTTCTCAGCAGCTCCAGTTTGGCTGAATTTCTGTCGGCACTCAACGCCGGCATTTGCTATTAGAGGGACGGACTGCTGATAGGTAATTATAAATCTGAGATGAACCAGAGTAATAAAAACTGGAGTGCACAAATAAACATGTTTCGGTTCTCAAGCATTTCGTTAAATGGAAACTAAGGTCACATGTTGCACTTGTCATGGGGATTAGTATCCCCACGGAGAACAGGCAGATGGAGAAACTTAAAAAGTGCACAATATACATTTCTGAACCTTAATGATGCTACCGCGACACAATTCTACATACGATATAGAAAAGACATGAAAAGTCAGATTCTCCATAAACATAGCCGCCAAGTCTCCCGTATTCCCTGGGAAACCCCCGTTTTTCTAGCCGTTTCCCACTGGCAGCCCAGATTTTTTTTAAAAAAAACCTGTGAATCCCCCGGATTCTTACCTGCCTGGGGAGTCTCTGGACATGTGCAGAAGCGATTTCTGGTGCTGTGGCCATTTTGGAAATGGGCAGAGCATGCGTAGAAGTGACTTCCGGTGCTGCTCTGCCCAGTTCCAAAATGGCCGCAGCACGACTTCCGGTGCAGATCCCGGATTTTTTAATCTGGGAGTTGGCACCTATGTCCATACATATTATTATTATTATTATTATTATTATTATTATTATTATTATTATTAAATTTCTATACCACCCTATACCTGCAGGTCTCTTATCTTCCTCTCCCCTCAGACAATTAGATGCATGGACTAGACAATTAGATGCATGTAGGTGGCTTATGTTCTGTAAGTGCACTAAACACTACCCATCCCTCAACAAGGCAACTGTTTTAAATTTTTAAGCCAGGCCTGATGGATGAGGCTAATGACTCATCTGGTCCAGCATCCTATTCTCACAATGGGCAGTTGGATACTTGTGGGAAGCATGCAAGTAAGACATGAAGGCAATAGCACTCTTCTCACCTGCGATTCCCAACAACTGGTATAATATATGCTGCTCTTCAATATAAATGTTTCCAGAGCATCTCATATGGAGAAGAGGGGAGAGCCTCTTAGCCCCCCTTCCTTGACCAACAACAGCCCTGCAGTGCTGCCAGTTGAAATAGGTGTGTGTGTGTGGGGGGTCATGTTCAGCCTCAAAGGTAAATGGGGAAACTGGGGGGAGGCAGCCAGTTAATTGTTAAATCCTGAGACCCCAGATCATCACACCTCCCTCCAGCCAATCCCTTGCAATTGACACATAGCATAAAGCCAGCTCTCCAGCCCTCTTCTTCTCCTGGAGAACAGGGCAAATTCCTGGCTTTACCCTCTCTGGTCTTAGACTTCCAACATGTGGGTTCCTGAATTTTGAGGGTGCTAACCGCACAGTGACTCCACTACTCCCAATTGTGAAACCTTGTTAGAAATAACAGGGTGGAGTCCAAGAACTGGGGCCCCAAGATTGAGAAAGGCTGCTATAGAGTATCAAGGAACCCTTCGGGATCTGCTCTGACACGTACTCTGTCCAGGAGGCATGTAAAATGCAGAGATTTCTAAGCACACATATACCAACTTGCATCTTTCTGTCGGAGCAAGCCAGATGCATTCGTTTTGTTCAGACGCACATTATAGTCAGGCAAATACACTTGAGGTGAACATGTGACAGGACAGTGACTGTGGGAGCTGGGGAGAGTCTTGTGATGCCAACGGAAAGCCTGGAGGGCTTCATTCATCTCCCAGGACTGTGGTTTCCCCACCCTGACTGTTCAGAAAGCTTCTGTTGGACAGCCCATAGTGATATGGCATGTTGGACTAGGACCTGAAATACCAGGGTTCAAATTCCCACTGGGCCCTGAAGCTCACTAAACTAATTAGTGAGGGTTGTTGTGGGGGTTAATTGAGCAGGGAGAGATCCATGCACACTACCTTCGGCTCCTTGGAGAAAAAGTTGAGATATAAATGCAACAAACAAACAGGCCATTAATGGTCAAGATGGTGGTCTTTCACATGCATATGGAACGCTTCCTTTGTGCTTCACAGAGAAGCAGACCCCACATCTGAGAAACACTTTCATAAGCTACAGCAGGCATCCCCAAAATTCGGCCCTCCAGATGTTTTGGACTACAATTCCCATCTTCCCCGATCACTGGTCCTGTTAGCTAGGGATCAAAATCTGTGCAAGTTGTTACAAATGTGTGAACATTCAAGCAAGGTGGGGGACGAGATGCTGACCAAAACTTTCTAAGACCTCTCTGAGATTGCATCACAAACTCTGGCAGCACCAATAGCTGCTTGAGGGAAACTATAGGAAATAATTCTGAAACCTGGCAAGGCTCAAAATCTGATTGGCAAAAACAGGGGTTTTATTCCAACAATTCAGCTTTAATAAAAATACAGTGGTACCTCTGGTTACGAACTTAATTCATTCCGGAGGTCCGTTCTTAACCTGAAACCATTCTTAACCTGAGGTACCACTTTAGCTTAATGGGCCCTCCCACTGCTGCTGTGCCACCAGTGCGCAATTTCTGTTCTCATCCTGAGGTAAAGTTCTTAACTTGAGGTACTACTTCCGGGTTAGCGGAGTCTGTAACCCGAGGTGTTTGTAACCCGAGGTACCACTGTATATGAAATAAGCCACATGGGCACATAACCAAAGAGGCATACTTCTCCAAACTGGGATAACAAAGTGGGGGGAGAATATTTTTTCCTCCATGAGGAGAAAAGTATCATACAGAGAGGAAAAACAGCAGATAGGGCAAATCCAACACCCATGTGAAGTCACCCTAAATTATGCTAACGAGTAAAGTTTGGATGAAAGTGTCTGATTTGCATATCTATGTTCAGAAGGAGGGAGGGGGAAAACCTGGTGGCAGGATTCTGTAGCCCCCTGCTGATAAGTGTGAATGGAAAAGATTGCTGGATCATATTTGGCAAGAATCCTTTTTAAACAAAATATTGAAATAATTGACACGGAGGGCTGTACTTTAGGCTTAAATGCATGCTTCAATGGGGCTATTTATGTGCTTAAAGTTAAGTATGTGGACGAGTGCTTTTCTGGGCCGTATTTGTATTTCAAGGGCTCAGATGAGAAAATAGAGGCCTTTAAAATAATGCTTCTTGTAAATCAAGACAACAGATAGAGTGGCTTTAGTGCAAACCCAAAGGGTGCTTTGCAGCTCACACTGCGACTATGTATGATGTGCGCAGTATAATATTTTTCCCTTCCAAAAGCATAAGTCATCTATACATAGGAAAGCAACAGGAACATTTTAACCTTTCCTTCTTACAAAAAAAAGAAAAAAGCCCCCTAGTCTCGACACTAAGTCCAGAAGTGCAGGAGATAACTTGCAACACTTTGAAAAGAATGAAAGGAAGTGAATGAGGCAGGTGCACTAATAAATGGGTGGTCTCTGGATTACAGTATTTATGTGTGCTGTGTTTGAGCTAAACATCAACTTAAATGTTACACATACAAAGTAGCACAACAAGAACATCTGTGTTGGGGGGACGGAACTGGCATGGCTGACACCTCCAGTGCCAGGTGCAAAGGAAATGTCAGGGCAGCTTGAGAAATCTTGACAGCAAGCATCTGTGTACATCAGATTAGCTCCTACACTCCTAGCCCCATACTATGCATTGGAGTATTTTATACATCTGGCTCTGGATTATGTGATAAATTTCATTCATCCCGGTGCTGGCTCTTAGTTTGAAGATGGAAGTCACACAATCCCCCCTCCCCACCCCCAATCTGTATCATCTTTGATCTGCTTGAAAGAGGGTAGCTTTGCATAAACAAACAGCCTCCTTCAATACAGCTATCAGTTAATAAATCACAGGCTGTGTTTGCAGAGGCTTCTTTGTAGTGAGCTCTAGAACTAGAGTTTTACATGGCAGATTTAAAATTCAAAATTTAAGAAGCCTTTCCCAAGTAAAATCACTACTGGCTGGTAGAACAAGAATGCTTTTAAGTCCCTCTAGTTTCAATGGGATTGATCCACTAGTAAACTTATTTAGGATTGCAGAAGTTTCTCTTAATTTCTCATTTTTCCAACCTTAAGTTCAGTTCTCTGCATCAGTTTGGGTATATTTTTTTAAAAAAATTAATCAGTGTTTTAGACAGATTTCTCCTAATTTACATAAATTTGTATGCAATTTTGTCTCATTTGCAATTTTTTACAAACCAATTTCCCCTAATATAATGCATTTTTGTATGTTATTTCCATGAATATATGCATTTTAAAGCACACTTTAGCACAATTACTTGGTTGGATAACTTCACTTCCCAATTCAGAAAAGTGAAAATTTCAAAGGACACTTGAGTGTTTCTTTTTGTATCACTTTGGAAAGCAAAAAAAATCAGGGAGGTTCACCTTAAAATATGAACTGAATTGAATTTCTCCCTCCTCCTTTAAAAGGACTAAGGATGTTCAGAACCATGGAATGATGGAGAATAAAAAGAAAATAGAAAATGGAGAGGGCAGAGAGAGAGAGAGAGAGAGAGAGAGAGAGAGAGAGAGAGAGAGAGAGAGAGAGAGAGAGAATGGAATGGAGTATTTTGGGGGGGCAATGCAAGTTGCAAGCATGCCCCCCCAATCCAGACTGAGACCACAATAGGGAACAAAGGATTAAAACTTACTGTCCTCCAAATTAGGGTCTGGATCAGGGGTTCCTGTATGGAACAGGGAATCCACAATGCACCCTGCTCCCAGCTGGATTCAAAAGTGACAAGGTTTTGCTAATAATATGCAAAAAACGATCCTTTATAGATCGTTGGATCTATAAGATCCGTATGTCCATTTCCACTAACACCCATGAAAGGTTCCTACTGCTATCAGTGGCATGTTAGACACTCGTAGGCGAAGTAAGGCCTTGCTTCCACACACTTCCTTCAGGTTTATTACCAGAGTGCCTGATTCATTAGAATGATGGGGTAAGAAACTTTCATCTGTGCCAACTACACCACAGAAACCATTAAATAACTATCAAGTTCAGTGTCAGAAATATATATTCGTGTCACGAAGAGTTGGACATGACTAAACGACTAAACAACAACATATATATATATGTGTGTGTGTGTATACAGTGGTGCCTCGACTTACGAATTTAATCCGTTCCGAACACACCTTTGTAGGTCGAAAAATTCGTAAGTCGAAAAGCTCCATTGGAAACGCAATTTCCCATAGGAATGCATTGGAAACGGGAAAAAATTGTAAGTCAAAGCAACCCCATCTAAAAATTCGCAAGTCGAAAAAACCCTAACAGTTTCCGTTCGGATGTTGAGAAATTCGTAAGCGTGCGGCCATTTGCCCCATTCGTAAGTTGAAAAATTTGGTTGCCGAGTTGTTCGTAAGTCGAGGTACCACTGTTTATGGTTTATGGACACATTGGTTTACGAATTTTCAGTTTACGAACGCTGCGGACCCATCTGGAATGGATTAATTCACTTTCCATTACTTTCCCATTACTTTCAATGGGAAAGTTCGCTTCAGTTTATGAACGCTTCAGTTTATGAACAGACCTTGTCGTGATTCTTACCCTAGATTACTAGGTGAATACAGTGGAACCTCGGTTTATGAACACCTCGGTTTACGAATTTTCGGTTTACGAACGCCGCAGACCCATCTGGAACGGATTAATTCACTTTCCATTACTTTCAACAGGAAAGTTCGCTTCAGTTTATGAACGCTTCAGTTTATGAACAGACTTCCGGAACCAATTACACCCATGCTTCGGGTTAAGTACGCTTCAGGTTGAGTACTCCGCGGACCCGTCTGGAATGGATTAATCCACTTTCCATTACTTTCAATGGGAAAGTTCGCTTCAGTTTATGAACGCTTCAGTTTAAGTACTCTGTGGACCGTCTGGAACAGATTAATCCACTTTCCATTACTTTCAATGGGAAACTTCGCTTCAGTTTATGAACAGACTTCCGGAACCAATTGTGTTCGTAAACCGAGGTACCACTGTACATACATACATACATACATACATACATACATACATACATACATACATGAAGAGACCCAAATGATTCTATTGCTGTGTTTGTGTAAAAGTTGCATTATGATTGTTTACACTGTAAAAAAGTTTTATTCTCTTGACAACTGAGTTTTCAACTGCCCATCCTCCAACCCTCCTACATCCCCCCCCCCCCACATGAATATCACAGAGCAAAACTACACATTGAGGAATGTGCTGTTAAATCTTCAGTTTTTCCTTTATTAATTACATTGCCAGGGCAAATGGGGGAAGAAAGAGTTATCAATTCAGAGAGAGAGAGAGAGAGAGAGAGAGAGAGAGAGAGAGAGAGAGAGAGAGAGAGAGAGAGAGGTTCCCATTGACACCAACACATGTAGCCATGTGCACTGGGGGGGGGGGTGATTATTTGGATTTAGGCTGGGGAGGGAAAGGACGAATTTCTTCTCCCCACATGCTGCATTCCTGATAAGAATCAGAAGCACTTACACAATTAATTAATTAAATGGGGGGGGAAAACACAGCTGAATGCTATGCAGAAAAAGTATATATTTATGAATGAAATAACTGACCCAAATAATCTAAATATTTAATATTTTAAAGGCAATACATCCATATTAAAGGAAGTTCATAAATGCTAAATAATGATATATGAAAAATTATGAAAGGCTGGTTTAAAATGAAAAATACTCTTGCAAATTTTAATTCCTTGTTTTTCATCTTTTTTTCTTGTTACTTCCATTTTTAAAGCCAGACTCCTTCATTATTTTCTGACCTGAAATGAAGCACCATCTGGTGTGAGCATGTTGAGATTCGACGTAAATGAAATGTAGCTGTTTTCTCTTGATAAGGCTTTAAAACATATAGGTATTCAATTAACTTTTTTAAATTTTTTTAAATGCTTTTCTTTTAACAAATATGCTGCAGTTTAAGAAATAAGGCAAGTTCCCATAATCAGAATGATATGCCATTAACCTCTTTAATATTTCAATTCCAGAAATCTGAACTCTAAATTTAAGTTGGGACTGGGAGTATCAATGCATCTATGTTATCTGCCCTATATTATGTGAAATGTGCCACACCTAAATCCACTGAAAGCCAGCATGGTATAGAGTTGTACTTAGGCTAAGGCAGGCATCCCCAAACTTGGGCCTTCCAGATGTTTTGGACTACAATTCCCATCTTCCCCGACCACTGGTCCTGTTAGCTAGGGATCACGGGAGTTGTAGGCCAAAACACCTGGAGGGCCGCAGTTTGGGGATGCATGGGCTAAGGAAACCTGGGTTCAAAGCACCATTCAGCCCTGATGCTCATTGGGTTATCTTAGGTCAGCCACTAAATCTCTGACTAATCCAGTGGTAGCCAATGAGTTGCCCAGAAGTTGTTAGACTACAACTCCATGATCCCTGACTATTGGCCATGCTGGCTGGGGCTGATGGGATAGGGCCCAACAACATCTGGGGGGGGGCAGACTGGGACCATGCTGTCTACTCCAGACCTAACCAATCTTTCCCAAATTGCTGCCCTCCAGATTTTTTGGACTCCAACAGCATCAGGAGGGTACCAAGTTTGGGGAAGGCCGGTTTAATCAAAAGCACAGCAATGCTGGTGCCTTGATCTTCTTGGAGCAAGAGTGAGATAAAAATGAATGGTTTCAGGTGCTTTTAAGTATGTATGAACAGACTGTATTTTTGCACATACAAAAATAACCACAAAACAGTACCTGCTGCTGTGCTATACATGAAACACATGAAGCCTTGGTCTTATGGAGGACACAGATTAATTTCAGGATTGTCTCGTGCTTGTGCTGCTGCGCAATGCACACAAAATCATAGGGGTTTGTGGTGGTATGTGAGACTGGGTATATTGTGTTGTGGTAACAGCTGATGTTTCATTGGTTGCATTGTACTGTCCTGCATGAATGCATTGCGCCTCTTGCCTACAAACACTCGTACTGCAATTACTCAGTCTTTTAAGGTGCTTTGTGGGACTGTGTTGTGTTTACTTCAGCAGCCTAAAATGGCAACTCCTCTGGAACGGAGTAGAAAAGTTGGTCATTAATGGGCAATTGTATCACTCTAGTTTAAAATAGGCTTCAATTTGTCCTTACTTCATAAGGGAGTAGCAACAGTAATAACAATGTTAACAAATCTATTGCTTCTTCCATCTGGGGAACTTGGTGTTCTTTATTTTGTGATGAATGTTGAAATTCTAGGCAGGTAGCCAAGACAGAGCCTTGATGCCATTGATGCCTGTAGTTTTCCTTTAAAAAAAAAAGCTACAACAAAAAATACCATCTAATTGCTGCATAATGCTCACAAAACAATTCTGTATAGTCTCACTTTCATAGCTCGTTCATCTTCCTTTCCTACTAGTTCTGTTGATCCAGGGCCAATGGATCATGATCCCAAAGTACAGTTCAGTATGCAATTAAGTGGCCATGCCATTGATTAATCTTAGTGCCCTCCTTGGCACATTTAACCAAGCTGTGTAAAAGCTTTTGAAAGCCAGACAGCAGAAGCATGATAGAATGTCAGCCCAACCTGATAAATTTGGAATGCGGGCATGTGGTAAACTAATCAAACAATTGCTTCACCATGGCTTAATTTCAGCGTAAAATACTCCCCGCTCCTGCCTTTGGAGCTGTGTGAATAGCCTCTTAGAATAACCCCACAGAGGTGAACGCCAAGTCATAGTTTTGTCATCTGTATCATGACTCAGGGCCAATTAACATTGCCATTTGGAGATGGAAAAGACCCAATGAGGTAACTCTTCCCCTTAGATTTCAAGTCAAGTGAATATATCCCCTCGTGGGAAGGGTATAAATTACATGCAATTAATATTAACACCCAGGAGTGACTTTTAAAGAATCTGAACAGAATAGCTCACAAGGAAAGAAAAATAAATCTGAATTCCAATCTGTAAAATAATCTGAGGCATTACAAAAAAACACATGTTGGTAGGGCTTGCTGATCAGAAGGTCAGAGGTTCGAATCCCCGTGACAGTGTGAGCTTCTGTTGCTTGGTCCCAGCTCCTGCCAACCTAGCAGTTTGAAAGCACGTTAAAGTGCAAGTAGATAAATAGGTACCGCTCCAGCGGGAAGGTAAACAGTGTATCTGTGCCCTGCTCTGGTTCGCCAGAAGTGGCTTTGTCATGCTGGCCACATGACCTGGAAGCTGTAGGCTCCCTCGGCCAATAATGCGAGATGAGCGCCGCAACTCCAGAGTCGTCTGCGACTGGATCTAATGGTCAGGGGTCCCTTTACCCTTTACCTTAAATCACAACTTGGTATATGAGCTTGTGAGTAACCATTGCTTCTTCTGCTTTTGCTTTTATTACGCTTCTTTCTTAAAAGAGATAGTGTTCAAATCCCAGAAGACAATCTCTTTTTGCCAAACAAATGTTGGAAGGGCAGAATGGTTCAATCCACAAACAGGCCAAACTGATGACACCTGTTGTCATTGTTTTGTCCTGTGATGCATCAACTGTTCTTAACGAACAGCCAGACATCTTGTTTCTGGGTCTATAGATTTTTCCTTGGAAACTCCTAAGAAGTCATGCCTGGGCATAATCTGGCTCTTGTGAGTAATTTATCTGTAAATATATATAAGTCCACTTGTGTATCCTCTAATATCATTTGAAAAGTTTTGAACTTTTTGGTCCAGCCTTCTTAACCCCTCCTTCGAGAAAAACTCTGCATGCATGGTTTTTAGCTCAGAATTAGTTTAGGTCCCAAATAATCAAAATGATAATGGTCTTGGATGTCTCATTAGAAAAAGAAAATCAATGTATCTGGGCTTCGCTGCTGTACACCCAGATAATATGAACCTCTTACGGGAGTATATATACAAACCCACAGTCTGCCATCAAATACATGCCTTTGTCATTTAGCTATGTATGCTTCACTACATTGCAAGCTCTTATTGACTGAAGACAGTGATACTGTAATGCCTTAAAGACTGAGAATGTCACTCACTATTCATTTAAAAAAGCACTTCTTTGGTAAATGTTCATGTTAAAAAAATACTACTCAGTGACTCAGTGGGAACAGGACAGGACAGGAAATAGTTTCCCCCTCCCCACAATGGAGTGCACTATTAACATATCACAAACCTGCTCTGCTTGGAATTTCATGCTGCTGCCTCATGAAATCGCCTTTCCCCCTGCAATAATGAGCATTTTAGCCTCTCTGCTCATTTTATTATTACCTCATACTAATAAATGCAGGAATGTTGTATGGACATGTTTAATAATGATACGTTGTCAATTGTACAATTTCATTATCCCCTTTCTTTCCTAAATCAAGGTACCGGTAAATTAATCCTGGAAAATTAAGGCTTTTAATTTGGATTTTTTGCATATATTTGAAACTACAGGCTGCTCTATAAAACTCTTGCTAAGGTAAATATGACACAATCAAGTCCTTTTAAAAACAAAACAAAACAGTATGGGGAATAAATGTAGAAAAAGACTCCGAATTGATCTCCAGTGAGTAGGTTACCGAAGATATGTGTTATTCCCCACTCCTCCAGAAGGTAAACAGGTTTTAGAGGTGGTCTCTACACTTGAGAAGTTCAAGAAAAGCTGCTGGGGATATCACAGTTTTTATGGGTGAGTATTACAGAGCTGTGGTTAAAAAGAAACACCCCAGATTTATGGAAGAAGAAGAAGAAGAAGAAGAAGAAGAAGAAGAAGAAGAAGAAGAAGAAGAAGAAGAAGAAGAAGAAGAAGAAGAAGAAGAAGAAGAAGTCACTATCTTGGTTGCATCCTGGAAGGTTGTAGGTATCCAAAGTGACTTCAAACTTTAGAGTTTCAGTGGGTAAACAACATGGTACTGTTGCCTTATGCCCCCCCAAATTGTAATATCTAAAATGGCCTTGAAATGTCATGGTGCAGAAAGGATAGTGATGGCTATGAATGAGACAAGTCATGTGAAAGAACTGCAGCCAATGCTAATATAAAAAATATGCCCCAAAGCAGGATATTTTCATATTTGCTAGTTAACTTCAACATTGTATGTTCAGGAAAGCAAATTCTCTTACGATTCCTTTATTACAGTCTCTTACTTTACATAACTACTTAAGTGCTCCAGGAAGAGTCAGTCTAGTTTGCTTGATACGTGAATTTTCTCTGCTGCCAATTATAGCATGGTAACAACCACCCAATTACTTTCTGCCTTCAGGTTCAAGTGAGTGACGCATATTACAGGACCCCAGATTAATTTAGCATCCACCTCTGTTAAGTGTCTTTATCAACAATATCAGGACCAGAAATGTCATATAAGTAAAGCTGGGCACATTTACAGCAAGCTCAATGTGACCCAAAACTGACCTGTGATAGGAAGCAGCAGGAAAGCCTGAAGGACCTATAAATGGTTATTAACTTGGGATAAAATCACTCATTTATCTCAGGTAGGACCATCAGTAATTTGGAGCATGCAAACAAAGCCTAAAGAAAGGCATGCAAACACTTACCTTCCAGGTCTTGGAGACTTTCGGATTCTAAAATGACATTGTTTAAGTGTCATAGGCATCTGTGTCTTGCTAATTCCAGTTACTGCAAGCTGCTTTGCCGATTTGATTTTGCAGCTGAAAATGACTGACTGCCAGACAAAGGGACAGAAACGGCTGCAGCTGGTATTATTGATTATTTCCTCAATTTGAAGGAAGCAAACCAGAGACTAACAACATGGGAGGACAAAGGCTAAGTTGTTCCTTTTCATCTCTGGCATAGCAAGCCTCTGGTCACTATACCATGCAGTGAATTAATTCAGAGAAGGGACCCATTATCACTGTAATGTTTGAGGGTTGTGTAGAAGTCTTAATGACTTGCCTGCTGTGATGGGAACGTAGCGTTTATCATTTTAATAAAGCCAGAGAATTGTAGACAGAAAAGACACTGAACCCAACATGAAGTGCCAATGAACACTGATGGCACTGCACAACTAAACATTTATCAGCTCGTAAAAATAACTTTCCAGTAGCTCATAGTCTCAAACCAAGAGACATCCGGCCCATAGAAACAGAAGTGTGAGTACTCATCAAATTGTTTGAAGACTATGCAAGATTGCCATAATTTATTTGCCGAGAAGCAGGACAAAATAATCAAATCAAGACAGGAGACTTATGCAAACTTAAAAACAAATTATGCTTGTTGTTTCTGTCATGGCTCTTTAATTTCCCTCCTATGCTTCACTGTTTTCTGTTACTAAGAGCTCCAAATACAGATTTGCATGCTAAAAGCAAATCAAAGCGACGAGCAGACCTAATTTGCCGGCCATGCAAAAGCTACAAGTAACCCTAAACCTTCCCAAGTTACACTTATCTGTAAAGTGCTGTATGTGGCACCTTGCTCATCACAGGTTCTCTGGTAACCAAACAGCATTCAGTTGTGACCATCCTTCACAGCGTCAGTGTAAGGATGCTATCTCCAGGATTCATTATCTTAAGATTCGTGGTTTACTGTACGCTTTAGAGGAAGCTGGTGGGACTGAGTTCAAAGCAGAACTGAAGGTTCAGTTGTATTTCCTTTATCTACACTTGACTCAAACAATGCTCAAGTTCCACCAGCATCTTCTTGTAGCCCGTCACTTTTATTATTCATTTTTGTTACACAAGGAAAAGGCTATACCTAGCTAAGTGGACCCAGGTGGCGCTGTGGGTTAAATCACAGAGTCTAGGGCTTGCTGATCAGAAGGTCGGCGGTTCGAATCCCTGCAACGGGGTGAGCTCCCGTTGCTTGGTCCCAGCTCCTGCCCACCTAGCAGTTCGAAAGCACATCAAAGTGCAAGTAGATGAATAGGGACCGCTCCGGCGGGAAGGTAAACGGCGTTTCCGTGCGCTGCTCTGCTTCGCCAGAAGCAGCTTTGTCATGCTGGCCACATGACCCGGATGCTGTCTGCGGACAAACGCCGGCTCCCTCGGCCTATAGAGCGAGATGAGCGCCGCAACCCCAGAGTCGGACACGACTGGACCTGATGGTCAGGGGCCCCTTTACCTTTAGCTAAGTGGTAGAACATCTACTTTGCATGCAGAGTATCCCAGGGTCATTCCGAGGCATCTCCACATACAGTAGGGACCTGTCTAAAACCCTCAAGAGCTGTTTCCAGTCACTGTAGACAATATTGAGCTAGATAGATCAACCGTCTGACTTGATACAGTGGTACTTCTGGTTACAAACTTAATTCGTTCCGGAGGTCCGTTCTTAAGCCCAAACCGCTTGTAACATGAGACACGCTTTCACTAATGGGGCCTCCCGCTGCTGCCGCCGTGTGACTTCCGCTCGCAACTGGGAGCATCTACTTCCGGGTTCGCAGAGCTCGTAGCCCGAAGTGTTCACAAGGAGGATGGTACGTAACACGAGGTTCCACTGTGTAAGACAGCTTACTACGTTATGAGTGTTATTGCTTTATTTATTACGTTTATATCCCACCTTTTCCTCCAAGGACAAAGGGCAGAATATGGGGTGTACTGAGAGTGGAGTAAGATAGGCTGAGAGACATTAACTTGCACAAGGTCACCCAGGGTGCTTCTGGCTGACTGGTTATTCAACCTGGGTCTCCCCAGTTCTAGCCCATACACCACATTTTTTTCCTCTGGGGTCTACCAGGTACTTACATAATCTCCAATAGACCCTTCTGCATGCCCCCTCCCACCTAGAGGTGGGGCAGTGGCCACAAGGGATGTGGCTGTTACCATAGTGTATGGAACCCTCTACCATAGAAGGTCTGCCTAGTGCCCTTCCTACCGGCTTTCTTGAGTAAAGCTAAGACTACCTTTTTGCGATGTTTGTAAGACTAATATATTGCTCCTGCTTGTTTTGTTTGTTCCTGGGTTGTCCTGCACAGATGCTGTCTTTCATTATATGGGTTTTTTGTTTTACATTTGATGCTTAAAACTGTGTTGTAAGTCACCCTTTCATCCACTGTGGATTCACAGGGCAGGTTAAAATATTTTAAATAAATGAACTAGAATAATTTGGTGAAAGGAGGAGACTGCTTTAACTAGGGGACGTTCTCTGCTTCCATCAATCATGCACATGTCCCACAAACAAATCAAAATTTGACACTGCAGGAATAGGAAGTTCTCAAACAATCTCGACCATTTATTTGGAAGGTAGCTTTCTCTAAGAAAGCCTCTCTAAATATTTCTGCCTCTTGTTGTTACAACTATACATTTGCAAACAAAGGTAGCAGATCATATGATAAAATGAACGTTAATACACACACACACACACTTTTTTTTAAAAAAAATGGCTCTACTTGTGATGAAAGGCAAAAGGAAGTACTATTTCACATGACACACATAATAGCTATTGATATCCTAATCTAATTCTCTTTTAAAACCATCCAAATTGGAGGCTATGTTCTACTTCCGCTGCTAGAAGGGGGCCCCGGCCAAAAGGCCATGTATTTAAACTCTCTCTTCCAAAGAGTGAAGGCCACAAGCCTTCCAGAAACTTAAAACTATTCGGATACAAGCACAATAGGTGTTGACATCAAATAATTCTTTACATCCGAAGAAGCTATATTAGAAAATCTTCAGACTTACACTTGACTAAATAATAAGGGTCATATACTTGAGCCTTCCATTCAGAATGAGACTCATGCTGCCATTGCAGGATGTCAATGTCAATGCCTTAGCATATTAAAGGTAGTGATACTACTCCTAAATATCCACAATTCTCAATACTCAAAATAGTGCACAGTTGAGATTTAAAATGAATTACTGATTAGCTGAAATGGGTAGGCCTAATTGTGCTCTTCCTGAAATAATTACAAGACTCCCATTGAGTTCCGTAAGAAAAAGATTATGTCCT
The DNA here is from genome assembly GCF_963506605.1 of Zootoca vivipara. NCBI lineage: Eukaryota > Metazoa > Chordata > Lepidosauria > Squamata > Lacertidae > Zootoca > Zootoca vivipara. The sequence continues at coordinate 27,847,678 of NC_083287.1, read as the reverse complement.
ATGAATTAAAACATGCCTGCACAGACCATCTACTTTCAATTCTCGAATTCTGCTTGTCTAGATAGTCCTTTGAAAAGACTTAATCTGTTCTTGCATACTTAAAGAGGACTTTATTAATGTTTAACTTCCTGTAGCTAATTTGGCTGCTATGTGCAACCATAAAATTTTATGACAGTAAACATGAGAGATGTGCCTAAATTACAATGGAATGTTATTAGACTACTTTCTTGTTATATTTGGTATCAGTGCTATTACATTTCACAATGTGAAATACTGTATTTCACAATGTCTAATTTTACACAAAGCCTTTTTAAAAAAAGAAAAGAAAAGAAATTACGGGGATACATGTGCTGAGCCAGCTATTCCAACTACCTGACTCTTTTATCTATGCAGTATCTGATTTAGATATTTGATCGGTACAAATGCTTTGGCATAGTGCTGATACACCTGGAGACATAATTTAAGTGGCCAGTAATGACAGCAAGACATCACTGAAATGTCTTCACATGTTCGCTTGATGCAGAGTAATGCATTTAAAATGGCTCCTTGCATCTCTCAAACACTTCTCTACAAATTGGAGCAAGGAAATAATATAATGATGCACTGAATATTGTTTTGCTCCGGTCAGGAAAAGAATCAGCTGCCAGTCCTTTCATTGTGAGGAAAAAACAGGTCAATGGTAGACTCAAAGAATGGGAAAAATAGTATCAGAACATTGTTCATTACATCTAATATGTCAGGGACTGGAAGGACTCTGGCAAGTATGTGGCGGAGGCAGGGGGGCAGAGGTGAACCCAGGAGAGGGCGCCTGGCCCACAACAAATATTGAGGAGGCTGAAGATGCCTTGGCCTCTAGAGTTGGCACACCAACATTATCATTGAGCTCCAATCTTTCCTAATAAATTTAAAAATGTTTTATTTGTGTTCTGCTATCCAGTATTGCATATGCAGAATTTTACTGCTAAAATTACTTTAAACTCAATCAATCCACCTAATCTTAGTTCTATCTTTTCTAAAGCAAACCCTCTAAAACCCCAAATCCCATGCTGAACTAGTGATGTCTGCCTAGTTTTACTTTTGTGTTCCACTATCCTATGTAGCTTATATGGTTCTGCCCACATATAACAAAGCATGTTGCCATATTGTCGTAAATCCTGTTGCACATAATAGGATTTACTTCTGAATAAATATGCATGGGATTGCTCTGTGAATGGTAGTTCCTATGAGATTATTTCAACCACAAGAAACTGTGTCCAATGGATCCATTCCTTTTCATGTCTCCTCTCATAGTGCACTATTGAATTCCTGTCACTGAAGCACTACTTGTTCAGCATTTTCTGGATTGCAAACATGGAATTGGGGATTTCAGAGTGTTTGTCACCGAAAGATTGATTTGCATACATTTTAATTGGACAGCAGTGCAAGGCTTTCAGCAAGTGGAGCTTACCCCCAATGGTTGGAATCATTAGCTGAAACCAAGCTGCTTTTTATAAGCATTTTCTCTTACTTGCACCTTCTCTGTGATCCCCCCCCATAACTACAACAAGTCTGGGGAACCCAAGGCCTCCCAGACAGTGGCAGAGGAAGAGGAGTGTGGGGGGAGTGGACCGCCCCCGGCAGCATGATCCCGGTGGGGTACCATCGCGGCCCACCCGCCCTGGGCACCCCACCCCCACAGGTGGTGCGCCATGCCCCCAGGACGCGCACCAGCCCCACCCCTGCTTGCTCACCGTCCCCTGTGCCGGAGCATGAAGCTCCGCCACTGCTTCCAGATGTTAATAGATGACAACTTCCAACTTCCTAAACCACTGACCACACTGGCTGGTGATGGTGGGATCTGGGAGCCCAACATCATCTAGATGGCCACAAGCTCCCCCACATCTGAGCCAAGGATTATTATACTTGCTGTGAGTGAAACTCATACATGCTACAGACACTTCAGCTTTTAAGGATTGTGAAAAATCTCTTTCTCTTCCTTTTGCAGCTGGAGCAGTTACATTTTATAGAATGTACTGTTTTGGTTTTAATATTCTGATTCAATAAACAATCCACCATACATACTCAATGTTATTGGGAAGAAAGTAGGCGGGGAAATAGAGCCACATAATTGAGCCTGCATTTGTCACAATGCCTCTGGGAGTTCCAGTCTACACTGGGATCAACAATTTCCAGTTCTTATCTCACACACTTAGCCATTATGCTATAGTGCCAGCTGTTCCAAAGATAACATTTCCTACATTTATGGAAAGGGTAAGCTGCAACGTAAGAACATAAGAAGTCTGCTGGATCAGGTCAGTGGCCATTCTAGTCTGGCACCCTGCTCTCTGTGTCCAACTATACACGCAAGGGAAGCTTGCAAGCAGGATCTGAGTGCAACAGGACTCTTCTCTCGTGTGCTTTCCAGCAATCAGAAACACAATGTCCCCAACAGTGGAGCTGGTAGCCATTGATAACCTTATCCTCCATGGATTTGTCTAATCCTCTGTCAAAGCTATCCAAGATGGTGGCAACTCCTACTTTTTGTGAATTTGTAGTTCCGACAAAGAAGTACTTTCTTTTGTCTGTTCTAAATCTTTGAACGTTCACCTTCACTGGGTGGCCCTAAGTTCCCGTGTTATTATTGTGCTCCTTGCTCAACCTCTCTCTAAACAACTCCATTATCCTAGATTAGGGACTCAGCTAGATCGGTGAAGAAAAAGCGTTGTACAGGGGTAGCTTGGTTTAAGAACAGCTTAGCTTATGAACAACTGGAATTAAGAAGGCTGCAAACCCGGAAGTAGGTGTTTTGGTTTGTGAACTTTGCCTTGGAATAAGAACATGTTCCGTTTCCTGTTGAGTGTGTTCCATTTGTAAATTGAGTCCCCCGCTGCTATGGGAAAGCACGCCTTGGTTTAAGAACGCTTTGGTTTAAGAACGGACTTCAGGAACGGATTAAGTTCGTAAACTAAGGTACCACTGTATATGCATCATAACACTGTGACACCTGATGGCGCTGTGGAGTTCTGTTGTTGCCAACCCGACTTCTCATACAAAATTCACAGCGTGTTTAACTGAAGCGTTTCCATGATGTGTCTGCACCTGGACCAAGTACTCTCTCCTCAATAATGCAGACAATTAAAGCCAACCATGAGCTGGTTCAAGCTTGCAAACTTTGTTTCTACACAGTGCTCCCTAAGTTTCCCCTAGGAATGTAATGGTGCAGAGTGTATTTTGTAAGACCTGGGATATCTGCAGTTGCAGGTGTGAGTCCTTGAAAGCATTTTCTATGGTTGCGGTTGCACATTTTGTCTCCAGTTAACAGAGTCACGAGGATCTCTCCTCAAAAGCCATAGCACTGTGTGTGTGTGTGTGTGTGTGTGTGTGTGTGTGTGGAGGGAGGGAGGGAGGGAGGGAGGGAGAGGGAGAGGGAGAGCTGGCTTCACACAAGGCATTCTCTGCATGAATGCTCCCTTGGGAACATTGCAAGGAGATAAAATTGTCCTTACAAGTTGGCCCTGCATGCCCCAATCAAAGGAAAGGAAAGAAGGAAAGCCCAGAAAAAGAATAGGAAACATGCTGTGTACTATTTTACTAGAAGCAGATGCACTATGAAACTAGATAGGGAGATATAATGAACTGAACAGGGTATCAAATTATTGTAATTTGTATATTTAAACAGACATCTACATTAAAAAAACAACAACTATAGGGCCTATCTAGATTGCTTTGTTCATATTTGTGTGGCATGCAGCTATCTTAATTCAGCCAGTCAAATTATCAGCCTGAAAGCTGACAGAACTTTTCTTCACTGTTCCAGCTCACTGTTCACTCTTTCTTCCAAAGCCAGCTCTCAATTCATCCATCATAGGACTCACTGAGCAATACAGATGTGAATTTTGGGCAGAATAAATCAGCCACAACAAAAAAGCAACACAGTGCAAATAAATAGAACGGTACTTGTCACTTTATTCCGTCAACAGCTTTGAATCCCACACTGTAAATAGGGTGGTGAGACTTAACGCCATGCAGAATCTCAGCTGCTAGCAAGCATCACCAAATATACGACATGCCCAGAAAAGAGCCTTCAAAGCTTAATTTCCCTTAGAAGGTCTATATCGCATGCTATCCCAAGTCGCAAACGTCCCCCCACCCCACTTTCTTACCAATATCATACACACTGATGGTAGTTATTATTGAATTGTGCTGTATATATAACATAGCTAGGGACCATCATTCAGATGATTATAGCGAGAAAGAAATCTTTTTCTGTCCTTGATTTCAAAATCAACTTAAGGAGAGGTGAGCACGATGGCCCTGAGTGTGTGTGTGTGTATATGTTATGTGCACAGGGTGGGAAATGATAAAACGTCTTTAAATCACAATACATCGTTACAACACTTCAAACTATTTTAGATTAGGCTGTTACTTTCCAAAACATCACATGCCATTTCAAAGCAACTGTTATTCCTATTGATGCCTCAACTTTGAAACTTCAATTTTTTATTTTTTAAAAAACCCTAATGAAAACACTATGCTTCGCCGGGAAGGGAGGGGGGAGATTACAAAATTAATAATTTAGGTTTGGAGTGTCTGAATTCTAGTCTTTTAAAAGCTGCCTGCCAACAGATGGTTGGCATTTAGAGAGCACACACTGGCTGGCTGCAGTCCTAGGCACAGTTACTTGTAAGTAAGTCCCCAAGAACTCAGTGGCTCTTGCTTCCAAGCAGATATGCACAGGGCTGTGCTTAGTAATTTGTAAACTATATTATTACCATTTCTTTTTAAGTGTGCCTTTTCACTTACAGAGTGAATCTGGATTTTCCCAGGTGAATCGTGATTTTATGCTCTTAGCCACTGCCTCTTGCTTTCAACTTTCAAATTTAAAATTGCTACAGTGGCTACATGATTCAATAATTGTCCTATTGGAAACGAAGCAGGTATTCTGACTGTGATTTCAGGTTTTTCTGTTTGCTTTGGCAGCTGCTTAAGTGTAGAGTACAAAAAACTAATCACAATATATTAGAAAATTTAACGGTGTGTGCATATACATTTCAGTTATATATATTTGGCAATCACTATTAATAAAAAGCGTGTTTGAAATTTATGCAAGTGCCCTGTTAATTTCTGTAATGTTGCCATCTATGTGCAGGCAACATTGTACTTTGTTATTACGCCATTTCAATTTTAGCGGGGGCTCACTAGCCAAACGCTGGCACCTACAACTTGTAAGGTTATGATTAAACCTCACTTCAAGTCTGTAAAATGTAAAGATACTAGCTTTCATTAAGTGCTGTCATAAATCTTTCTACTCCGGCCTTACTAGATTTAATGTTTAATCTTCTCCTGTGCTGCAGAGGCATTACCCAGGAGTGCATCTAACTCTCATTTAAAAGGATGTGGGCAGCTGTAGAGCCAGGTGTGGGAAAGATGTAACCTAACCTTAGTCCGTCGTAAAAAGGCTGATGAATTAACAACGCAACAACTCTCCATTTCAAGAAATCAGCAAAAAATGCCCACCCAACAAAGCCCAAAGGATGCGAGTTTCTGTAAGTCAGAGGTGGGTAATATGTAGCCCTCCAGATATTGTTGGACACCAACTCGCATGAACTCCAGTCAGCAAGGTCAATGTTTTTTGGCAGGGCCGTCTTAAGCAGGTCGGGCGCCCTGGTGCGCAGATCGCTCTGGCGCCCCTGCCCCATTTCTTCCCGCGGCTGGTGGGCGGGTGCAGCGTGCAGTGCCCCCCTGCCAACCCGGCGCCCTGGCGCCCCACACCACTAGAGTCAATGGGCAAGCCGCCCCTGTTTTTTGGGATGATGGGAGCTGCAGTTCAATGAGATCTGAAGCACCATAAGTCCTACATTTCTGCATTGGCTGTTCCCATTTGCGCAGTGGATGCCTTTGAAGTGCAGGTTTGTTTCTTCACCCCCATCAACTGATTGACGAAATGGGGAAAAAAATGCTTTGCCAGTGCTATGCTTGGGGCTTCTCAAAGCTTTGTGCACAGGGCTGGCAAAGCGGCATGCGCTGTGGTTCGCAAGCGCCTGACAGGCTTGGCTCCAGAGTAGCTCATCTGCAAGTGGAAGGACTCCTCCTCTTTGTGGAAGAACTCGGGATGTTGTGGAGCCTGTAACTCACACAAGTGAGGGCCTTTTAAAGTAGATTTTCAGAGGGGACAGGGGAAATGAGTGAAAATTACGTTCTTGCTTCTCAGAGCAGAAAGTTCTATGGTTGGAGCCCCACTCACAGGAACTCTGGCTCTGACCCACTGTTTATATCCAATGTTTTTGTGAGGTATTTTTGGAGAAGAAGAAAAGTGGGTGGCTAAATAGCCTCTAATAAAATACTTCCAGTTGTTGTTGTTGTTGTTGTTGTTGTTGTTGTTGTTGTTTTAAAAAAAGATCTCTTTAATCGACAGATTCAGAACATCTGTTTCGTTCTTTGATTTGTGTTGCCCTGTTTGTTAGCCACCTCTCCGAAAATGTTCCAGGTATAAATTATTTGCAATTGTAAGTGGATTTCCCCCCCTTTAAATACTGCGGGTTGGAGGAGGGGTAATTAACAACATACGATTACAGGTGCTTCCTTTGCAGGGAAAATAATCCACATTGTTATTGTAATTTAGCATAGTGATTTAAAACAGCACTATGTGCTATGAAAACATTTCAGTAACAGATAAAAATTCAGTCTGAGGTGGAAAAATTGGACTCATTCAAGAGCCGGATAATTCTGAGGCTCTTCTGTATTAGGGGATCTTTCAAGATGGTGAATAATTGTAATAAAAAAAGATTACATTAAAATAATTGACTTTAGTATGATAAGGTGTTTGAATTTGGGTTTGGTTAAGAGTCACACTTATATCTTGTAATGCCAAATAGATGGTTTCTCCTGCTGACCTTTATATGAGGAGGCAGGAAAATCTGTCATCGCTATTCAATTTGTTTAACTGCAGACACATGTTCCCTAGAGACGCCTGACACTATATTATCCATTTAACCCTGCCCTGGACACCTGGATCTTCAGATTAATAATTTTCCAAAATACAAACGAGACATTCCTGCTTATTCTTCACTGGATGTTGTGGAAAATAACCTGCTTCAGAAGAAAAGCTTATTCCTTATCCCTTGAATATAGAAATGTTCAATTCCTTAAGCTATTTTGCAAAGGAGTTCTATTCAATGTAACACATTTCACTTATAGATGGTTATGGTGCATGTTAAAAACAAGATTTAAATAACATCCTGTAGCTGAGACAATTCTCCTTCAGTTGGAGATACTTGGGTTTATGACTATCTGCCCCTTCTGCAGGGCCATTTGTCCCCCACAAAAGGGGGGGGATATTTGTCAATTTTCAGTGTACAATTGAACCCTAAGAATGTTCATCTTACATTTAAAAGGAGACTGAAAGCTACGAACATACAAAAGCCTTGCTGGTCCTTCAAGCTGTGACCTCCTGTCCTCTTGGGACAGAATGCCCCCTGGCAATGATAATACATAATGATGTCACCTCATCTTTAGAGACGAAACCAACCACTGCCCCATAAAATTCACCTGTCTCCCCCCAAAACTGAAAAGACGTCTCTAAGACGGCTGGCTATCCCTCACCTAGAGGGACACAGGTTCTTTATCTCTGCTGGCTGCTGATTGATCTGTTTTCCTCCACTTCACCTGTCTTCCCAATATCATTGCCACACATGCTTACATTCTATCATCTGCTCCAGACACTCTTCTCTTGCCATCCAATCTGTGTACTCAAATCTAGTGTGCAGCTGGATTGTAGTTTCTGTATTTTAAATTATATCCACCATCTAGCTCAGTCCAATGGATTATTTAGGCTAGGGGTCAGCAAACGTTTTCAGCTGGGGGCCGGTCCACTGTCCCTCAGACTTTGGGGTGGGGGACGATAGTTTGAAAAGAAGAAGAAGAATGAATTCCTATGCCCCACAAATAACCCAGATATGCATTTTAAATAAAAGCACACATTCTACTCATGTAAAAACACCAGGCAGGCCCCACAAATAACCCAGAAATACATTTTAAATAAAAGGACACATTCTACTCATGTAAAAACATGCTGATTCCCGGACCGTTCGCGGGCCGGATGCAGAAGGCGATTGGGCCGGATTTGGCCCCCAGGCCTTAGTTTGCCTACCCATGATTTAGGCACTGACAGATTTTGTAGAGGAGGAAGACTGACCCAGGGTTTAGGAGGTGAGCTTGGGGTGTGGGTGACCCGCCTGACCCGTTCTTTTCCCCCTCTACTGCTTTTAAAATTGTGGTGTCCCTTCTGACACGGTAAAGCATTGCCAGTAAACTCCTGGGTTGTTTACATGAGCATATTGTAAACAGGCTGCACTGGAAAGAACAAGCTGCCTTACAAATTAATGGCATTGTGAGGTGCTGCCTGCTGGGGTGAAAATAAATTGTAAGAAAATATAGGGAGACAGGTAATGGGCACTAGCTCTGCGGCACAACACTTTTCAAATAGCTGGTGTTGACTGTGTGCCAATAGATATGGCAATAACTGTCAACAGGATTTACAGTACTTTCACATTTACACAGCAAGAGTGGAGAGGCTGAGAGAGTTCTATAGTTTTATTTAAAGTTGAGTGCCAACTGTTTCTGTACCAGCTATTTCCAAGTAACTGGGTCACAAACACACTGGCTGTCATTCATGTGTGTTGCTAAAGCACTCTTTTTTCTTTTTTTTTAGTCCTTGGTTATCACAAGCCCTTGAAGCATGTTTTTAGAATCTTTGCGGCATTATCGAGGCATATGTTTGCAGAACAGAATTCCAGCAAGGGTATATCTTGCCATCTGTCATGAATCCCACCAACTCTGGTTGCCCTAATTGAACTCTGGGTGCTGTGCTAACGAGAGCTGCTTCATTTACAACAGGGATGGGCGAAACCAGTGGGAATCACCTACCAGGCCCAGGGAGCACAGCCAATGGGGAGGGATTCTGGGAGTTGCTGGCATCCATCTGTCTCGAGAGACAATGGAGTGCACCTCCGGGGGCGAAGTCAAATCATTGCATTAGCAGCACCGAAGTGACCTTCCTTGGTGTTCAAGCCTGTGCAGTGTGTATGGAGTTTCTGGGCTGCTGAGATAACAAGACCTCCCCCCCCCCTTGGCCTCACTGATGTGGTCCAAAGAAAATCAGAGCAATATGTTTGGAACCAGATTGGCTTCAGGAGTTGCCAGAAGGAGGCGTACAAGGTGCCATCCAACCACCTTAGGGCCTGCATTCCAGTTTGGGGTAGGGTTTACTCCTTAGCCTTTGCTTCTCCTGAAGATATCCCACAAGGCAGTGGGGGTTTAGGACCAGAGTTTTCCTTCTCCTAGATGGGCTACCTTCCTAGGTGGACTAGCCTCATCTGCCCCCCACATCCCTCTGGGAGTTGTAGATCAATGACATCTGGAGATTTACATCTTTCTGTTGCTGCTTAGTGAATGGTGATAGGTAGCGTAGGCAAATTGTTTTGAGCTGCTGTGGATATCTGAGGAATCAGGAGACCGATGAAACAATTATCTGAGCCACTGCAGGCAAGGACCCTATTTATCATTTCAATTCTGGACCCATAGAAGAATATCTACCTGCTTCATTGATAGTAAAGCAGGGGTGCCAACTTGAATAAAATACATGATTGATTACATGAAGCAGGGCATGCACACCATTTCAATGGCAATGCCCTTCTACTGGGGGGGAGGTAAAGGAAAAGGGACCTCTGACCATTAGGTCCAGTCGTGACCGACTCTGGGGTTGCAGCGCTCATCTCGCGTTATTGGCCGAGGGAGCTAGCGTATAGCTTCCAGGTCATGTGGCCAGCATGACAAAGCCGCTTCTTGCGAACCAGAGCAGCGCACTGAAACGCCGTTTACCTTCCCGCTGTAGCGGTACCTATTTATCTACTTGCACTTTGACGTGCTTTCGAAATGCTAGGTTGGCAGGAGCTGGGACCAAGCAACGGGAGCTCACCCCATCGCGGGGATTCGAACTGCCGACCTTCTGATCGGCAAGCCCTAGGCTCTGTGGTTTAACCCAAAGTGCCACCCGCGTCCCTACTGGGAGGGTCCCCAAATATTTTATGGGGAGCCAAAGCTCCCTTGGCCCCTAGGAGATGGCTCCTATGGTAAAGAGTTTTCTAAATGCTAGTAGTGGCATCTGGATAAAATCAATGACATCTCAACCACAGTGGCATACAATGGTTAATGAGCCAATATCATTAACCAGTGAGTCTGCCTTAAAACCTCCCTGGAGTTTCAAAAGCACTTGCAACAATGTGTGCCTGGGAGTTGCTGTTTAGGAAACAAAGAAACACATACACCCCGCCCCCTGCAATTACATCTGAATATCTGTCAGGTGCTTTTCTGTATTCTAACCTTTCGAATCCAACAAGGTTATGATTTTCAATTTCCATGCCATATCAATGAAGGGTCTTGTATATTGGTTTGGGGATAAAAATTAATAGGTCTGATACAGTACATGAGTAACGTTTTCTACTATACTGGCACTGAGAAACTGCTACCTGCTGATGTAGGAATTTATTTAAAGGTTTTTTTTCTGCAACAAACCTACCCAAACTTGTTGAAAGCCTGAAAGTACCTTTGCGCAAATGTTTATGATATTTCTAACCAAAGTGTCCCCAACACTGGTTTAAATTGCTTTGGTTTTATGCTTTTTTTTGTTAGGGGTATGGATGGCACACTTGTTCCCACGTAAAGGGATATAAAGGGCTGTGTGAAATCTGTTTTTAATTCTTCTAAGCTGAGCCTCAGAATAGCATGTCTTTTCAAAAACCCCACATTTCTCAAATGCTTCTTTAGAGTAGCGCTCTCAGCTCTGGCCTGGGTTCATAGCTGAGCAGGTAAAAACCTTTCACTTAGCAAACTGGCGCATGGGAAAGGCAGATCTCTCCTCTGGAAAATGAATTGATTCTGCTAAAACAAAAGATAATAGGAAAGGTTTCCTTTAAAAAAAAGAAGGAACTATTTGCAACAACTTGAAAGGAAGGGTGACACTGTGGCCACTGAATTCAGAAGCGCTGAATCCAGAAACTAGATTCCTTTAATAGCACCTACATCAGATCTCTTTTAGCTTAAGCCACATGTTTGATTTCTGTCGGGACACGGGTGCCTTTTAAACATATGTTCCATCATTATAGGAATGTGACTGAACTATCCAGTTTATGGCAAGTTTTGATAATGTGAGCTGCTAGATAATTGACAAAAATGTTGCTAGATAATTGAAAAAGAAAGAACCCATTTAACTAGCATGAACAGCATGGAGAATGACATTGTTATACAGCTGTCAAAAAAAAGAAAGAAAGAAAGCTGAATGGTGTAAAATGCTGGAACTTGCTTTTGTTAGACCGATAAGGAGTCAAACAAGTTTATGCTCTTGTCCTTCAAATATGTATTTTAAAAAAACTTCATGTATTGTAGTCATGAAGGCTACAACAAAATGGTAAATGCTACCTGTATTCTACTGTTGATTTACATTAGGGTCACGGTGGAAAATGTTGAGCTGTAAACCTCAAAATCTGTGGTGTAAAGAGGTAATTCACAAATGAATTAACAGTATTTTTGCTGTTATTGAACTTACTTGTTTTAACTAGGTTTTCAAGCTTTTATTGGCTAAATCTGTAGGTCACGGGACAAAAGTCTTGGGTAGGTTAATTGATAGGGGTCAAATTTAAGCAGCAAATCTGAGGGTTGAAGGCACATGCTTATTTTTGAGGTAATTTTGGTTCTGGTGTGTTCCTCTAAAAGAGAATTAAAATAAAAGGTACTGAGGATGGTCTTTCCCCCTAACAATGAAGACTTTTGTATATTTAAAATTTGCCAATTAACACTTCTCTCAATACGTAAAAATGCACCGATATTGACGTGCAAATTATTGACAATAAAAAGTATAAATTTGAGGGTTGATTATTCTAGCTGTTAATACACAAATACACCTTTGAACATCTTACATTTGTTCTTCAAACCCTCTTGAACTGTCACTCTTGAGCATATGGCTGATCACAAAAGCCAAACATTTATTTTTTAAATAATTTCAGCAATATGGAGTAATGCACTCTTGTATGGAAAGTTAAATTATAAATATTTCCCCCTATAGCTGACTTAGGAATGTGGTGCCAGCCTGGACAGGCTCTGTCAGAGGACCAAGAGGACTAGGAGCCCAAGATTAGTGGCAGCGACAGCGGGGAGTTCAAGTAGTGATGGATAAGAGATTCCCACTCCACTGTTGTTGGACACCTCTGTAAGAGAGGGGGAGTTAGCTGGGCCAGAGTAGCTGAAGAAGCAGCTGGCCAGAGCTGACTGAGTTGGAGTCGGAGGGTTGGACAACCAAAGCAGCTTCCATGCCCAAACTGGGCCTAAACCTTGATTGAAATGGAATCTAGAAAACTGGCTTCATCCAAGAGGGCCTGGATGTGGCCTGCAACCATTCGCTCAATAACCTTGCCCAAGGAGGAGAGTAATTCTTTAGTTTTCTGAATCCAGTGAGGGTTTCTTAAGGAGTAGTCTCACTCTACCCATCCTATAATGATGGCTAGGATATATAGAAGCTTGCACAACCACATGTTTCTCAGTATTACACAACCTCATATTTCTCAGTACCTGTATTACACTGGCAGTATTTGAATGTCACCAAATATTTGAAATAAAAGTTGTGTGAAGATCTGCATCCTTATTCAGACTCTTGCCCAAAGCTATGAACATGGTTCACATTCATGTGACTTATAATGCTTTCTCTCTCTTGCGTGCCCATGCGTGCCCGTGCACACACAGTTTCTTTTTTAAAATTGCTGGTGAGAACTGACTGTTAGATGGGTGAAATTTCTAAATCACTTTTTTAAAAGCACATCAGAAAAAATCTTCTGCTGTTTGCTGAATTTGTTTTGGCATGCAGAGACTTTAATGCACCTGCAGAGAGAATGTTCTCCGTAATGGATGACATCTGGTTTGAAGACAAAAGTGGAATGTCAGTAGTTATAGTAAAGGGTATGACAGTGGTTAGAGCCAATCTAGCTGGCAACTGCTGTGAAGTCTCTGAACAATTGTTTGGAAACATGCAGCTTCTTTAGGAAACTGAATAATTCTTACAAACCGCAAAGGCCACACAGATCCTGGACCATCATTCCCCATCCTGATGCTCTCTAGCTGATGGGGATGCACCAGGCTGGCATAGGCTCTACCAGACATTTGACTTCATCACTTCACAGTAGCATGAGCATATTATAATTAATATTTGAAAGAATTTAATGTGCGGGGGAATGTGCCTGGGAGTGTTAGCTTTAGGCATTCTCACATGTTATGTGAAAATGAAACTCCCCGCTTTGGACTAGAGCTCGCATTTTTAAAAGGAGAACGGGTGGGGAAAAGAACAGAGGTTCAAACCAAAGACAGGAAAGTTGTATTCCTTTTGGAATCTGCTGCTCATCACAATTGCTTTGGTTGTATTGGGAGAGGGGAAAAGATGGTGTGACTTCCTCCATTTGTTGCAATTGTTATACAGTCTGAGGCTCTGGGATAGATGGGGCTCCAAGACCCAGGTCACATTTGAGGGAGCTGTGTAATTTAGTCTGCCCTATTTGTTTCCACCTTAAGATTTTCAAATACACTCTGATGTACCACTGTGTTTTTTAAGCTGCACAAAAGGCAATTTTACACAGCGTAACTTTGGTTAAACCACAGAGCCTAGGGCTTGCCAATCAGAAGTTCAGTGGTTCGAATCCCCGCGACGGGGTGAGCTCCCGTTGCTCAGTCCCAGCTCCTGCCAACCTAGCAGTTCAAAAGCACGTCAAAGTGCAAGTAGTTAAATAGATACCGCTCCAGGGGGAAGGTAAACGGCGTTTCCATGCGCTGCTCTGGTTCACCAGAAGCGGCTTAGTCATGCTGGCCACATGACCTGGAAGCTATACGCCAGCTCCCTTGGCCAATAACGCGAGATGAGCGCGCAACCCCAGAGTCGGTCACGACTTGACCTAATGGACAGGGGTCCCTTTAACTTTCCCCACCACAGTGCTGCAGAAATAATATACCGTATATAAAAAAGTTATGCCTGACATACTTTTCTCTTAATGGTATAGAAAGCCCCTCAGACTGGAACAAAGTATGTTGTGTCAAACAAGGGGAGGGAAGAGAGGGCATTCTCAGGGGAAAGGAGTTGGGGGGTAGGGGTGATGTGTGCCTAACACTTTTCCTCTGCAGCCTTTCCTCCAGCTTCTTTCTCTCACTGGGAAACCTTGTCTGAGAGGAACAGCAGTCAAAGGGCTTGCAGAGGGAAAGAGGTGGTGTTAAACCCCTCAACCCTGGCCACTGTATCCAGGGCCGGCCCTACGTGCAGGCTGGGTGGTGCAGGGCACCATGGCGCCAGCCCGCCAGGAGGGCGCCGCGAGCTGCGCCCACCCGATGGCCGGCCGGTCCGCCGCGCAGCTGCGCCCACGGCAACCGCGCTGCGCCTGCCTGCCCACCCGCCGCGCAGCAGCACCTGTGGCAGCCGTGCTGCACGCGGCGCCCACCGCGCTGGGAAACGGGGCGGGAGGGCGCCGGAGGGATCCGGCACACCACGGCACCAGGGGCGCTTAAGATGGCCCTGACTGTATCTCTCCACCACAAATCTCTGCTCCTTCTATTCTGCCTAACAGCAGCTCATACACTCTCCTGCATTTAGGCTCTGGGTGAAAGTTTCTATGGCACCATTCTCCTCATGGCCCCTCCTTGCTTCCGTTATGTGCTATCCCCTGTTTTCCCTGCTTGCCTACACACAGCTCATTCAGTCCTTAGACTCTGATGGACTTCAGAACCTGCATGCAGGGGTGGATGAATCTGTCAATCTCAGTTTTTCTTCCAATTTCTTATCCTTCAGCTTGCATATTATTTGCTCTAACATATGAATTTCCTCCGCACTTTCCCTAATACTTGCTTCCTTGCCTTTTACGCCCTAAACGGCCTCGGTCCAGTATACCTGATGGAGCGTCTCCACCTCCATCATTCTGCCCGGACACTGAGGTCCAGTGCTGAGGGCTTTCTGGCAGTTCCCTCATGGCGAGAAGCCAAGTTACAGGGAACCAGGCAGAGGGCCTTCTCGGTAGTGGCACCCGCCCTGTGGAACTCCCTCCCACCAGATGTCAAGGAGAAAAAACAACTACCAGACTTTTAGAAGACATCTGAAGGCAGCCCTGCTTAGGGAAGCTTTTAATGTTTAATAGATGTTTGCATTTTAATGTTCTGTTGGAAGCCGCCCAGAGTGGGGGGGGGGTTATAAATAAAGTATTATTATTACACACTATTTTTGATTGGAGAACATTGCAAAATTCGGAGAAGTGCAGATTTGAAGGACAGCTATGTTTTGGCTTGCATATTGGTTGAGAAAGTGTAAATTTAGGAAGGTTCTCAATATAGTGCAAACCAAACAGATTTATCCCCCAACCCTACCTGCATGGCATTCTAACCCTAGCCAAATTGTAACACATCTATTTGGTTGATTTTGGATTACATGAAGTGCTGCAAAATAAGGCTACACTCCCTTTGACATGTAGGTACCTGTAGACATAATGGAACCCTAATTTACAGATGAATTGCCAAGTCCTATTAAGAAAACTAAAATATTAGGGGGGGGATAGAACTTGAGAAAACTCCTGGATGTTCTCTCAAATCTGTGGCTTTGTCAGGGCTAACGATTATTGCTTCACTCTGGAAATAAAAACATCTGACAGGATATTCATTCAGTATAAAGAAATAATGGAAGAGATATTAACAAGTAAGCTAATATTTGTGTCTCAGTTCTCAACCCAGCATAACAGACGTTAGCGCAAGACTAATGCAAAACTAGGGATACACAAACATATTAAAATAACTATATATATATATATATATAAAGACATTAATCTGAAAACAGAAATCCTTTTCTGAAACTGTCAAGAAATCACCAAATCTGAGCCCAGACAGGAAGCATGCTGTTTAGATAGCTGAAAGATCTAAACTTTTCACTTGACCTAGTTAGAATTATGGTATAAATCCTCACCTTTAGGATTTGCTGCCAAATGCTCTCTCATACACTGAACAGTCATCAGCTATTTGTAAAAGTATACATAAAATCTTGAAGTTTTATTTATTTCTATTTGGACTCTCACCTTGGCATGCAAACTTCAGCTCCTTAGCATCCGTAACAGTGCTTCTTTTATCTGACCTGTTCTTTTCGAATAGACGATGGCTTCGCCTTTTCCTGGTCTCACCCCAAAGATTTGATCCTCCATGCATGCTTGGGATGTTCAAAATGGCAATCCCTTCCAGGGAAATATTGTTTAAGTCTATCTGAAATCCATCACACTTGCCAGGAAAAGAAGAAGAGAGAAATAAAGGGAGAAATCAGTGATGTCAGAATTAACCTGCTACATGAGCTCCGTTCCATACATCCTTATTTTCTGTCTTTTAGTTTCTGACACAATATGAGTAAGCATAGAGGCCAGTGTCTGGACCCCACCCATAACATTTTCTCCACACCCCAGCCCTGAACTGTAGGCAGGGCCGGCGCATCCATTAAGGCAAACTAGGCAGCTGCCTAGGGCGCCAAAATGGAGGGGGCGCTGGCCAGCCTGCCCGCTGCCCAGTGCTGCCTGGGGCCGCCTCCACTGCGCCTGTCATCTGTTGAGCGGCTTCAGGCCGCTATCCTGAGGCGCGCGCATGCCTCCGGAGAGTGGGCTGAAGCCGCTCAACAGCTGACAGGCGCAGTGGAGGCGGCCCCAGGCTTGCACTCCCCGCGCGAAGCTCCGGGGGCACGCGGGGAGCGCGAGCCTGGGGCCACCTCGCCGCGCCTCTCAGCTGTTTTTTATTTTATTTTTATTTTTTATTTTTCTACTTTTTCTATTTTCTATTTTTTTATTTTATTTTTATTTTTTATTCCACTTTTATTTTTTTCAAAAAAAGGTCAACAGCTCTGGGAAATGGGGGGGGGGGGCAGAAGGTGATCTTCCCTAGGGCGCAAAAAACCCTAGCACCGGCCCTGACTGTAGGGCACCTGCGAAATGGAAAATGAAACAATGTGATAGCAAAAGAACTAATGCCCTCAAATCTAGTCCCCGATAGTCACCAGTTTTGAAGGCACTTGTGATGACATCACAGAGCTTAGTGGGCAAATACTGGTATTTGTTCAAGCTATCTTCACAATCAGCAACAATGGGCCCTTTAGCTCTCTCTGTCAAAGGTTTCATTTACCCGTGGCACTAAAAAGAAAAGGTCAGGAGTTCTACCTTCTGTAATATTGGATGAGCTTCTGGGGAAAAACAACAATATAGAACCAGCCCAAATCCAGAAGGGGAGGTGCTCACTTAAATGGTTTGCTACATCATCAGTCTTCAAACTTGCTTGTATTCATTCAACCAAGTTTAAGCTGTTTTGATATATTGCTTTTCTGTATAGTTTTCCTAGACCATTTTAACCAGCCATATCTCTTGCGGGAGGCTTGCACTGGTATGATTATAGGAAGTTTACAACGGTATGGTTAAAATCAGTCCAAACTACAGTCACAGCCATTTACATAATGCCTCAGCATATGGTAATATTGTGCTCATGTTTTGTTTTAGGAACAGCTACCTGCTCAATCTGGTTTCTTCAGATAGTGAAAACTTGAAATCTCCTTTGTGAAAGTGGCCCAAGTCGAAGTAGAACTGCAACACCTAGCCTCTTGAGTCAAGCTATGATTCCTTTCAGGTTTCAAATGCCTTTTGGATTCCACTTTGATCTACTGTGACATCTCACACCTCATTAGTAAAGTATTGTTATGTTGCTTTTTTACATAATATGGCTCTAATTCCGACATCACCTTAATTCATAATAAGTGTTGAAAGCAATACAGTGGTACCTCGGTTTATGAACACATTTGGTTCCGGAAGTCTGTTCATAAACTGAAGCGTTCATAAACTGAAGCGAACTTTCCCATTGAAAGTAATGGAAAGTGGATTTATCTGTTCCAGACGGTCCGCAGAGTACTTAAACTGAAGTGTTCATAAACTGAAGCGAATTTCCCATTGAAAGTAATGGAAAGTGGATTAATCCATTCCAGACGGGTCCGCAGAGTACTCAACCTGAAGCATACTTAACCCGAAGCATGGGTGTAATTGGTTCCGGAAGTCTGTTCATAAACTGAAGCGTTCATAAACTGAAGCGAACTTTCCCGTTGAAAGTAATGGAAAGTGAATTAATCCGTTCCAGATGGGTCTGCGGTGTTCGTAAACCGAAAATTCGTAAACCGAGGTGTTCATAAACCGAGGTTCCACTGTATTCACCTAGTAATCTAGGGTAAGAATCACGACAACACTCCACGTTTCTTTGTGACAGGCATATAACTCCCAATTGGTCTCCCAATTCTTTTTATTATTATTATTATTATTGTTATTATTATTATGCTTTATTATTAAGTAATGACCTATGGAGGGCAGTGCAGGGTGGCTCTCTGTTGACAGAGGACTAGAAGAAAGAAATGGATGGCAGATGAGAAGTTGCACATAGATGGGAAATAGTAATGGCACCTAATTGTGTCATAGGCCTTCACATGTCACCACAGCACATCTTATGATTGAAGTTTAAGTGTGGAGCTACACCTGTTCATCACACACACTTCCTGAATCAATATGCAAACAACAACAAAAATAGCTCTCTTTCCAAATTGGCACAACTTCAAATTTTATGATACAGTTCTCTGACTAAACAATGTGTACAAAAGTGTTATATATGTTAGGGGAAAACTGCATATATTACTTAAAAAAAATACAAAAGTTGTATTATATTATTATGGGACATTTCTGGCAAAACCTGCAGATTAATTAAAAATTACATATAAAAATGTATTTATTCAGAAAATCCACACTAAAATGCTGACTTGTGATGAATTGTGTTGAAAGCCACCTTTTGGGGCAAGGGTAATGATACAGACTTAAATTGTACCATATGGTTACCAAGTTGACATTTAACTACAGTAGGGTATTGAGTTATTATAATACATTAATTCTGTCCCCACGTGCAACCTAGACATCAAACAGTAATGTAGACAGAAGAACTATCCTTCCAGGTCCAAGTATTAATATTTTCAAAGTTCTTTAATTCACCATTTGAACCCCAACCATTATTTGTTGCTAAATTAGGGTGTCGATCTATCATTCATCTCACTGCCAAAAAGGGTGAGATACTAAACAATTGCTTATGTGTACTAACATCATGATGATTTGAATCTAATTTTAAAATCATCTAAATAAAAGGCTTATCCAATCTCTTGGGCTTTTGTTTTCTTTTATTTTTAGCTTTCTGTTGCTGAGATAGTAACTTGGTTTTGTACTTTGCTGTTGTCCCTTCAATTCATCATGTTTTTAATTGTTCAGTTTTAGGGCAGGGAAATCGAACTCCAGGCAGATCCCAAGACCCTGGTTTGTGATTAATATTATTAACGATGTGTTATTTAATGGTGCTTTCTTAGTTTTACGGCCTTTTATCATTAACTGCCTTCATATGTCAACTTGAGGAGATATTACTGTAGAAAATGTGGCCAACAAATTTTAGGAACAAAAGGAACAGGTCCTACTGGACAATACAGTAAAGGGTTCTCTGTTATTCCTTGGCTAGCCTAGTCCTACTCTATTCCACATGAATGAACTCTTATATGGATCATACAAAATGGAGGTAATGGGACCTCACTGACCAGACATGTCTACCTCCAGGCCAACATGACTGTCCAATGAGAAGGTTTGTGGAATCCAGGTGCTTAATGCACAGTGTCCAATGAGCTCAGAGCAGTGTGCCCAATAGGCTGTGCTGGTGCAAATAATGTTCCAAATGGTTCAAGTTCACCTGCAGGTAGTCACTGTTGCCTTCAGTTCCCTTCCCAAGGTTTACTTTAAAAAAAAAAAAAACCTCTGGACCACTGAAATCTCATCTTATCCTATCTTGCTTTTTCCTAACCTGTCCCTTCTACTTGGTATATATTTATTTCCTTTCTTACTTGCCCATTCTAGATCTCAGGCTCTCTGAAATGTAGCCATTTGTATATGCTCTATGTGTTGCCATACACAATGTTTGAAAGTGGGAGGAAGAAAGAGGAATTGGAGCCATTAGGTTTCCATTCCGAAATTTGCTTTTCCGGATCAAAAGTTAAAATCTGCATATAATATTAATGAAAGGCAGCCTAAAACCTCCAGTAACACATCCTGGAATCGCTTGGCAGCTGGGATGGGGGGAAAAACTTGCATTTTTATTGACTTCCTTTTCAGTGAGGGGTGAGAAAGTGTTTTTAAGTTTTGTACTGGAATCAAACTTTTGGGTTTTGCTTTTACACCTCACATACATGTTAAACATAAAGACGAATTCTTTCTTTTACTAAAAATTCTGCTCATGTGTATACTCACTTACTGCTATACATTCTCGATAAACAGATATTAATTTCATAATTAAAAGTAATCTTGTGTAAATACCCTGCAGGCCTCAGTGAATCAAACACATACTGTGTGTCAGGCCTCCCACTGTCTTCAAGTGGAATGTACTGGCTGGATAATTAGATAGTACATATTTTTTAACCTTATTTGCATGCATATTATATCTTTTGCACACTGACAAGCAGCAGTAACAACAAAAGTCAGATTACCACAGGGAATTCCCACAAAGAAGTCTTCATTCCTTATAATTTGCAGCCTAAATTAAAATAATTTGATCTTTGACAAGGATGAAATGTCAAGCAGAAGGGGGTCCTCTACAAGCCACAGCCTGTGGCTTCTGAAATCTGCCTAATTTATGTCAGTCACTTCTTAATACATATTTAAGTATTACACGAAAAAGATGATAAATATGCAATCTGACACCTTTGGTATTTCCCTGCTGTTAATTTATAAAGGTCTTGTGCCCCCCAAACTGACTAAAATTATTTAAATAAAGAGAGAATTGTGATATAAGATGGTGCAGGGAACATATTCACTCAATATTGAACACAGCAGGCAGTATACTAAGACAATTATTTCACTAGGCCTCGGAGTCCTGCTGTGATGAGTTACTTTCAGAATTACTAAAGGAGAAATTCTTTTGTTCAGACAGAGGAATTTTCGGTACATGTCCATTTCTATTGTGCTAACATATCAAAGTTGAATTAAGAAAGACAAATATATTTTATTTGGTATTGTGTTTGTCAGATAAAATGATGGTATTTAGTACACAGCGTCATGTATAAAAGTGGCATAAATAGATATTGATAAAGAATGAAGAAAATGACTTCTTAACAAGTGAAATATAGCATGTGGCTGCACACTATCCTAAGGAAAGCCCTGCTGGATCTGACTGAAACCAGCCCAGAATCCTGTTTTGCACAATTGTCAGGGGTTCCAGGAAGTCTCTGTGTCATATTTATTGCTGATAGCTTTCCTTAGCAATTGGTGCTCAGCAAGCAGCTACATCTGAACACTAACATCCCATCTAGCTATCATGGCCAATAGCCATTGATAACCCTGATCTCCATGGGTTTATCACATCTCTATTAAAAGCAGTGGCAGAGAGTCCATGGCTCTCCAGATGTTGTCACTCTCCCATCATCTCCAGCCAGCATAGCCAACAGTCATGGATGACAGTAATTTTGGTGCAGCAGCATATGGAGGGCTACAAGTCCCTAACCCCCAATTCAGTGTCAGGTGTCACATCCTGCATTGGTCAATTCCATAAATTAATAGTTTGTCGTGTGAAGAAATATGTTGTTTGTTCCGAATCTTTCTTCACACCAAGCTTAACTTTCTAAATCTCTCTATAGTGTTAGTTAAGTCGCTGGGCCTTTCCTTTCACCGCTAGACGCCCACAATAAATTGCTGAGCACCGATCTGGATTTCAAATGGACAACCACTTCTAAATCACAACTTTTAAAAGGCTCTGCCCCTGAATGGAATAATAGGTACTAAAATTCCTCCTTAGATTGTGGGCCTCTGCTGCTTTAAGGTTCAGGAATATTCCTCCTTATGGCTTAACCATTTTATGGACCAGGAATAGCTTTCTTCCTACTCATAGTCCTTCATAGCCCTTTGCTGTACTGAGTGGATTCTGAGCATGTCAGCCCCTCTGTGCACTTTGTCTGAATGAGCAGCCTCAAGTAGTATCCCTGTCCCCCGAGTCGCAAAGCTTTCTTGTTACAGGTAGGTAGCCGTGTTGGTCTGACGCAGTCAAAACAAAATAACAAAATCCTTCCAGTAGCACCTTAGAGACCAACCAAGTTTGTCACAGGTATGAGCTTTCGTGTGCATGCACACTTCTTCAGATACACTGGTGACTTCTGTTTCAGTGTATCTGAAGAAGTGTGCATGCACACGAAAGCTCATAGCTATGACAAACTTGGTTGGTCTCTAAGGTGCTACTGGAAAGCTTTCTAGGTTAGGGTTTGCAGGTTCTTCTCTTCATGGTAAAAAGCTGCTTCAGGTTGCTCACTATAGTTCCTGAGCTGAGTGCGTGCCCCTTTGTGAGTCTGAGCTGCATTGCACCTGCCTAAGACTACACCCCTTAAATCACCTGCACCGTTTGCCCATATGGCATAGGTGAAAACCCTGCTGCTGTAAACCCACAGTCAATAAGAAGCAAGACAGGATAAAGAGGCTACAATACATGGTCCCAAAATATTGGCAACCGCTTATGAATGCTAGTTATGCTCACCTCACTTTTCAAATTCTTCATCACCTAATCGCAAACTGGTGTTCTGTGCACGGACAAAAGTTACTTTATGAAAAGAATGGTTCCCTTACACCCCAAAATGCATTCTTTAACCTTTAATTAAGGAAAGCGAGTACAGTTTTCGTGAACTCATCTTTAAAGGTTATAAAATTTAGATGGAATATATAGAAATCAGTTTTTCAAATTTACATTCCCAAAGCTATTCCTGCCTTCACAACTTTCCCCCCTCTATTTTTATTATTATAAAAAAAACAACAACCTGTGCTATAGAGATCGTAAACTTTCCAGTTGGTTCCTGATGCTAAGTGGCTAAGTTTCGATTTCCTGCTTTTTCAGCTGTTTTAAGAATACACTGTACAGTGGTACCTCAGTTTATGAACACAATTGGTTCTGGAAATCTGTTCATAAACTGAAGCGTTCATAAACTGAAGCGAACTTTCCCATTGAAAGTAATGGAAAGTGGATTAATCCGTTCCAGACGGGTCCGCGGAGTCCTCAACCTGAAGCGTACTTAACCCAAAGCATGGGTGTAATTGGTTCCGGAAGTCTGTTCATAAACTGAAGCGTTCATAAACTGAAGCGAACTTTCCCATTGAAAGTAATGGAAAGTGAATTAATCCGTTCCAGATGGGTCCGCGGCGTTCATGAACCGAAAATTCGTAAACCGAGGTGTTCATAAACCGAGGTTCCACTGTACTGTATTTCAGGGTGGTTTTATACCCTGCTTTTGCAGCTGTTAGCTGCTACATTGTACCTCCATAGCTGGAGGTTGTTTGCTTCTGAATAACAGGTGCTAGAAACTGCAGAAAGGAAAAGTGGTGCTTGTTCTGAGATCCTGTTTGCAGATTCCCCATAGGCATTGGACCTCCAGTCTAATCCAGCAGAGGTCTTCTTATGTGGAATGAGAGGTGACTGGCAAGGCAAGGCATAAAGTGACATGAAATGAGGTCAAACTTCTCTCCCTTTGCTACTGTAATAACACTTGCCTAATAACAAAACTGAATCTTATTCCAATGTTCAAGTTCCATCAACAGTCCCTTTATTTCACTGGCCAGTGCAGATTTGGGAAATTGTTTTAGGTTGTTTTTTTCTGGATTGTCACACTGTAAATTTAGAAAAATTCTGTACACTGCCTTGGAATTTAAGCAGTTTATAAATATTCATAAATAAATAAATGCTCAGGGCGATAACGGAGCAATGGATTCAAACTACAAGAAAGAAGATTCCACCTAAACATTAGGAAGAAATTCCTGACAGTAAGAGCTGTTTGGCAGTGGAATTTGCTACCAAGGAGTGTGGTGGAGTCTCCTTCTTTGGAGGTCTTTAAGCAGAGGCTTGACAGGCATATGTCAAGAATGCTTTGATGGTGTTTCCTGCTTGGCAGGGGGTTGGACTGGATGGCCCTTGTGGTCTCTTCCAACTCTATGATTCTATGATAACAAAAGAATGTCATCATGGCTTCAAAGTAGAATGCATTTTGTTGCCTAACTGCATCTCTTTTGAACTCAGCATCTCTCCCACTTTTTTATTTGTACATAGACCTTCCCTAATGTGTCTTTGAAGAAATGGTTCATGTATATGTTTATTATTTATTTCAAATTGCACTTTTTGTTTCTAGCTAGTCCCTTACCTGCCCTGGGAACATAAATCTGAAGTTGTGGGACACACATTATGCAAATAAATTAAAATAAATAAATAAATAGATTAAAATAAACATTTGGCTTCATGTATAACCCTCCAGTTGCTAGAACAACATGTAGCAATTAGTTCCTTACTTCTATTTCTAGGGATTCGTGAAGCTTCTTGCAGGTTGCTGAAAAAGTTTCTGAAGTGCCAAATTCGAAATACCAAAATTTATTCTTCATTCTGAAACACGAAGACAAAAGAAAAGAAACATCAATATCTGCACATTTCTTTTTTTAAAGAAAAAAGTTAGCATCCTGACTTTCATCATAAGAGATGCTAAGATCTGACATCCAGGTTGAAATAGATGATCTCATAATTTTCAAAAACTTAAATGCAGCTGTCAAGAGATATAATATCCCCTACAGCTATAACAGGAAAGTTCTGTAACAGAGATAGATTAGCTAACTCTTAGGGAGTTTTGGCAATTGCCACTTAACCAGAGACATGTCTTGAAAGCTTACTGAGTCCCATTTTATGTGTCATACTTGCTAATTTGATTCCTGATGCTGTCCAAAATCCAGTTCTAGGGTATGCCATCATAATGAAGTGAGGTGGGCAAAGTAAAGTAAAGAAGGAGTCTTTCCCCAAGCTAATTCAGTGGCTTATTGTTCATTATGACAGGTATTTAAAAAATAAAAACACAACCATTCAATGTATTCCAGATCTTTAAATTAATCGGCTGTAAGGCAGACGTATTGACAGGAAAATGGAATACACTAACAAGTTACTAATATTTAAGAAGCGAGCGGAAAAAGTTAGCTGATGCAGTTGCCCCATAAAACAGAAAATACACTAATATTTACATAGTATTTCAGACTGAAACATACATTACAATTTTCCTGGGCCATACTTTAATATTAAGTGTTGCAAGCAGATCTAAATAAAGCTATGCTGAAGATGTATAATTTAGGCTAATTTATTGCATCCCCCCTCCCCTTTCTACTTAACTTTAAAATGTACTTTGGGGTGGGGAGAAATCTGTTGTATAAAAAATGGCTCCATGGTTCCATCTGCACTACTCAGTTACCGTGTTTCCCACATTTTAAGACACCGTCTTATATTAATTTTACTCAAGAAAATACGCCTATGGCTTATTTTCGGGGGGTGTCTTTTTTTTAAAAAAATATTACTGTAAGTACCCCTTCTTACCGCGGCCAGCATTGCTGCTGCTGGGTCCCGCTAGCTCAGGGTGCACAGCAAGGAGGACGCCTCTGACCAAAGTTTAAGGGGGGCGTGTCGGGAAGTTCCATTTGGCAGGGGGGAGTTGGAGGCACAATAGTCCTCCATAGCAGGGCCTTCGCGGTCCCTTCCAATTCCACAATTCTGTGAAACCGGAGGACATCATCGACAATGGTGGCATATGACAAAGGCGACGCTAAGCAAACCAAGCCGAGAACGGATGGCATAGGCAGAAAAGTCCCTCCTCCCCTCCTCCCCCGACGTTGCGGTGGACCTGCTGGCGGTGCTGAGCGGGGGGCCGAGGCCGTAGAGCATGGCTCACGCAGGTGGCTGGAGCGGGAGCGCAGGGGCTGCCGTGGGGCTGAGCTGCACCATGCAGGCATCGCTGCTGGCGTTGCTGCTGAGGCTGGCGCCGGTGGGGGACATGCCCGTGCCTGTGCCCGCAGCAGTGGCGAGGGTGAGGGTGCTGGCCGGCTCGGCGCGCTGCGCTTGGCTATTGCTGCGCCGCGCGGAGCACCGGATCAAGGATCCGGTCTGCAGAGTTAGCGCCCAGCAACGCCGCACGGAGCATCGCCTCCTCAATCCAGCACGGCGCTGCTGAGCGCTGACTCTGCAGACCGGATCCTCGATCTGGTGCTCTGTGCAGCGCTGATCAGTGCTGACCCGGCAGGCCGCCGGATCAAGTACGGTAAGCAGCCTGGAAGCTTCCCAGGGTGGTGGGAAAGAAAGAGGGGAAAGATGTCGGCGGGGAGAGAAAACGCGTGAGTCCTCTCCCTTTCTTTCCTGCTTAGCCAGCTTGTGGGCAGGCCGAAGCAATCGAGCCGACGTCTCTAATGACAGAACAGCTTCTGTTATTAGAGACGTTGGCTCGATTGCTTCGGCCTGCCCACAAGCTGGCTAAGCAGGAAAGAAAGGGAGAGGACTCACGCGTTTTCTCTCCCCGCCGACATCTTTGCCCTCTTTCTTTCCCCCCTCCCACCACCCTGGGAAGCAACATAGGCGAGGATCAATTGCTTTGGCCCAGGGGTTGCCATTTTACAGGAACAAACAACGTGAAAAGAAAACAGAAGCAACAAGCCCAGTCAGCAGTGCCTCCCTCCCTCCAACTCCCCCCCCCGCCAAATGGAACTTCTCGACACCCCCCCATAACTTTTGGCCAGAGGCGTCCTCGGCCCCGTTCCCACCTTCGCTGCTGGGCGCCGACCCTGCAGGTAGACCTATGTCTTATTTTCGGGGTATGTCTTATATTTTAAAAATCTTAAAAATCCTGCCATGGCTTACTTTATGACTACGGCTTAAAAAAGGGGAAACACGGTACTTACTATTCACTACTCATTTCACTGTGAAGAGGGACTGATTGTTAAACTACTGCAAGAAATGTAGCTCTGCGAGGGGAATAGGGCTCTCTTAACAATTCTCGGCACCTTTAACAAACTATATCTACCAGGGTTCTTGGGGGGAATCCATGACTGTTTAAAGCGGTATCATAGTGCTGTAAATGTATGATGCGAATGTGGTCTAAACATCCGCATTCATAAACAGCCCTCTGGGCATGCATAAACAGTGCTACAACACCACCACTGTGCATGGCAGTGAAGACAGAAGCACTTTTTGCAGGCTGCTGATGACAAACAGAGGGCTTTTGATGCACTTTGTTAGCCTGTAGCCTTCCGATGTTGAATTAGGACCATTTCCTATGTTATCATTTTAACGTGTGCAGTACATTGCAGCCATGGGAAAGTACATATTGCCACAATATTTCTAGCAGAGTTACTCTCAATAGTACAAAATGAGCCCTCTTCCCCCACCTTGTGGTCCTTGAGTAACTGGCCCAAATCCTGTTCCTCTCAAGTTACAGGATTTGCAACGGCCTGCCAGCCTGTTGCTCTAAATTTAAACTTTATGCTCCTGAATTCAGGATATTTCCGAATGATACAGAAAGCACTGCATCAATAGGAACTGCATGCAATTAAGGGATGCTCAATAGTCTTCAGGAATGGCTAAACTGGGTCATAGCTGCCAAGTTTTCCCTTTTCTCGCAAGGAAGCCTATTCAGCATAAGGGGAAATCCCTTTAAAAAAGGGATAACTTGGCAGCTATGAACTGGGTTCCCAGAAAAACAGAACTTAATCTGGAGTACCATATTGTCCTTATGGAAAGTGTTATGTATTGGTTTAATTTGTGTACATGAGTTTCTCTGCTAGTCCTGTAACTACTTTTCCCGCTCCAGGGCGATTCAAATGGGTGCAGTGACAGTTGCTATTGGTTAACTTGTTAGCACAATTTGGATCCTCACTCTGATAGGGTCCCGCCAAAATCTAAATGTATCCTTTCCCCAACCCCTGCTCCTGAGAGTATAAAAGGAGCTCACCCTTTCCCCCCAGTCAGTCAAGATTCCTACTGCAATAAAGAAGACTGTTCTTGTTATACTTGACTCCTAGCAGTTCCTTGCTAGTATGCTGAATCACTATTCTGAGCTGACTTCACGAAGAGCTGAAATCGCACTCACGACATAACAGAAAGGTCTCTTTCACATTATATCAAATGCTTAGATAGCATTTCTTCAGCACCATAGGACTGCAATCTTTCTGCCACTGGACTCTGACATAAACTTCAAAAAACAAAGCTAAGCAGGAATGAGAGTCTATTGTTAAGTGACATCAAGTTTTAGCAATAGTTACTGTGATTCATTTTAAACATAGGATTTTTATTTCCCACATCCAAAATATGGTTGTATCCGACTTCCATGGGCCTCCTCTGACATAGCTGGCTAGAACTTTAAAAAATGAACCATTAGCCGACTACACATTTATTTCTGCATGTGGCCATATCTCGGTTATACAGTACTATAGTGATGCCAACCTTATGCAAACTCGGAAAGATATATATATACATGCAAGAGAGACAATTCAGATGAGATACTGACTAATAAGAATTTTTGTTCTTCCCAGGGGCAAAAGCTGTAATGTGGAGGATTTCATGCTGAGATCTCACTCCCTCTTTTATATAACTTTTATTTATAAAGCCAAGCAACAAAACATTCGGTCTGCACTAAACTACATTATTTGTCACAGAGAAGCAACTCTTTTCAACCTTCTGGTTTTTGCCTCCACACATAAGCTGTTGTATCATTCTTGCCTAACCAATGAGTTATGATTTATAAGAAGCTCATAAGCTACACATCAGGCCCATATGTCCCAAAGTTAGTTGGATACTAACTGGAGGAAGAACTGTGAGGGGAGAGACTCCATCAGGCAAGGCCTCCTTCCACCTGCCTTGCCTCGCCCCCTCCGGCCCTGGGACTCCTCATAAGGAAGCTGTGCCTGGAGGAAGAACTGTGAGGGGAGAGACTCCATCAGGCAAGGCCTCCTTCCACCTACCTTGCCTCACCCTCCAGTCTCTATTTTTCAATTTGTATTGTATTGTTTTATGCACTGTGGCTTGCTGTTGTTTTATTGATTATTGTTTTGAAATTATTTATTGTAAATGTCAAGAGTGGGTTTCTGTTTAATTTTCATATGCTGATATTATTCTATACTATTTTAATGATTGTTGAACGTTACATTATTTGATTGCTTATTTTAAAGCTATGTTTTATTATCATATTTGTGTATTGCATTATATTGTTATAAGGTTGTTTTGTATTTTATGAGATTCTGTTTCTTCAGCTTGTAAACCGCTTTGAGTATTGTATGATAGAAAGGCGGTATACAAATTAAAAGTGATGATGATGATGATGATACAGACCTCACATGCCCCATCAGTATAGGAATTTTCATTTCTGCAATGCAACTCCCCACCACTACTACCCCAACCAGCTCCGGAGGGCTGGGGAAGCCACTAGAACAGACTTGGGGGGGGGAGGGGGAATCCTGCATTGATGGGATGCATTACTCAGCACTACTTTGGATACAGCCCAAATAATGCCTGGTACTACGTTGAACCATCGTTGGGTAGCCCAGTGCTGTCTACCCTGACTGGCAATGCAAAAAGTCATTGGTTCGACCCTTGGGATCTCCAGGTGCGGTTGGGAAGGACTCCTGCCTGAAACCCTGGACAGCTGCTGCCAGTCAGTGTAGACCAAATTGGGACTGATGAATGACATGGAATACGTTCCCTACGAGGCAGTAACAGCCCGAAAGATTGCGTCTCCACCCCCATTGTTCTGCCCGGACACTGAGGTCCAGTACCGAGGGCCTTCTGGCGGTTCCCTTGTTGCGAGAAGCCAAGTTGCAGGGAACCAGGCAGAGGGCCTTCTTGGTAGTGGCGCCCCCCCTGTGGAACGCCCTCCCATCAGATGTCAAAGAGAATAAACAGCTACCAGATTTTTAGAAGACATCTGAAGGCAGCCCTGTTTAGGGATGCTTTTAATGTTTAATTGATTATTTTATTTTTCTGTTGGAAGCTGCCCAGAGTGGCTGGGGAAACCCAGCCAGATGGGCGGGGTATAAATAATAATAATAATAATAATAATAATAATAATAATAATAAAAATAAAAATAAACACTTCATCCCAGTTATTAGGAAGCCATGTTATACCAAATCCATTGATCTATACACTGACTGGCAGCATCTTCTTTCCCAGCCCTACCCAGAGGTGCCAGAGATTGAATCTCTTCCTGCAAAGCATGTTCTCTAAGACTTTGCCACAGCCCATGGCTACCTAATTTGAGATCTGTATACTCCATTCCCCCCACTACAAATAAGAGCAGTGTTTTGTCATGACCCCAACAAGCGTGAGTACCTAGCTCTCTGAATGCAGCATAAAAGAGTATGGAGAACTACAGCCACCAAAGTTTCTTGTAGGTTTAGTGGAGCCAGTTTGGTTATCAATACTAAAATAGGCTGCAGTGCAGCTCTGCATTATGATGTTAATTAAAAAGCCCCCTACTGTTAAAACTATTTTATATAACCTTTCTGATTAAGCAATTAGATGGCATATTATCAGAAAAAATTGCCCTGAGTCTAAATATGGAAATAATAAATGTTTTATTATACACTAGATGAGCACGTGAACATGGCATCACAGTGGGCACAGCTAAACTTTTTTTTGAAAAGTGAACAACGATGAATTTCATTTATTAATAGAAAGGAATCAAATGGGTAGGTGTAAAATAATTTTGAAAGATTAAGCCCTTTCCATCTTAAAGATAGTACACACAGGCAATGCATAGATGCCCACTGTATAGTGCCCCAACTTTATCAGTATTTAAAGAACTGTCAAGTGTATTTATAATTCTTCACACTTTTGCACACTTGGACCTTGATCTAGGGATTCTTCTAAGGGATTAGAGAAGAGCAGGGTAGGTGAAAAGATGCCTAAAATCAAGGCCAGCCCAATACATTTTACTGCCTGTGGCAGAGGAACAGATCGACTCCCCAGCCCTTCAATGGGGGAACACTGTTTCAAGTCCATCCCAGACTTAGTTTGGGGTAACCCCACAATGGGGCACCACTTTTCAGGTGAGTTCACATCTCAAGCCTCTCTGCTCAAACTTAACTGGCACCACTAAGTTTTTAAAGCTTTGGTTCAGTAGCATTATAGCCCCTTTAATTCCCCCCCTTTTGCTTCTAGTCTACAGCAGAAAAACAGGTCCACCTGGATCAACTAAGCTTTTATATTCATCCTATCACCAGCGCAAAAGTGGCATATTCACCAATTCACACATATCTAGCGTTAGCCTTTTAAAGGACAGGGCAAAGTATCGTTTATTCCCATGACATCTGTTCTCATGAAATATGCTTTCACCAGCAACGGAGCTAGCTGCTCGGGTGCCCGGGGCGGCGCAAATACCATGCACCCAGGAGCGGGTCAAGCCGGGCCAGAGCATGCTGAGTTGAACGTCCATGGAGTCCGCAAGCCCACACTGCCATTTCAGGCAGCGCAGAGCCTGCAGGTGCCCGAGCCACCGCATCACTCCCCAGGAGAGACTTGTGGCTTGGGCGAGCTGCAGGCCAGGCAGTCACCCCCCCCTCAGTGATGACACCCGGGGCGGCCCGCACCCACCACACACCCCTTCCTATGCCACCGGCTTTCACACCTAAACCAATTTTTGCAAAGTCATCCAGGGTTGACTTTTCTGTAAGTATTATTTACCTATGCTGGGGAGAACAGTAATTTTTGTGTGTCAAGATGACTCATTTGTTTGTTTATTTTGATGTTTGTTCCTCAAATCACTGATATTATTCCAAGTATGATCAGAAAGTTTAAAACTGCAGATCCACGATGCAGTCTACCCTTGAGCGAAATATACCGAAGGACAGCTTTTTGCACAGGTGATCAGTACAAAACAGGAAAGGCAGTGCAACTATATGTTAAAACATAGTGCTTCTTCTTCATCATCATCACGGGCCTACATTAAACCAAACGGTGTGATTTAAAAATTGTCTGGAAAAGTTCATTGTCTGGGACCAAATCCACCCATCCCTGATAAAAGCAATTGCAGTAACATTTTAAAAATCCGAATAAAATCAGGCAACACCCCTGCAGTTAGGCACAACAAATGTTTAGACAATAAGGATAAATTAGTATTAATTTATTTTAATGCTTTTAAAAAATAATACTTTCCATTGAAAAACAGCCTTTTCTCATTGCTCATAAATCTATTACCTAGGTAATTTTGTACTTAGGTAAAATGATTTCATTGTGGCACATAATATATATTAATAAGATTGTATGACTTTTTTTAATGTTCTCCTTTTCTTTTCAGTCCTGTCTTGGCTATCATATAATCCCCATTTTGCTTTTTAATGAATCAAATGAAAAGATAAGGAAATGGTCAGTGGCAATGCATATCCAGAAGAATTTTATATGTCGGTAGAAAGATTTATAACAGGCTCATCTTTGACATTTTTTATTTCCAATAACTAACTCTAGGAATGGCACATCAGAGGTAGTAGTATCTTTCTGCATACTGGTTTAAACACCTCTTTCTGAATGCTACACCAAAAACCCCGGTACTTGCATACTTTAAAGCATGTAGCTAAAGCTCTCTGTGGCCAGTCAATGGCTGACTGTCTTGTTGGTATTCTCTGTGTAGCAAGCATAAATTCAAACTGTGTGCAGAAAGGAAGAAAAAGAGACTAATACATACATTACGTTGAAACTAGGCTACAGCTTTACTAAGAACCATCATAAAAATTGGGCAAAGAGACGGCTGGGATCCAAACATACCGGTTGTAGCGTGGTGCTCATGCAAATGTGTTGCAGAGAACTAGAGATCTGTGCATGACGAAGGTCACTGTATGTTTATTAATGGTGTCACGTTGCAGCCCCACCTGTGCCCCTATGGATGTGCAGAGCACCATATTCATCATTCATCATCAAACCTTTATTGGCATCACTTACAAACATTCAAAATAAATAGGCCAGTGCAATCTTGTTGCCATTTCAACAGTACAGTGGTACCTCTACTTACGAATTTAATGCGTTCCAAATGCACATTTGTAAGTAGAAAAAAATTGTAAGTTGAATCCCATAGGAATGCATTGGGAGAAAAAATTCATAAGTCGAAGCAACCCTATCTAAAAATTCGTAAGTAGAAAAAATCCTATCTGAACTGCATCCAAGATGGCGGACCGAGCTCCATTTGTAAGTAGAAACATTCGTAAGTAGAGTTATTCGTAAGTAGAGGTACCACTGTACAGTCACTTGCCAAAGGGAAGAAGAGGCAAGCAATCTATTTCACCTCTGTGGGTCTCCAGCAATGGCAGGGTCCTGTAACGTACTTGGTCCTTAAAAAAAAAAAATCAAATAAGTGGTACCTCTACTTACAAATAACTCTACTTACAAATTTTTCTACTTACAAATGGAGCTCCGTCCGCCATCTTGGATGCGGTTTAGATAGGATTTTTTCTACTTACGAATTTTTAGATAGGGTTGCTTCGACTTATGAATTTTTTCTCCCAATGCATTCCTATGGGATTCGACTTACAAATTTTTTTGACTTACAAATGTGTGTTCGGAACGCATTAAATTCGTAAGTAGAGGTACCACTGTAGAGGAACTTAGCTACTGTCTTGGTGAGCTTCTGGTCTCTCCCCTGTAATAAGAAGCGTATGACCTCTGTCTCTGGTTTCCATATTGGGATACATAGTTGGTCTAGGAATTGTTGGCAGAGATCATCATACATTTTACATTTAAGGACCATGTGAGCTGGAGTTTCCACCAGGTGGGCATCACATGGGCAGATCCTATCTCCTTCTGCCATACCCGCGAACCTACCCCAGAGGAGGTTGGAAGGATTGAACCTAGCCAGCGAAAAAGCCCTTCTTTCTTGCGGGTTAAACAAAAATTGTACATAATTGAGGTTAAATTCCTGCGCCCGAGAGTGGAAAATAAAGAGGGGAACATGTTTTTTTCCGCAGCTGAAATTAGTTCCTGGCGCTCTATGTCCCACAGCCTAGATTTTAACATGGCCTTGGCGATTGGAAAAGCCACAGCACCGAAGAGATCCTCTGAAAGCCCAAGTTGCTGTATCTTTGTGCAAAACAGTTGTAGCCCCGGGGAAGGGAAGGAGTCTGACAGAACTTCGCTAAGTAAAGTATCTTTGTCTGCTGAAAAGCAAATGTTTGGCCATAAAAGAAAACTCGCCCAGGCAACTGTCTCTAGCTTATGTTGGCCTCCCTCTAGACACAGAGCACCATATTGACCACGTTCCTTAAACTTTGTGTCCAACTGCATTTGATGGCACTTACGCTTGGCGCTTTACTTTTCCTTTTTATAGTAAAAAATGAGGCACCAGTACTCATATACTGAAAAAGTGCCGAGGTTGCCAGCACAAAATGGCTGCCATGGGCAGCGAAGAAGAAGAAGAAGAAGAAGAAGAAGAAGAAGAAGAAGAAGAAGAAGAAGAAGAAGAAGACATGCCAGTATTCCAGACATGCCAATACTATCACAAAAAACCCTGCTTATGCTGATGATTCCTAAAGTTTCACATCAATTTAGTTTGGATCCTGCTCTCCATAATCTTAGTTGCCTGTTCATACATATGCTACTGTGCAGGCATATAACCTGAAAGATAGGATCCAAAAGAAAAAGGGAGACGGGAATTCAAGTTTGCCGACCCTCTCAAATGTTCCAATAAAACTTCTTTTAGCTGCCTGCTCCCTAGTCTTACAAAACTGACCAGCCCACATGCTCTCCATCCCTGTTTTGTCGGCCTAGGAAGAAACCTGTAAATCCTTCTGGCATAAACTTTTACTCTTCCAATTTATCCCTATTACTCTTTAAAAAAAGAAGATAACTAAGAACTAGAATGTGCCTTGAAGTTAAAGATTACATTGAAAAAATACAATTTAGGATGCACCTGCACTCTGCTGCTTTGTTAAACTCCCCGAAGGTTATATCTTTTATCAGGATTATATAAACGTGATACTCTCAAGTGGCATAAATTAACAAGAGGTTACCTCAAGCACCTGGTATAAAACCAGCACCTGGTATAAAACCAGCAATTACACAGCAGTGTGATATCTGAATGATAATAATTTACAAGAGACTTCCCGCCTAAGTGAACAGACTTTCTGATCCGTGATGCTTTATCTTCAAAAGCAAATGCCACTATTCATAATCACAGTCAGATGCTTATTAGTGTCTTGTGGAAAAAAATGTTATCCGCACGGTAGATGAAAATGCTAGACATCGGGCGGGTGTGGAGGGGTGATACCAAAAAAAAAAAATAAAGAATAAAAATGTTTTTGCCTTTCGCATTTGATTGTGTAGATTTCTGCACTAAATATACATTTATATTTTTCCTGACAGTTTTTGCTTATTTTCTCGGCTTCACAGTTCTATAAGCAGCTGCTGACATAGCAGTGGTATATTAATACGAGAGTTGCGATTATATATGGCTTAATAGAAGTTGTGCATCTGTGCAACTGGCAATTGTGCACCAAATGAATGCACGGATAATCTGAACAAAACAGACCACTCAATTGCCTTCTTAATATTGATCATTGCCTCATTAATATTGAACATAGTTAACAATGTGAATTGATTACAGATCTCGTTAATCTACATCGATTCCATACAAATTTTGTGTATTGTCTGGGCAAGGTATTTTTTAGTTTCAAAGTAGAGAGCAGCTATAGCAGCCAGCCAGGGCAAATGCAACCAGGTTGACATGGTCAGTTTGTGCAGATTCCCCATTCTCTTGGAGATTATTCATACTGACCAGCCGATGTACGGAATCACAAATTCTTGCTATTACTATTGGCATGGTCTTCATGCCTTCATGTGAATGCTTTTGGACATTCTCTTTTTAGCTCAAATCCATTGCAACATATACAGTGGTGCCTCGCAAGACGAATTTAATTCGTTCCGCGAGTCAATTCATTTTACGAAAAATTTGTCTTGCAAATCGCGGTTTCCCATAGGAATGCATTGAAATTTCTTTTTTTGCCCATAGGAACACATTAATTAAATTTCAATGCATTCCTTTGGGAAACTGCGATTCGCAAGATGATTTTTTTGCAAAATAAATTTGTCTTGCGAGTCACCATCAGATCGCAAGACGCATTCGTCTTGCGAAAAATTCGTCTTGCAGGGCATTCGTCTTGCGAGGTACCACTGTACATTAAATAATGAAGGCTGCATTCCTAAAGCACAATCCAAACTACAGTGGGACTTGTGAGTAAACATGCACAGGGTTGTACTGAAAAATCCGTACACAGCTTTGGAACTACTAGCTCTGATGCATTTGGGGGAAATCAATGAAGCACAGTATAAAATCTATGTAATTGTGTGACTTATAACAGAGAACCTTATTAACTTTATAGCAAGGTCATAGAACTTCACACTTCATTTTTAAATTATGTCAGAGGAATAAAACAATTTTCCTTGTCTTTACCTCTAATATCCTGCTATGCTAACGCAGACCTGACACAGACTTTTACTTAAATTAATGAAGCTATTATTATAATTCTCCATAGGGCTATGATCAGGTTTCTATGAAGAAAATCCTGGCTGCCGGATCCGACTGCATAATTCTTACTGTATTTCAGAATCAAAAATGTACAAAGCATTTTTATGAATTGCCTCTCTGTAAGGCAGGGCCACATGGAATTCATTAGTCTACTTCTGACCTAGGCAATATTTAACTCTTCCTAGAAATTAAAGTTACAAAGTGATATTTAGTTCAGATATAGTCTAAAAACCACGTTTCAAAACATTGTTACAAAACAATAGAACAAATATTGGATGTTAAATTTGATTGCTCTCAATTAATGTCACAGGCAATCCTCCTTCCAGGTTTACCTGTCTGTGGTCAAAGCAAAATATCTGGGACACTGGCTTTGTACCATGAGATCAACTCTCCTTCTTGAGAAGTTCTAAGGGGGGCGGGATGGGGATCCTATAACCCTGTTTCCTTCCACAACTCAGTTCCCTTTCTGTCAAGAAATGTTTGTGTTTGTGTGGGAGCCACATCAAATTTCTGATGCTCCAAGTATGACTGTCACATTTCTTAAAAAAATGTATGCATCTGATAAACTGCTCTTCACTGGCGCATGTATTTATACTGCCACAGTTTACATTTCTTTCAAAAAGCAGCAGGATGCTGTTACCTCAAATCCAAACAAATAGTTCACAAAACTTTTCAACAGCATGGAATCTCATGTAGCGCAATTGCACTCTTGACTGCTCCTTGGAAATAGGTGTCCACCACCGTACCGAAGTGAGCAAAGAATACTACCTGCTGACATTGATTTGCGACAAAAGAATTTCTCAGTAAGTCTTTCTCTTTAACATTTACTCTTAGGAAACCTGTGCAGTGGGAGATATTTATGAGTTGCTTTCAGCTTAAAAATAAATCACCTCTAATTCCTCTAAGCGAAATCAATCAAAAGTCTGTAAAAAAATGGGCTAGTTGTTTGGTCGATTCTGGCAGAAAAGTAAACAGCACTTCAGCTTTTCTCTACCATTAAGGCCTAAAAGGCCTAGAAAGTAAATCAATATCTCCAGTCAGCCTTCTGGCCATTGTTTAGCCAGTAAATATGGATTTTCACCGGCTTACTACACTCCTTTGGGACTAACCTATAATCCACAGAGAGTAATAATAAGTTCGTTATCTAGTTCAGCTCTTTGTTGTACATTTAAATGGGCCACATCCATCAGCTGCACTTGTTGAAGTTAAGAGATGATGACATCCCATTCAACTTATTTCATAATGAAACAGTTGCAATATATTGCAGAAGGAACTGTTTTAAAGTCCCGTTTGCTGGTGGATTATTGAAATGGGCAAATGTAGTGTGTGTGTGTGGGGGGGGGTGTCAGGGGTTTAAATCCCCGATTTTCTATACAGGATTACTTCTACATTAATGAGCTAAATCGTGGCGCTGTTTATTTCTGTCACGCATACATCACACAATTTGTTCATTATTCATATCAATCTGTTTCAAATATTTCCGGTTAAATACTGCTGTGAAGCAGACAGCTGTCAGAACCAATCAGTGCTTTTTAAGTTTAGCTACCAGATGTTTGCTGGACCAAAATGATTTCCCCTCCCCCTTGCCTAGGACAGAGAAGAAAGCCCTCATATGGTTAGACACCCTGTGCTCTTAGCCAGAGATAGTTATAGGCCGTGACACTGAGTACTTACGTTCACTGTGCATATACATTCTCTATGTAAGCAGAAGGAGTTCAGTACCAGTTGACAAAGCCATTGAGTGCTTTTACTGTCAATAGCTTCTCTTTATTGTAAAGCAGGCATCCCCAAACTTCGGGCCTCCAGATGTTTTGGACTACAATTCCCATCTCCCCCGACCACTGGTCCTGTTAGCTAGGGATCATGGGAGTTGTAGGCCAAAACATCTGGAGGGCTGCAGTTAGGGGATGCCTGTTGTAAAGGGTAAAGGTAAAGGGACCCCTGACCATTAGGTCCAGTCGTGGACGACTCTGGAGTTGCGGTGCTCATCTCACGTTATTGGCCAAGGGAGCCAGCGTACAGCTTCCGGGTCATGTGGCCAGCATGACTAAGCCGCTTCTGGCAAACCAGAGTAGCGCACGGAAATGGCGTTTACCTTCCTGCTGTAGCGGTACCTATTTATCTACTTGCACTTTGACGTGCTTTCGAACTGCTAGGTTGGCAGGAGCAGGGACCGAACCATGGGAGCTCAGCCCGTCACAGGGATTCAAACCGCCAACCTTCTGATCAGCAAGCCCTAGGCTCAGTGGTAGTTGTTAATCAGTCATCCCCCCCCTTAGTTCTGCAAACTTTTAGGGCACTTTGACATGGCCGGATTTATTACGGGCAAAATGACTTCTGCACCTCCAGGTCTCCTACAAAGTTCTGCTGGTGTGGATAGAGCTTGTTTGCCTCCAACTCGCATCAGACCCACCCAGCGTGGTCAATGCTCAGGAATGATCAGAGCTGTAGTCAAATGAACTCTGGATGGGCATAGGTTAGCCACCCCTGCTCTAGGAGATCTGCACCTCCCTTAAAAAAGAAGAAGAAAAGAAGTAGCAGCTTAGCAGTGAGAAATCGCTGCTTCTTCTATTTAAAACTTGCAAGGAAGTTGCACGGCAATGTTTCATCTTTTCCTTACCTGGAACTAGGTAGAATGGTCACAAAAATATTCCAAACATCAGTATGTCTCATCTGCATTGTAGCCCCCTGGTGCCTTTTTCTTCTTTGAGGTACTAATCTGATGAGAATGCCTCAAACATCTTTTCTCTTGGGCTCCTTGAAGAATTATCAGGGTCAGGCCCTCAAGCAGTCAGGCTGGGGTTGCAAATTGCAAGAGGTAACAGTGCAGAAGCTACCACTGAAGGCCCAGAAGAAGTTAGCGTGAGGCAAGGAACGCATGGGCCTGGGCTTTAAAAGGCAGCATTACAGGGCAAGGGAGCCTGAGCTTTCTCCAGTGAGACTAATCAATCAGAATACGGAACACATTTGAAGGCTAGGGCTTTATAGGGATCAGCTGATAAGAGCAGTCAGTCAGGTGACCCATTAAATACTGCCATGTACCCTCGAAGAAGGTAGCTCAGTTTGCCAGGCTTTTCTGAAGTTAAGCTTGGCTGCTGGGATCACAGCTCAAGATTGCACTCCCTTACAAGGCCTAACAGAGGCAGAGAACTTTGTTTCTGGGCAGCATATGCATATTGTTAATAAATAATGTGAATTAATAGACTAGCTAATGGAACCAGCAAATTAATGGCTAAGTATTTAATATCTCCACTTAAATGGTTTTCCACACTGACTATAGCATGCCTGATGGTAAAAAAAAGGGGGGGGGAGTATTCATATACCGTATTGATCAAATGTAACTGATCCTGTAAAAAGGTCAATTATTATTATTATTTTAAAAAAGTGCTGTGGGTGCCAGCACAAAATGGCTTCCATGGGCAGGGGATAAAAGAGGTACCGATATTCTGTATCAGTGAGTACTGTCACCCCCCCAAAAAAAAACACAGACTTGCTGAAAACTATATAATACAATGTGTATCTATTATCTTTCCAAGTTTCATAAAATAGCTTCAGATGGAGGCTAAAATCCTGAGGTACTTAAATAAAAT
Organism: Zootoca vivipara; assembly: GCF_963506605.1. NCBI lineage: Eukaryota > Metazoa > Chordata > Lepidosauria > Squamata > Lacertidae > Zootoca > Zootoca vivipara. The sequence continues at coordinate 27,807,636 of NC_083287.1, read as the reverse complement.
TCAGGACTTGTCCCCTGCCTCAAAAGCATGGATCCAATCTTCTGTTTCTGATCTCATTTGAATATCGTATTTTAAAGAATATTTTCACCACATGCAAAGTTTTGTTCTGTGCAAAAGCAGATAAAACTTTCCCATTTTCTTCAGTCTCAGCATAATTATATTGCCACTGCTGTTAAGATGTGTGCAGCTGGTATGATCTAATGTTTTTACTTAAACACTTTTAAGACGATAAATTATTACGTTCTTATAGATAAGTTTATGTATAAGTAAACAACAGAAAGCAAACCCTGATTCTAAGGTCATGTGTTCTTTAGCAAAAATGAAATGAGTTATATCCCTAAAAAAAAAAAAAAAAAGTTGCCCACATCCAGACGTGTGTGTGTGTGGTCAGATGCAAATCTATCACTTGCATGCATTAATTTCAACACATGGATATACTTGGATATACTGAAATTAGAAGGGAAGATCTCTGTGTGAGAGCAGTGAAGGGAAAGAAGTTTATTATGGGCTTCTGTGCCTGGAATGGATGACTGGATCAGGGAGAACATATTGTTGTGTGCACCCCAATCTCGTAGTGGCAAGAGTATCAGCGCTTAACCAGTTTGGTTTCCTCGAAATGAAAGCCTATGGAGCCTGTGGTGTCTTTCAGCTGTATGGTTTTATTTACCCATATATACAACATGAGCACACGATAGAAGGGCTCACAGCATTAACTCGCCCACAGATCTTGCCTCCCTATTAGGTTTCATAGCTTTGGATTCAACACAGAGAGGAAGTCGATCCTCTCTGTGTCTCCTTCTCTTTCAGCATCAGTCAGACTCCTGTACAGACCATACCCTCCAACTCCCGGTTAGAAAAATCTGGGATCAGCAGCGCGGCACCGGAAGTCGCTTCCAGACATGTGTAGAAGCAACGTCCAGTGACGGCGCTGCCCGATTTCTGGTGCCCAGACAAGGGCAGAGCAGCACTGGAAGTCACTTCTACGCATGTCCAGACGTGCTCAGAAGTGACTTCCGGTGCCGCTCTGCCCGATTTCCGGTGCCCAGACATGGGCAGAGCACCCAAAATCGGTTCTGCGCATGTCCAGACATGTGCAGAAGGAGCCTCCCTGGTAGGTACTGAAATCCGGGGGAACTGTTTCCTAGTTCTGCTGGATCTCTCAGCAGCTTTTGACACCATCGACCATAACATCCTTCTGGACCGTCTAGAGGGGTTGGGAGCTGGGGGCACTGTCATACAGTGGTTCCGCTCGTTCCTCCTGGGCCATGTTCAGAAAGTGGTGATTGGGGGATGAGTGTTCGGACCCCTGGGCTCTCACTTGTGGGGTGCCTCAGGGCTCTGTCCTCTCCCCCATGCTTTTTAACATCTACATGCGGCCGATGGGAGAGATCATCAGGGGGGTTGGGCTGGGTGTTCATCAGTATGCGGATGATACCCAGCTCTACCTCTCTTTCAAATCAGAACCAGTGAAGGTGGTGAAGGTCCTGTGTGAGTGCCCAGAGGTGGTTGGAGGATGGATGGCGGCTAACAGACTGAGGTTGATTCCTGACAAGACAGAAGTACTCTTTGTGGGGGACAGGAGGCGGGCAGGTGTGTAGGACTCCCTGGTCCTGAATGGGGTAACTGTGCCCCATTCTGGACTCACAGCTGTCCATGGAGGCACAGGTCAATTCTGTGTCCAGGGCAGCTGTCTATCAGCTCCATCTAGTACGCAGGCTGAGACCCTACCTGCCTGCAGACTGTCTCGCCAGAGTGATGCATGCTCTAGTTATCTCCTGTGCCCCTTCTGAGGTCTGCACCTTAGTTGGGCTTATGATAGAATCAACCTTTCTCGGTCCTAAATCTGAAGTGCAGTTATCTTATTAACTCTAGATCGACAGGTGAGACTGGCATCAGAACATGTTTCATGATGCCCAACAATTTATTTCCTCTTGATAACAGGCTTGATGAATATTCCTACAGGATAACCTTGAGAGCAAAAAGACAATAGATTAAAGATGCACTAAGAAAATCCATACAGATAGCTGAGTGAATCCATCAGTGTTAAACTGAGCAGGATCAACCATTTATGGAAAGCAGAATAACCAGGAGGTAGCAGTGACCTTCAACCTCTGTAAGAATTGCAACAGGAAAAAGTAACGACAGGGGAAACATCCAATATTACAGCAAACAGACTGCTAATCAACGCATTATCGATTCCTCATTTTTGTCAAGGTCATTTAGTGTCTTAAAAAATGATCTCACACTAAACCTTTAGAGAAAAACAGAGTAAAATGCTATTAATTATGGAAGACAGTCAATAAAAAGCTGATTCTCTTAAACACAAAGGCAAATCTTGTGTTGTCCTTGATTTATGGTGATAATTATAATGATAAAACATATGCAATTTTCAACAGCCCCTCATTCAAGTTAGGCTAATAACACAGCTTCGAAGGCACATGTAGCATATACACAAAACTTAACTTTTAAGAAAATGTACTTAACACAAGAACAGTATAAAAATAGTCCTGAAATTTAAACTAGCCTTTTGTTGCTACTCTATGTTTCTTTTATTTGCCAAAATTAATAGGAAATTAATAATAATATTTTTGTACCACACCCATCTGATTGGGTTGCCCCAGCTACTCTGGGCAGCTTCTAGCAGACTATACAGAAACACAACAGAACATCACACATGAAAAGCTTCCCAATACAGGGCTCCCTTCAGATGTCTATGGAAGGTTCTCTCTTTGACATCTGATAGGAGGGCATTCCACAGGACGGGCGCCACTACCAAGAAGGCCCCTGCCTGGTTCCCTGTAACCTCACTTCTCACAATGAGGGAACAGCCAGAAGACCTTCAGAACAATGAGAGCGGAGACGCTTCTTCAGGTATACAAGGCTAAAGTCTAGACAAAGATTCACTTCTTAAAAGCATTCATTTCAATCGGTTGCAAATGCATTCCTATGCATTTTAACTGAAACGTGAGCTCCTCTGTATAAGCAGGTAAACCTGCGCATGACTCCTACTTAAGGACCAAAAGAAATTCTCCTCCATGCCTAATCAAGACATCTATCTTGTCATCATGTAGCTGCACGTAGTGATCATCTAAGCATGAGAAGGATCTAGCACAAACTGTTGGGGCGTGTGCAGAGTGCCCATGCAAAACACCAGCAGGATGTGCCAATGGAACAGAAAAGCACTAGACAGTTTGGGGCTGGGCAGTTCCTTTACTGATAGTATAATGCAGTTCCTCAGCTTACCAGTTACATACACTTGCAGTATACAGTACAGCCTTCCCCGCAGCATACAGTCTCCCTGAAGCACTCCAACACAGATTAGGCTCCAGGCAAGAGCAAACTTGCCTCAAACACAAGGGTAGATTGTGCTGAGTCACTCTCACACTTAACTAGTTGCAGGTGCAGGACAAACACACCTAAAATTAACCAGCACATCATAATTAACCCTTTCTTGTCCTTTTCTCTCTCTGCATGCGTAAACCCTAGTACATTAATATATTGCTCACTTTATCCTGGAATCGTAATGTACTATACTAAATCAAACAATTGGGTCTGTCCAACTCAGTATTATTATCAGGTGCATAACAACGGAGGGGCATAGGGGGCAGGCAACCCCTAGCTCCATACTAGCTCCACTCGCATGGGGGCAGTGCCCCTGGCCTGCCCTTCGCCTCCTCCACCCAAGCAGGAAGAAAAAGAGCGCGCTACGGAGCGGGTTGCCAGGCGGCAGCGCCGGCAAACTGCTCTGTAGCGCACTTTGCTTCAGAGCACGTCGGCCACCCGGACATGTGCATGTGTGGACATGTGCAGTTCGTCCTGGTGCGTGTGTCGTGACATCATGATGTCCGCGTGCTGCGGAGCAATGCCCCGCCCCCAGGGGGTGTCGCCCTGGGCAGCCAAGCGGCACCGTTCACCACTGATTATTATGTACACAGACTGGCCACAGCTCTCCAGGATTTCAGACACCTCTACCTGGAGGTACCAAGGAGTGAGTCTGAGCCATTTTGCAAGCAAAGCACACCTCTACTACTGAGTTATGCCCCTTCACCTGCCACCTGAAGTTTTTTTTAAAAAAAAAACTTGAGATGCTAGGGATTGCTGCATGAAAAACAAGTGCTTATTGGCTAAGGCTATTGCCCCCCCCCCTCTTCGAAATAGGCCACTTACATCAAAGCAAGGGAACACATTAAATCCTTCCAGGGAAAATCAGATACAATCTATGGACTAGATGACCTTGGTGGTCCCTTCCAATTCAACAATTCTATGATTTTAGTAATTTCTCTCTCTCTCTGTGTGTAATGATCAAAAATGTTGCAGTACAGCAAGAGTGTGATTGCCACTCTTGGAAATGACTGGCTAGAAGAACCTAATTATGTGGCTTCTTCACATCCCCCCCCCCAAAGTTCTTCCATTCCTTGCAATCCAAGCAGCAAAGATCACATTACCATCTTACAGATTTCTACCCATATTCAATGGTAACAACATGCAGGTTCTTGCGGTTTATTTTCCTTTGGATTAGAAGCAGCAAGGGCAATAACTATTCCTATTTCCTAGCAAAAAGCCCATCAAAATAGACACATATTTTTAAAGTATGCTGCAAGCTGACCTGTTTGTGTCAGCAAAGGCTAAAATCTAACACTTTTGTACACCCTTCTCCCCGGACAATTATTTGGAGAGCATGCTATTAACATACATTTGCAAGGTGTAGCAACAGGTCCTGAACCGAAGACCTCGCTATCATGAAAAGCTTTCACAGTGTTTGCTTTGTTGTTACCTGAATGACATGGCACTTAATTCTGACAATCTGTCATTTCCCAAGCAACTCCAGAAAGGGCAGTACTCATCTTTTCCATCAAAAGCTTTATGGTGCAGAACTGCCATCTTAATGTCATGTCAATCTTGCAAGCATTTAGATTGACTGTCATATTACTCCGAGGCTGCCAGCAAAGAGAGGCACCTGTCTATAGGGTTTCCACCCTACAGCTTGTATAGCTCTCCTTGATTGTCTTAATATAGGTAGAAGATTGCTGTTTGCAAAGGACATTTCAACAATATCAACAATTAATCACTGGCATGATCCTGACCGTGTTAAGTACTTTAACGACCCTTCAATTTCAATAGCTGAAGTTTAAGCATAACAAAAACAAAGATGATGGGCTAATGCTGCCAATTTCTTCAAAAGTCCAAAATAAAACAAGCAGCACGCAAAGGCACCAAATTCAATCCAGTTTCAATCAAGTATTATTAATCCAAAGAGAAAACAATAAGAGAACCATATACAAGTGCTGACACAAGAGCCAAAATCAAACGTTAAACAGATAGCATGTACAAATTAAAGGCAAACCAGTCTTTATAGTCTTTGAGGCTATCTAGCGGTCAGCAAGTGGCAGCAGGTCGAACGAGGTGTCAATGGTAGTAGACAGGCTGCCGGCGTTTTTTTGCCTGTTTCGCCCATATGACGGGCTTCTTCAGTAGTTCTCCTTGTACTTTTATGTTTAGTGCATTCACTGGTGGTATAAACCAGGTCTTATTAGTATTCGAATTAAGACACTAATATACATATAAACAGAACAAATATCAAAAACAGTACTTACAATTTGTATGAAACCACTTATCTTGGCTTAGGCCACAATGCTCAGGTGTTTTTTCAAAAGGTTCTCTCATTTACATATTCACTGGTAATACAAATCAAATTCTAATTATTGTTTGAAATAATACAGTAATACAATTTCTAAAATACATGTACACAAAAAGAGATACTTACATTTCTTGTATTCAGAGTATTTTTGGTTTGAGCATGTATTGACTAAGCAAATATCCTGTGTTTGGAGCACACTTATATACAAAAAGTTGGTTCACAGGTGATAATAATTAAAGATGACAATTAGGAGGGGGCAGAAGAATGTGAGTACTGATAACACTTACAGTATCTCTATAGATGCGGCTCATGCAATATGTGCCCCTACAGTTTACAAGTAAAAGAAATAAAAAGTGAACATATGCAATATGTGCCCCTACAGTTTACAAGTAAAAGAAATAAAAAGTGAACATATGCAGTTCACTTTTAAAATCAACTCCATGACCACATGCAACTCCAAGAACGTAGTTTATTGCATACGGTGCCCTTGCAACAAACTGTATATAGGCAGCACCACGCGGGCACTAAAGGTACGTATAGGAGAACACAGATCACGCATCCGCAATAAAGTGATGGAAGCCCCTCTTACACCTCATTTTTTACAAATGAAACACAGTGACTCCGATTTAATGTTTTTTGGCTTATGGCAGTACACACCCAAGAAATACCACAAGCAGGATATCCTAAAAATATTGAGACAACAAGAAACTAAATTGATTTTTATGTTTAAGACATTACAACCGGACGGTTTAAACTCAGATCTTGACCTTTCTGTATTCATTTAAACGAACACACTAGCAGTATAACATACAGTAATCATAGAGATACTGTAAGTGTTATCAGTACTCACATTCTTCTGCCCCCTCCTAATTGTCATCTTTAATTATTATCACCTGTGAACCAACTTTTTGTATATAAGTGTGCTCCAAACACAGGATATTTGCTTAGTCAATACATGCTCAAACCAAAAATACTCTGAATACAAGAAATGTAAGTATCTCTTTTTGTGTACATGTATTTTAGAAATTGTATTACTGTATTATTTCAAACAATAATTAGAATTTGATTTGTATTACCAGTGAATATGTAAATGAGAGAACCTTTTGAAAAAACACCTGAGCATTGTGGCCTAAGCCAAGATAAGTGGTTTCATACAAATTGTAAGTACTGTTTTTGATATTTGTTCTGTTTATATGTATATTAGTGTCTTAATTCGAATACTAATAAGACCTGGTTTATACCACCAGTGAATGCACTAAACATAAAAGTACAAGGAGAACTACTGAAGAAGCCCGTCATATGGGCGAAACAGGCAAAAAAACGCCGGCAGCCTGTCTACTACCATTGACACCTCGTTCGACCTGCTGCCACTTGCTGACCGCTAGATAGCCTCAAAGACTATAAAGACTGGTTTGCCTTTAATTTGTACATGCTATCTGTTTAACGTTTGATTTTGGCTCTTGTGTCAGCACTTGTATATGGTTCTCTTATTGTTTTCTCTTTGGATTAATAATACTTGATTGAAACTGGATTGAATTTGGTGCCTTTGCGTGCTGCTTGTTTTATTTTGAAGTTTAAGCATATGCTGTAAAACTGTCCATTTCAGCGGTAGGGAGAAGGGCATTACTGTGACTAGAGTGTTCCTCCCAAAAACTACTGCATGCCTATCCTTCAGGCACCTTGCACCTGACCATTAAAAGCTGCGTCATTCAAGCAAAAGAACTTTATGATTTAGATTATCCATCCTTACGGTCTATTTTTAATCTCCACCCCAATGTAGTAGCCACTGCATACTATCTTCCTATTTAGGGAAGCCACATGTAAACAGCTGTCACCTGGCAGTCACTTTTAATTGAACTGTGTGACAGTTTCCTCAGTTTGGCAACCAAACCAATCAAGAGCCTGGAGTGGCTCCCCTACGTGGAGAGGTTACAATGATTGGAGATTTTTCAGTTTAGGGGGAAAAAAAAGGCAAATGAAAAGGGATGGACTGGAGGCCTACAGAATTATGCATGTGAGAAAATGATGTGGTAAAAGTAAGTAAGAGGTTTTTTTTTCCTCTCCCTCTCCCATTTATTTATTTTGAGCATCTGTACCCCACTCTTCGGCCAGAAAGGCTCCGAGAGTGACTCATACACAATCAATTAGAACAACCTGCAATCTATAATACTACAACCTACAATCTATAATACTAGAACCCGGGTCATTAATGAGTGACTTTGGCTAATTAAACAATTAATTTTAAACTTTTAAACTGTGAGGGGTATTGGTTTTGTTTGTTACTGTCAATAATAATGTTAATAATAATGTTAATAATGTTAATAATAATAATAATAATAATAATAATAACAATATTCAAGGAAGCTGGATGTTGGGAGATTCAGGACAGGCAAAAGGAAGAACTTCTTCATGAAGTACATAGTTAAATGGAATTTGCTACAAGAAGAAGCAATGACAACCAGTTTGGATGGCTTTGAAAAGAGAATTGGACAAATTCAGGAAGTACAATACTATCGTCAGCTCCTACCTACCTACCTACCTACCTACCTACCTACCTACCTACCTACCTACCTAAGGTCCCATGAATCCTCAGAACCCCAGGTGATCTTTTCTCTTCAGAGAAGCAGCTTGTGGGGACCTTACACCAAGAGTTTGGTTACCCTTTCTATCACTGGATACCATTTTCTTTGTTTTCATTTCATGTTTCTGACCAGTTCAGCATCTCACTCCTCCTTTCCCCTGCACAGTTTCTGCTTCTATCTGCCCTCCCTCCCTTCTCACTAACCCATCCCTGTGGTTGGCAGCCTACAGACCCTCTTTTCTACTTCTCTTATCTTTCCTCACTTTCAGGATGCTCTTTGTGGCAGCCTTCGTTCCCTTTGTAATCTGTGCCCCTCTCCATAGCTGCCAAGTTCTCCCTTTTTTTAAGGGAAATTCCCTTATGCTGAATAGGCTTCCTCGTGAGAAAAGGGAAAACTTGGCAGCTATGGCCCCTCTCCCTCCTTGGTCATAACCGCTCGTGTCTCTTTCTTCTCTCACACTTTTCCTTTGTCTCCTCTGTCTTCTTCATCTTCACCCTGGCCCCCTTCTCCTCCTGCTTCCCACTGGTACCAAGAGAGGAAGCTCTCTGGCACTGGCCTTCAATCTTCTGGATGCTCTCAACAACTCTGCTTCACCCAGTATTCCGGCTCCAATGCCTTAGCCTCAGCTGTGCATTGGTCAGCCGCATAGGGTGCAACATCACCCATCAGCATACCTTCACAGCTATCAATGGCTGTTAGTCATGTTGGCTATTTGTTACCTCGTGTTTGCTCATGTTCCTTCTTGTAGGCATCCCATTTGCACCGCATTGACCACTGTGAGAACCAAACTGGTAGGCAGAATTCTTCTTATATTCTTATTTATTCACATCATGGATAATTATCCATGTCATGTGAAAAGAAACCTTGTGTTTTACTGCAATGCCATTGCAGTGCTACTGAAGGATTTTTTTTATTTTGCAATGCCATTGTAAGCCTACAAGAATGTACATTGGGGTGGCATGGCAAAGGCAGGTTTTCACTTTTATAGGCTTCTGTAGACAAATAGTAACTTGCCATTAAAAGGTAGTGCTACAGGTTGCAATTTAATGAAGGCCATCTCAAATCTCTTCCCATTTCCACTCCACTCTGGAGAGGCAGGGTTAGCAATTAGCACGGACAAATGAATTGTGTATAGTTCTGTGTGCCTGCGTGCTGCTCCTCCTAAGTTGCACGGAAAACTGGAAACTTTGAATGAAATGAGATTTTCAGCAACTCTCTTTGGAGTCTCCTAATAAAGCAATAATTACATATTTTTCCCTGCCAACATGACGAGTGATAATATGCTCCTAAGAGTTGCATGTGCCTCTCCATAGAACAATAAGTATTAACCTCTGCCTTGGCCTTTTGATTGCAGAGAAATACTCTCTTTTGTTGCACGTAAAAGGAAAACATCATTATCTACTGTCCCTAAGGTGCCTTAAGTGGAGAGGCAAAACCTTCTTTGAAAATAATTCCAGTATTAGTAAAAAAGCCTGAAACCATAAAATTATCTTGCATTATTTATCTAAAGAATTGAACCATTTTCTGGCAAACATACAGCTTTTCTTTTTCATTTTGCTTACCACCAGAACATAAACTTTTTAAAAAATAAATAAATCTGAGTTTAAAGTGTTAAACCTCAGTTAAAAGCATTTAATGCTTAAGTGATACTTTAAATAGACTTAAATACCAGAAGAAACAACTGGTATTAAATCTTTGTGAACCTTTCTCTGATGGTGGCTATCAGTTGGCTGATGGAAATTCATTCTCACAGCAATCAAATTATAATTAAATTGTGCAAAGATTTAATCAGATAGCACAAATGGCTACTGCAACTGTTTTCTCATTAGCCCCCAAACCTTTATGCTGTACTTGTATAAAAGTTAAATTAGTACAGTGTAGTTGTGATCTTGTCCAGGGAATACGTTTAACCTTGGAGGCATACTGTGCTTTCCTTATAGAAGGAGGTTTTAAACCCCCCCCCCGCCCTTTAGAAGGTTGTGTAAATAGGATTTCTGTAGTATTTTGAGAAAAGGACCGAAGAGATCATCACATAATAGCCTCTTTGGAAACTGAATCCATCTAAAAGCGGTTTATGAGGTACATTCAAGTAATAACAAGTCCATCAGTCACTCCCCAGACTCCTTTCTTGAAAGACTTGCATGAAATCCTTCCAAAACGTATTTCAAAAAGTTTCATGCCTCATTCCTGCAAGGGCAATCTGTATATCAGGGATGGTGATCCTCTGGCCCATGGGCCAAAGCTGGCCCACCAGACTTCCCCATTTAGTTCAGGAGCCTGTTTGCGGCAAGCCATGACTACCTGCGCTACCTGTGGGGCAGGTAAGTCTGGAGCTTTGCTGCAAAGACCTTTGCAAAGAACTTACCAAGCACCTAACAACCAGTTGTTGTTAGGCTCTTGGGAAGCACTGTGCAATACACTTGGCAAACCCTGTGCTCAACACTTCCCAAGGCTTGCAATGCTTGCTCAACCCTGTGCATAGTGCTCCCCAAGCACATGACAATCAGCTGTTTGTTAGGCATTTGGAAAGTACTAGTCTGAGCAAGCCCTTCAAACTATCTCCTCCCCCACCCCCCACTCCTAGGGCCAGCTTTGACAGGTTATGTCAGATAATGGACAGGGAATTCCTGCCCATCACTTGAAGTTGGCCCATAAGGCTCTGTGAGGAGATAGAGATCTGGGCCATTGGACCAAAAAGCTGTACACGTAGAAGGCCTCTGTGCCTGGATGAACTTTTGTGGTCCTGTAGTATGGAAAAACCTAAATTTCCTATAGTTGGACATACATATGGGCACTCCATCCATGAATGCTGGCCAAAAATATTATCAGAAGGAACTAAGAGTTTTAAACTTGATTTTTTGAGCAGGGTAGAAAAAAACCTGAATTCAGGCATCCTTTTCCCCAATGTCAAATTTGACAATTATATGGGTAATTTATCTGTGGTTTAAATATTAGTGTTTTCAACATAGGCCTGGACTGAATCCTACTATGTGTTATGTACCTTGTACTCCTAGAGCAGGCATCCCCAGACTCCGGCCCTCCAGATGTTTTGGACTACAATCCCCATCATCCCTGACCACTGGTCCTGTTAGCTAGGGATCATGGGAGTTGTAGGCCAAAACATCTGGAGGGCTGCAGTTTGGGGATGCCTGGTTTAGAGAAATACCCTCCAGTTTTGAAGGTGTGCGGGAGGCTGCAGGAGAGGAGAGAGGCAGAGAAAGCAACTCTGCTGCGCTAGCAGAACAGAAACACAGGATATAGCCATTAGACTGGATCATATCATGTGTCATAAAAGTTCAAAACAGACTCAACTTAAAATAGCTTTTAAAAAACCCTCAAAACTGTAGGGTTTATAAAAACCATGCAAAGTTTAATGGTATTTTAAAATTGGTGTTCACTTAAAAGCAAGCATTTTAACCCAATGATATGAAGAACTGATCTACAGTTTGAAATAGTTGAAAATAAGCTAGCTAATACTGTAAAACAAAAAAAGTACTGTATATTGTAATTTGCACTTCTTACTTAGATCCCCAAACAAAAAAGTACTGTAATAATAATAATAATAATAATAATAATAATAATAATAATAATTTATTATTTATACCCCGCCCATCTGGCTGGGTTTCCCCTGCCACTCTGGGCGGCTTCCAACAAACGTTAAAATACATCAAACATGACAGATAAAAAACTTCCCTAAACACGGCTGCCTTTAGGTATTTTCTAAATGTCAGGTAGTTGTTTATCTCTCTGACCTCTGGTGGGAGGGTGTTCCACAGGGCGGGTGCCACTACCGAGAAGGCCCTCTGCCTGGTTCCCTGTAGCTTTGCTTCTCGCAGTGAGGGAACCGCCAGAAGGCCCTCAGTGTCCGGGCAGAACGATGGGGGTGGAGACACTCCTTCAGGTATACTGGACCGAGGCCGTTTAGGGTTTTAAAGGTCAGCACCAACACTTTAAATTGTGCTCGGAAACGTACTGGGAGCCAATGTAGGTCTTTCAAAACTGGTGTTATGTGGTCTTGGCAGCCGATCCCAGTCACCAGTCTAGCTGCCGCATTCTGGAATAGTTGTAGTTTCCGGGTCACGTTCAAAGGTAGCCCCACATAGAGCGCATTGCAGTAATCCAAGCAGGAGATAACCAGAGCATGCACCACTCTGGCGAGGCAGTCCGCAGGCAGGTAGAGTCTCAGCCTGCGTACCAGATGGAGCTGATAGACAGCTGCCCTGGACACAGAATTAACCTGTGCCTCCATCAACAGCTGTGAGTCCAAAATGACTCCCTGGCTGCGCACCTGGTCTTTCAGGGGCACAGTTACCCCGTTTAGGACCAGGGAGTCCTCCACACCTGCCCGCCTCCTGTCCCCCATGAACAGTACTTCTGTCTTGTCAAGATTCAATCTCAATCTGTTAGCCGCCATCCATCCTCCAACTGCCTCCAGGCACTCACACAGGACCTTCACTGCCTTCACTGGTTCTGATTTGAAAGAGAGGTAGAGCTGGGTATCATCCGCATACTGATGAACACCCCGCCCAAACCCCCTGATGATCTCTCCCAGTGGCCGCATGTAGATGTTAAAAAGCATGGGGTAGAGGACAGAACCCTGAGGCATCGCACAAGTGAGAGCCCAGGGGTCTGAGTACTCATCCCCCACCACCACTTTCTGAACACGGCCCAGGAGGAAGGAGCGGAACCACTGTATGACAGTGCCCCCAGCTCCCAACCCCTCTGGATGGTCCAGAAGGATGTTATGGTTGATGGTGTCAAAAGCCGCTGAGAACTAGGAACTAGGAAACAACTCTCACCTTTGTCCCTAGCCCGCCGGAGATCATCGACCAGTGTGACAAGGCAGTTTCATTCCCATGATGAGGCCTGAATCCTGAGTGGAAGGGATCCAAATGGTCCGCTTCTTCCAGGCGTGCCTGGAGTTGTTCAGCCACCACTCGCTCAATCACCTTGCCCAAGAATGGTAAATTTGTATATTGTATATTGTAATTTGCACTTCTTACTTACCCTGAGCCATTTGGGATAAATTAGGCTTTACATCAAATAGGCAACAACTACATAACAATATATGAACTGCTTGCACTCATCCAGCTCACTGACTATATCTAGGAAATAATTACAAACATTTCTGCCCATTAACACCATATTAATTATTTTCATTGTCTCATTAGTGGTTTGTTTATGACAGATTGGGTTGACAAGAATGCTGATTGTCAATGCCATTACTTGATAATGTATTTACTGGCATAAACTGCTTCATTATAGATCGAATCACCTGTATTACACTGCTGTCTAAATTGAGCTATATGACTTACAAAAAAACATTGTGTTAGGATTATCGTGGGCCTAGAGACTCTCTAAATATGCATGTTGCTCTCTTTAGAATTGTTCAGCTTTTCACCCCCAGGGGCAACATCTTGAGCCCCACACCAAGGTTAGGAACATAGGAAGCTGCCTTGCACGAAGCCAGGCCATTGATCTATCTAGTTCAGTGTTGTCTACACTGACTGACAGCAGCTCTCCAGGTTTACAGACAGGGCTCTTTCAGCCCTACCCGGAGGCTCCTAAAGATTAAACCTACAAAGCAGGTGGTCTGCCACTGAGCTGTGGCCCTTAAGGAAGAAGAGTCCTAAGCAGGACCCCATGAACCACGAAGAGTTGCCACCAGAAGGAAAATAGTAGCTGCTACTTGTGTGTGAAGGAAAGCATTTTGCAGGCAAACAGATGACTGTCTGGATGTTAGCCATTATGCAACAGCAACCAGTCATTTGCTGGAGCCAGCTTTTTGCTGATTTTGTGTTTGAAAAATCAAATACAAATGTGCATGTTCTGATCCAAAATAAACTCGCTGGTAATGGAAAGATTTGAGAGTCATAAGAAATAGTACATGGTATTAAATCAGTTCTGGATGTGATTGCATTCTACATCAAATTTGCTGCTGGAGTTGGCTTATAGATAGAATTTTCTTATGGAATCACAACCTTTTGAAGCACCAAGTGCTGTTATTAAATCTGCTCTCCCATATCCATGCTTTCTGGGGGGAAATGTGTCATCTTCTGATCTGCCTAGGATTATTCATGCTCGGGCTTATTGTAAAAAAAAAAAAATCATTATAATCAGCTTTGAGGATTTTTTTAAACATTGAAGTATTATAAACATTTTAATAACAATAAAATAATTAACATTATTAATACCAGCAGAATCTATTTCTGCATTTGCACTGCAACTTAGTAAATTTACATAGGGACACATTTACCCTAATGCCATGAAGGCATACATATTTTGTTTTAATGCAAGTACAATACATATAATAGAGTATTTATAGTCATAATAAAGAATGAATGAGTCCCTATAAATGCACACTATGACTGGATGCATTATTTACAAATGTTATATTTTGCATCATCTTGACATTTGACAGATTCTAAGGGCTATGGCAGCTATGCTTCAGTGAGTAATAAAAGCACTTACTCCTGAGCCACCGAAATGAATGCAACAGCTTTAGGAAACTTACAGGCAAAATATTTTTCAGCTGCTCAGGGGCTGTATACACATTCCATTTGTATAAGTGGAAAATAGGCCCTAAGGGTCACATCTATTGCTCGGTCAAATCAACAGGTCTTTTATAAGTTAGCATTCAAACATCCTTTTATAGATAAGGGGCATCTTACATTTGGTTCCATTTTCCAAACCTCCTTGGCTTTGCAAAGTCTAATCTACTCATTAAGGATGCAGTTTCCTTTACAGTTAAGTATACTTAAAACTCAAATGGAACTTATGCACAAATTATTTGTGCAGGACTGCAGCCTGAGAGATTTGCAGAATATTCTTTTGTTGGGTCCGCCTTTGCTTTAGAACAAAATTGAACAGTTTATCACATGAAGCTTCCTTCAGTGAATTCTAGGCATTGGTCCATAATAGGTAAAGGTAAAGGACCCCTGGACGGTTAAATCCAGTCAAAGGCAACCATGGAGTTGCGGTGCTCATCTTGCTTTCAGGCCGAGGCAGCCAGTATTTGTCCACCGACAGCTTTCCAGGTCATGTGGCCAGCATGACTAAACCACTTCCGGTGCAACGGGACACCGTGATGAGTGCCAGAGCACACAGAAATGCTGTTTACCTTCCCGCCACAGCAGTACCTATTTATCTACTTGCACTGGCGTGCTTTTGAACTGCTAGGTTGGCAGGAGCTGGGACAGAGCAATGGGAGCTCACCCCGTCGCGGGGATTCGAACCTCCGACCTTCCGATCAACAAGCCCAAGCGCCACCCACGTCCCTATTGGTCCATATAGTCCAGTACACCATTCATGCAGAGTCAAGGCAGCTCTCTCTGGCAGAGGTCTTCCTGATCTTACAATGATTTTCTCCCTAGACTGCAGTCCCTCATTCTATACTAAGCATGGCTCTGGAGTATCCTATGACTCTGGGAAGAGGGGGGTAAATTAGCAACTTCCCCATACATGATGGAGATCTTCAGATCCCCAACTAATACCAATACAGTTACGAACTTAATTCATTCCAGAGGCCCGTTATTAAACTGAAACTGTTCTTAACTAGAGGCATGCTTTCACTAATTTCCGTTCCCATCCTGGGGCAAAGTTCTCAACTCGAGGTAACTCTTCCAGGTTAGCGGAGTTGGTAACCTGGGGCGTTTGTAACTCGAGGTACCACTGTACTCACCTTGCATTCAAGGCCGGTCTGAGATATTTTGCTGCTGTAGGCAAAACCCAACAACACTGCCTCTGCCCCACCCCATAAATTGGTTCCCACCGCGCCCCCTCCCTGCCCCACCATTGCACCCAAACTACTGCCACCCGTCACTGCAACTGTATCTTCACCTGCAGCCGCACCCATGCTGCAACCACAATGCAGCAGTAAGGTCAGGGCCGGCTCTACGTAGCCCCCCAGTGGCGCAGTGCACCATGGCGGGGGGCTGGTAAGCTGGGTGCCGACCTGGCAAGGAGGGCGCCATGCGGCGAAGCCGTGCGGAAACCAATTGCGCCCTGCGAGGGCGGGGCGGGCGGCGGAGCGATCTCCGCCCCTCAGCACCAGGGCGCACGATCTGCTCAAGACGGCCCTAAGTGAGGTGCAGTGGGTGCAGCAGTGAGGACAATGTTTCAGCAGTGCTTGAAGCCCTGGCAGAGACTGGCAGCGGTGCAGCGGTGGGGGTAAGATCTGAGACAAATAGCTTCACCTTGCCTCATGCAAGGCCATAGCTGTCAACTTTCAGATTTGAAAATAAGGGATCAGCAGCCTCACCTGTCCCGGGGACAGTCTACAGTATATCTAACAATCCAGGATAGCAAGGCGCTGGAATAAGGGAATTTCCAGCAATAAAAGGGAAGGCTGACAGCTGTGGCTTGGAATAAGGGAGTTTCCCACACAAAAAAGGGGAGGGTTGACAGCTATGTGCAAGGCTGCCCCCATAGCTGCCAAGTTATCCCTTTTTTACAGGGATTTTCCCTTATGCTGAATAGGCTTCCTCGCGAGAAAAGTGAAAACTTGGCAGCTATGGCTGCCCCTGCTTGTGTCCCATGTTCTCCTCCAGGAGTAGAAACAGCCCTCCTGCAAGCAGAACTCAGCTTCCATGAAAAGGAGTCCCTTGTGCAGTTGATTAGGGCAAGAAATTGTAATTTGTCAAAGACCATTCATGGCTGAGTGTGGAGCGGTTCTTCTTATCCAAATCCAACATCCCAGTCACTATACCACAGTAGTTCTCGCCTTGTCTGCACAGCTGTAGGTAGAGCGGGCCCAATCATGATTAATGGGCTTAGCTTACAAAAGTTTATCTTGTACTAAGAAATACCTATCAAATTCATTGTATGAACTGGATAAAGTGAAAATTAAATCCTTTCTCGCACACTCTTTCTAGTTTTTATATTGTATATGCATGAAACATGGACAGAAGAAATGCGGTCCATATTTGCTTTCACATATATAAGCGGAGATTTGATTTAATCAGTAGCTGAATGGCAGTAAGAGGAGATGTTTTGCTGTTTCAAATGGGATGCGGAAAGACAATGGTGACTGTCAGCTGAGTTGATGAAACAATGATTACAAGCAAAAGACATCTGATGTAAGGAGCTTAGCATAGCAATACTGAACAGCAAAAGAAAGGCATTGTTTGTTGTTCCAGAAAACACATAGAACAGTGATTAGCAATGGCAGCAGATGAACTGTAATTCAGTAGTGTTTCTTCAACAAATTTATTTATGAGGCTATACATAAAAATGATCATGTACATGGTGTGGCCCTTCATATATATTTTTGCTATTTAAAACCAAAGGGGGGGAGTGGAAAAGAGGATAGAGAAAGAAAATGGTTCCATTTGGAGATAATGTTAAACTGCAGAGTTCAGTGCTACATGAATAAGCAATGGGCTTGAACGCTCCCCATTTTTCTTTGCCCCTTCTAGCAGCCCCCTCTAGCTACAGTTAGAGTAGGCTTCCTCAACCTCGGCCATCCAGATGTTTTTGGCTTACAACTCCCATGATCCCTAGCTAGCAGGACCAGTGGTCAGGGATGATGGGAATTGTAGTCTCAAAACATCTGGAGGGCTGAGGTTTAGGAAGCCTGAGTTAATAATAATAATAATAATAATAATAATAATAATAATTTATTATTGGCCAAGTACATTTTCGAACATACTAGGATTTGTTTCGGCTACATTGCAATGTAGACTTACACACACTGTTCCACTCACAATACAAATAAGCAAAGAAACCCACCCATAATTGACCTCCCCTTCAGCTATACATCTACAAATTTAACAATTTAATGGCACAAGGGAAAAAACTGTTCCTGTTAGAAGGACAAACTGTGATTAGTTTGAGCTACAGTTTGCATAAACAAGCCAAATACAAACTGTGGTTAATTAGAAAGGAAAGCAACTGCTTCCAACTGCCTCTTCACACCTGGGGTGGATCGACATACATCAACAAAATGCTATAAATAAGTCAGAAATTAGATCGTTATAACAAAAAGGGAAAAAAACACTATGGAAAATTGAGTAGATTTTTTTTCTGCTCTCTGGAGCCACCTGGTGTTGCATGTTCATCACACATTCAAACAGTTGCTTTTTTACTAATGTAGCTGAGGCGCTGTTGGGGAAAGGAAGCGGTGATGCAAAAGCAGACTAACTATTATCACTAAACTATGGTCTAGCATTAAGTCTGATCAAGATGAAAGGCTTGGATTGCTGAAAGGGAAAAATGGAAATAAAAAGAAGATGGGAATCAAGATTTAGCAGGGTAGCAAACAATGTGAAGAGATGGACAGACGGCAGTAGAAGGTACCGGTAGTCAACCAAATGAATTAAACGCACAACAAATTCTTTAAAAATATATATTCATTAGGAAATTGTAATTAATTTGTCAAATATGATTCCACAGGCAATCTTTATTTGACTAGCTTTATTATGTTGATTGCATACCTGCTAAATATGTTTCCCAGCTAGATAATTGTCATAATTTGCATCCTGAAAGAGCATCTCTGGAACACAGAGAAAAGGTATGTGTGTGACACGGATAACTCAGGGTTTTTGTGTTGCGCACCCCCCCCCCCCAATAGTAGCTTCAGGGTTATGGCCATGGCAGGAGAGGAAAGGATTAGCTGCCTTCCCTTCCAACATGTTGTATTCCTGACCCTCATCCAGTGGTGTGTGTGTGTGTGCTGCCATACCTGCTTTTAAGAGTAAAATAAAGTTTGCTGTAACCTGTTTAGCATCAGGTGGAAGTTTGGCCTTAAGATGGAGAGGTAAGTTCAACAGAAATGTCCTCTATCTTTCAATGGTATCCGGTTATGCTGCTGTTGATGGTCCTGATGGGTCTGTGATGCACTTTGACGAGGGCGAGCAGAGTTTGGGTTTCCTCCAGAGTAAGAGCCAAAACCCTGTAAACGCAACATGCGAATATAGTCCGGGCTTTGGTTAATGGATCCCACTTTTGGTGAATTATGCAGGTGGATGGTAAAAATCGGACAAATGGCCCACGTGGCCTGGGTTAATTCACGTTAGTTCCAATTGCCGACCAGACTTGCTCCATGAGATGCTTGTACAGGTAGATATTAGGAATATAGGGATCAAACAGCATGCCTTGTTATCAGTGTGCATGTTGTCACAGCTTCTCAGCGAACTATGACTGAGATGTATTAGTAGGTCAAGAGGAGAAGGCTCTTCAATTTTTCAGAGCCCTAGAAAACAGCTGACATTTGAAGGAGACCTTAGGCCTAGCAGGAGGCCAACTCAATTGTTTCTCGTTCCCCTCCCCCGTATTCCAAAAAGAGAGAGAAGAAAATATATATAAATAAATAGACACGGATTCCATTATTAAAAGACTCAGGGTTTATGCCAGACACCTGCCCTCTGTTTGTTTTGTATGATTTACTGCCTATACCCCCTATAAGGCTCATATAATGATTTGGATAAAACCATAAAGAAATGTGTTATGAATCTTGCTTCCTGGAGCTGCAGAGGTTGGGCCAGAGGTGAAATTTCAATGAATTACACTCATAAGTGCCCATGAATTATAGATGACAGCATAGCTAGATGCATTATTTTATCTCAAATTATGGCTGTGCAATCGGATAGTTATAAGAACTCTCCCTCTCTCTCTCCCTG
This sequence comes from Zootoca vivipara, assembly GCF_963506605.1. Lineage (NCBI taxonomy): Eukaryota > Metazoa > Chordata > Lepidosauria > Squamata > Lacertidae > Zootoca > Zootoca vivipara. The sequence continues at coordinate 27,787,798 of NC_083287.1, read as the reverse complement.
GCAGCTTTATGAAAATGTTGGCAGCTTTAAGAGGTCGGGCAAGAACGTAGCTACCTTAAAGAAACAGATAATTAAGTATCTCCTAATCATCTACCACTTCTTTCTGCCTTTTCAAAAGGTTAATATTGAGAATGCTTTAGAATTCAGGCAGTCAAAAAAAAAAAAAAGATATAGTGACCTGATAGAGCCTCTAACCTTTACTATTCCTGAACCTATTGTTCAAGCATTTAAATAATTCTATGACATTTTTTCCTTCTCCTTCTGTCTAAAGGCAGAAGTGGAAACTTCTGCAGCTGCATGCAAACAAATTTCGACAAACAAATTTCACCTGAATAGAGTTTATTTATTTAAATATATTTGTCTCTCACCTTTCTGTCCCATTTCTGAGATGCCCAAGGCAGCTGACAACATTAAAAACACCATATAATATTTTTTTAAAAAATTATATTTTATTGATTTTATACAAAACAAAAACAAAAACAAAAGATACAACATTACATGTTTACCACTGGCTTCCACCCACCCTCCCAGGGCCCTCTTCTCCCACCAGAGGGACCCCCGAAAGGCAGGCAGCCGGCAGTGTTTCCTTTTATGGCTGGGTTTCTCCCCCACCCCTCCCTCCCACCCCAGAATCCCCCCCCTGCCACCAGGAGACTCCAAGAGAGGGAACGAAGAGGAGGGCATCCATCCAGCCAATTTCCAAACTGAAAAAAGCAAAACAAAAAAGAAGAAGAAAAAAAGGAAAAATGAAAGAAAAATGACTTCCCCAACCTCCCCCCTATCCCGATTTCCATTTTCAATTCTTATTTAACAGTATTCTTATTCTTATTCCCATTCTATTTCTACAAGAAAAAATTAACCTTATATTATAAAAAACTGTCCCACTTTTTAAATCCTCTTTAATCAAACTAGCTTGATCTTTCTAAATCTTTTTCATAAACAAATCTGCTCATTACTTTTATTTTTGACCTGCCTATTTTTATCCTCCAAAGCTTCTCTTTATTATTCTTATTTGCACAGATTAAAAATCATAATTTTCCCCCTCCCCGCCCCGATCACGGCCTTTCCCTTCCAGTCCAGTAAGTTCCAAAGTCGTCAGTCCAGTTATCAGTCCTTTTTATCTGTCCTCAAAAATTGATATTCAATCTTCCTTCAACCCACCCCCTTTTTAACCTGTTTCAAAAACCAACCCCCTCTGTCTCCCCATCCCCAGTCTTCTTTTCTTCTTTGCTGGCCATTTTTCTCATGGGTGTTCTGTCTCTCCTGTAGCTCTTGCATTATTGACTCCTGTGATCCATCTTTGTTCTTTAAGTTTTCCTTTTCCCCATCGCTCAGTTCATACCGCCGCTCGTCGTCTTGTGCCTTTTTTTCGGTTGAAACCTTTTCCTGTAATTCTTGTGTTCCTTCTTTAACCAAGTCCTCTTTTTGCAAATCTTGCTCCTTTTCCTCTGGTAAGTCCCGTTCTCTGAGCTCCTGTAGATCTTGATTTATTTCCAACAATTGTTGCTGAGTCTTGTACGTTTCTATTCTAAATTCCCATAAGAGTTTTATCACTCTGTCCTTGAACGCAGATGTGCAGTCTTTTGTTGCCATTGTTCCAGCTTGCTGAGAATGGCGCGAGGCTTGAGAGCCAGGGGGTGTTTACAAAAAAGATGTATTATTGCAAATCCAAACTGGAAACTGTATATTGTCCGTAGTATATAACTTCAACTTTAAAATTGTTTCAAACATTCAATCAAAAGGTTTTTAAGTATCAAATCCTTATTGGCATCCATCTTCACAGTCAGCTTACCGTCCTCTCCGGGCTGCCGATTTCAGGGCAGGGAGAAGCTCTCCCTTTCCTAAGGTGCAGGGAATATCAACTTTAAAATAAGTCTCTCTCCTTCACCCTGCCACCGGAGGTAATTCTTTACATTTAATCTCTGAAGGAGTTCATATAATAAGCTGCTTTTCGCTGAGACTGGTCATCATTTCAATTGCACTGCTTCTTGCATCAATCAGTGGGAGAAGGTGACTTCCGTTCTTTTCCCCTTGCTCCCGTTACCGAATTACAGTCCAATATTATATATTCAAACTTTACTCACGGGTTTTTCCAAATCAAAAATTTAGAAGAATCTGCCGCTCACCACCACCGGACTCGAAGCTTCACTTCGCTGAGGTAACGCTGTTCTCCAAAATGGCCCCCGCGACTGCAACCCTTTCTCTCCGGGACTCTTATTAGAGCTCACCAGAGGATCGGGGAGTCGCTGAAAAATGGGGCACCGCCGGAGCTTTGTTTCCAGAACTCTCGATCTGGAACTCTTTTGGGGCGCTGCGGCGCTTTCGCAGCCTTCCCCCCCCCCCCTCAGCGAAGCCAGGCTGTCTCGGAGCTCGAGACAAACCCCGCCGGCCAGATCGGGCGACAAACCGGAAGTCTAAAAACACCATATAATATTAATTACAGGTAGGTAGCCATGTTGGTCTGAGTCGAAGCAAAATAAAAAAATTCCTTCAGTAGCACCTTAAAGACCAACTAAGTTTTTTATTTTGGTATGAGCTTTCGTGTGCATGCACACTTCTTCAGATATAATATTAAGCTGAACAAGAAGAGCAGATAAACCTACTTTTTAAAAAGCTGGTGGATAGCAGTTCAGGAACTGGTCAGGCCAACCGGCCTGCCAGAACAAGCAGTGAAGTTTTCACCTGACATGCCATTAAGGAAGGGGTCAGCCAGATCTCCTGGGGCATATGCCTTAATGGAAATACTGACATAGCAAATGCAAGCAACAAGACAAACAAACATGGAATGTGATTTCGTAGGACAGTGGTATGGGTTCATTCTATGGTCAATCACCAGTGAAACTGGGGACCTCAAGACCAGCTTCACTTGATATCTTGAGATGTAGTAATGTATTGCTATTCGCATTCCTTCTTTGAAAAACAGAATAAAGACTCAAAACATAGTGTTGCACACCAAACAAAACAAGACTTCTGTGTACTGTAATTCTTTACATGTGTTTGTTACTTATGGTTTCTTTCTTTGTTTGTTTCAAAAAGTTTTTAGAAATCTCCTGGGGCAGAGAAGCTGTCCTTGCCTGTGTTCCCACTAACAATAGCTCTGATGGAAGTAGGCTGTGAAAAGTTCTCAACCTGAGATACTACTTCTGGGTTAGCGGAGTTTGTAACCCAAAGCGTTTGTAACTCAAGATACCACTGTAATACTCAAAGGCACCCCACCCCCTAGCTGCCAAGTGTCCAGTTTTTCGCGAGAAACCCCCAGATTTTAATCTGTTTCCCGCTGTTCTCCTGAATGGAGAAAAATCCTGGAAATCCCCCAGATTTCCTACCTGCCAGGGAGCCTCCATTTTGGGAGCCTCTTCCCATGTGTGGGCACCGGAAATCGGGCAGAGTGGCACCGGAAGTTACTTCTACACATGCCCGGCGGCCATTTCAAGCACGCTAAGCAATTGAATCCTGGTGAAACTAAGGCAAAATATAATTGTGGCGAAATATGCTTCCTCTAGGACTGGAGGAAGTTAGCACACCAGCTTGAGGTGTACAAAAGAACTCCTGGCCACAGGTGTGCCCTGATCATTCAGAAGCAAGACTGGGAGTAAACACACTCACACACCCCCACACACACACAAACAAACTGTACACCTGATTTTTGATCAAAACAAAGCAGTTCTACTGAGCAAGAACAGTTTTGTCTTGTCCGGATGAAGCCTCAATTTGTTAGCCGACATCCAATCCATCACCACTCTCAGACACTGATTCAAGACCTTTCTTGGTCTCCCAGGAATGTGTTACGAATCTAACATCAAACATCAGAATAGAAACATGGTGACTTTATAAAAGAAACTCTGGCATACTAGGAAGTCTTCACTATAAAGTATTTCCTGTTGACAGATTTCCTTTTGTGGGAAACCAATTTTGTGTCTTGTCCAAAAAGAAGAAGCAGCAGCAAAACTTGTCTGTAGGTGCTCAGAGTACACACAACTATTCACTGAAGTGAACTGAGTCAGTCTACTGCACATTTAAAAACGACAACAACAACCTTCCTGGACTCAAGTAAAGAAGTATTTAATGCTGTGAAAACACAAAGTATAGGAAATTGACTTGGGTTTCTTTTTAAGAAGAAACTCAGAAACCCTTAGATGCGGCTCTAATCCTGTGACAACCAGAGAAACCTAAAATTGTTTAGACTTTGAACTATTCATTGCACATTCATTGTTATTTTATCTATTGGCTTTATTTGTACTGCAATCAGGTACACTGCCTGCACTGACTTAACATGCAATGATTCACCGACTGTCCCTTTCAGCTTTGTTTAAAATTAGAAAATTGGTGTTACGTACATATATACTGGCACAACATTTCACATGTGCAGAGACATCAAAAAATGAGTGTTAATTTACTCATGCGAGATAATTTTATGTGATTTTTTTATATAAAAAAGGTTAAGTGGAACAACTAATAATGGCAGTGAAAGAAATTAAATCAGGATATGAATGAGTACTGCTTTATATTATAGGTGCTTTACCAATCTAATTGCAATGCCTAAACTTCTCACTTAATCACTTCTCATATTCTTTTTCAAATATTAACCTTTTAAAGAGTTTTATAAGCTTAAGAATGGCACAGCATATTATTAGGGGATTTTTTTGTGTTCTAAAAATGATGCTGAAAACGAGTGACTTTTAAACATTGGTTTTAATTATTAGGAGGCTTATATGAAGGGGAAAATGTACTTTAACAAGCATCTAGACAAGTGGTCTGATTAAGCTATTCTAATCTGCAAACCTAATTATCACCTTCTTATGGAGTACAAGGCAGAGTTTTAAAAGCAAATTAGTGTATCCTACAGTGGGACAGCTTGTCATTTTATTAAATAATGTTTTTCTTTACAAATAAAATGGTTAAGTTTCATTATATTAAGGACGCTACCAGTTCCCTTCACCCCATGTCTTTGAAGGTCCTCACTACCACTGCATCTTACAATTAATATTGCAACATTTTAATGGTTTATTAAGTATTAACCATTAAGTACTAATTAAGGCTATTTTCCTCCTAAACCTGTAAAGGAGAAAATGTTCTGTATGTATTTTACATTACATTTAACTGCAATTTAGCACGTGCTAAAAGTATTTCTTTCTGTAGTGTGTACTCAGCACTATTCAGTGGATAATGCATTTTTAAAACGGTGAGCGAAGAAAAATTGGCTATAGACTTGAGGGCTAAAACTCTTCTCTTGAACTTAACTGATGCAACATTAGTGCTAATGGCGATTCTAAACAATATATAATTACTAATAATCTACAAAACATTTCCACAGCACAGTTCTTCTCATATTGCCTCACAATGATGGGGAGAAAAGGCCATTCTGTGAGCTTCATCTACACCAGGCATCCCCAAACTGCGGCCCTCCAGATGTTTTGGCCTGCAACTCCCATGATCCTTAGCTAACAGGACCAGTGGTCGGGGAAGATGGGAATTGTAGTCCAAAACATTTGGAGGGCCGAAGTTTGGGGATGCCTGATCTACACCCAATTGTATCCAGTCTACAACAATGGCCCCTGGCTGACATTTAAGCTTCAGTTGGCACCACATGATACATTTTGGCCTCAGAGATGCTAGAGCACATTATATGTCAACACCACTTCAAGAGTTAAGAGTACACATATAATTTTGGAACATGCCCCTTTAAAAGACTTTACAATAGAGGCAGATCCCAGTACAAGTTCTTTGGTCCTTGAAAGAAGAACAGTATAAAAGTCCAAGAGTGAAACCTTTTTGGAGATCTGGTGAGTAACCTTTCAAGGTACATTCATGATAGGCTACACTTATCACTTTAAGATAGCTTCGTACCCAATTATAAAATATATGTGAAATCCTGTCAAATATGGTGCATTAAGCTATTATATAAAGGTAATTATAACCAAGTGTGAACATATATTGAGATGTTAATCTTCTCAGTTTCCCCCAAACATTTCACATTTATGAGCAGAGAATCCTGGGTGGTCTTTCTTCCAGGTATTCTAATGAGCTTTGGAGATCAAACTGAATATTGCACTTTCAAACAACTTCATCTCATCTCCATGTTACATCAAATGGCACCACTACATATAATGGTATTCATTTTAAGACATTTATCTCTGCTTTAATCAGCTTAAACCACGTGTCCAGAGGAGGGCAACCAAAATGGTCAAAGGCCTGGAAACAATCCCTTATGAGGAACGGCTTAGGGAGCTGGGTATGTTTAGCCTGGAGAAGAGAAGGTTAAGGGGTGATATGATAGCCGTGTTCAAATAGATAAAAGGATGTCATATAGAAGAGGGAGAAAGGTTGTTTTCTGCTGCTCCAGAGAAGCGGACACGGAGCAATGGATTCAAGCTACAAGAAAGAAGATTCCACCTAAACATTAGGAAGAACTTCCTGACAGTAAGAGCTGTTCGGCAGTGGAATTTGCTGCCAAGGAGTGTGGTGGAGTCTCCTTCTTTGGAGGTCTTTAAGCAGAGGCTTGACAGCCATCTGTCAATAATGCTTTGATGGCGTTTCCTACTTGGCAGGGGTTTGGACTGGATGGCCCTTGTGGTCTCTTCCAACTCTATGATTCTATGTTTGTTAGGCTACATAAAACCTCTCCAAAGTTTTCTATTATAATGTAATATATGACTGCTCTATTGCTCAGAACCACAAGAAGCCGACTCTTCATCATTTCTAGATTCCTCCCCTCCCCACAGGAAAAAAAAAACAAAGTAATATAATAATGTAAATGTGCATGAGTAAACATATATTTTTTCAGGACATCAGAATATTGTCTGTCGTTCTCATTTATTCATTATGTCAATATGAAGCTTCTGGAACACCATAATGTGTAAAATGCAAAGTGAACCTAGTTTGCAAAATCAAAAATTTGTTTAGATTCAAATGTTACTTGTAGATGCCGACGAGATCAGACTTGCCCGCAAGGAAGCACATTTTAAAATAGGTGGGGTTTTTTTTTGCTGGTTACACTTCTTTGTTGTTTTAAAAGTGAGGATTATTGCCATGTCTTACAAAAAAGGTAAAAAACACAAAGCTCAAAGGAATCAGGAAATTCCATTGAATGTGAAGGATGTTTCATTAGAGCCAATTGCTTTACAACAGGTGTAGGCACATTCCTAAAAGTTATGCTTACAGAGAGAATAACCATTATCCCTTTGTAAATGAAATTCTCAAAAAATATCTCATTGTGTGAAAATGGGGCAACAGAGAGCGCTCTCTGATCCTTGCTATCCCCAGCACCAGCCTTCACACCGTAATATTAAGGCCACATAGGTATAACAGGGACAGAAGGCAGAATCCCAATCCTCTATGCCTAACATAGTAGTAAAAAAGTGATCTCCCAAGAGGCGTAATTTACGCGTCTGTCAGTCAGCAGATTTCCAGCACACTTTCTCCCAGCTTCTTCTGTCTCCACATGCTAGAAATGACCCAACCAAGTATAACACAGGGTGCAGGGTTGATTGTCCACCTCTCCTGCCCCATCCCTTCGAGGAGGAGGAGGAGGAGGGAGGGAGGAGGAAGGTGTGGCCTTGGAGGGCTTGCAGCCAGAATGGGCAACATAACACATTTTAAAATTATGATAAACAGGAAAATAGAAGGAAGAATTCTCATCTAACTCAAATGTTGATCTAATAGAGCAACAGGGGAGGGAGAAGCGCTCCTTTAACCCAAATTGTGACCTGTCATGTTAATTGCAACCAGTGAATGTGAACAGACATCAATATGCAATGCCAAAAGTAAATAAGGGAGGTGGGAAGACCCCCAGGAAGCCTAAAGAGGTACACTGATGCCTTTAGTCCCATATCAGCCTCCTTGGAGGAAAAGAAGAAGAAGAGGAGGGCAGCTCTCCTTCCACTACACTCTTGCTCAGTTTTGGCTCCAAAACTGTTAAACTGCTTTTTCACAGATGTGCATTTGGCACTGATGTTTTACACCTTTTGTAGGTTAATTAAGAGGCACCTACTTACTCTGGCCCTTGGATGTGAAATATACCTTCTTAATTGTTCTTCCTCTAAATGTTATTGTTAATTGTTATCCTTTTTATTGTTTGCTGTTTATGACTTGATTCTTATTTTCTATCATATTTTTAGCCTGTGCAACCCACCCTGGTAACTTAAGGTGAATGAAGGGCAGGTTAAGGAATAGAAGGAATAAATAAATATTGACCAGAACAAAAACAGGCTGCAAACCCCCATTTCCTTTTCTCTTCCAGTGTGTGTAGAATGATCTGAATGGAGATGTTCTTCTAAGTGACAATAAGGACAGGAGTAAGTTTACCTGAGGGCTGGCCCACCCATAAGGGAAGATGAGGCGACCATGCTGGGCAGCAAGATCCACAGGAGCAATGGAATCCAAGGAATGTCTTGCTCCCTGCCGCTGGCACAGTGACAGCAATGGCTGTGGCACATTCCCTGAAGCCAGATCTGCCTCCTCCTCAGCACCCCTCCCTATGCTGCCTCTACAGCAGTCTCTTGGTGAATAGGAGGCACTGCTGATTTCCTCCTCCCACTCTTGTTCCTGATATGGATATTTATTTGCTGCTCATTCCGGATGTTTTTACTCACCCCTTATTCCCTGGTGGTGGGGGGACGCACCATTTTGTGGTGCCAAAATGGCTTGGGCTGGTCTTGGTTTACCCTCTAATGGCCTACTACTTTTCAGAAGAGACAGATAGACAAGCAAATGGGTAATTGTGTAGTGCTCTAACTGAGGTATCTACTGATGCCCAAATGACTACTTTGTGATTCTAAACAAAGAGGACTCTGCCATTGAAACCTGATTGCTGAAAACTAGATACCCACTGACGGGTGTCACCCTTTCCTTCCTTGGCCATAATAATAAAGTCTGTTGGCCACATGCCTAAGTAGCTCTAGCTCAGGGATAGAGAACCTGTGGTCCTCTGAATGTTGCTGGACTTCAACTTCCATCGACCCCAGCCACTGTCATCAAGGTTCAGGGCTCTTGAGAGTTGGAGACCAACACAATTTACAGGTCCCCCAATCTTGCTCTAACTAGAGACATACCCAACCACAAAACCTGTCTGACAAATACAAATATTCCTCCTATACGGCCAGAGAGGCAGACATGTTCTATATTGAATTGCAAATAGCATGCTACGGACTGCTCAATACCTTTACTTTTGAGATGGCAAAAGCCTGCAAATGGCAAGTTTACATTCTCATTTATGTGCAAAGGCATTTCTCTAAAATTACCTCCATGAGAAAATCTAATATTGTCTCCAAAAGAGATATATGTCCCTTGTTCCTTGGTGTACCCTTAGACCGTATATGGTCATATCGGTTACTGACATGTGTCAGAGTTTTTTTCAACCGTGAAGCAAGCTTTTGTTGGTTCATAGACAAATGCTAAAGAATACACACTAAAAAATGAACTTCAGGATCCTCAAGCTCACTGACTTCAGTGGAATTTCTTCAAAGTTTATAGGGGGTGGCTCTCTGTTCTAAGTTGTCAAAGGACATAATGTATTGAAGAAAATACTACTCAAATAGAGAGAGACTTTAAATTTCATGCAACAGACATGGTTTAACAGCATTTTCCTGCAGGTCTGTCAGCTTGTCAGTTTTTATTTTATTTTATTAAAACACTAAACCAAGGGCATTAAGTAGCTATTGATTTAACTTTATAATAAAAACTGAAATCCTGGCTCGTACTTGAAACCTTCAGCTTTATTATTTCGCATGACACTAAAGTCTGTTAAAGGAGCAGAAGAAGTGAGAGGAATGAGGAGGGGGAGAGAAGTCAGAACAAAAGGGGAGTTCAAGGAAGTTAAGGAGCTGTCATGGACTGGCTGGATGCAGAGGAGTGGGGGGGGGCAATCAGCTAGGCAACCCCCAAGGGAAAAAGCTTCAGAGCCAGGAGATTGGTGGTGAGATGATGATGAGTGGCCAGAGGGAGCAAACTGGGAGGAGGTGGTGCCGGAAGCTGAAGTAGTAACAGGGTTTAGTGAGCAGGAAGAGTCTGTGGCAGACTGCAGTCCAGAATCAGAGGCAGAAGAGGAGGCTGAAGAAGAGGGGGGGCAAGAGGCAGATATGAGGCCTCTTCTGCTGCGACCCTCCCCCCAGTTGCTCAGAACCCACAGAGGTATGAAGAAGGCACCGCAGAGGCAGGCAAGAGAAAGGAAGCTCAGATTGCTTGGGGAGGAACCAGGGGAGGGTGGGGACCTTCAGTCCTTGCAACTGCCTCACTGGGGCAAGATCTGCTGGGAAGGCTTGCTGTTTTCACCAGGCCTGTGAACTGGAATTATGCACATGAGGATATAATAAGGGACACTGGGCAAAAATAAATAGCAGATAAAATTTAACAAGACCAAAGAAACCATAAAAAATTAGGCCAAGTAAAACTAATATACCTAATGGTTATTTAAATTGGGGAGGGGGGAATAGCTTTCTAGCTTCAACACACAAATAGTCTGGAACCTGGCAACAATTCCAGAACTCTTCTTCTTAGGGTTAGAGAGGAAATGTTTGTGAAGTATCACTATGATCAAATGTGGAGGCTGAGAAACAGAAGTAATTTCCTTTGAGGTTGTGTGTCTAGTCAAATTAGAACCAGCAAAGATGGAAGCTCTACTAACTTCTGCAGATCATATTCATTTCAACAGATGAAGACTGATTAACTCAAATATCCTAAATGATGTGAATGATGTTTTGATCTCTGCAAAAGATAGAGCAGGTTTAATTAGGGGCAGTCCTTGAATGAGTAATTTTGATGCAGGTGGCACATGTAATGCATGAATGCTGTGTATATCCCACCGTGAAATGCATTTATTCCTCTGCACATGGTTTAGTATATGTGGGATCCACTCCAGAAGAACCATGGCAAAACACAATTCTGCATGTTAAGAAGGTCAACAGTGCTGTATTCAGGAAAGAACATTTTACTGAAGAATGAACACATCTACTTCCTGTCTGTGACACCTTTGCATAATTCCATCCTGCTGAAAAACAGTTAACACCTTCCTGTTTCTAGTGTATCTGAAGAAGTGTGCATGCACACGAAAGCTCATACCAAAATATAAACTTAGTTGGTCTTTAAGGTGCTACTGAAGGAATTTTTTTATTTTGCAGTTAACACCTCTTTATTTAAATGCACCTTTTAAGAGAAGTGCAAAATCTGGAGTGGAATGTGGAGAGTTAAGTTTATCCACACCTTGGTTCAATAAGTGTGAATCAGGTTATTTTGCACAGGAATCTACAAAGTTCAAATTCCTCAAGCTCCCTAATCTTTTCAATAAATATACAGTAGAAGCAGTATACTTTGCTTCTCAATCTGAAGTTACTTAGAGAAACTATGATTACTCTAGAAAAGACTGAATGGCAGATTTGTCAAATCTAGCATAGCTAATTATCAGTCTTCTAAAGCAAGCATTTTTTAAAAAAATAAATGAGATGACCACAAGCTTCTTTTAGCATGTAAAACAAAAGGAAGAAAGCAGTTTACCAAGCAGTGAATGACAGGATACGATAGTAAATGACACAAGTAATACTTCTTGAATACAAAAAAATGGTAACTATTTGGACAACATTGAAACTATTTAACAGTCTGCTATCTCCGAGTACCTGTACAGTAGTTGCAAACTCTTCAGAAAGTCATAAAATGGAAGCAATATGTCACTTATAATGGAGCCCGGATATTATAACCAGACAAGAGATTTTGTTATTAAAACTGATGTCTGAAGTTTTTCGCAAAGCCAATTTTTGAGACTATGGGAAAAGAAGATATATTCTGTCACAGCCTTGAATTACTCTTCTTAGCAAGACTTTGTGCCGAATATTCCATTCTTATGGAAACTATGCGTTCTCATCTTTCCACCCTTCTGCCTAATGTACGTGTGTATGTACAGTGGAACCTCGGTTTATGAACACCTCAGTTTATGAATTTTCGGTTTATGAACGCCGCGGACCCATCTGGAACGGATTAATTCACTTTCCATTACTTTTAATGGGAAAGTTCGCTTCAGTTTATGAACGCTTCAGTTTATGAACAGACTTCCGGAACCAATTACACCCATGTTTCAGTTTATGAACGCTTCAGTTTAAGTACTTCGCGGACCCGTCTGGAACGGATTAATCCACTTTCCATTACTTTCAATGGAAAAGTTCGCTTCAGTTTATGAACGGTTACTCCGCGGACCGTCTGGAACGGATTAATCCACTTTCCATTACTTTCAATGGGAAAGTTCGCTTCAGTTTATGAACACTTCAGTTTATGAACAGACTTCCGGAACCAATTGTGTTCATAAACCGAGGTACCACTGTATTGATAAAACACAATACAAAAATAAGTCTTAACATGCAATCCACTTGCACTGTGTTTCACCAATGTTTTTGTCTTTTATTCTGCCTCAGTGATGTGCATGGGCTAGCGCTGATGAATCACAATATGTATGAGTTCATATTGAGTTCACATGAGTTCACAATAGTTCACATGAGTTCACAATATGTATGAGTTAATCCCCAATAATATATGTGCAAGTGCATCATGAAGTTAGAGAGGATAAAAAACTTGTGGCGAACTGCATGTGCCAGGTCTGTGATTCAGCTTTGATGTCCGCAGACTGAGGAAGAAGCCAACATGGCACAGATTTATTTATTTTTGGCGGTGGCGGCAGGGTGGTGGTGGTTGAGGTGACAAAGATTTCAGAAGGTCAGAAGATGACCTATTGCAGGGGTCAGCAACCTTTTTCAGCCGTGGGCCAGTCCACTGTCCCTCAGACCATGTGGACTATATTTTGAAGGAAAAAAATGAATGAATTCCTATGCCCCACAAATAACCCAGAGATGCATTTTAAATAAAAGCACACATTCTACTCATGTAAAAACACCAGGCAGGCCCCCCAAATAACCCAGAGATGCACTTTAAATAAAAGGACACATTCTACTCATGTAAAAACACACTGATTCCTGGACCGAAGATGGGCTGGATTTAGAAGGCGATTGGGCCGCATCCAGCCCACAGGTCTTAGGTTGCCTGCCCCTGACCTATTGTATCTCAGCCCAGGATTCCTTAGACTAGCTATGTCCCTTTAATTAGTACCTGACAAGATTGCAATGGCAAAACACAGTAACAAGGTATGATAGATGTGTTTGGAGACAAGAGGGGCAGCTTCATCATGCTTGTCAGGGATAAGAAAATGCTTTATTTGTGCCACAGCAGTTGTAACAGCAGCAGCAGCAGACTAAACAGTTCAATGGGAATAAGCCAGTTTAAATACTAGTACAATTGTTTAAGGAGACGGTGAATTACACTGGAAGTCTGCAATCTTGATAATGTTCTGTATCACAAACACAATCCTCTACTTTGAAGAATGAGATGTAAATGTGTTTAGTTATGCGAGCATCCTAATGCAAAGGCATGAAAAACAATATGACTGAATGATGCTACTTCTAAAAATGCAAACTGTGATCAAGTCAAAACAAAGTTTTATTTGCATAAAAGTGATACATGTTAAGAAACAACACAAGCAATTCAAATGAATTGTCACAAGCAGGAACTGAAAAATGGTTTCTAAAATGTTGAAGATACACTTTCTAAAAGGCTATGCATTAGCCGCCTCCACTTCATTCTTCTGCTTAAAGGCAAGGGGGAAGAGTATAAGAATGATGACATGCTAGATAATGTGTTTTTGCCTCTGTGGACAGCTCTATAAACAAGAATGCTTTGCAAAAAGCAGGAATTTACATGTTAAAATGAGGCTCTGATCTGTCTGTATAAGGAGGACCGTGGAAAATAAAGTAAACTTAAGGTTTCCCCAGTTTTTCAGATTCCAGATTTCTACAGGCTGCATATAAGCTAAAGATCAGTAGACTGAAAAAGTGCTCTGTTGATGCAAATGGATGGGAAGTGCTTGTCCTTTGTGGTCCACTGATGGTGCTTCTGCCCTTTTATTTAGGTAAAGTTAAAGGGACCCCTGACCGTTAAGTCCAGTCGCGGACGATTCTGGGGTTGCGGTGCTCATCTCACTTTACTGGCCGAGGGAGCTGGCGTTTGTTTGCAGACAGCTTTCGGGTCATGTGCCCAGCATGACAAAGTAGCTTCTGGTCCAGAGCAGCACACAGAGTGGTACTTATTTGTCTACTTGCACTTTGAGGTGCTTTCGAACTGCTACCGGTAGGTTGGCAGGAGCTGGGACCGAACAACAGGAGCTCACCATGTCATGGGAATTCAAACCGTCGACCTTCTGATTGGCGGACCTTCTGATCTATTTACTCTGATGAATAGGGACTGCTCCGGCGGGGAGGTAAATGGCGTTTCCGTGTGCTGCTCTGGTTTGCCAGAAGCAGCTTTGTCATGCTGGCCACATGACCCGGAAGCTGTCTGAGGACAAACGCCGGCTCCCTCAGCCCATAGAGCGAGATGAGCGCCGCAACCCCAGAGTCGGACACGACTGGACCTGATGGTCAGGGGCCCCTTTACCTTTATATATAAGTTATCAGCACAATAATAGCTGTTGGACTTATTAAGTTGTCAGTATGTATACTGTGCCAGCACCGCGATCTTCCAAGCCTCATGATTTCCTTTTAGAGCAGGTTAATTCTGTCATCCTTTAACACCCTTTTAACATCAACCTAACCATAGGGGGTGATACAGGCAAAGTTCATTAAAAAGAGAGCGACAACAACAGGTTTCTGCATACTTGTATGAGCTGTTCCTTCTTACTCAAGATTATCAAATGCCACTTAAATTGGACTTAGAAACTAATGACTACTGAACAGCCATTGATTTAATGAATAAAATGATACACAGTTGACACTTCAACATCCTGGGTTAACTGTGAAGGGTATGGGGACAGTGACTCTGAAGTACTCAAAGTAATCCATGTAATGAAAATATGTTGCCTGCCTGACATCTTTTGAAGAAAATTAGATTTTATTGACATTGGCCTATAGCATATGGATCTGTTTTGAATCAACAGTTTGTACTTGCAGAGTGTATGCTGGGCAATTTTTCAACTCAGCAGGGAAAGATGCTTAACATTAAAGAGTGCCTGGATTTGTCAGCCTGTGGTGCAGACTGTGATTCTCCTATGCTGACAGCAGAGCCCTGTCAAGCTGACATCTATTATTTCAAGGGTACACTGAAAGGCAGTCACCGACACAATAATTCTGGTCCTCTTCTAGAGATTAGGAAGCATCACCATTCTCCCAAGTAAGAATAGCTTAAAGCTATAGGTTTAATTTTCTATCCCTTCTTAGATTTTTTTTCATAAGTAACCCCTAAAGTTAAGGTGGACAAACAGGTGAGTCTCCAACTGCATTAAAAACTTCAGCTGAATTCAACAGAAACTGCATTAATGTCCTCGAATATGTATGAGTGGTTTGGAATGGGTGAGTACAGGCCTGCGTGCTATTTATGTTCTCTAGACAATTTAAATATAATTGACTGGTGCACAAATATTTGTGGGCCATGTTCACCCTTCACATTCTTTGCAAAGCTAAACAATGGGCCATGGTGTTATGAGTACAGATCTACTGTACCTACCTACCACTACTGAGTATCTACCACTACTGTTTTTTGTTTGTTTTTAAGCCTTTAACAAAACCAAACAGCTAGATATGTGGTTTTTTTAAAGAAACAGAGGAAATAGACAACACCATTTTCCTTAAGTCAGGGTTCACAATGTGTTCATGGCCCAGCACAAGCACAATACAGAGTTTGTTATGCTGCTACAAACTTTTTTGGGGGGGGGGGAGGAAAAAAAAGTTAATTCTAGTCAAGTGACATGCCAAAAGTGGAAACCGGACTGAACTTGTACCATGGTGGTTCATGCATACAACTGGATTGGCGCTATTCATGGAAATGAAGAATGGTTGACATTTTCCTGTTAAAATCACAAACTAAGACGGCAACATCTTAGAAACACTATAAAATGCAAGATGCATATCCTATAGGATCACAGGCATTAATTGCGCTTATTGCTGCACAGGCCAGCCCTAAACTCTGAAGCAACACTATTAAGTCCAAGGCCTCATCTACCTTAGTACTAAAAGAATATATAACACAAAATAAGGTTTACTTCAAAACATGGAACCTGGTCAGGATGATGATGTAGGTACCGTTTGTCTTATCTTTTTCTTCTCCTCAAAAGTTAAATTCCATACTTGTGGCTCAGAGACTTTATCATACTTTATGTATATTTTAGTCGATGACTTGATGCATGTGGCCTCCAAGATGGTTAAGTAAATGGTGTTATTAAATGAGACTGTCAGCAGATGTTAAGTGGCAGATATTGGCACCAGACAGGGCCATAATCACTGACAGACAGAAAATGTCAAGACCACAACAATCAGCTACATAGGAGAAAAATCAGAACGCAAAGAGTTTCGGACTCTGCCTGCCATCTTACTAACTTAGAAGCAAGTTCGATTACTTCCAAGATGATGCATTTACATTTGGGGTGCTGTATTTCTTCATCACAACAAGAGTTCAGAAGGTGACATTTGTTTCTATAAAATGTTTTGGGTCTTTCAGCATGAGGAACAGGATGGGCTTTACCTGATGGGAATGTTCATCCACGACAGAGGCCTGGTTCACACATCACACTAAGCTAAACCATAGCTTAGCACAAATGCACAAGTATGCAGGTTTCCAGAGAAAAGAACTGAGCCGCTTCACTCCACCCTTGTTGTTCTGCTGCTACACTGTGCTAAGCGAAGGCATAGTTTGGCTTAGCATGTCATCCAAACCAAAGCTCATGGCTCTCCAGACAAACCACAAGCTGTAACCAAGGTTTGGTTTCTGGCTCATGGTTTGTCCAGGAGACCTTAACCACAAGCCTGTGTTCAGATGACATGCCATGCCAGCCTGTGGTTTGGCTCAACAAAGCACAGTAGCAAAATGATAGGTGAGGAATAAGGCAACTGCAAACTCCTCTCCCAGAGCCCAGATTTTTTGCACATTCACACTAAGCCATGGTTTGGTTTGGCCTGATGTGAGAACCAAGCCAGAGAGTGCGTAAACCCTGCTCTCCTCTTTAAAGTGTTTTTACATAAGAAGTGTCTTCACAATAGGCAAACATAATGTAGTCGTTCCACAGCAAATTAAACTTTGACAGTTATTTTGCACAACCTTTCATTATGGGAATTATCCCAGTACTAGATAATTTCACACTCAAATTCTCCCAGTAGCTATACAGCAAAGAGTATATGCAGTAAGACTATATATTTTTGCAATTAATTTCCTTAAGATAATGTTAGAGGCATCAGGTTCTTTGAAATATAGATGAATTTCAAGGTGAGACGGCTAGCAGATGTTATTAATGGCATATGATTTATTGTGACATGGAATCTGAGCTGAAACCATATGATTAGCTGAGCTTTTTATAACTTATAATTGCCAACTGCTGAAAATATGCAGCAGGACCCTAATAAACCAGCTTCACTATTAAGAGGCTAGAAATCCAGCATTTGCCAAGTGTTTGATAGCTTCTGCCATTTGTCTCTGCAGGCACTTAGGCTGACCTTGGCTAGCCCAAAGCTGCATTCTGGTTATAGAATAATTCTTGAGATAACCATTTTGGAGATGTGCCATTGTAAAACAGGAACTTCTAACAGTATACAGTTGCACATGGGTGGTGCTAGACTTCAAGGAACATGTTCCCATAGTCCCGAAAACCTTGTATTGCCACAATTCCAGCTTCGTCTACATCTGCTGAAGAAACCACACCCATTTGCCCTACTTCAGATTCTTTGTCCATCTGGCTTCTTCATGTATCTCATAAAACATCTATTTATTTATCTAATGTCATTATACACTGCTTGAATGTAGGCCTCCCAGGTGGTTAACAATAAAAACAATGAAAACTCAGTGAAAATAGTAAAAAGAGCAACCACTGGAATATTAAAATAGTGAATATGTTACAGCATTACTTTAGAGCAGAGATGGGGAGCCCCTTTCAGCCTAAGGATGGCATTCTCTCACAGGAAATGTCCCGGGAAGAGCATGGCGAAAGTGGGCAGGGCCACAGAAAGGGATTCCACAAACACACATCCAGCCATGCAAGCAAGGGGGTTATTGTCACAGTTCAAAGATACATTCCAACCAGACAGAAGCTCTTAAAGAGAGCCTGGAGCAGTGCCAGGAAGGAGTGTGGAGAGCAGGATGACGGGCAGACAGCGCTGAAAGCCAGATAGAGAGGCTGGCAGGGGTACGAGGTGCAGAGGTGCTATGGGGGGAGCAGCGTCTCACACAGGACAACAGGATGTCAGAAGGAGCCAAGCAGGGCCGTCTTGAGCAGATCGCGCGCCCTGGTGCTGAGGGGCGGAGATCGCTTCGCCGCCCGCTCCGCCCTCGCAGGGCGCAATTGGTTTTCACGCGGCGCCCTCTTTGCCAGGCCGGCGCCCACCTTACCAGCCCCGCGCCATGGTGCACTGCGCCACCGGGGGTCTACGAAGAGCCGGCCCTGGAGCCAAGAACATGGCAACTGTGGGGTTTCAATGGGTTTCTTCCGCCTCCTCTTGGCACTGCCGCTGGTGGGAGGCTGATTCGAACCTGGGGGAAGGAGGTGGCCACTGGAGCTGTGCCATGGCTGGCTCCATGCTTCGCCTCTGTGCTATTTGAACATCAGGGCCCCCGGCCCTCCCCCCAATATGGGGCAGGGCAAAAGGGCTCAGCTCCTAAGAGCTGGTGCCCCTGGTGAGGTGCATTTGTCTTCTGGGCCTTGAGGTTTGTCTCCCCTGTGTTTTTCCCTTAATTTAAGACAGGCATCCCCAGACTTCAGCCCTCCAGATGTTTTGGACTACAATTCCCGTCTTCCCCGACCACTGGTTCTGTTAGCTAGGGATCATGGGAGTTGTAGGCCAAAACATCTGGAGGGCCGCAGTTTGGGGATGCCTGATTTAAGACATCATTCCCATGAGTGCTAGCCTCATTCACCACAGCATTTTGGACAACTGGGGGGGGGGTAGGCTAGTCTGCCAAGTCTGCTTTTTAAGATCATGCTTTCTGTTACAAAATCCCCACCCACTTCCCAAAGAAAAACAGGGAAAAGAAAAAAATAACCAAATGAGAAACTCTATGTGTATTTATTAACACTTCCTACCTACCTCCGATCCCAAATGGGGAAACCCAGCCAGATGTGTGGGGTATAAATAATAAATTATTATTATTATTTAATTTTAATATAATTCATATTATATTTATATAAATAACCTTTGGAGCACAGTTCATGTGAACAACTCTCCCAACCCCTCCCGAGGAACATGTGTAAAGCTTCGTTTTTGCAGATTTTACAATTTTTATTTTTTTAGGATTCCTAACGACAGGACTATATTTGTAAATCGGCATTCAGTGGCTCTTGCGATGAGTATGAAAGAGGCTCCTGTCAGCACACAAGTATGTGAGTAGAAGCAAAGCATAAGGATTCACAGCTGCAGCTGCCTAATAAGTGTTCTGCAATGCCTAATGGCAAAGTGTCAACTCAGAGATCTTCAAATACCACACAGTGCATCATCATCTCTATCATGCTGGTCTTGAGAGGCAAGCGTTTTATATGCCAGAGCAGTTTGTTATTTAGAATGGTACCTACTTCGGTTACAATATTGGGAAACAACTGATTTTACTAGAGGGGGGGGGACCCTATATGTGAAACGTTCATATGGACAGAAAGCGTTTGACGCAATCTGCTACTGATACTGACACAAAGAAAGCATGCTGGATCTGTCATTGTTTGTGCTTCACATCCTCAGAGTTCTCTATTCCACACACAATGCTGTACCTTTTTCTTACAGAGGTACCTGCTCGCTAAGGACACACTTCACCTGCTGGTCCCCTTGCTGACTTGAATCTCTCCCCCAACCCCTTTATAAAGACCCTGTGTCATTGCAGCTCAGCATCCACCGAGATGTCTTGCTGGTCAGCTATACATATTTCTATAGAAGAAGCTAATCACAATCATTTCAAGATCCTGGAGCTTAGATATTTCACAATCCTAACTCAAATCCCATCCTTCTCTTTCCCCCTCCCAAGTTGGCTCTCATTTCTCATGCGCTGTGCATGGGCACAATACAATTTGTAAGGACTAAAAAGAATTAGAATCCAATTCAACATTTCCAGAAGGGGGGGGAGGAAACAAGCCAATATTTGTGAATGGGTACATGCAAAGATCTGTTCCAGGGAAGTGAGGAGGAAACTGAAATGAAAAGTGACAAGAATGCTGGTGAGGACACACCTTAATGAAAGGTGTACTGATGTTGCGGCCAGTGAGACTATTCCATTCATGATAAAATCATAACCTTCTTTGTCATGGCAAATGCTTCTTCGCCATCTGAAAACAAACAAACAAACCAGCCACTCTTGCTAGGTAAGGTTTATGTGTATGAGGTCTCACCTGCTGTTGAACTTCTCTGGGTGTTTTTCTCGCATGATATGAAACCTGTGAGCGATCGAAGCATCCTAGGGGAGAAAAAGAAGAGCAGACGTCTCGTTTGTTGTTGAAATGCAAAATATTGCGAAATATTCTTGAGGTTCTTTTAACCACACGAGACAAAAGACTCTCTGGGCACAATTTAGTTAGGGAATTTACGCGCCACCTTTGAAATTAGCGAAACTGCAAGAAAAATAGCTTCCAAAAAGAAAGTCGCCAAAATGTACACCGCAAAAACTTCTCTGCATATAAAAATAAAAAAGTGCGCCATAAGAATATAATGAATCACACTAAAACTCTTAAGTGGTAACGAAATTCAAACCACTGTTAAATCCCAGGGCACGTTATGAAGGCGCAAGAAGCCTCCTAGGTAGAGGGATAGGAGAGAAACAAATGAACTTGTTTCAACCTGGTGCCTAAAATATAACCGGATTGGTACTATGCAAATATCCCTCAGGAAGGAGATCCAGAATCGGGCTGCCACCCCTAAGAAAGCTTTATTCCTGCTTGACCCTCAAGCTGGTGGCACCAGGAGGAGGACCTCTGATGATGGTTCATAAGGAAGCAAGGTTTCTTCTATAGCAGAGATGGGGAACACTTGGATCAGCAGAAACCTCCATTTTTGCAAAGCGCAGTTGGCAGATTAATTGGAACTAGGCGCATGGTTGTGCCCATCATGGATGCCCGGTCCAGTACCAGGCTAGACCAAGAGGTTGTGTGTGTGTGTGTGTGTGTGTGTGTGTGTGTTGCTATTGTCCACAGAAGCACCATCTCCTTTACCAGAAAACCTCTTGATCTTGGGGGTGCTGCTGATCCATCAATCATCCTGTTGCCCAGTGGCATCGCTAGGTGTCAAGATGAAAATAGGTGCAAAGTGGGGCTTCAGAGCACAACAGAGATAGGGCTTCATAAATGGGGTTGGGAGCCTATACAGCTTTAAAGGTAAAGTTAAAGAGACCCCTGACCATTAGGTCCAGTCGTGACCGACTCTGGGGTTGTGGCGCTCATCTCGCATTACTGGCTGAGGGAGCTGGCGTATAGCTTCCAGGTCATGTGGCCAGCATGACAAAGCCACTTCTGGTGAACCAGAGCAGCACACGGAAACACCATTTACCTTCCCGCTGTAGCGGTTCCTATTTATCTACTTGCATTTTGACGTGCTTTCGAACTGCTAGGTTGGCAGGAGCTGGGACCAAGCAACGGGAGCTCACCCCGTCACAGGGATTCGAACCTCCGACCTTCTGATCAGCAAGCCCTAGGCTCAGTGGTTTAACCCACAGCGCCACCCAGATCCCCTCTATACAGCATTACAACCTATAATTTTGTAAGCAGCAGCATCAATAAATGTAACAATAGGTACTGACAACAAAAGCAAAAAGCCTTAGCCTAGATCTGTGAGCATTTAAATAAAACCCTTTAGTAACAGAGTGAAATGTTTCTGAACAATGTAAATTACAAAGCATTATTCCGTTACTAAGTTGTGCAGTAAGAGCTTAGAGAATGGATTGCAGAACTATTGACTCTGCATTTAAAAGGTGGGCTTGAGAGTAATGTATTAACTAAAATGATTCTTTATATAATTTTACTGTCATTGCTAACTTCCTGATACCTGTTCTAAGATAATATATGTGCATAAATATACTCTATTGTCAAAGGGATACTTAAATTAGATCAGTAATGACAAAATGGCTTGGCACAGGTAATTAAATGAATTAGTAAAATTTAATTTATAACAGAAGTAGCTGGTATCTAAGCAAACTACACGTGTTCATAATGTTTATATCCCATCTTTCAATATAAAAGAACTTCAAGAGAACTCACAGCAACACTAACATAGTATTAAAAACCCTTAAACCAATAAAAGCAAAAATCAGTAAAATGCAAATTATTTATTAAAAATAATCAGAAGTAAAAGTGATATTTTATTTTAAAGCTTGGGAAAATAAAGACATTTTAACTTGTCTCTGGTCATACCCACACCAAACATTTCAAGCACGTGGCTTCAAATGTTGTTTATAAGCATAGCTGCCAAGTTATCCCTTTTTTAAGGGATTTTCCCTTATGCTGAATAGGCTTCCTCGCGAGAAAAGGGAAAACTTGGCAGCTATGTTTATAAGGATCATCATGAAAAGTATCTGTCTGTGTTTAGTCTCAGAAAGAATTTTCTTACACCTAGCAAGTTTGTATGTTTTTTTCGCCATCTGACAATGAAAACTGTTAGTTTGCATGTTTCTTTATCTGTGCTGGCAGCCAGGAAATTTAGAGCTAAATTGGTGGCTCAATTCTGAATGTTCTTTTTGTTTTTGTTGTGTTACAGCTAAACTAGAAAATTAAAAACTATTGCTATTACTAACCACAATCTTTGGTTTGGCTAGACTGCTAAATCAGGGATTGTGGTTTATGGCTCCCACCAACACTAGAGGGGGAGTGAGTTTACTATGATGTGCAAACTGTGCCAAAATATTAAGTTTCAATGGACTCACTTAGCTGCCAGATGTAGATTAAGACTGAAGTGTAATCACACATAATTTCTGCCTTAATGCCTATATTGTAAGTTCTTCAACCAGTTTTGAATATTTCCTAGAAAATGTAGCAGCAGAAGATTTCTGCTCTTTCCCCTTCCCCTCCAGTGAATTTAGCTAATATGCTATCTTCTTGCCTTTATCCTCAAAGTGGAAACTGTTAAAATCCGTTCCAATAACTTTCTTTTTTAAAACAAATATTTGCTATGGCAACATTTGTAAAATAAATATACATAAAATTAAAAACCAGGCTGTCTTGCCAAGCCTCTGACAAAGAAGAATGTGCATTCATAAGAATAGAACTCAAGAAAGAATCAGAGACTTTGCTTCGACTGGGGAACGTACCCATTGTATAGCTTTTACAGGAAGTGGAATGCTTTCGATCCACTCAAGTAGACACTTAGCAAGTTTCAAAGGATGGCTTATTTGTATATAGTATTCAGATGCACCTGTTGTGACAGACAGGGCCTGCCCTACTATTGGGCAAAGTGAGATTATCAGCTCAGGCGGCAGAGACTGGGGAGAAACACAGGCCAATCCCCTCTGCGGGAGGACACCGCTGTATATGTTAGACAAACGGTTATGGTCTCCCTGCTGCCTCAGATACAATGGATGAAAGTATCCCTTCACAACTGTTAAAGTAAGGTTCTGGAAACACACCCCAGCTGACGTATGAGCACCATCAGTCTGAAAAGGGGCATTACTACCTGTGTAGGGTTTCTAACATGGTGATGGGAGTGCTATTGTTGGCAAAGTGCTTGCTAAGGGTGGGGGACATGTGGCCTCCCAGATAGTTGCAGGACTACAACTATCATCGTCCTTGACCATAAGCCATGCTGTCTGGGGATAATGGGTGTTGAAGGGGCACAGGTTTACCCACCCCTGCAGTAGGAATTGTATGAGGCATTGTTCCCTTTAAATTGTTCTGCCAAAAGTGGGAGGTGTGATAGAGCCATGCCATGCATCAGAAACTGCCACTTTGAAGATGGAAACGATTTTCACTTTTATTCTGCATGACCCGCAAGTTCCCTGAAATGGAGATCTGTTTTTTGCAGAAGGCAAAAGGTTTTGTGTACAGTATATCACTAGCAAATATTTGCTGCCGATTCTAAAGATGGGGAGGATTAAACTTTGTGATGGCTTCTCAATACCTGGATTGGCTAAATTAGCTAGACCACAGAGAGAGAATAATTTATGGGTCTGGGTATATAAATAAAAATTGTTGAATAGAGAGGATGGGTGAAGGGTTAAAGTCGAGCACTTAAGTTGTGAAAATACCTGCACTTTGTAATAAGTGTTATACCACACAAATGATTTGCATGCATCTTCCTGCTGAAACACTTTTCTGAATATCTGTTTTGACTAAATGATTTAGATAGGCAAAAACATTTCCCACTGACTTAATACCCAGCTTACAGTATTCAAAAGAGACACTTATTATTTTTGTCATCTTGACAGTGGAATATTTTGAAGTAAAATGTTACTTCTATTTATTTAGCTGGCACGTTCTATTATGTCATGTAAAGACATTAATTCACAAGTTATTTGAAAAAACATTTCAAACATATATTCACAAAAGCTTTCCATTCCTGAATCCTGAAAATAATGTGATTTTAAAGCATTAACAGTAGAATCTATTGCCTTCAATGACAAGATTGCTCAAAAGGGAAAAAAGATAGTTTCAATAAGCTAGGCCTGTATTTATTTATTTATTACTGCCAAATGAATTAATAGGGGTTTTAAAATAGAGTATTTTGATGTATTGTATCAAAATCAGCAGGTAAATCTGGGTTTGCACTTGCAGTGCAAAGAGCCAACTTATATTAGCAAAATCCTCAGCCTATCTTGTACAGTGGTACCTCGGTTTACAAACACAATTGGTTCCGGAGGTCTGTACTCAACCTGAAGCATACTTAATCCGAGGTATGAGTGTAATTGGTTCCGGAAGTCCGTACTTAACCTGAAGCGTACTTAACCTGCAGCAAACTTTCCCATTGAAAGTAATGGAAAGTGGATTAATCCGTTCCAGACGGGTCCGCGGAGTACTTAAACTGAAAATACTCGAACCGAGGCATACTTAAACCGAGGTATTAAACCGAGGTAGTGGCGCTGAGACACACGGATTACATTTTCTGTTCAAATCTTCAGATGATCTCACCCAAGGATTGCCAAACACAATTCAATGTGTAAATGCAAACGTTTAAAGCCTTGACAACCTGGGGACAGAATACCTGAGGGAACATATCCCATACAGACTTGCCCACGCCTGAATATCTTTAGGAGCCTCCCAGCCCACTCCTTGGTGATACTCCATGGGTCCAAGGCTTCTTTTGGTAGCTCTACTTTAGAGCAGGGATGGGGGAGAAACTTGATTTAGATCACATTCAAAGCCAAATTTCTCACAAAAAGTGTATGTTAGTCAAAACTAAACACAAAACTGTGTATATTAGGAGATAGTCTAAAACGCTGAAGAATTTTCATGAGGATTACCAAAAATAAAAGGAATGTGGGGAAGGCAGCCCTGTGCAGGGAAGTTTTTAATCTGTGCAGGCCCGACTCTAGGGGTAGTCTTGGTGATGCGGGGCGCCAGGGCGCCGGGCTGGCAGGAGGGCGCTGCACGGCAAGGCCATGTGGAAGCAGTGCTGCGCGCTGCACCCGCCCACTAGGGACATTTTAATGTATTTTAAATTTTTGTTGGAAGCTGCCCAGAGTGGCTGGGGAAACCCAGCCAGATGGGCAGGGTACAAATAAATTATTATTATTATTATTATTATTAAAATCAGAAGCAGATAGAACAAAAATTGACATTCCTATTTAGAGTTACACAAATAATGCAAATAATGGTTTCCAAGGAAACCTGATTGGTGTTTGTAAGTTAACATGGGTACACATTAACTCTTCATCAACAAGGGAAGTGAGCAGGAATTTCGTCGTTCTGGGGAAGACTGGCTTCCATGGTTAAATCTATGTTGGGTCATATTCACCGGCTGGCCTTAAGCAGTGTTTTCCCACGGCTTTATAGTCACTTTAATTTCATCATCATAATCACCCTATCCCTTACATTGATGAATGAAATAAGGGCTGTAAACCACTTTACATGCTCGAAGTGCTATATAATATTAATAGCCATGTAGGGTTTCAATTATGATAACAAAGTGTTGTGCTATAAGCACAAATAATTCATAGCAGATATACTTTGGACACCATGTTATTCTTGCTGTGTGACAGGCCTGGCCTATAAAAACACAATAACTTCTGGAGAACGGAGGTGAAATTCTGATCTCAACGCTTGTTCTATTAACATAACCAGAAGTAAATAATGTATATAGTTATTTTAGCACTCAGATTGCTTTGCAATCTATATCTTTTTAATATCCTCACACCAACTCTGTGAGGTAGATTGCAGTTATTATCAGGTCTCAGGAGGGCAAATAAAGCTGGAAGATTATCCGCAACGGCCTGGTTTTGTGCCTGTGGATCAGCCTGGCAAAGTCTGCTGAAGCAGTGATGCAGGTGATCTCAGACCATGCCATGATGGAACCCGTACTGTAATCCTGCTAAGTGAATCCACTCCCGAGCCCCTCCAAATTGCAACAATAATGCCCACAGCCTGAAATAGGGATGGCTATGACTTTAAATAGGGAGGTCACTGAACTGTGGAAATGGAATCTCTCTCTGGAAAAGCCACACCAATTACAAGTCAAACCAAACTCTCTCAGCCCTGGTGAAGTCTTTTTTTTTAATTCAAAAAACTGTCAAAAACATTTTTATAAACATTCCTTTTAAGACGGGGTTTCTCAAACTTGAGTCTCTGGCTGTTTTTGGACTACAACTCCCATCATCTCTGATCACTAGTCCTGGTTACCTAGGGATAATGGGAGTTGTAGTACAGAAACAGCCAGAGGCTCAAGTTTCGGAAACCCTGACATAAGAGGTCATGAATCAATGGTTAAACTGATAGTGTGGTTCTGTCAAGGTCAGAACCTGGCTGCTATAGACAGAGAAGGATAAAATTAAGTTTCCCAAGACAGTGTGTAAGTTCTTTGTTAACTATGTTCCTTGGAGGGACATCGTAAGTGTAAGAACCACAGCATGCTGGAGCAAAATAAGTTCTAATCTTTCCCCAAGCAATATCACGGAAAGGGTTGGAATGACTATAATTTATGAATTATGAACTGGAAATTGAGCATAATGTGTTCTTCATCTGTTTATTGTCTAAAATATTACTAGCATTAGTTTCTTCCTTTCAAAACCAATGGTTTTAGTTAGTATAAAAGTGCTGTAGAGCTCCCTTTAACTATTTTAAAATCTAGGGATATTACTTGTTTGCAGTAATTTTGCTATTGTTGCATAAATTAAAAATTAGAGAGGTGGCACCCTTAACAAGCTCCCATTTATGCATTTTTCAAAGGATACTGAAATCTGTTGAGCAATTCAAGATTATAATTTCAGCATCTGAAACCTACACAGAGTAATTCAAACAAATGTTATGACATTTAAGATAATGAAACTCTTCAGTAATGCCAGAGTGTCCAACTTCACGTATTAGGAGTCAACAGATGTCCGTATACTGAATTGCCAAAATAAAAAGTTAGTGCCTATTTTGATTAATACGCCGAATCAGTCCATGGTGTCTCTTTAAAACTGGCATGCATTACTTCAAAACATCTATTCAAAATCCATTCTAGGAAACAGAGCTAGACAAAGTGTTCCCAAGACAAAAGGAAAACAATAAAGCACTGTATAACCCTTTTAGCAGCGTGAGCTGCATATTATTGACAGACCATTCATTGCAATCAGCAAATGATTAATTGCAAACTTGTTACTAAATTGACCACCGAAGGGAAAAAAAAGAACCAAAAAAGAGACAAGCTTCAGTATACTGCTAAAGAGGAGGAAAAAACTTCTCTTAAGAATGATTGGAGTCTTCTTGCAGTGAATTAAATTCTAATCAATACTCTTGTTGACTACACTGTGGCATAATTACTTCCTTAAATAGCATAGGTACCCATTATTGAGGACATTTAAATTAATATTTAACCTAAATGTATTTTTCCCAACTACTGAATCAGCATTTTCAACTTCAACTTTCACAATTAAATGTTCTGCTTATTATCAACTACAAGAGCCATAAGTCCCCGCTCCTAATATCATTCGGTTTAGGAGGAATAAATTTAAACATTTAAAGCCCAACAAAGCACACAGAGATATTTAATTATTTTTTAATGTAATTTGGTATGTGGGTTTGGCTCTAATGATGGTAATGAAGTAAGTTGAATTGATGCTATATGCAGGATTATTATTATTTACTTCATATAAACTGTTTTTACTATTATTATTTTACAAAGTTTATACAGTAAAGTCATTAGTTAATGCATCCAACTAAATTCTTGGATCCCCCCCCCAAAAAAGACAGAACATTTTGGAGTTGAGCTACAGCAAACCTCGGATTATCAGTCCTGTGTGTACACAAAGCAACATTTGAGGGGCAAATTGACAGCCCAATTGGATCTGTGCTTAATCATGCCACTTCCACAACTTCCTCCAACCACCACCAGTTAACTGGCAAACACACCTTAGAACCCCCCACCTGGGAAGTAAGTCAGGGCACAGGAGAAGGAGTGGGAAATGATTAGCTGTGGCTGGGTGGAAAGAGTTAAACACCTTTCCATCCTACAAACTTCTCCCTTGCAAAAACTGGGATTCTGTCCACCATACAGGGGGAGGGGAGTTCAATTTACATGGCAAGGGTGGTGTGGGGGGATGGGACGGGGGACAGGACATTCCACACACAGTACCTTACCCATGTAAACTGAACTCCCCCAGTCCAGAAAATTGCTGTTTGGCAGACTGGGGAGAACATGACTGATGAAGAGGATAAAGTGTGTGGGGGTGTGGGGGTGTAATCCCCACACCGCATCCCCATGTAAACCATACTCCACCCAGACCTCCCCATTCACTCCTTCCTCAAGAGCAGGCATGTCAAACCTGCGGCCCTCCAGATGTTTTGGACTACAATTCCCATCTTCCCCAACCACTGGTCCTGCTAGCTAGGGATCATGGGAGTTGTAGGCCAAAACATCTGGAGGGCCGCAGGTTTGACATGCCTGCTCAAGAGTATGAGAGAGGGAGGGAAAGAATAAGAGATACTGAATGGCCCAAACACCAGCACCAGCCATGGCCACATGCAGCCTACCGACAGCTGCCCAAGGACCTTTGGTTGTACACAAAACTGAATTTTCTGAAGTATAAGGAAAGCATAGTTGTATAGTGATTCGGTGGCATCACCTAGATGTCCAGTGAAAAAGTAGAGATGGGTGAGTCCTGCAAAGCTTTCTTTGTAAGTTGGAAAAATACTCAAGTCTTCTGGTAGTGGTTACAAAAATTACCACTTCTTTCTGTTTACATACAATGTAATTAAACAGCTCCATTAGTGAAGTCTCAGTTAAGAAGAAGAAGAAGAGTTTGGACTTGATTGATATACTGCCTTTCACTCCCCTTAAGGCGTCTCAAAGCGGCTAACAATCTCCTTTCCCTTCCTCCCCCACAACAAACACTCTGTGAGGTGAGTGAGGCTGAGAGACTTCAGAGAAGTGTGACTAGCCCAAGGTCACCCAGCAGTTGCATGTAGAGGAGCGGGGACATGAACCCGGTTCACCAGATTACGAGTCCACCGCTCTTAACCAGTACACCACTCTGGGACAGGAATAATATTGAACTGGGTGAAAAAGCCTACAACTTACAGAAAACCCACAGCATTCCGCCATGGCAGAATCAAATTTGGCATTTCTCTGACACCATGCCAATTTCTGTAGCTATTTTACTACATCAGCTTACACTGAAGAAGATAAATCAGAATGAGGACCACCTTTATGAGGTCTGGGTATGGCTTCCTCCTATTCCCCAAATTGGCCCCATGCAGAATCTTTACTCTGCACTCAATGAAAGATAATGGAGCAATCCATGGAAAATGGGAATAAATATGAAAAATAAGAGCTTCTGAGCATGTGTGCCTCATTCTCGCCACTGAATAATCATATCCTGTAGCCAGATATTTACAATTAAGGATTGGGCTGTCCAGAAAAACATGGCAAAGATCACTTTTTATAAATTAAGCATTGACTGATTGTATCTAAGTTCACATCAGCAGAAGCGGTAACTTAATGGTCTAATATAGAGCAAAGACTTTTTATTAACTGAGATAGTATGTATCTGTATCAGGAATCTACATAAATGCAAATTTTAACATTGTCTCCATTTAACGAAGGGCTGAAACATAATATACAGTACTGTAAAATGTCCCAATGAGACTCTGTGCCAGATTCAGAATATGCCTTGATGGGAATAGTGTTTTCCACTCTCTTTTATTTTCCATGAGCTCCTCTTATAATGCTGATACGTAAACCAACAAACCCGACATGCTATGTATATTGAACAGCCTCTCTGGGTACCAGCTGGCTTGGCTGTATGCCTTTCTAATGGTAATGAAGTCACACAGCTGCTAGGACAATCAGCTGGAGTTCAGATCATCTCTGGCTGAATGGATAGTCCTGACTGTTTTCTTATCAGGGACCATTTAAGTTGGTTTTAACAACAGTGTAGGGTTAGATAGGTTTACATGGTTACAGCAAAGTGACTTTTAAAAATGAATTTAGTAGAGCTCAGAAAAGCCACCCTTTCTAGCTTATAAATGATACTTTGTGCTAATCGATTTATGAAGAATCCCATTCTCTTTTCAAAAAGAAGAAGGAGACTAAAGGATGAAAAGATGAAAAGCAAACTTTTATTCCTTCGAATGAGGCAACACAGATCAGCCCCCCAATGTTTAAGGGACCTCTGAAGAATAGCGCTATTCACATTTTCTTATGAATAAGGGGCTTGGGGAAAAGGTTGGGGCCATCTACCCCCAAACCCCTCTTTTAATGCTCAGCGTGCATATGTGAAGTTGGAACAGTATTGGTAAAAACTGGCATACTTGGCCAGGAAGAACCAAATTCACAAAATGACCCCTTTAAATAAACCTGAAATAAATTTACTTTTAAAAATTGGTACAAAACATTAACTATCATTTTCTCCATCGAGTATTAAATAAACATTTTGCAAATATCAGCAGACCCACTCAATATCCACATTGCTGCACTAGGGTAATATCCATGGTCTGCTTCATCACTGTTGAAACATTACTATTCATGATATTACATGCATTCATATCCTGACTATATATCAAAGGTAGAACCCTCTGACTCAAAAGGCCAAATTCAACCTGGCACAGGTCCCAATTTGGCCTACAAGGTCTATTTCTCAGAGCCATGCCTACCTGCCCCACATCTAACACCATATCTGATATTAGTGTGGAATCAGGTAGGGACATAGCTGTGTGGTGCTGATGGCTTGTTGTCCAGCTCTCTCTCTCTTAAACACGGCAGAACACCAACAAGTAACTTCTCATTCCACCCCGATGCAACGAAGTCCAGTGACCAAACTATATAAATGACACTATCCACACGGTCAGATGTATGATAATTCATCAGATTATTCCCCCTCCCTTTTTCTTTAAAAAGATATTTCCTTACAACTTCCTAACTGAATCTACAAATCCTTTGAGGAAAAGAAAGACGATCAGCGCTGCTTCTTCATATCTTAAAATAAAGGACATTGGCAACATCTCTCCTAACAGTGAGATAAATATCATGCCTCCCACAAAACCAAAATATGAAAAATCCACCCACATAAGTGATGTCACACTGACTCAACTAAGCATGCTCAGACTGAACATTCACATTCGGGGGGGGGGGGAGTTTCCTAAAGGAAAGTAATTCCATGGTTATTAACCCCTTAGTGTCGAAGTCAATACAGCCTGTGTTAGTCTGCATTCTGGGATAACATCCAGGATCTTTCTGGCTGCAGCCGAACATTTACGCAAGAGCACAAATTTCTACCACATCCACTAAGATTTTACTTGCAGGGGGGGCAGGAAACACAGGAAAAGAAATCAAATTTATTCTACATGCCAATTCGGTTCTAAGCCTCTGAGCGGAGAAACAGATCGTTGTGAACTTTTGGTGGTTAGTCCAATTGTCCGATTTCATTATTTCCTAATCAGTCAACCAAAGACACCCACAATGTCTAGATCAGCTAGGTAGAAAAAAAGATTCGTTTTTCCTGATACAAATCTTGCAGGTGAGTTTCTCTCTCTCTCTCCCTCTCTCTCTCTCTCTCTCTCTCTCTCTCTCTCTCTCTCTCTCTCTCTCTCTGTGTGTGTGTGTGTGTGTGTTTTCTATTAAAGGCATGATCCCAATCCAGAGCTGTGTGCTCACTCCAAAACACATACAGAGCTCCTACAAGAGGAAACATCCCTACTCCTTCAGCAAAAGAGAAAACTACATGAGCACACTATTTGAAATCATAGCAGCAAAGGAGTCAGGACAGGATACAGGGAGTGGCGAGAATGACATGCCAGTGAATTAAAAAAAAAAACCTGATTCGCCACAGGCAGATGTTAGTATTAGCATTGTTGACCATGCATTTATACAGTCGTGGCCTCCCTGTTTATATTACATGCATGTTCATCCTAAGGATTCACAATGTGAATATTCAGATTTTAAATATCATACATCTATGAAGTTTTCATATGATGGGTTGAAGATACCACCAAGTTCAGAGCCACGTTACTGCAGGGGCCACAAGAGAACCTTGTTCCAGAAGATGGCACATGCAATCTTTTGTATTTATAACTACATCAATTACTGTTGGCACAGGTCTAACCAATTTGTAAGCCGGCACTATGCCATGTGAGCAGATGGGATGAGGTAGACCGCCAAATAGCCACGTATGTGCATCAATTGTGGGTAGAGATGGCACTATTCCCAGCCATGAAGTTCTAAACAGTTGTCCATCCTAATCTATCAGGCTTATGCTTATAATGAATAATCATTATAAACTGGATTAACTTTCAAATTATATATAAAATATGTTTCTGTGTGTGGGATATTTCCTTGTAAAAAATGAAGATTATAATTAACTTTTATCGCTTGCAGTTTTCTGTAGCAGATCGTCAGCCTCACTTTGTAATACCCTTCAGAACAATAAAGTCAGCAAAAACTTATCGGGGCCAGTCACCTGAGAATAGCTCTACTCAAGACCTGAATAACTAGCTCTGCATGCTTCCTTCCTTCTGTTTCCTGACTCCTGGAGTAATGGGGATTTAAGCAGTATAAGAAGGGGATAATTCTAAGAATGAGAATGAGGCACTGCATTGTCACCTGAGCCCTGATGAGGAATATCCACCTTGGCTGATCAAAAACATGTGCTTCAGGGACTACCTGAAGCACATGTTTTTTGCTTCAGGTAGTCCCTGGATACCTCTAGGGAAGATATCTCCCAAGGTCCCAGACATCCAACATTCCACAGATGCAACAGCCAGGTCACCAAAGAAGAAGGACTACAGAGGCCAAGAGAGACATAACCTGGTTTCACTAGGAGGTTACACTCTTACCTCCCAAGAACATCAGTGAAGGAATAGCTGCTCCATTGCTTGCTTCTTCCACTTCATTCTTATTTCCTTTTGTATCATGATTATGAACCTTTGAGCTGGGACTATCTTATCTTTCGGCATATGTACAATACTGTTACATAAGCTGGACACCACCCACAATAGTTTCCAAGTCGTGGTAAGATTCTGGGGGAGCTCCAGAAGCTCATACAGGGTCTGTGTTCCTTTGAGAAGCAAGACGTGACTGTTGTAGCTTTAAGATATATGATTCATTCACATATTTACACCTGAATTTAAATGGAGGGAATCTAGATCTTACAACATGGTCAACCCAAGAGGGTCTTGTTCCCCACAGCACCAAGCTGCCTTCATTCAGCCTGCCCACAAAGGATCTGCCCTTTTTCTCAGCTATCCTAAGCCTCATGACAAAGGTCCCAAACTCTTCCTGTGACATCATGCTCAGTTACCCCATACCTGCCAAGTTGCTGTCAGAGAAATAAGGGACCGGGCCGGAAATAGCAGACCGGAAGTAGCGCTGCCGCCATTTTGGAACTGGGAGGAGCATGCTCAGAAGTGACTTTTGATGCTGCTTTGCCCAGTTCCAAAATAGCCGCCGCGCCAGAATAACCCAGGGGGAAACAAAAAAATCTGTTTTTTCAGCTAGGAACAGCTGGAAAAACGGGGATTTCCCGGGGAAAACAGGAGACTTGGCAGCTATGAGTTACCCCAGCAACCTTCCAAATCTCCTGCCTCAGGGCAGAGGGGGAAGGACAATTTCCTTGCATTGCCAATGGCCTTCAATGGCCCTGTATTGTTTCTTAATGGCTCTAGCTTGGGCCAGGTCATTTTGCATATGCAAACTGGTATTTTCCCTTCATATCCCAAATAATCAAAATCCTACGAATGCAAACTGGTATTTTCCCTTCATATCCCAAATAATCAAAATCCTACAATTTATTAATTTCCAGCGTTTAGGAGGGTCCCCTCTCAAATATAATGATACTTAGAAGACTTTAGCTACACAAGATGCAGAATAACACCCCTCTCTCTTTCTCTCTACCTTGAATAATGATCATTGGCAGGTTGCCAGAGAAAGAATGCCAATTCATATGCAATGCCAAAGCTATAAACATAATGGTACACAAGTCTCAGGTTCCCACCTTCCCCCTACATAGTTACATTTCTAAACTTACTTTTCAGTTCTCGGCAAGCCACAGTTTAGTCAAATCACGGTTTGTCCCGTTCAGAGAAAATAGCAAGCTATTGTTTGCCAATAACTCATAAATATGTTGAGAAACAACAAGAAGAGGAGGAAGTGTGTGAGCCAGAAGTTTGAGCCTGTTCATGTACATCACATTAAACTATGGTTTGGCATTACATGAACTGGTGCTTACTCAAAAACATGGGCCTCTCAGCAATGGTATTAGGGTAGCAACACAAATATCTGTCCCCCTTGTGCACAAGGCTCCATTGCTAAGGTTTGATATATTTAGCAATCACATTAGTATAAGATTAGTTTGTAGTGCCTTGTCAATCACTGCTGCTCAGGTTGCACTTGGTGATGCCTATGTAACTTAACTGAACAAAATTTAAGAAATACTGCATGTGATTTACGAGTTATATCATGTTTAGAAATTTACAACTTAATTCTGAACCATTGCACTGATACATATGCCTACAGGGGTCCCACAGATGACCATGATACCCAAGTAGTTAAACATTTTACCAAATACCTGGTGCAGATATGGTGAGGAAAAGTGTGGTTTTCATGCAAATACATGCCATCCTTCAGCACAATAAGCCTTAAAATTTTGATCTTTATAAGCTTGGGCCTGATATGCCATTTAAGTTTCACAGGGTGATATCCAACCAAGTCATATAAAAGACTAAAAGTAGACTCATTTATTTCAGTGGGTCTACTTGAAGCATAACTAGTGTTGAATATCATCCACTCTGTATGCACATGATAATAAATTTGTATACCCCATAAAAGAAATCAGGCACATATTGATTTACTATACAAATAGGATATTGTAGCTTCCAAAGCAATATTCTTGATGAAGCAAATTAAAAGGAATATGTACACAATAAGCACCTTATTTTTGCAAGAGTAAGCATGCTTCTGTTTAGAGTTACAATACCCTATGAGTCTGCATACTGTGCTCAAAGAAATGCTCAGAGCTCAGCCCAGCAATCTAATGGTTAATTAAGGACCTTCTGCATCTGCTTAAGGTCTAGTATTTGATAGCAAATCTCCTGAATGGCATAAAATGACATGTATTTTAACAGGTACAGCTAATGACAGCATATTAATATTAAATAAAGCCTGGTGATTAAGACAGTCTGCACTTTATTATCCTACTACACATGCCAAAATGGTTTGAACATATTTTTTTGCAATATATTCAAGGGAAAGTACCTTTTCTCTCATCTATAATCAAGTGTAGATAAAGATCATAGTAAAATTCTTAGAAAGGTCCTTAAAAAACAACAACCTGCAACAGTTCACTGTAATTTTGTTCCCTAAGCTCTACAAGTAAAAGGTAAAGGTAAAGGGGCCCCTGACCATCAGGTCCAGTCGTGTCCGACTCTGGGGTTGCAGCGCTCATCTCGCTCTTTAGGCCGAGGGAGCCGGCGTTTGTCCGCAGACAGCTTCCGGGTCATGTGGCCAGCATGACAAAGCTGCTTCTGGCGAATCAGAGCAGCGCACAGAAACGCCGTTTACCTTCCCGCCGGAGCGTTCCCTATTTATCTACTTGCACTTTGATGTGCTTTTGAACTGCTAGGTGGGCAGGAACTGGGACCAAGCAACGGGAGCTCACCCCGTTGCAGGGATTCGAACCGCCAACCTTCCAATAGGCAAGCCTTAGGCTCTGTGGTTGCCACCTGGGTCCCTCTACAAGTACATCTGGCTCTACAAGTACATCTGGCTAAAACTGAACAAAAGAGTGATCAAGAACCAACATCTGTTTTCAATATAAGATAAACCTGTTTACACGAACGCTTAAATCACAATTCATTTCTGAAACATTTAAAAGATATTTCCCAGTAATATTCAGCATATTCATCAGGAAATTGCTCCTGTTTATTAATGTTTTTGGATCCTTAACGCCAATCTTGACCACTTCTATGCAGGAATGTTTCTCTAGCAACGGTTGCAGCAGCCTCTGCGGTGCTGTGAGCTTTGCAGAAACAGAGCAATTACCGCCTGTAAAAATCAACAGTATCCAAATTGCTGAATGAGACAGGGCTCACATTAAAGATTCTGTACATAAAAAGGCTAACAAATGAAATGGTCATATGACAAAGAGCCAAGATGACATAATATTATCAAGAAATAGTGCAGTCATAATTTTAAACCCACAGATGGTCTTTGAACACAGAACGTACATCTATAGAATCCCAGGGCTGAAAGGGATTGCCAAGATTATGAGCTGTATCTTCCACACACTATGAGGAATGACTACACTTAAACTACGCAGACGTTCGTGGACTAAGGCCCACTCTCACAATAAATCTGTTAGTCTTTAAGGTGCCGTGAGACTCCATTGTTCTGGTTACAAAAAAAGAAAAGAACAGTCAGCTATCTTTCTGGAAGTTATATAGACATTGTGTTCCGCTGTGTAAGAACACTCTAAAGACTGTAAATATGTGTCAGACTATAGAATCACAGAACTGGAAGGAACCTCAAAGGCCCCATGTCTAACCTCTGGCAGATTAAAGAAATCCACTTTTACAGCATCCTTGAGAGGTAGCCATCCAGCCTCTTCTTTAAAATGACTTAAAAATGGAGGGAAATCCACCACTTTGAGCTCACCTTTTTCACTGTTGTACAGCTCTTTCTAATGTTTAGTCCAAGCCCATTTTCCTGTAATTTGAGCCTACTGGTTATTGTCCTATCCCCCCCTCTCTCTGTGTGTCTGCATTAGGAAGATTATTGGAATACAGTGGTACCTCGGGTTAAGAACTTAATTCGTTCTAGAGGTCCATTCTCAACCTGAAACTGTTCTTAACCTGAGGTACCACTTTAGCTAATGGGGCTTCCTGCTGCCGTCACGCCACCGCCGTGCAATTTCTGTTCTCATCCTGAAGCAAAGTTCTCAACCTGAGGTACTATTTCTGAGTTTGTGGAGTCTGTAACCTGAAGTGCCTGTAACCCTGAAGCGTCTATAACAGGCATCCCCAAACTGCGGCCCTCCAGATGTTTTGGCCTACAACTCCCATGATCCCTAACTAACAGGACCAGTGGTCGGGGAAGATGGGAATTGTAGTCCAAAACATCTGGAGGGCCTAAGTTTGGGGGTGCCTGGTCTATAACCTGAGGTACCACTGTAGTGTAGATACTTCCAATGACAGAGTATCCTCTCCCTTGGGTTTATAACAGTGGTGTCAGGTGTGTTGGGAATTCCATTCCACCCTTTGCTGCAGATATGTAGGATTGTTACATTGTCACATGTCTGTTTCATTCCAGCACAGATTGCTGGAGTCTCTTGAGAGGAACACCCGCTCTGTATTGCTATTGTTTTCTCTCTCTCCGAGAAGAACGACAAGGAGAGAGGCCATGCTTTTCTTTGTCCTGATTTATGTAGAATAAATGCATAGTTTAGTACAGTATCCACACCTTGAGCCTGATCTGTTGTGTGTTTACTCTGCTGAGTAATGTGTGCTATTGCATGCACAGCAGCTTGAGCCACAGACGCATGTCAGAGGAGGATGACTGATGGATCTCCGCAGTAGCAAGGCTGAGAGAGGCTGAGAGGGGAGAAAAGCCAGCTGGCTTTTCATCCCCGGTTCTGACAAGGTGTATCCCTGTACATCTGGTGGCCCATGAAAAGCAGAAGTTGGGACATTACCAAGGTGGCATGGGAGGTGACAGTGGACAGCAACAATGCCCACATTAATATTGCTTGAACTGGGTCTGACTGCAATAACAAAGGAAGGATCACAGTAACAGTAGATAAAAACATTTACACACACACACACACACACACACACACACACACACACCAGCTTTACAATATATATTTTTCCTATTTTTAAACATGTTATCATATTTTATTTGGGTAATTTTGTCTTGTTTTTTGTAAATCACCCTGGAAGCTCTGCTGGCATGTGCAATATTAATCTTTTAAACAAAATTAATATTAAAAACAGAAATAACAGGAAAGAAGGTGGCAAGAAACCATGATACTTCTAAGAGCAACAGCCTCAGAAGAAGTCTCAATGGAGGCATGTTTTGACACAAAATCACTTTGGTGCTCACAGTTAAATTACTGCATTTTTCACACCAATTAAAAATTACATTATCTCACAGATTTATAATTTCCAATTTGAAAATACATACAAATTATTGTTTTTTGCTATGTCAGATGTGACACTGAATTTGGTTTCTGTCAAACTATAAATCACTTGAGATGATACACAGTGGAGCGATTTGGGAGCGGGGGGGGGGAGCTCACAGCTTCCAGGTAAATTTGTTTATAATTTATAAAAATAATGCCTGCTAAATGTATCAAAGACTTCTATAATCTGGAAGGTAGATTTGCTACCATGTCACTTTAAGGCAGTGTTCTTCAACCCCCTTCAAAAAACCATGCATAAAATATATTATAGAGCATTATACTGAATTACTTACTTTAGACATATTGTTCTGAATGTACTTTTATGCAGTGTCATTTAACCTGACTTTCAGAAGCTGAAATAGGAATTATCAAGGAGTCATTTTTTGTTACCAAGCAGCTCAGTTCAGCCAACCTTCTGCATGTGCCCAATAATTATGATGAACAACCTACAAAGGCATTCCTATCTTTACCTTCCTCATGTTTACTTTTCTGCTGGACAGCAATACCTGACCCTTCTTTTAATACTATTCCCTTTGAATTCAAGAGTCAAATTCTACTTACAAGTCACAGCATTGGCCAATCTTGCTAAAGCAATCTTATTGCTTGAGTTCCACACGTTAAAAATAATTTCAACAAATTTCTAACAAGCAGCTCCAAAGAACTGTAATTTATCTATTTGTGAAAGCCACATTTGGGTTGATCAATTAAGAAAATACAAGAACATTTTTTTAAAAATCATATCGGTTTCATAGTGCTGCCCGCCAACATTTACTGTTGCATAATTGTTTCTTCGAAAATAATACTTCAAGGAGACTAAAATGTAAGAAAAAGAAGGAGGGGGGAAGAGAACCATATGATATTTAATGTATGTGTCCTACCCATCTTTTTCTGTTGGCTTCATCTCCTAAGGTTCTAAAACGTAACCCAACAGAGTGTTTAAAAGCAACCTATGTCATTAAATCAGTTTCTTTTAAGAGACAGCTGTGAAACTTGATTTGTGTTCAACAAATATCGTTTGCCATGTGGATAGCTGCCTAAGAAGGAGCTAGAATAGGGTACTTAATTAAAGCCATATGTCCCCACCAGTTATGTGCCATCTATGAAAGTAGCTAGTCTCCAACAACTTACATATAAAGTAGCAGCTAAACCTTTATTTGGGGAAGAAACAAGTTAGTGGAACCACTGCTAGAAATCTTATCATCTAAGTCAGATACTAGGGTGTCCAGGTATAAAGAGGAAATATATCATTGGGGAATGTTGTGGCTGGTGCAGTTAAGTACTGGACCACCACAGCAAATTCTTACAGGGTTCATAAATCTGGCAGGTTCAAGCCAATGACTTGAAGCCATGAATTGCACCATGTATGCAAGCCTTCAGAGAGCAATCCAAGAAACCTGAACAGGCAGGCTACAGTGTTTGAACGCTCCCCTCTGTCATGACTTGGAGGGGCATGCTGAAGATATATTCTTTACTATGCAAGCTGCAAATTCCTGAGATGCCTCAGAGTTTGGCAAGCCAAAGTCATCATCGTTACACCACAGCCTCTCTATAATTTATTCAGGTTCCGTCCTAATTTTAATGAATATACAAAGAGTGTTCTTGCATGGAGAACAAGGAAAGTTGCATACTGTATAGTCATTTCTATTTAGTACACATAAATTCCTCAAACTTGTCAGATTGTGGTACCCTTTTTCTGATGTACCAAACAGGAAGAAATAGTTCAGGCATTTGAAACTTTTCCACATGGAGAAGACTATTGAATGCAGCCGCATCAAAGAAATTCACATTTCACCAAGTTCATTGATGAATACAGGCACACACTCTTTGCTGGCGATTCATGCAAGCATGGCAGGCCATTGTTTAGTTATTGCATTCATGTGAACTGTCAGCAAAAAAAAAAGTCTGAATAGAACTAGCAGTGTGAGTGTGAATTGGAACCATATCCACACCAAGGAGATGTATTAATTTGATTCAGAACCAATTCAGTCTAGTTTGCACAACCTGAATTACATTAGCAGTTAACATTATAACTTAATGCATCTTAACTATTTTGAACAAATTTGAAAGTCTAATTTAAATCAGTATTGCTGATTTTGTAGGAACCCATATGGGCATAGGTATGAGCAAAACTGAGGGCAAAAGATGTAGTGAGAAAGAGGAATGATCAAACTAAATGAAGAAGGAATGAGGAGGAATGACAGGAGATCTTCTTGGTAACTAAATACTGTTTGCTTTAGTTTCATACAGTACTAATCACTAGAGGCCTGCTGCTTAAGGGTTGAGATGCAATCCATATACAAGGAGTTATGCAAAAACATAAATTAATTGTGAACATGAATGTCTTTTATTGGTTTAGCCTGGCAACCCATTACTAAACTATTTCCAATTGTATATCTGCCTGAGATTCTGTCATGATCCTACTGGAACATAGTGTCACATAGAGGATTTTGGGTTTGTGTCAATTCTACAATCTTGGTTTAACATTTTCTCCTCATCATAGCAGACTTGCAGCCTGGGCATCCCCACCAAAATGCCCCCTATTTCTTTCTTCCATGCTTGGGCCCTACTGAAGTGTGGAACCAACTAATTTTACTGGGCAACTCTCACTCGCAACTCAATTTTCTGATTATACGTTGATGTGTCCATGCACTCACTAATGACAAAAAGCAGATGTCCCTGAGGAGTGAGACTCATAGGGTCAGGAAAATCAGAAAGAAGGCTGGGCTCTTATCCCCATCAGATAATTCTTCCCAAAGAGAGAGGAAACCTGGTGCAAAGGCACCAAAGCAGATCGTAAAAACCAGGAGGGTAGGTGAAAAACTACCAGATCTGAAGCTTACTTCTAAACAAGAGTGAGATTGCAATGGGGAAAATACAACATGAAGCTAATTGGCTTCAATCAACTTTTTTTCCTCAGCATGCAAAAAATCACTGGAACGAAACCCTGGTCAAGGGAAGAGAAAGAGAGAATATTCACTAGAAATGGCATTTAGAGCCAAATAAGATGAATCCTTTTGAAAGAATGATTGCAAAACAATGGTTTTTTTATCATATTTTTAAAAACTGTCCTCTGAACATGGGGCAAAAACGCGTCTTCTTTTTGTTTCTGTATATAATCAAGTCAAGATTGACTTGTATGGATTTGCTTATTCTTGACATGCATCAAATCACTGATATTTTTTTCAAGAAAGCATGCTTATTATTATTATCATATTTCTCTAAGATGCCAGGTGGTAGTACTTGTAACCACTTGCTGTGGGAGTGAGAAATGGTTTATTTTTATTATTCCTTATTGCAGTACTTCTTTTCCTTTTAAAGGAACAGCAACTTATCTCAAGGTAAATCAGAGGGTCGAATTAAGACTTCAAAAGCAAACATGAAGCTCCTTCAAACAAAACAAAAGAAAACAAAAACCCCAACATCCCACTCCATAATATCTAGTAGAATTTAATTTCTGTTGTGACACATAATGTTCTGAATTGACAACATATTGTCAACAATCTACACTCCATTATGGAAAATGATACTCCCCTCTCAAATGCCTTAGGTGATAGGAAGACAACCCCTAAACCCCAAAAAACCTACTCACCTCCATCAGCGATACAAATGAACGCTGTTACACCCAATCATAGTCTGCCAAAGCGGCAGAAAAAACAGCACAGAAGGGGTTAAAAAGCCAATCTCTGGCTCCCAAAAACAACAACAAAAAGGGATCTGGGTTTTAACAGCGGAGACAAGCTCTAGCGGAGACAAGCTGTAGGAGGAGCGGGAGAACAAATGGGGAAAAACAACAACAACAACAGCACGAATGAGGCGCGTGCTAGCAGTGAGGGCTCTGCGTGTCACGTCTGACACGCGTGTCATAGGTTTGCCATCACTGCGCTATGCTGTACCAAAGGGAATACCACAACCATGTTGGTGGTGCCAATCATGTATTGTTGCTTTTCACATCCAGATATTGCCTCCTCTCCCAGAATGCAAATCAGTAAAGGTGCAAAGATAACTTTATTTTATCACTCTGTATCATTCAGCTAACTCCAGGAGAGGGTTTTGTCTTCAGAGATTTTGAAATCACTTGGCCTGGGTTGAAAGTGTACTGAATATAACCACACTATCGAACACTATACATTTAACACTGGCAGCAATTATTAATACCTGGTGTGGTAAGTATCTTTTCCCAGGGAATCTGTCTGGATGATGGATTAAGTTACATTGTTAAATTCAGCTTCAAACATTATCTCATACAATTAGCCAGACATAATTAGGCGTTAAAGTGAGAGGGTATAATAGTCAATCATGATCTTGTTAATCTTGTGGCCTGTGCTGATTCCCATAAGGTGAAGGCCAAAATGGACTACAGCATTTTTATTTGACTAGTATTTATGAATTCATGTATCATTATCTAAATATTACATTTGATTGAGATCTCATTAAAGGTCTCTCTGTCTCATATCAAAATGTCAATAACCCTCCTAAGATAAGAAATGTCATTGACTAAGCCTGTACTTATTAATCTAATAACTTCAAAAATGATCACAGTTGCCTTTCAGAAAATAATTTCTTCTCATTAGATCCCCATTGTCAAGTTTTTGGTTTTTTTCTCTCTCTTAAAAAATCAGCACCCATTCTTCAAAGGTAGATAATGAAAGGAGAATGTAAATAGTTGGTTCCAGAAAATATCTCAAAGAGTTATATAATACATTGGGGGGGGGGTTCCCTATAGCTTTTTAACATCACATCGCCAGCTCATATTTTCTTTTCTCTCACTATATATTTTTTTGAAACAAATAATAAAATATGAACTATAAAATGAAAATGAGGATCAAAAGCTGGGTTGTTTCTTTCTCAGAATAGAAATGGTTGGGCTTAGTGGGTAAGTGCTTCCTTTTGGACAGACATGTATTCAACAGTTACTGCTGTAGTTCATAAATGGATAATCTAAAATACCAAGCTAAGATACAAGGCTTCATATGTGCTCCCACACTCACCCATCAGGCTTCATATGTGCTCCCACACTCACCCAGAGCTCTTGAGCAAATTCCCATCAAGGGAATCAAATTCCCATCAAAGGAAGAAGTCTGTCCTTTCATACATTCAGGGGAAACAAAAGATGCCTTGGTATTGCACCATCATAATGGACCAGATGTGCACATGGAATGATCTTCATTCATTCTTTTCATCTTCCTTTCAAATAACTGACACAAAAACCATATTTTTAAATTTGGGTCAGGTACTATGACATGGGTGCACCCTGATCAATTGAAACCAGCATCAAATATTGACGGCAAGTTTTCCCAATATATGTATAGTGTCGCAAGGGGAGAAAATACCTCAAACTGACAATAAGAAAAATCTCTGGAATCACAAACTCATGACGAAATAAAGAAATACCCATGTTCATTTAATTGCCATATTGGCTTTAAAATACCTCCATGATCAGAGCCACTATGCCTCCGAGTACCAGCTGCTGAGGACTAATAAGATGCTGGACTATGCTGGATTTTGGTCTGATCCAGAATAGGGCTCTACTACTTGTGTTATCAGGACACAGGTGGCGCT
Organism: Zootoca vivipara; assembly: GCF_963506605.1. Lineage (NCBI taxonomy): Eukaryota > Metazoa > Chordata > Lepidosauria > Squamata > Lacertidae > Zootoca > Zootoca vivipara. Next base: position 27,743,473 of record NC_083287.1, on the reverse strand, counting down.
GTGGTCTAAGCTACAGAGCCTAGGGCTTGCCAATCAGAAGGCTGGCGGTTCGAATCCCTGTGATGGGGTGAGCGCCCGTTGCTTGGTCCCAGCTCCTGTCAACCTAGCAGTTTGAAAGCACGTCAAGTGCAAGTAGATAAATAGGTACCGCTCCGGCGGGAAGGTAAATGGCATTTCCATATGCTGCTCTGGTTCGCCAGAGTCATGCTGGCCACATGACCCGGAAGCTGTACGCTGGCTCCCTCGGCCAGTAAAGCGAGATGAGCACTACAACCCCAGAGTCGTCCGCAAATGGATCTAACGGTCAGGGGTCCCTTTACCCTTTACCTTTACTTGTGTTTTGCTCTTACAACAGGAATACAATATCTGACATGAGGAGCTGTAGAATTCCTTATTTATACTGTGTCTATCAGTACATTAAGGGACACGGGTGGCGCTGTGGTCTAAACCACATAGCCTAGGGCTTGCCGATCCGAAGGTTGGCAGTTCGAATCCCCATGACAGGGTGAGCTCCCATTTTTCAGTCCCAGCTTCTGCCCACCTATGAGTTTGAAAGCACGTCAAGTGCAAGTAGATAAATAGGTACCGCACTGGTGGGAAGGTAAACAGCATTTCTGTGCACTGCTCTAGTTCGCCAGAAGTGGCTTAGTCATGCTGGCCACATGACCCGGAAGCTGTCTGCAGTCAAACGCCGGCTCCCTTGGCCTATAGAGCGAGATGAGCACCGCAACCCCAGAGTCATCCGATTGGACCTACTGGTCAGCGGTACGTTTACCTTTTTTATCACTACATTATGTGCCAAATAAAATCTACCATCAAAGGTTATATGCAATCAAAAACAAAGCGACACACAATACAGACATTCTGGAATTAACCTATACAGTATTGTCCAATATTTAAACAGAAAATCCTTAACAAGACATTCATGGGAGGAAATACTTCACAGTGTTATACTTCAGTGAGTGTTAGAAATAATATTATCAATATGAGAATGTATCACAGTTATGGTAGATTATTATTAATACAGCACCATGATGAACTGTTAATCATTACTTAGTGAATTACAAATCTCGTATAGAGAAAATAATGCCATAAATAATTAACAGTATATATGGACTAACATAACTATAAGCTAATTATACACCGCCTAGCTGACAGTTACATTCATCCAAGCTTTTAGGTCTCTGTATAATTCTGAATTTGCAGTTGAACATTTGCTTTTCTTCATGTAGCTTCAGTATCCCCCTCCCCCACAAAAAATGCAGAGGCACTCCAAAGCAGTATTCTGTAGTGCTGTTTAAATAAAATATTCAACTGCTTAGATCTTGTTCCTATGATCTATGCAGAATGCAAAGATGAGCACAGGGTGACCCCAGGGCTCTCTAAGTCAACAAGCTCAGGAGAGCTCTAAGAATGTGGCTGATTTCATTCTGAAGCAAAGCCCATATGCAAAAAAACAAAACCACAGGAGTATTTGCAAGGAGCAAACCCTTGATGGACCACAGCACTAACACTGGAAATAAGCCTCCGTTTGCTGTTTTAGTGGTAAACATTTGCATGGCTATGACTGGAGATAAGACTCTGCCTGCTGCCTGGTTCCACACAGGGTTCTCTCCCTGCTCTACCTGGAGATGCTTGGGGTTGAACCTTCGGCGTTCTGCACATAAAGAAGATGCTCTACCACTGGCTCTCTAGCCATCTTGGGCTTAGAAGAATACCTTGGTCTATGATATTGAAAACACTAGAGAACAAGGAGAGTCAGCAAGGTAGGGCTCCTACTATTCATTTCACAGTCCATGGCAGCTTCCATTCCAAAACCCGGCCTAAAACCAGACCGGAACAGCTCTAAACAACCAGTTTCGGACAGAAAAGTCTGAAGATGAGATGCAATCATGTGCGCTGACACTGCAGATTCTACCCTTACTTTACACTTCAGCTTGGGAGTCATTTAGCTTACGGGGAGTATTTAAATGTATGGAATAAACAAAATGATCAAGGACCAGCTTCTATCATAGTTTGTTTTTCTGTGAGGACTGAAAACTTGGTGATTACAACAGGGTTTGGGGACACAGGCCTGCAAATATATGTTAAGCTGTTTTTGTTGCTTAAGTTTAGACTTCCAATACATTTTTCAATGCTTTTAAGTGTTGCAGATGCAAATTTTGTTATAATTTATATATTATTATTATTATTAGTCCCTTTGATGGTATTCTGATGTTCAAAGCAGGATATAAGTATTTTGAACAAGTACATAAAAATAGGCTGAAATATAATTTTTAATTATATTTTAGATATAGGCTGATTTTTTTTTAAGGACTAGGTGTACTAAAAGGTTTCCTCTTCCTTGCCTTGTATTTCTTGTTTGTTCTGGGTATCACTTTGATTTACTGCCTTCACGTTTAGATGAGCATCAATTACAAGTCTGCATTGCCATCTTAGTGTCAGAAACACCAGTGTATTTGCTTGTAGTACATGTGGGTGATGGTAATAAATCCTCATCTAATATAAGATTAAGTTATGATCCTAAGTTGTTGTAGCTCAGATTCTTTTCCCATTCTGGAAGAATATATTAAAGTTATGGAATGAAACATGAGGCTAAAAACTTAAGAGGATTGTGAAGGGGAGCTAGACCCATAACAACGCCAAATTTATGATTATGTGAACTAAGCAGTCATTTTTTTCCCTATTGGCAGAATAAGAGGCTCTTAGTGACTGGCTATAGTTGAAGGATATTAAATCAGGACCATGCAAATTTCTATTTGATAGTGCATTTGGATGGTAATATATTAGGTGTTGTAAAAGTACACTTGTCTTTGCCGTAGACCTTTGCTACCATATGATAATAACTTTTAAGAGAATACATACAAATTTCTATTCATCAGCAGTACTACAATGATTTTTTTCTCAATATGCTAGACCAGTTTTTTTAAAAAATAAAAATATATATGTTAAGACTTAAGGCATGCTTCTCAAAGAATCCAGAGAACATTTCTTGTTAACTCTAGTTTTTCTCACTGAATTGTTTCTATGGTTGGTTTATCTTGATTTATAAGCTGTTCTGCCGCCGTATTATCTAACCCCTGTTCATACATGATCTGAAATAAAGTGTCTCTTCACGTGGGGTGGGGTGGGGTTGCTGCCTCCCCTCCTCACAAATAGACAAGGAATTGCAGGTGCCCATTTGTATGTATGGGAAACTGCTCCCCGCCTTTGGACGAGTTGGGTCACCACATTCTGCACCAGCTGAACTTTTTAAGTTCAGCCCAAAACTGACTTTTGTAATTAATTGTTACAAGGCATGGCAATAGTCACTAGCTTAAGTGGCTTGGAGAAAGGATTTTAAGGGTTGCGGAAATAAGTTTGTCAATGGATTTCAGCTATCAAAATTATGAGAGTTTTCACAGGCTGTGTACCTCTGGTTACAAAACTGCTAGGAACAAACAAGAGGGAGCTGGTGTAACTAGTACACTCTGGGTTGAGTACTGGATAGATTAGCAAGATATTACAAATGCAAATTCAAAATGCAAATTCAAAAGAATGAGTAAGTAGTATAGCTCTATGAATGGCTGAGAATCCCATAGCTATAATTTCATCCCAAACAAAAGTGGTTCTGTGTTAAATGTATTCTGTATTCTTCACTCATCAATATAATTCTAACAAGATACCTCATTGATCAATCTACTTTAGCACTGTTGACTTCAGTGGTCACCACACTTCCCCCTGCCCCATAGACCACTTGAAATTTGCTGAGGCAAACCGGCAAACCACTTAATTCTTTTTCTGCCTGTTGTCGCAATTGTAATGCATGGAGCTAGGAGCTGCGTGATTTTTAATTGCAATTTTACAGGGATGCTGTGGAACACCTGAATGAATCTTGTGGACCACGGGTGGTCTGTGCACCACCATTTGGGAAGCCCAGTCTATGCTGACTGTCAGGAGCAACTCTTCAAGGTTTCAAACAGGACTTTCCCCCAGTTTTATCTGGAATTGAACCCCGAGACCGTCTACATGCAAAGTATGAGCTCCACCACCGAGTTATGGCCCTCCCCCAGTGCTAACCCTATTTATTTGGTTTCTGTGTCATCCAGAAGATCAGTAATGGATTCAGGGAAGCGATAAATAGATTGCAGCTTTTTTATCAAGTAACGTATGGAAGCAAGCCTAATTCTGTCCATTAAAACAAAAGAATATATTTAAGAAATCTTTTTCAGCAGTGTGCCTTTGAAAGTCTGAATATTTACTAACATGACAGTTAAGAGGTGTTAATGAATGATTCATAGTTTATATTTGTATAGGCACCACTAATTTAGAGCTACAGCTCTTCATATGAGCCATTAGGAACTGTGTGATTATATTGCCCATACATGAACAGGTGGAAGAGCTTGAGAAAATAATTCTATTTTGACTATGTAAATAAATTTATGCAAATTGTTTCATTTATGTATTCCTTTTTCTAGACAAAACTGTATATAAAATAAATTATCTGTGCAGCCATCCCTCACTCTGAGCATCAATTCTGAACAGTGACTTAGAACAGAAAAAAAAACAAAACACAACAAAAACCACAGAAGAATAAGCACAATTCTTACCACTCCAATGGAAAAGTAATTATTGATGATGCTGTAAGGCACTGGGTCTCCTTTTTCATCTTTATCGTTAGGTATGACTTCAAATTTCCACCTGTCAAGCAAGATCTCTGTACTGTTCTCAATATCTTTTAGGATCTTCAGAAGATTCTCGCCTTCATACCCTGCAAAAATGCATACACACCGACTTTTAAACAGGACTGCCTTTGCCCTGCTCGTTTTATTTCCTCACACAAGTTTAAGCACCACAATCTCACCATGCAGCATTTCACAAGAGAAAAAAAATGCATTTAAATCGTGGAAACCCGGGTCAGTTTTAGCATAATATGGAAGTTTCTTCAGCCCTGCAGGGCTGATACCATGCCCGAGCTACCATTTCCTTACAGAACTGGTGCCAACGTCCATTGTCACGTGGCCACGTGGGTCCAGCTCTTGTAGTAATGGAGCCACCAGCCACCCTTTCCTCCTCACAACCTTACCTGTGGTATTATAATGGCCTGGGATCCAAGCGCTGCCTGCATAACATAAAACACAGCACATGACAGCCACCCAGCACAGTTTGGAGACAGTGGCTCCTAGTTTTCTTGACTATTACAGTGCCCGACAGCCATGGTGTGTGAGTGTAGAAGTGACAGCAGCTGCTGAAAGCTATAACAGAGCAGTTGCTATCAGCAACACTATACAAAAACCCAACTCAAACCTGGTGATGGTTTTGCTCCAGGCCAAGGAACTACAAAAACAACTTCAGCTTTCCACCAAACTAATGTAAAATGGCTCACCCTTCTTTCGTGGAACCTAAATTAACAATCACTTACAATTTCTATTTATTGCCTTTATATGTGACTATTCGTCAAGGTGCCCAATAGCATAGCCGAGAACAGTCTAGTTCATCCTGTCATTGGATATACATGCCTGCCAAGTAGACTATTTCTTTCCTAAAGCACCAAAAGGGATTTGGGGCTTTCTACATCCTACATATCAGCTCCTGCATGTCACATGGAAAAACACTTTTAAAAAATAAGAGTGGGTTTCTGATAAGGTACTGAGGTGTGCGATTAGAGGAGGTGAGAGGGAATCAAATAAAGGCTTGAGGGTAAGTTCATGGGTGGTTTTACCCTTCCTGCACATTCCCCAGAACAGCCTAAACCCCCTTGAAGCAGTCTCATGGGCTCAGCACAGAGGTAAGGTAGCACTACGCGCCATCTTCTCCGTAGCCCATAATATTTCATTCTTCTCTGTGGCTGCTCCCATATTGTGGAATTCCTTCCCGAGAGAGGTGAGATTTGTTATCTTTCTGCTAGCAGGCTAAGTCCTTCCTACTAAGTCCTTCCAAAGACAGGCCTTTGGAAGCCAACATGCAGGCAGAGTTGATCACTGGGTTGCTGTCTTGGTAAATTGCATTTCAACAGCTGGTTTTAAACACGGTGCAATGTGTTTTCATTGGGCATTTTGTTTTGTTTTTAAGCAAAGTTTGTTTTTACTGTTTTGTATTTTATAATTGGTATTTTCAAACATAAGCCACCTTAATTCCCAACTTGGGAGGAAGGCAGGGTATAAATATATTAAATAAATTGCCTTTATTAGTTGTAGCTAGCTTTCAAAAGGAGCAAATGCATGTCACTATTAAGCAGAAACGCCTTATTTAATAAGATCAGAGAAAGCTGAGAAGTCTAACCTGAGGAAGATCTTTCCATATAGATTTTATTGTGTCAGTAATCACGCTACTTAAAAGTCCTTCATCAGTTGAGATTTGTTACAAAATTTATGGCTGCAACTATGTGATAACCATCATATGTCTATAGCGTTTGAAAGGTTGCCTTTTTCTTTTTTCTTTTACTATGAGGGCACAAAGCTGTACTGTTTTATTCTGTGAACCGCCCTGAGATGATGAAGGGCGGCATATACATAAATCTAATAAATAAAATGACACATGCTTGTTTGATAAACAGGAGGGGGGGGAATCAATCCTTTTCCATTCAAAGATAATGAGATCTTATCGTCTTACTATAAGCTAATAAATTAGTACTGCGGAGCAATGCATCCAGTAGCAATGAAGTTGATTCTGTAAAATTGTTACAGGTTTATTTGTTTAATAATTCATAATCCATGCCAGGAGTTTGCACCATTGAGAAGGGAAAATTACTCACCAGCAAACAAATTTGTTGGCCTCCCTTCTGTTCTCCAATCCTATGGAAAAGTTTCAGGAGGGGGGGAAAAATCAGTGTTGTGGCATCAGCTACCAGGGAAAAGGAGGCAAAGAATAGTGAAAAGAAGAGAACTTGAGGGCTAATTGTATTCTTCCCTCCTAAACAGACGGCTTTCTAAGTGGTTAAGTGCGAGTCCAGAGTGGACAGTCCATAAAGAAAGAAGTAACAGAGTTCAATGATGGAGGTCCAAGAAGAGGGACGGTGACAAAATGAATCACCATTGTGCAGACTTGCATTGTTAGGCACACCCCTACTTTCTCCCATTCTGCAGAACATTCCAGACAATCAGAGGAAGCGGAAAGAAGCTCCAAAAGGAAGGAGTCTGCCAGTTAGGCAGCCTATGAAATACACTGATAAATGTTTTCTCCTCTTGCTGGCATATCTACCTGTCTGGCAGAGCAGCTTGATCAGCATACCGGCTTTCACATAAAGCCTGAAAACATAGTCCTTGCATGAAGTGGCTATGCATATATACAGGCAGATTATCTCCCCTCTGGATAAGGGAGGATTAAGGCTTTCAGCGGCTACCAGCCACGATGGCTATGTTCTCCCTGCACAGTTCAAGGCAGGAAGCCTCTCAATACCAGTTGCTTGGAATGGCATGTGCAAAGAGTGCTGTTGCATTCAGATCCTGCTTGCAGGCTTCCCACAGGGATCTGGCTGGCCAACATGAGAACAGGATGCTGCCCTAGATGGGCTTGATGCAGTAGGGTTCTTCTTACAAAGTCCATTCTTTTGTGGAAGAAGGTGAAATATTTACAGTTTGGATTACAATGGGCTTCTGTAAATAAGAGATTAAGAAATACAAGTGGCACATGTGAGCTTTCATCACTCACACATAGAAGGATGTTTATAGCTGATATAGAAATTAAATATTCTTTTTACATGCAGAGAATGCCTGTCAAGATAAGAGATACTTCAGGTGAGATTGGGTGGGTATTTTTGAAGTCATATCAAAGTCCCAGAAAGGTTAGCTTTCATAATTTTGAGTCAGTCTGCCTGTGGAGTACAAAAAAACCCAGAGGGCTACACCTATGAGACTTTCAGGTTAACTGTTAACTCAATACAGTAGAAGACATCTGAAGGCAGCCCTGTTTAGGGAGGCTTTGAATGTTTAATAGATTATTTTATTTTATTTTTCTGTTGGAAGCCACCCAGAGTGGCTGGGGAAACCCAGCCAGGTGGGCGGGGTATAATTAATTAATTAATTAATTAATAATAATATCATCATCATCAATATACAAGAGCTCTTTGCTGCTGTTGTAGTGAGTTTCAGAAAGAAAGAAAGAAAATGTGGATCAACTACACAGACAGGTGATGATCCTAATTACGACAGAAATCTAGTCATATTTAAGGCCGATTGCAATCGGTGAGACAAGATTATTTTGACTAATGTACCAATGCTTTCAGAATGGCTTAACACAACCAGCTTTTCTTGGATTGGGACCAAAAGTTTACATAGCCTACATTTCCAAAAGGAAAATCATTAAAGAAAAGGTATTTAAGACAGCAACATGAAAGACATAGCTAAAATCTGATCCAACTCTAAGCTTAATGCTAGGACCTCTGATGAAAACTCCAGTTATTATTATTTTTAAATAATGATAATGATAATAATAATACACATTTTTTTGAATAATTTGATTGTACTACAACTGCAATAGTTTGTGATTAAGCCTTTCATGCTAACCAGCAGATTCTGAAAAGAATTCTTTTTTGAGATATTCATATAATTTCCTAGAACACGATCTATAACATTACACAAGTAAAACAGCAAGATGTGGAAGAAAGATATTTGGAACAAGACAGACTAAGAAGAATCATTCAGGCTCTAAGATATGAGTTCAAGACCAGCTGAAGATAACCAAGAGAGAAATATATTTTTCCCATTCAAACTGGATATATCCGTGATCAAAAAGTTACCACAAAATTGGATAAACCTTATTGGTGGGGGCTTTCTTTGCATTGCAGCAAAGATTCTCAATACCAATACTAGTGAAGCTAGAAAAAGACCAAAATATATGTGCATAGGCTGGCGGGATCACATTGAGTACAAAGTTCATGGTGTGAAAGTGTGAACGCTAACCAAGAGTGTCAAAAAGCTACAACCAAACAAAGCTAGTATGCGGGACTTTCAAGCCTTGGACAAAGGAACCAGAGGAAGAGGAAACAGTCCAAATGTAAAAGACACCACTTAGTTAAAGCTATGAACTTGCAGCGGAAGAGTGAAGGTGGGAGAACGAACAAAAAGCTGAAGACTTTTTGGAAGTTGGCATTGAAGACATAGTTAGAGAAAGAGATATGGGTGAAATAATTTTCATTTATCGATGACTGTATTTTTTTTATCCTCATTTGTTTAGGAAGCTCAGAGCAGCTTTCATAAATCTTCCATGCAGGAACTGATCATATTCTCACCGGCTTAACTTCAGCAATGTAAGAGTGTCAGGTGCTCCCTTTGTAATACTAGACACCAAATTTCAAATCTAAGGGATCCAGAAGAGTCTTCTGGAGACTGAAATGTAGGCAAGCTCAATTAAGGCCATTTACAGACTGCTTTGACACCTTAAAGCGGTATAACTTACATAATCACAAGGCCTCCTGTTTCCTTGACAATATCTTTCTCATGGCATCTTGTGTAAGTTTCTACTGTCCTCCCCTTTATACAGTGCTGGATCTAGAAAGAAATGTGTGGGTTTTATTTATTCTTTGCCTCCAGGAATCCTGGTAGATAGCACCAGAAGACTGATTGTCTGAAATCTACTGCAGGATGAGAAAAGAAGGAAAGAACTAAACAACAAACAAACATCCAATATATTAGCATTGCATGATTTGAGACTTGGTATTTAACATTCATGAACAAAAAATAGCACTAAACTTTGGATCATTTTTTTCAGGAAGGCCAGGAGCAAAGAAACAAGCTTTTGTTTCTAAATTGTGGGGCACGGGGGGAAACAATGCTTTATATTATGTTCAATCCTGCTTTAAAAGGTAAAAAATAATTGCTATTTAGAAGTTTCATGATTATAAACTCATAGAAATTGCTAACTTCCTGTTAGCCCTGTGAAGGTTTGGAGCCGCCAGCTCAATCCCTGACCTCTCCATATTCATCCAGTATAGTACGGAGCCTGTACAGAAGATTGGATGAATATACAGAGACGGAACCAAAAGCCTTGGTCCACAAGTTCACTCTCCCTAATATGTTATCAGCACAGGTTGCACTGACATCACTACAGAATAATATCACTCATTCCTCTGCCATTCTGATTTTATGGGTTTGTCTTACATGCAGTAGTATAAGTGCTGACATGCAGCTGTGAAACCAAGTGAGATCTTGTGCTCAGAAAGTGGGGCAAAGTCAGGTTACTTTTATTCCAGTTCCCGGGGACACTCCACTCCCAAACTTCTAACAATGACTGCAGAAGAAGATGCAAGGCATTGTTGGCTGTATGTTAAAAGGATGGAGAAATTGGCTTGGTTTGGTAGCTGACTGCCACATTCTGGACCACTACATGAAGTGAAACACAAGTTATCTTTTGAAATTGACACTACTCCAAATATCGCAATGCAACTTTGCAAGCAAAAAAACGCTTACGCAAAAGCAAAGGTGTGGCCAAAATGATTCTATCACTGAAAACCATGTACAAAAAATAAAATGCATTACATTAGAGAAAGGTGATCTTTAAAAGCGTGCATATTAGGCAAACTGGCAAACCAAAAGGAGCGTACAGTGGGCTAAATTCACAGAAAAAGACACATGAACTTTCACATGGAGCTTTTTCGTTAACAAAAAATCAAACTGATGTGGAAAAAGGGAGGACTGAACTTGAGACTGAAAAGTGAGAGAAACCGAAATTGGCGGATCTGTCTATTCCTAGCTTTCCCTACCCCTCCTACCAGAGTAGAACAATGTTTATTGGCTGACATGACTGTGATGTTCAGGCACTGAGAAGGAAACATCAAGGTGACAATGCTAAATGCAACCAGAACTGCCATGTTTAAACCAATGAGCCACTGCCTGATTGCATTGCTTTGGAGGAAAAAATATATATTCCATACCCTTAAAACACAAACGGTGGTTAAAGAACTGCATGCAAGATACCTTTACAAAGGAAATTCATTCTACATATTAGCAAGTGAAATAATGTTTTATTTACCTCCTCCCCATCTCAGACACCTGGCTAAGTCATTCCCAGTTCCAAGGGGAAGAATAGCAACTGGAGGGTGCTTAATCAAATTTGCTTTTTCTGTGGATAAAAGAAGTAGATACTGTTAAATGGTAAAAAGCAGATGAGCCAATGTATAGATCAAGCAAGTATTTAATTGCATAAATATTGTGGTCAGATAATGTTTTGACTCAACCATTAGGCCGTATTACTGAAGGAAAAAAGCAGCCTTCCAAATTAAATGAGTTATCATTTTTCCTGCAACTGCCATTCTCATACATTATTCCATTATTTATTATTTTAGACACTTTTGGCATATAGCCTATTAGCCACTGACTAGCTGCCAGTGCTTCATATTTCAGTGGGAGAATCAAACAGTTCTAGAGCTCTGGCACTTTCTGACTCATATTCGAAAAGAAGCAAAGAAGATAATATTTCAACTTTTTTGTTCAAAGTGGCCATCTTTTGATAATTGCTATTCTCTATAAGGTAATTATTGAACAGATCAACCCAATATGTTTATTTTATATTTCATAAAATCTATATACCATTTGATTGTTAAAGAAAAACACCTCTAAACTGTTCCATATATGTTCCATATCCAACTTTAAAAAGAAAACGCTTCCTTTCTGAAGTGAGTAATTAGAGAGTATCCCCCCCCCCCGCCTATACACACTGTTCAGGTGTGCTTTCATGGGGTTGCAGCGAATACTACTCCTACTCAGAGTAGACCCATTGAAGTGAATGACATGGCTAACTTGGGTTCATTCATTTCAATAGGTCTGTGCCAAGTTGGCTACTCAAGTTGGCTACAACCTACTGTCTATTCCAAAGGTCAAAGTGATTGAATGGGAGTTCTAAGTTGCTTCAAGAATCTGCTTTCTTAGAACATTCCATAGGTGGACCTTCTCTACAAAAACTTTATATAGAAGGTCAGTGGCAGCATCAGAAACCCTGAAATGAACAGCTCAATAAAATTAATCTCTCTGTGTGTGGAGGGGGAGGCATTCAAGATTCTGGCTAAAATGGGGACTTTCAGACCTGTCGGGAAAGCTGTATTGATGGTTCCCACAACAGGACACAAATAACTGACCCTAATGGTCTTACTGATTATGAGCCAGCTTCCAGTGTTCCTGTGACATAGAAAAAGAGTACTCCTATACTTCTTCATATTAAGAGAGCCAATTTTAATGAGGCATATGCTCTAATACTGCCCAAAGTCCAGTGTAATGAAAGAGGATCAGCACTAAAATGAGATATTCTCTATAAACAATATGTGAAAATGGTTAGAGAGCTTAAGTTAGAACTTCAACTGCCTCTTTCAAAAATTCCCCAAACACTCCTAACCAACTTCCTTTCTGCAGCCTCCCCTCTTTTGATTACTTTAGCAAGGAGCAGAGGAAGTTTCCCTACCTCTGATGAATCCCAAGACTCAAGGGTACATAAAGCTCAAATCGCAGACCTTTGATAAAGGTTCAAAAAATATAGTTCATCGCTCAAAAATGGCACGTTACCTATGCAGTCCAAAATCCACCCCACAGTTCCATCTCCACCACATGCTAATACTCGAAAGTCAGCCACATCTCGGAAAAAATTCAACCTGAAAGAGAAAGGACGTGTGTGAAGTTATGACCCACAACCTTGTTCTCTCAATGCTCTGTGGACAGAATACTTGCACAGCAGTTACCTCTGCTCAGCTTGCAAGCACTGGCTTCATGATGAATATAATTCTCAGATACAACGGGCTATGCTATAAGGGAACCAGTCATAAGATGCTAATTACTGCAAAGTGATCCAATAAAATTAGTTTCATTATAACATGCAGTTTATTATGGTGAGCAGTAAAATATTCATCTCCTGGGAACTATATTTTAATGTATGAAGATTAACTAGCATGTAGATGCCAAGTAGCTGTAAAGAACATCGTTTTTCAGAGAGGGATCTATGCAACCTATGGCTGACTTGCAAGAGTTTTCAAATGATTTCTAAAGCCAAATAAAAACAAATGGAACACAAGCCCCCTTCACGTTACTCACAAGCTGTGCTGTTGTCCTCAACTTAGGAGCTCCTGGCCCTGAGCCTGGCACAAGCAGCACCCTGGGTGTAGGCTTCCAAGTAACCAGAACACCAACATGACTCAGTGCTCTGAAAACATGGAAGTCTACATGCAAGCAGATACTCACCCGAAGGCTTTTTTTCAGCATACAACTATATGCTAATACAGTCGTACCTTGGAAGTTGAACAGCTTAGTTCCCAAACGTTTTGGCTCCCGAACATCGCAAACCCAGAAATCCGCTCCACCGCACGGTGGGGAGGAGTTGCGGTGGATCGCGTGACCGCCCCCTCCCCTCCGGGGGGCGGGGACTTGTTCCACGCCGCCCGGGGGGGGGTCCCAGCCACGTCATCCGTCAGCCAATCTGCTGGCCGGGGGCGTGGCCGGGCCCCGTTTAATCAGCCGCGCGAGCCGAGAGGCTCCCTCTTGGCTCGCGCTCTTGATCTCCCACCCTCTTGCAGGTTTTGTCTTTATTGACCTTGCTATGGACCTCGGTTGGTCGCCGTCGAGGGGCCTGGTAGGAATTTTTCCACTTGGCAAATTGGCTCAGGCCATTTAGTTTTCACCTACCGCGTAGCAATCATCACAACTTTATAAGGTTTTGCGGTTAGGCATTGGGTGACCTCCTGGTGGGGAGGGGAGGCCTGGCCATCGCCTGCCCCTCCATGTGTAGGTGTATTCCATTAAAGGAATCTGGGGGTGTGGATCTTGTCCGAAGCCAGGGCGGGGCTAGGGCCATGCCACAACCCTTCCGGAAATCCTGGGGTGAGCTCGAGTTGGTTTGCATCGATGGGGCTCACCCTACCAGTGGTTTACCCTACCAGACTACCTGCACAACGGGCAGGAGTTAGATATAGCCCGGTCTACTCAATGCCTATAGGGACCCAGGTGGCGCTGTGGGTTAAACCACAGAGTCTAGGGCTTGCTGATCAGAAGGTCGGCAGTTTGAATCCCTGCAACGGGGTGAACTCCCGTTGCTCGGTCCCAGCTCCTGCCCACCTAGCAGTTCGAAAGCACATCAAAGTGCAAGTAGATAAATAGGGACCGCTCCGGCGGGGAGGTAAACAGCATTTCTGTGTGCTGCTCTGGTTCGCCAGAAGCAGCTTTGTCATGCTGGCCACATGATCCGGAAGCTGTCTGAGGACAAACGCCGGCTCCCTCGGCCTATAGAGCGAGATGAGCGCCGCAACCCCAGAGTCAGACACGACTGGACCCGATGGTCAGGGGCCTCTTTACCTTTACTCAATGCCTAAGCCAATACCGCTCACATTCAGTAATCAAAAAAGTTGTGGCCTAAATTTGCCCCATAACATTAACCTTATCTCCTGTGTCCTAGTGTTTTATTCCTCCTTGAGGGGGTGGTTGCGGGATCTTGACACGCAAATGACTGTTCCGGTTTGCGAACTATTTTTGGAAGTCAAACATCCGACGGCTTCTGCGGCTTCTGATTGGCTGCAGGAGCTTCCTGCCAGCCAGTCAGAAGCCACGCTTTGGTTTTTGACCGTTTTGGAAGTCGAACGGACTTCCGGAACGGATTCTGTTCGACTTCCAAGGTACCACTGTACTTGGAGATCTGTAGACTGGACCAGGCAGTGCATGCAATGGAACATTATCCTGCTTCTGAGTCATAACCATTTTGTCTCCACATTAGGAACATAGGGGCCTTTGTGGGCTATATAGTGAAGTTACATTAACTTAATTAACAAAATGAGCAATGCTTTCAAAAATGCTTAAAATGTATGGGAAATAGCCGCACTAGAAAAGTTAATCAACAAAATTTAATTTGCACGAGGACAAAGGATGTCTTCAACTCATTGTGGTTCCCCCTTTATCACACACAGAGCACAAGAAGGCAATGACCTACCCCCCCCAACAGAATATGAATCAATATTGCTAATCTGACCCAAGCACCACCACCTCATGCATGCAAACAAACCACACTGCAACCAGCCAGGCACTGGGCCCTCCAAACTATTGCAATGCCAATGTAAATGAATAAATGTGCAATAAAGGGCATGCCCACCTGATGCTGACATGATACCCTACACAAACACAATGCACTAGAACAAAAGAACATTACCCTCCCATCTCTATTCCCCAATTGCATGATGTCTTTGACAATAGTGTTTCATACAAAACATAAGCAAACTGTGAAAAAGACTCTTATGAATCAAAAATGGAGATGCTATATGCACTTTTCCTTGTTCATTTGGTTGTATTGTAACATGAGAAAATCTTTAATAAAAACTAATTAAAAGAATTATTACAGCAGATTACTTGGATGATAAAGTTCCAAGCTGAAATGTAGATCAGCAATTCATTTGTTATTCAAAAATGCACATGTGTAACCACACAAGATACACACATGTATATATATCTGAACTACTGGTATATTGTGTGTTTCCATCAATAAATTTCACGAGTGCCTAGTATGCTCATAAAATAGAGATGACAGATACAGTGAAAGAAAAATAAATTACTTCTGTTAAATAAACTGTTGGTTTTTTGGGTGAAATTACTTGGGCTGTACACATTCTAAGTGAAACACACTTGATAAGTTACATAAGTTTCCAGTTCTGCACCATTTATTATCTGTTAATGACAAACACAATAGAACATGGAAAGAAATCAGTATCAATGACAGGAGGAATAATGAGAGGTAACATCACTACTCATTCTGAAGAGAGAAACTAGCTATGAACATGATATAGGCCAGCACCTGCTCAGCCATAATTTACTGACAATATTTTTGCAGGCATAAACTAGAAATAGATACATTTCAAGGACAAATGTATTTATACTGGCCATAGCTTACAAATTTATGAAGAAATGCATGTCGCAGGCTTAAGAAGATAATTGTTGAAATAGTAGTAGTGAGGTGGACTGTGAACAATTTTTATAATATGGGCCCTAATCAATACTTGAATTCCAATTTTCAGGGAAGTTCATCCCTGGTTGAATAAGGACAGGGGTCAGCAAATTTTTTGTAGCTTGGGCTGGTTCATGGTCCTGCAGACGCCACAGTGGGCTGGAGAGAGTGAGAGAGAGAGAGAGTGTGTGTGTGTGTGTGTATGCACAAACACTGTTTCTGGCACGGAGGAGGTGTGTGCAGCTTCCCATTGGCTGCAGGAGCTTCCTGCAGCCAATGGGAAGCTGGCCAGCGTCGCGGAAGATGGTCCTCGCTCTGCTCAGCGCTGGTTTAGCACGGCACACGGGAGCTGACCGAGCAGGCGGCGGGGGTCCATGGGCTGGTTAAATAACCCCCATGGGCCATAGGTTGCCAACCCCTGAATAAGGAGAACATTTTACAAGCAATGAAGAAAAGAGATATTTAATTTAAAAGTAGCAGTTATACTTGTTCATAATAAGGAAATGGTTGGTTGGTTGCTTAGCCACATGTGCTAACCTCTAGTGCACGTGTTGAACCTGTGCTTTGTAACCTGATTTATGTACCACTCTGACATATGCATTAAAGCCTTGAGCAGAAATGGTGTCAAGAGTAACCATTCTTCATCCAAGGCAATACACAGCATGAAAAGGTCAGTAGATTCACAAAGGAAAAGACAGGACCCAAATAAGCAACTTAATGTTGCAATCTTGTGTATCTTTCCCAGTGGACAGAAATAAGCTTTGAATGATAAAACTTAATTTGCACAAATATAGCATTCTTAATAAGTTAACACAGATGCAACAACGAAGGATCCAATTGCCAGATTTTAAAGCGGCATGATTTAGACATTTCAAGCATAGACATTTCAAGAGCGGACTATGGAATCTTTCTAGGAAAAATGGTGGCCTCTCCACCAGTTGCACAACTGTTGTTTACTTAGAAGGCGAATAATGACTGAATTTCAGATGCTTCAGCATAATTAAATCTACAGTAGCAGTTGTTGACAGAGCTGGATGGCTCCTATAGAGAGACATAACCACTGAACAGTGAAACTCGTTTCAGGGTAAAAACAAGTGCTCATTACAAATTGTGCAGTGTATCAGAATGGCAATTTTCACATCACCTTGTTAACTGTGGCTCTTTATAAATATACTGCACTTTTCATATTTAGGCTCAGCTGTTGAGCCTGCATTGTTTCTCCAATTTACACTACTTTTCTCATTACTAATTTTCAAATATCAACTCAGAATATTAACTGAAGGGTTCATTTTGGCCTCACAAATTCTCAAACTTACAAAGTGTGCATACTAAAAGCATGGCTTTTTCTTTTTTCTTTTTACTGGAAGACTGGAAAGTACTGAATGCATTGCCCTTTATTTTCCCTGAATGACCCAGGAAAGTAGAGACCTACTAGCCTTTCTGTCTTAGGCAAAGCATTAATAAGCCCCCCAAAGAGAGTTTAATACACATGACCTGCTCAACAGCAAGATGCAGAAGACAAACCTCACTCACCTCCACTGGCAGCACACTTATTTATTTATTTGCTGCCTTTATATGCCACCTTTTTGTCCAAGGAGCTCAAGGTGGCTTAAATGGTTCTGCCTCCTCATTTATTCCCCATAACAACCCTGTGAGGTAGGTCAGGCTGAGAGGAGTGACTGGCCCAAGGCCATCCAGTAAGCTTCATAGCACAGTGGGGATTTGAACTCTGCTCTCTTGGTCCTTGCCCAACATTCTAATCATTATACCACACTAGTTCTCACTATAGGTAAAAAGGGTAAAGGTAAAGGACCCATAGTCCAATCAAAGACAACTATGCGGTGTGGCACTCACCTCACTTTTCGGGCTGAGGGAGCTGGCAGACAGCTTTCCGGGTCATGTGGCCAGCATGACTAAACCGCTTCTAGTGCAACGGGACACCACGACAGAAACCAGAGCACACGGAAACACTGTTTACCTTCCTGCCACAGCAGTACCTATTTATCTTCTTGCCCTACTGTGCTTTCAAACTGCTAGGCTGGCAGGAGCTGGGACAGAGCAATGGGAGCTCACCCCGTCGTGCAGATTTGAACCGCCAACCTTCCAATCAGCAAGCCCAAGAGGCTCGGTAGTTTAGACCACAGTGCCACGCACTTGCTATAGCTCTCAGTATACCACACTGTAACTCCTCCTCTGTGCAGGGCCGGCCCTACGGCCAGGCTGGGTGGTGCAGGCCGCCAGGCCGCCAGGGGGGCGCTGTTCTGCGCTCACCCGCCAGCCGTGCAGAGAAATGTGGCAGGGGGGGGCGCCAGAGGGATCGTCGCACCACGGCGCCCGGGCGCCCGACATGCTTAAGACAGCCCTGCCTCTGTGCCATGCAAGTTACACTCTGGATCATTGATAATAATTTCTGAGACATGCTGGCCAAATACTGACAATCAACTCATCTAGTGGAAGTGTTTCTAGCCACAGATTTGCTTGGTCATCTGGACTGACACACTTTGAAGGTTAGAATTAGCACCTTGAATTACCTTTGGAAACTTACGGGAATCCAGCAGAGCTGTTTCAACACAAGAAAAAGACGTGATCATTGCAGCCAATGCTTGTGTGTGCTGAAGATGTCTCCGAGAGGTCTCTGAGGGTGGTCCCATGACAGGCATTGTTTGGAGCTGCCAAAACACCAAACTGTGTTTCTCAGCCAGGCTCCAAAGGGACAGCACTTTTACTGGCAGGGAAGCAGCTAGCAGGTGTAGGGCAAAGGCACAGTTGTGTATGAAAGTGGCACCCACCCTTTGACTTATTATTTGCAAGATGGTTCCCACTGAACTGAGCAGATTTGCAACACATCCTGCAAAAAGATATTTGTGTACAGCTAGAAGAACAACAGAATTGCAGATATGGATATTTATTGGAAACTGAGAATTATATTAATTTTTGTAAGATTTTTTTTTAAAAAAAACAACAACCCATGAAATATTGGCTAGATAATTAGTCAGAAATTTCTTGAAGTCACTTCCCTAACTTTTCTAAGACAAGTTGGACTTTAAACACAGTTTCTTAAATGCAGAAACCGAGAATGGGAAAGTGCTTCAAATTTTAGTCTTCGCTGCACACTGCCCTCTTGTGGCTGTACGCTACACCTTATCCTTGCAAACCTTTTAAAAAATATATTCACAGTGTAATCCTGCACACATCTACTCAGAAGTAAGGCCCACAAAGTGCAGTGGGGAGTATACTTAAGTCACCTGGGTGACAGAACAAGCTGCTATTTCATGTGGTTGCCACTCCACAACATAAACTTATTCCACGTAATGCATCTCAGTAATCCTGAGGAATTTCTTTGGCTTCTGTGGGGCTGTCATTTTATAGTAAGAGCTTCAGACATGCTGTATGGTGTGTGGGTGGGTGTTGGTGTTTTAAAGAGCAAGAACCAATATCTTCAATTTAGCCTTGAAGTAAATTAGAAAACAGTAATGAGTGAGGTTACAGGGAACCAGACAGAGGGCCTTCTTGGTAGTGGCACCCGCCCTGTGGAACGCCCTCCCAGCAGATGTCAAGGCAATAAGCAACTATTTTAATTTTAAAAGACAACTGAAGGCGGCCCTGTTTAGGGAAGTTTTTAATGTTTGATGCTGTACTGTTTTTAATATTCGGTTGGAAGCCGCCCAGAGTAGCTGGGGAAATCCAGCTAGATGGGCAGGGTATAAATAATAAAGTATTATTATTATTATTATTATTATGCAGTATTTTGTCATGTTGGGACTTATATGCCCCTGGGAGCTAACACCTGCCCATCAAACTAGATGTTGGGCCACTTAATGTTTCTGAACTGCTTTCAAGGGCAGCTCTGCCTGTAACACAGTACCGTAGTCCAGACAAGTAGCCATCAGGGGAAGCACCACAGCGGCAAGATCTCTGTTTTCTAGGAAAGATGCAGATGAGCCTGAGAAGAGGTGCTCATGCCCACAGCAGCCCTCACTAGAGAAGCCAGGAGACATGGTTCTTCAATGGACTATAACTCAGTCACCTCCCCAGCTATAGGACCACTCACCTTCCATCAATGGGAATCAGGGAAACTCAGTCAATAAAAGAGACATTTGCCCAGGAAGTAAGATGCTAAGAAACAATGAGAGGCAGGGTAATGGAAGGAGAAGGAATAGAGAAGCAAGAAGAATAGAGGGGTAGAAGGCATAGATTTCAAAAAGAGCCAATCGACTGATGGGGGGGGGGGAATTCAGGGTACAGGAAAAAGGTGATCTGCATGCTGATAAAGTAAAAGAATTAGACAGGGAAAGGAACTATGAGTTAGTGAAATTTAAGGACAAATTGCAACTTTCACACAAGTTATGGGTGTCATCGCTCTCCATGCATTGCTTCTGCAGTTAAATTTATGCTGCCAATACACTGAAAATAATATGCTGCATTTATCCCCCCCCCCCCCCCCCGCAAAAAAAGCTAATGTTTGATTTGATGACATTTAGGATGACACTTACCCTGGCATTGGCCCATTTCCAGCAAGGCTGTAAACTTGACGAGGATTCAAAAGATACTGGAATTTTCTGTAAATTCTGCATGGGGGGGGGAGAGAAGAGAAATATTTAGCAAGCCCTATTAGCTAGTCAATTGGTAATCCTAAATTAAACCAAGATATTTGAGTTAAACAAAATCTTGCCCACCTGAGCTGCATCAACTAGTGTGTGTTTGTTTAACCTTTATGATTGCATATAAGAATATTATAATGCATGAAAACAGAAAAAAGATACGTAGCTGCATGCCTTATTTAAGTCGCACCCTCTTGTAAGTTGGCCACATCCGAACAGCCTGATCATTTATCAAATGTTTATTAATGCCAGTCAAATCCTTGGGAAACCAAACTCTTGCACTATTCTTGGCCTGGACGTGATCCAAAGGAAGGGGGAAGTCAGTGCAGGGTGACTGGGTTTGTCTCGTGGATGGATGAAATACTACAATGACGATGACTAAACTAGACTTCTGACAGGTGGATATGCTTGGGGTTTTAACAGGACTGAACTTTTCCACAAATAATCAGTGCTTTCCCTGTCTTCTATTGGAGTAAGAAAAGGGTTGCTATGCTAAGCTAATCTATTTAATAAAGTCTTCCAAAGAGAGAAACATTTATTTGGAAGTACCTGCAAGACAACTAGAGTGGAAGGTCCATCCCGATTCTTATGCAACCTGCCATTTTTGTGGCATTACAACCTTGACCTGTCAGTCACAACATAACTCTCTCTCTCTCTCTCTCTCTCTCTCTCTCTCTCTCTCTCTCTCTCTCTCTCTCTCTCTCTCTGCCCTCCCCCCAAGCTGGCATCTACCTTAGAGTTTGGAGACATAAATTTAACTCTTACAAAGCTGTCCTCCTTTCACTAAACACTGGAGTTGGAGAGCACTGGTAAAATCACGACCCTTCATTACAATTTAAACCTGTTAGTCATAAAAACCCTCATCATCCCACTCCATGCATTTCCCTTAGAGATATGTTTTGTTTTTGTAAAGCTGGTTTCCCTTCCCCACACATGGTGACATTTTCCTTATATGATAAGTATATAGGCATTATTTTATTTTTAGCACATGCTTGTCTACAGCATTTTTTTTTAAAAAAAAGTCTGGATCACTAAAGCACCAAAAAGTGCTTTAACTCATTCACCCTTGTACCGATCTTGCTCTGCCTTGGGCAAGGCCAAAATTCCTCCCAGGAACCACATCCAGAATTCAGAATTAAATGCAAATAAGATGCCCACCCTGCATTTCCAGGGTGTGAGAGATGCTTCTTTGTGGTTCCACGTAGACCTTTTTTGATACCCTTGCAGCTTTCTAAGCTTATGCTTCCTGGTTCTAAGGAAATCAAGGCTGTGTGCACTCCAGGAATTTAAAGCAAATTTCCACACCCCAACGAATCATGGGAACTGTAGTCTGTTAAGGGTGCTGGGAATTGTAGCTATGTGAAGGGCAAACAACAGACCCTAGGAGTTCTTGTGGGGAGACACGTGCTTTAAATGTATGTACGCAGTCGAAGTTTATGATTTCCAGGACTTCCACCAGCAACATTTAGTCTTAATAGGTTCCTTTCATTTCTCTTTGTTACTTTTTAAGGTTGATATACTGCTTGACTGCAATAAAACCTAAAATACTGAATCATGTCATTTTACTTAGGAAACTATTTGGCTTTGAAACGGTAGCAGATTATTTCCTTGGTCACCATCCCACCTTCTTGTTCAGTAGGGCAGGGAGGAAGACTTCAGTAGGACTGTGAATGAAGACTTGTCTTTAGCAAAATAATCACAAAAAAATCTATATATTTGATACTGTCCTTGTTCATTTTTATTGCTAGTAATGTATACACTGGGTCACATAATCAGTGGTAGGTGGAAGGGGAGGATGAAATGTAAGACACGGTTTTTTCCCCTCAAGTATTAACACAAATAATTGACTTCCTCACAGAAAAACATTATCATGAGCAATAAATACATACCTTTCTCCTTGTTTTCCACCGCTCTTAGGGTTGACGAAAACTAGAAGCGGATGAGTACCCCGAGAAGGTGTAATCTAAGTTGAGAGAATTACCACAGAAACCCATTAATCTCGAGTTTTCAATTCTGATTCTCCTTATATCGACTCGTGTTTGTGTGTGTTTAAGAGAGAGAGAGAGAGAGGAGAGAGAGACACTATCTCATCGCTAAAACATTTGTTAAAATGTAAGTGAAATGTAACCTAACACAAGGTTACACTAGTTGAGACTTTTAAATGTTTCTGGTGAGGTTGGTTTTTGTTTTTGTTATTATGTATTTTTTTGTTTGTGTACTGTAAAGCTCCCTGTAATCTTCAGATGAAGGGCAATATAGACATTTAATTTACAATAATATTAATAAATATATGTTTTATTTTAAAAAATCCCTACTTCATCCGACACATCACCATGTAATGGTTTTTAATATAGTAAGAGTTTAATGTAATGACGGGATAATATTAAATCAGCTCTTTAGTGCAACTTTAACACCATTGATTCCCAATTTTAATAACTATTCAAAATGATCCTAAATACTTTATTCATAATACTCATGTTGTTACCTTGTAACTATGTTGAGTTATGCTCTCAATCCACCCTATCAAACTAACACTTAGTTTAATACTTACCATATCTATACTTCCCCCAGTAATGTATTTCCACTGAACTACATCTTTTGAAAAATCTATTATCCTGCTGCCTTCTTCCTCTAACCCTTATTGCCTTTGTTAGTTTAATCACATGCTATTGCTTATATTCTTGTTGACCAAATGGCTACTGTAGGTAGACCGGGCTCCCACCACCCCAAACTTGACATATTGCCAGTCATACAGTCATTGTTAACTAATAGACTGTAATTTATAAGCATCCATGAGATATAGTTTTTTTTTTAAAAAAAAATCCAAACAGTGCACTTGAAGATCCCTTCATAACTCACACCCAGTAATATGTATACCGTGTGTATATCCATCAAAATGTATTTAATTTTTCTAGCATAATAGTGCTATCGGTCTAGGATAGGCTTAGAATTTTCATTGCCTGGTTTGGCTGTAAATACAACTGGGAAAACCAGCCAGATGGCTGGGAGAAAAATATATTATTATTATTATTATTATTATTATTATTATTATTATTATTATTATTATTATTATTTCTTCTTCTCCTTTCTGTGTTTCAGGGAACTTATATTCACCTGTGACCTCAATTAAAGTGTTTGTACATTCTGAAAATTTTTATGATGATTTGCTCTAAAGATATTAAAGTCTGGTATATATTTAATAATACTAATACTAATATTTAATTCAGATAAATAATAAATAATTCAGATAAATAATATTTAATTCAGATAAATAATAATATTTAATTCAGAATGATTGCCAACAACACAGGTCCCCTATTCCTGAGCTGCCCGTCCCCTTGATTTAGAGTGGTGCCTACATAGTCTAGTCAATAATTTCTTGTGGCTCCTCAGGAACAATCGGTTAGGGCCCCACATCTCTTGCACTCCCTCTTCTCATTCCCTCCTACCACTGCCCCTATACCCCCCTAGAAAGCTTCTGCATAGCACCAAGGAACCTTTCTGATCACTATGGGATGGGATGTGGGGTTCTGAAGGGAGAATGCATCTTGGCCCTTCAGATGGTTCTCAGGATCCAAGCCATTGTTCATGGCTGCAATTCTGTTAGGTTATTAACCCTAGCACTCTTGGCTGACGGGTGTAAATTTTTAATAAAGTTTAAATTTTTAACAGGGTTTAAGCCCTACAACATCTGTAACTTCCACTTCTCTGCTATTAAGGAAAGACTGTTCAGGACCTTGTTCAGCTCCCCAGGCAATTATCTGTTTGAACCGGGGGGTGGGGGGTGGGAACGCCTATGAATTGAGTCTCATATGTTTCTGCATGGATAGCATAACATTACAGCCTGTTATCAAAAGCTGTCATATCTTTAATGCTCATCTAGAGCTTTAATCAATTCTACTTATTTAGTCCAATTCCAGGGGTGTTTGTTCCTGTGAATGAAGGATAAACCAATGGTTCTCATTGTGACAAAGATGGAATGCCTCTTAAAAGTCTCTATGGATTCAGGTTAATTAATGAGGCTCATCCTAAGGTTATACATGATATATTACTTCCTCTAATTAGAAATAATAATCCTGATCATTATGCTGGTTAAGCTAGAAAGAAATAAGATGAATGTGCTTAACTATGATTAATAATAGTTGTACCTAAGTAGCAATCTCCTCTGCCACTGAGTTGCCTGCATAGTCTTATATGACTATGTTTTTAACAGCATAAAAATCTTAATGAATATTCTAAAACTTTTCTTTCTGTAATACATACTGGTTTTTTTTAATTTAAAAAATTGCAGCAAATCTGGGAAATGTTATCTTTTCCTTACTCTGATGCCAGGATAAGCTTAGAAACACATTTAAGAAACTACTCGAATTCACCAGTCCTTACACTGCCACAGGAGCACGGAATCCACTTTAAACTGAACATCTAGTTATATTGTTATATTTCATGTATTAAAACACAAGCCATTATAGGATTATGTGTAATGCTAAATCCACTTCCCTTTTTTGCTCGGAGATCCTTTCTGTTTGCTCCCACATGTTGGCTTTAAATCATGTACTAGTTACACAGGGAATCATTACTGATATCTCAGATAATAATAAACAGCTATGTGGATACAGTATACGTTTTAATCCCATACAAACATATTGCAACCTGCTGGCTTCTAGTATATCTTAAGAGAGGTGTCTGAGGTAGGAGAGGGAGTTCTTGTACGGATATTTTTTTTTAAGATGTCACCCCTGTATTGTATATGATTCAGCCACGCAGAGTGCAGGTCTTTACAAATTATTGTGTGTGTAGGGAATAACCCATGCAATTGAACTTATTCGTGTTAAATATAACAGCTGAGTTTTTGTTAAATGTTCCAAACCCAATCACGCAACTGGAATGAAATATAACTGATCAGGATATATGCTAATGCAGATGTGAATGACAGCCAGAAAATGACTTGCCTTCTCACCTACTGGGCTTTTAAAAGCAAAATGTTCTACCAATTTTGAAAAGCAGGCTTGAAAGTCCTGTGCAGATGGCATTCCTAGAAAGGAACTGGAGAATCTGCCAAGAGTTTCACTGTGCGTTTATATTCCATTGCAGAAAATGTTCTCTTCAATGTTACCAGTCTAGTGCCTTCTTCACTCCTAACGGAAGATAACATGGAGACACCTGGAGGCGATTTTGTTCTGTGTAAAGGCAGAGCAAGACAATGGTATGATTTCATAAACCATGTTGCAGGTAGAGATCCTGGCGCATCTTATCATTATATAAGAGCGTTCACTCAGACTCTCCACCCCTGTTCTAAATTTTGCCCTGTAATTGGGTAATCTGAAATGTGCAACCGGATGCTACAGTTTTATGCTGGGGCCCCTGTATTGGGCCAAACTCATTCTGCGACATGGGAAAATGTTGGAAGAGTAGCTGTACACAATTTTAAACACAACAGAAGTAATCACACCTGAAGGCCTTGCCCTTCTACAGTGACAGAATTTGCTCTCTGCATCTTGTTCCGATCACCTAGTTTGTTTGTTTGTTGAGAACCATCATTTTCTTTTTTCACAGTTGCCTGGCGTTCCTAAAAGGGAGGTTGGAAGCAGCAGATTAGTGCATTATAGTATCTTACTATGGTGGAAATTGAAGACTCTCATTCTAGCCCTATACATTCAAATACTGCTTTAGTGATTGCAATCAAAGCATTAAATGAAGCCCAACTTCATATACATCTATTTATGTATCTAAGCATAATAAATAGATAGGTGATATTGTATTTTGTCACAATAAGGGCTAATGCAATGGTATGAAGTTGGTAATAATAATGAGGTCATCTAAGCGGTATGATTCTTATTGAAAAAGGAGATATATAAATAGCGTTTTTGCCCCAGTCTCTTTTTTTAAAAAAACAAAACCGAACAACTACTAAAAGGCACAATTGTTTTTGCAATCTGCTTTACCCAAAATCTGAAGTTTTCAAAAGGGTTTGTTACATTACAACCTCACTAATCTGAGTTAGCTACAACACAATCCTATGTACAGTGGTACCTCGGTTTATGAACACAATTGGTTCTCGAAGTCTGTTCATAAACTGAAGCGTTCATAAACTGAAGCAAACTTTCCCATTGAAAGTAATGGAAAGTGGATTAATCTGTTCCAGACGGTCCACAGAGTACTTAAACTGAAGCGTTCATAAACTGAAGCGAACTTTCCCATTGAAAGTAATGGAAAGTGGATTAATCCGTTAAAAACGGGTCCGTGGAGTACTCAACCTGAAGTGTACTTAACCCGAAGCATGGGTGTAATTGGTTCTGGAAGTCTGTTCATAAACTGAAGCATTCGTAAACTGAAGCGAACTTTCCCATTGAAAGTAATGGAAAGTGAATTAATCCGTTCCAGATGGGTCCGCGGCGTTCGTAAACCGAAAATTCATAAACCGAGGTGTTCATAAACCGAGGTTACACTGTATGTCTACTCAGAAGTAAGTGCCATTGACCTCAATGGGACTTAGTCCTTGCTATGTGGGTATGGGATTTCAGCCCTAAAACCAAATTTGGACTATCTGGCTAATACAAAGTTAATACAAAGTTGCTATGTGTGTACAGGATTTCAGCCCTAAAACCAAATTTGGACTATCTGGATAATACAAAGTTAAGACTGAATGCATGCAAAAAGCAGGAAAACATTCTCCAAGTGGTGAATCTTTTTTATTTCTTACATACAAATGCTTTTAAGAAGCATTTTCCCAGGTGAAAATATGTCACCTCCTCAGCAACTGTGGATAAAGAGGCTTAGGAGAAAGGCACTACCGTATACAGGAAAAGACTTGGAATCATAGCTACACAATCTTCCAGTGTTTACAGCCACACAACTGGCAGGAAAGCATGGAGCACTGCTGAAGCCAGCATGGAACCACAGTAAGGAAGTGTGCACCTCAGGAATTTCATTCCTCAGTTGCAAAAGCCAAAAAAATGCCTCCTACACTGCAAAGTCCACAGAGCTACCCTATATATCCCTTGGTTTTTCCCACCCCCTTGTGACCAGTACATTCTGGTCTTCAGCAATATTTGAGCAGATGGTGGTCCAGGCAGATGGGTAGCAGATCGGACAACCAGATTTCACTTCCCCGAGTTTTCAAAGGCTTACATTTGAAGCCTAGGTCCTATTCCCATAACGGCTGAAGGAATTTGGCAGGCACAATAGGAGACAAGAATGCTGGGCATCAAGTCTGCCGAAGGAACTCAAGACCAGGAGCACCTTTTCTGTCACCTTCCTTACCCTCACTGTTCTTTGAGGATTAATTCGACAAACAGAAAAAAATAAATAGCCTAGTCAATATTCTGTGCCATTCAATCCCAGTCTCCCAATCCCAATTAGACTTGAAAGCTTTTGCAGATCGTCTTTCACTATATGAAAGGTAAAGGTAAAGGACCCCTGGAAAGTTAAGTCCAGTCAAAGCATAGCTGCCAAGTATCCCGTATCCGCCGGGAAACCCCCTTTTTTCTCACCGTTTCCCGGCGGTCTCCCGTTTGGCAGAGAATCCCGGCATTGTCCCTTAAATTCGATTCTTCCTGGCGGCCATTTTTCTGGTGCCGCTTTGCCCTTCTATGGGCACCAGAAAATGCCGGCGCCGGCGCCTGAAGTCGCTTCCGCGCATGACCGGAAGTTGCGTGACGCGACTTCCGGTGGCGCTTCGCCCTTCTATGGGCATCAGAAAATGGCGGCGCCTGCGCCGGAAGTCGCTTTTACGTGTTTCCGGTCATGCGCGGAAGCGACTTCCGGCGCTGGCGCCACCATTTTCTGGTGCCCATAGAAGGGCGAAGTGCCACCGGAAGTTGCGTCACGCAACTTCCGGTCGTGCGCGCATTGCCGATCCCGGATCTTTACGATCCGGACTTGGCAGCTATGAGTCAAAGGCGACTATGGGGTTGCGGCGCTCACCTCGCTTTCAGGCCGAGGGAGCCGGTGTTTGTCCACAGACAGCTTTCTGGGTCATGTGGCCAGCATGACTAAACCGCTTCTGGTGCAATGGGGCACTGTGATGGAAGCCAGAGTGCACGGAAATGCTGTTTACCTTCCCACCACAGTGGTATCTATTTATCTACTTGCACTGTCATGCTTTCAAACTGCTGGGTTGGCAGGAGCTGGGACAGAGCAACAACAGGAGCTCACTCCGTTGCAGGGATCTGAACCACTGACCTTCCGATTGGCAAGCCCAAGAGGCTCAGTGGTTTGGACCACAGCGTCACCTGCGTCCCTCCTTTGACTATATATATCCTAAAGGAAGAAGTGACAATTCAAGAGCTAACTGCTCCAATGAGGAGAGCAGGGGAATCCAATATGCTGCCCTTCAGAAACTGCTGGGTGCAAACTCACATAAGTCAAAGCCAGCCTGACGTATGGTCAGGTATGATGGAAGTTGAGAGTCCAATGACATCTAGAGGGCACCATGTTGGCTACCCCTGCTCTACTAATTAAACACCTCTACTTTGTGCTGCTAAAAATATTCCTACAGGCACATTCATGAGGAAAGTATGCAGATGTAGGCAGTAATGCTACTGGCTTCTTGTTGTTGTCGTTAAGTTAAACTAAATTAATTGTGCAGGTGTTGTGCTTCATAGTAACAAAACACATATAAACACAGAAAAAAAATGCAGACTGCCAGAAATAATATTCGTAATTGTCGTGATCAATTTACAGCTTTTAAAACGGGGATGGGGTGGGAGGGAGGGGAGAGAAAGAAAAAGAACTAATGTTGCAAAGTAAGGAACACTGACAGATTTTTTTTCCTGCTGCTGCTGCTGCAGAGAGAAAGAAAAGAACCAAGTCTGGTGGTAAAATTGCAAAAAAAAAAAAAAATAGTAATATATAGATCATATTGAGGCCCCCCCAGAATCCATGCAGGTCTAGATAAACATCACAAAAAGGTATGTCATCTTTTGCTATGTTGTCTTTTAAAATGGTAGGCTGTGACATTTTTTAATCACCTATGGTGGTCGCTTCAGTCTGAATAAGTTCACTTTAAGTTGGGCCCCTATTATGTTAAAGGGAAATCAGGTGTGCCTGCTAACAAGAAGCGCTATCTGCAAGTATGCGCTTTGCCGCCCCTCTATTCCAATGTTCAGAAACTACAAATGAAGCACAGAACAAATTACAAATAGAGAAACCAAAGGCACCTGAAATCTCAGGAGAATATTATATTCCTTCTAAATGTAACACAGAGGACAGATAGTTTTGTACATACTGTACATGTGTATAGCATTCTGACTGATAATTCATAAATATTTATTTTTTCATGCAGTGGAAGGTTCCTTAAGTGTTTATGATTTAACAAGCTAACTTAACTTAATGTGCAATACAATCTCGTGCATGTTTGCTTGGCAGTGAACTCCAATTTGTTCAATGGGGCTTCCCCCCCAATAAATGCATTTAGGATTGCAGCCTAAGGTCGATTTGTTCTGAAGCCAATTTTCAGCTACTAGGTTTTTGGCCACTGAAATATATCTTTAAGTAAAATATGTATTCAGGTTCTTTATTGTATATAATTTTATTGTTTCTTAACTTTCGTAAGCTGCCTTGGGAGCTTTATTTTTTAAAAAATAAAATCTGTTTCTTATCTCTCCCAAGAATCAAATCAAGATCACTACAGAATCCAAAAGGTAAAGCAATTCCTAGCACATTCCTATTCAAAGGTTTCTTAGGAAAATGTTTAGAATGGGATTAGAATGGGCACCACGGAGGAAGTCACCCTTAACATTATCACATCTCCAGCACTGCTTATCTTGCTGATTTTCCTAGGGGTGTGATACTTTGCAATGGGTGTCAACTATTTTTATAAAAGGTGACATTTGCAAATCAGTTTTCAAATACAAAAATCAATGTTTATTCCTCCTCATTGAACTCCTAGATCATTGTTTCACTTTTCCATATAACTTGCATAATTGCTGGCTGGCTAAATCCTTATCTGTTTATCCTAGGTTATTTCTACCTGTAGATTCTTTTCATCTTACTTGCCTGAAATGGCAAGTATCTCAATAGAAGGGATGATGTAAACATTGCCTAAGTAAAGGGTTTTTGTTTGTCTTTTGCAGTTAGAATTCTTCAGTAGAACTACAGGACTGAAATATTAAAACCTTGAAATAAGGAGATCAAACAACATTTGGCATGTCCTTCAAAAACAACAGCTATGTAAAATCCCAGGGCGATTGTGCGATATTCTTATATAAAAATGGAGGTGAAGCTGACACTTATTGAAAATAAATGACACTGCAAAATGCAGATATTTATTTTCTGGGTAGCATATATGTTCTAGTTATGACTATTTTATTAGGGTATACAAAATGATTGATGCGGCTGTAATCATTTTGTCTCATGGACACAGGCAATGCTGAGTGAAAGTTACTCAATAAAACACTAATGCACATTTTGACGGCTCGCAACGTGAAGGTATTCTGTTTCCTCCATGAACTTCTAGACTAGGGGGGAAAATCCAAAAAGTATTGCAACAGGACATTGGATTCCTGATTGCCACCCTTAGAGGCTGATTAGGTAGCAATATCCTATTCCTGTTATTCTATATAGTGTTAGAGATTAAGAGAATGCACCAGTACAACTTCTCCTTGCTCGGGATTCTCCCATTCACAAGTCCAATCAACTGTTGATCTTCTACCCATGGGCATAAAATGGACGTTGATGCAGACAAGAAAAGGCCTTATAGGCCTTATAGGAATTATAAAAACATACACTGAGTTGCTCTAGGTCTGTCCCAGTTTGCACAATGACATTACAACACAAAGATTCTATTGTACCATTATACCGGATCTCTATTTTATGTTGTTTATGTTCAAGGAGTAGAGGTTGTTCAGCCCTCTTACTGCTATGACAATGTTGTGTTCATCTTGTTAAGGCAGAAGAATCAGATGATGCTCTTCCAAAGTGATGTTTAGCTGATGGTGTAAACTTCCAGTGAATTTTGTTCAGGAAGACTGTATACGTCTTCTCTGCTGGCTTAAAAAATCCATTTCACACAGACATGAGGGGAAATCTGTTTCTGCCCCTCTCCTCCACCATATTATCTAAACATCACCATTTCAAATTCTCTAAAAACCACAGGAACATTTGTGATGCAACTCATAAAGTCCCAGAAATGAGAACAAAGGTCCTCTATAATATGCTGAAGGCAAAGTTCTGAAGAACAGGATCTTCATGCACCTATTAGCTATCAATAGCTCAACCTGGACAGCTCAGTTGGTTAGAGCGTGGTTGCAGGTTCAATCCCTGTATGGGACAGTTGCATATTCCTACATCACAGAGGGTTAAACGAGATGATCCCCAGAGTTCCTTCCAACTCTATGATTCTATGAAATTGCCTAGAAATAGAGCAGAGCTCCACCCAAACCAGAATCCACATCGGAACTACGATTTTTGGCTGGGACAGAATTCATTGAGTGGATCCAGGGCATTCTTCACGTACCAGGACCTAAACCAGTTCCAGAAACGTATGAGGCATGGCACAACCAAGTGAGTTGCTATGTCATGCTGTACCCATATCTCATGTTCAGTATTCACAAGGCAAGGTCTAATATGGTTGGAGGACATTATTGTGGCTGCTCAAGCTCTACCCTAGTCTGTGAAGAGCTCCCGGAGTACCAAAAAAGACCACCCACTAGGGTGGTCTCAGAATAGATATGGAACAGTCCAGAGTGGTTCAAAGGACCACACTTGTTCACACCTTGTTTGCTGTGAAGGCTCCATCACGCTCAGGGAATGTCAGTACTGCCACTCTGTTGTCTCCAAGCATGGGCAGAGACCTGTCTCTGCACACACTGATAGCAGAATTCATTACAGATATCACACTCTACTTGAGCTTTGGTGGAACAGAATGGAGTCCTTGCCAAAACTGTACAAAGCAGAACTTACTGGCTTGCTTATCCCTGTTATCAACCCTGGACGACCTTTAAAACTTCAACAGTTCCGATCTAATCTCAACTGTGAGTAATTTAGGATCAGTCTAGGGTAGTCTATCCTTTGATAAAAAAAAGTCTTCTTTTAATATGTAATGTGCAGGTCTTCTGCTTTTTGGAGTGCTGCAAGAAATACAGACTGCCATAACTACTATGCCAGCCCCAAAATGTACTTTATGGCAGGAAGTCAAAACACCAAACAACTTTTATTTGCATCTGTTAACACTTTTATGTTACGCACCTCAGGAAGCGAAACTCCTAAAGGAGGTAGAGTCTGTTGGAGAAAAACAGTTTCAGCTACAATATTAATATTAATTAAAGACAATTCCTGCAAAGAAAATTTGAATGTGTGTCCATTTTGTTGAGCTAGTAAAGCAGTTTCCATTACAAGTCAAGTCATTACAGGAAAGTAATGTGGATGCATTGTGTTTATATAAAAATTTTCACAAATAAGATAAAGATAATTAACAAAAATCAAATCTTAAAAGCAATAAAAAAACAGCACCATACAATCCAAAACATCAGCATAAAGCAAAAACTCATCATAAAATGGCTTCCAGAACAAAAATATTTTCACTGCTCACTTGAAAATGGGAAGAGATGGTGGTTGGCAGATACCCCCAGGTAGGAAGGTTGGTGCCACCACTGAAAATGCCCTGCCTCTTATATCAGACAACTGAGGATGGTTTGGTCAGTCTATTTCTAGTCTGTGTTGGCTTTGCATAGGTTCATGCATAAGTCCTTTCCATCCTCTTACTGCATTAATCTATTATTAAAGCTGAGACCTCCGGGCATAGGGTGGTATATAAATTCAAATAATAATAATAATAATAATAATAATAATAATAATAATAATAATCCACACAAAAATTTATGTGGAAATCAAGTCAATCTATACTGAAACTCGCAAACAAATGAATTCCTCAAGCATCGCTACTAGTAACTGAATCCTTGCTAGTGACTAACCAGAGGGGATCTCAAAATGATCATAAGGCTCAGTAATGTTTACATGGACGGTTTACACTAATACTTTAAATGGAACATTGAACCAGTTGTCTTTGAATACCCTGTGTATAAAATGCATTTTTTCATAAGGGATAGTAACACTGCTTCCGTTAAAGCAATTATACCAAGCCTGAAGAGTGATTAGCCACTTCCAAGATTCAAGCACAAAGATTCCCTCCTGTTGCACCTTTCATTGCACAGAAGGTCAAGGGTCAAGGGTGCTGCTATATTATTTCAGGCTCTCAAACAATCTGTCCACATCCTCAGGTAGTATAAGCTAAAGCATATTCCTAGCAAGTGACCAAACTCTATTTTTATAGTTCCTCATGGACTCTAATAACTTCCCATTCTTCTTTCAACCTTTAGCAACACAGCTCACAACCCTTTGCTTCCTTTTTGTTCTTTCCAAATAGTGTTCTGTCGTCAGAGGTACATCTAGGATTTTAGTTTAGTTTAGTTTATTGTTACGGTTCTCGACCAGCATACACATATATACATAAAACAATCCAAAATACAATCCAAAATATAAACAATAAATACAAACCACTTTAACCATTACAAAAAAAATTAGATAAAAGAAGGTATCACTGCTTGGGAGCAATGGTAGCAATTGATCATCTTTGGCTGTGTCCTGAAATTTTTGGGCACTACTAACTAGGTTGGCTCGGATTTTTATGGCTCTAGCACAGAACTTGGCTACCTTTGCTGTCACATTAGAGTTAGCATCTGAAAGAAGCCACTCTATATAGAAATTGTCTGAGCGTCCAGGACGCTCAGCCAGCGTCATGTGGATGAGCTTGCCTCACACCTCCTCGTAGCAGCTGAATCGCAGAAGTATGTGGCCAATAGTTTCCACTTCCCCAGATCCACATGGGCAGCATCTGCCGCACATTGGGATGCGTTGTACATCTAGCAAATTTTAGATCCTAGGCCCCAGTAGAACCCAGCATGCCCACATGGCACCAGCTGCTGACACTGAACCCGCTTGCCTCGTCATATCTGGTTTCAGGATAGTCATTGGGGGCCCTAGACTTTGGCCCCTGGCTACATCACTGACTGCTGTACATAATTTTGGGGAACTTTTTTATTCGCTGCACTGTTGTGTAATGTGAAAGTTCTGGAGAACCCAAGAGTAAGAGTTAGCAAACATGATGATTCATGAACCTGCATATCAACTTCTATCAAATTGCATTTGTTGATGTAAAGGCTCATCATCCTCAAACACGAATTGTCATGGAAGTTATTTATGAGGCGCCATCATATCTGCTTAAGCTGGAAAGAGCTACTAGGAGACTCAGGACGAGCAAAGAACCATGCCCATGGTACTCACAGAAGTTTGCATGACCAAACCACAGGGAATGCAGTTCCCACATCTCTTCAGTGACTTATGAATCAGCCCTCACCTCAAGGCCTCAAAGCAGTTAACCCTTCTACCATCGAGTCAGTGCTCTGACAGCATACCAGCTACATGTGCAGCACAGATCATTATATCACAATCTCTGTCAAAGTGTTGGTTCCCCTTTGCCCAGGAAACTTGATACTTACAGAGTTGACAACCCTAGGTAAAATTTAGGATGAGTGAATAGTGCCAGTTACAATTTATCATCCTCTTCATGCCCAACATGGAGCTGAGAATGGTAGTTAATTGAAAAATGCATCTTCCTCTGGGGGGCAGTTATTAATTTCAATCTGACATGAAAAAGAAACAAAAAAATAGCTCTTGCTGCAGATAAGAACACTCTTATACTTCAGTTTTTGAAGTTTTTGCTTGGAAAGGAACTATACTCTGAACACCATGGGATGAAGGAGAAAAGGATTTTGTGTCTGGTTTCAATCTTGCATCCATTGTGTGTTATACAACACTACAATTGTATATTTAGTCTGCTTAGATAGAGGTTGAGTCCTCAAAGTGAGCTCTTTTCAGTGCAGAGGCACTGGTTCACAGCAAATCTGAAGTAATATTTGGAAGCATAGTACAGGGTTGTTGTTTTTTTAAAAAAACGGTCCATCTATCCTTCCGTCTATCTGTCTACCTAGTAAGCTCACAGCTTACATTTAACTTGTACACATTCAGCTTCATGCGCTTGGCAAATTTGGAAAGGAGGCTGGCCTCTGGGGAAAATGAGTTTTGCAATCCCACCTGCTATTGCACCCAATCTGTTCTGACTATATGAGATTTTGGCTTTAGGTGCGATCCTAAATTGCAGGCTTACAGAAACAAAAAACCCAACTTTTAAAATATTTAAATGATAGTAAAACAAACAACAACAACAACAACAACAACAACAACAACGGGGGCGGGAGTACTGCCCAAGCCTCCAGTAATCAGGAGTACAGTTGTCCTATTATTACATTATTATTTGCAGGTGGAGAGAGAGGTCCCCATCTTTGTCGTTTGTTAAATGGACATCTGCCATTTATAATACAGAGCAGGAAAGTATTAGTAATCTGTTACTGATTCTATTCACAAAATAGTACTGTTACAAACTGGTAAAAAGTTGAGCAAGTATGTATCTAAATACTGAAACTGCATGCATTTATGTTGCATATGCAGAATCATATAAAATAAGCCATAGTAAGGGGCAGAGATATTTTTTCTTCTTGCATGCAACCACCTCATGCCAATACTCTGCTTCTAACCTTGTTATAATCTAATTCTATTGTAATACAAAAGCTAGGATTAAATTGAGTTAAAGGTTTCCTTAAACTCACTGCCCGTCAACCTCATCGTGAACTTTCATTATGTGCATGCAATTAATTGGATCCAATGAACAATTTCAGAACTGAGTTATAGTATCCTCCATACCATATAATTAGAATATAATTACCCACAGGATATCAGAAGGATGCAAAACCCTTTCTTCTAAATGCACCCTCATTAGGAAACAAATCTCAATGTACATTTATTTGATCAGTGTGAATTAATTAACATGTTACAGAAATAAGAGGGCAGCTATAAACTGATTCTGGCATCTATTAAGAGTACCATGAGATCTACATGCACAGATTGTAACCGAAATCATTTAATTTCAGTCACAAACATCACCATAAAATATATCAATGCACATAGGTACAGAGTTCCTCTTGAATAACTTCTGCAAAGGTAAAAGTTTCCCTGTTTTAGTATTCCTTCTGGGAGACTCAGAAGTATTACTCTGTTTTCGATGGTTGGAGTGAAGATGAGAACAATGAACAAGGCTAAGATGCACTCCAGAGTCTATTAAACTTTATTTTATATGGAAGACAACAACATTCTGGATAAGACAGGAAAGTCAAGAAAAGAGAAATATCAAAAAATTCCTGGACTATATCTTCACTCCATGCTCCAAAAAGCAATACAAATTGGAGATCACACAGACTAAAAGTTAAACACTGTTCATTAACATGAGCAATGGACAGATAATACAATAAAATGCAGCAAGAACAAACCTAAAATGAAAATCCAAATGCACAAAAATGAGATGCATTAGTAACTGGCCACACAATAACTGCCAGGAAGTATTAAAAAATTTCCATGGACTCAGGAGCTTTAGAGAACAATGTTTCCCAAGACTTCTAAGAGGCCTGAAATACTGCTGTTGCAGCGTTTTCTTTGACAAAGAGAGGAAGGAGACAGGGAGAGAGGCAAACTTAGGCAGGCAGATAGACAGACACCTTACTGGTGCCATTCATCTCCCAACATGAGTACATTTTGGAGAAGGAAGAGAGTGGCAGGAAAAAAGGAGGGCAGGGATCCGAAGAGTCTGTGGCAAAGGCAAGGGACAAGGGGAGTAACCCAGGAGAGGGGAGCAGTGATTTATGGGGTGTCACACCACCTGCAAGGCAAGAGCTGGGGAAGGAGGGAGTGGGATGGGTCAGTAGTTTCCCCACCTTCCCCTGCACCACTGTCTCCTAGAACCAGGACAGGCTTGAAAAGGAGGAGCAGCAGCGAAGACTTCCATGCAGGAGAAGTCTCAGGTCGCAGGCATGCAACCCATCAGAGGAGGATATATAAGCTGGAAGAGGGGAGGGCCCCCCCTGTTGTTGCAACTGCTCCATTGGGCCCAGACCTGTGGGCAGGTGTCTAGATGTTAGAAGCGTGTGGAACACAATGGAAGCTGCTGTCAGTGTTTCTCTTGCCAATAGAAAGTTAACTATTACACGTATGCCTTCCTTATCTGGGATGCGTCGTGACAGTCAGCAATCTAAGCCAATAAAAGGGCACATCCAAATTTGGAAGGACCTGGGCCCACCATGTGTTGAGGTGAGGCTATTCATGATAACGTGGTGTCCTTAAAAAGTGGGGGGTGAGGAAAGCGACAATAATTTGTCATGGCAAAGTGCACCAGACAATCCAGCATGAAATCCTATTTTCTGAGAGTGATATTTATTATGGGATACAAGTTTACCTAGTACTGTTATTGCATTTATTCTTGAAGAGTTCTAGATGAGTATCTACACATGTCTACATACATGGGACAAACAATGTAGTAAGTTATGATGCTATGGGATAAGCCACAATATTAAAGGTATATTGGAACTCAGTTGTTTAGCCTCTTCATTAGCAGAATTTTATTCACATAGAAAACTGACCATTAAGATCATTACTTCAAGTTATCTTATCTGTAGACACTCACAATGTTACTAGGCTGTGAATGAAAGATCCTAAGATCAAGAAAGAGTTCCACAGCAACAATGTAAAAGTATTATCTCCTACATTATTGTGGGGGGGGGGGGAAGAATCCCCTTCATACTTGAACCAAACAAACACATACTGCTTATTCAACAAAATGTGTGTGGGATAAAACCAAGATTAAAAGCTGAATTTCCTACTGTGAAAAAACATATTGTGCAGATTTGGCCATTTGTTCAAATTCATAGATCCAAGCTGGTGAATGGATCCTTTTCCACAATGATGAACAGAATTATGATGTCACTGTAAAGGCATATTAAATGCTGCCCCAAATACAGATAACTCTTAACAGGCATTCAGAATTGCATAGTGCCTCCAAAAGGTTTCATCCATTAAGTTCCAACCACAGATGCCCAACTCAAAATCCTTGAGACCTACAAGAGGCAGTATAGCTCTGGATATCAGTTCGCTGGGGACAAACAAAGAAACTGCATTCTCTCATGTTCTGCTTGTAAGGTTCCCAGAGTAATTTTGTTGGTCTTTATTGGAAACAGACTGCTGAATGAGGCAGAAGCGAGTGACCTGCCCACATCCAAAAACCAGGCAGAAGTGGAGTCAGAAGCCCCAAATGCCAACTCTCTCAAATCCTTTCCTCCACCAATGTAGAGGTTCTTGGACTACAACTCCTATCATTCCTGACCACTGGCCAGGCTGGCTCATGCTGATGGTAGTTGGAGTCCAGCAACACTTAGCGGAAACCACATCGACCACCCAGGTTTAGTATTACGAGAATGAGCTACAGCGAAACTTAAGTTTTGCATGTCCCCCCCCCCCGCCTTCCATTGTATTTAGTGGTCATCTAAACCTTAAACTTTAAGGTGAACTATAGCTGAAAGAATACAGCAACATGAGCCATGGTTTGAAGTTGGATTAACAAATCATAGTAAAGATTAACCACAGCTTGTCCAGGTGTGGATGAAGTGGAAAGTTGTAGTTAATCTAAAGTAGAAGCTTCTAAACTCATCATGGCTTTGCCAGAGAAGGATGGGGGGGCAGGGGAGCACATGAGACTAAGGCTCTCTGTGGCTTATTCTCATAATGCTACAGATGTAACATTTAGTGTTACATCTAAACCAGCCCTAAAGGGAGAAAAGCAATTGTAAGTGTATCATCAACAAAGCAATTGGGGGGGGGCACACATTACAGTACTTCTTTACCCAGTGTTAACTTATAGAAGTGACTGCTGCAGGTTATCAACAGAAAAAAACAGCCCAAGAATGCTACCCATTCTAATTTACCACCCAATTTTCATTAAAAAAAAAACAACAACAGTAAAGGAAAAGCCATTGTTTAGAGAAAATAGTGGCATAAAGTTTGAATTTTGCAAATTTTACATTTCTCATTAGTGTAGTTTCGCAACATCACGATTTTTAAATTTTGAAGCCTATTTAAAGAAAAACAATTGTATTCAGAAAGACCACCATTAACATAATTTATGGTTAAAGAAATGCTGAGCTGGGCATATCAGCTTAAGATGTGTGCCACTGTAGTTTTTTAAATTCTGAGAATGTACCCTATTTAGTAGAGTACACGATTTTTCAGTTTATTGTAGTATTTTAAAAAAACATGATCACACCTAACATGGCTCTGGAGTGCAAAATCAAAGGCTGATGCCTGCACAAATTTCAGAAGTCAGAGTCAGGCTAGGGCATTGACAGATCCCCAGTTATATGGAATTATGAGCACCAGAGTCCTACAAGATTATTTTGCTTCTTCTGTTACTACCGTGTTTCTCCGAAAATAAACCATACCCAGAAAATAAGCCATACCCCCCCCAAAAAATAAGGCATGCTCCGAAAATAAGCCATACCCCGAAAATAAGCCATAGTGATAGACAGTTCAACCTTGTAGGTTAAACTGTACCATACTTAATAAAAAAAAGACATCCCCTGAAAATAAGCCACCATGTGTTTTTTTTAA
This sequence comes from Zootoca vivipara, assembly GCF_963506605.1. Lineage (NCBI taxonomy): Eukaryota > Metazoa > Chordata > Lepidosauria > Squamata > Lacertidae > Zootoca > Zootoca vivipara. The sequence continues at coordinate 27,703,451 of NC_083287.1, read as the reverse complement.
GGAAAAATAAATATAAGACAGTGTCTTATTTTTGGAGAAACACGGCACTACTCCCAAGGCCCCCTATCCTACAAATACCTGTATTTTTCCAGAAGTGTTCAATAGACATCATCGCTCAAATCAAACAAGCTTTTTTCCCCCTCCGGGTGGAGAGGATTGCGACAGGGTTGCACAACTCTATTGACATATAAGCTTTGAAGGTCCGTCTCAAAAGCTCTTCGTAGCGCTCTTCACAGAGCATCTGTATTGCCCTTTTCATTGAGTAATTATATTTGTAGACGGGTAAATTTACTGCTCAGTCTAGCAGCATAAAACATATAATGTTGATGCATTGCTTGCTGCAAGGCCAAGGCCATCATTCCAGGTAACCTCCGGTGGAGATCAGAGCCCTTAGCATTGCAGATATATAACATGCATCCCAAGCAAAATGTGCCCATAAGAATAACTTCATCATTCTAGGAAGCTAGATCTATAAAAGAAGTAGGATGTGCAAGTATTCGACCTATACAATTTCTGGTAAATTCAGCATGACTAAGTGATAAAACCAGAATCAGTTTCAATTACAGCATCCATTCTAGAAGACATTCAGTTACATAAAGGAAGAGGGAAATACAACATACTATCGTTAGTGAGTTAGCATTTTGTTTAGATTGTGCTGTCAGCACAAGGCTGTAGTAACAGCAGCCTTGAAGCTCTCCTGTAGCCTTAAGATGCCTTTAATGCAGAAGAGCTCTTTTGAAATGGATGAACAAGAACTTACCAATACTACAGGGCAGATAGATGTGGGTGGTAGAATATGATCCTTCAGAACGCCACAATCACATTCAGGTTTGAGGTGTGATGCACATTTGTTATGCAGCTATAATGAGAGAGAGAGGGGAAAAAAAAATATCATTAAGAATATAAATGTCACAGGAGTCGGCCAATGTGAGTGTGCTGAAATACACTGAGCTGTTACGATGTAAAAAAACAATAATAATTAAACTTTGAAGGTGACCAATTTTAGATGAAAGTACAAAACTCAAATATAACATGAATAAGTAGCACTGGGATTGATTTCACACAGAAAGCATTACTTAGTAAATATGTATGTAAAAGTCATGTTACTAACTTTTACAAAGTTGACCAACTGAAAAAGATGATACTTACAAAGTAATAGCAAAACAACAATGATCTATTAACATCAAATAACCTTTGAAACTTGGTAACAGAGAATCTTATGCCACTTTAAAGTCTAACAAGTTTTTTTATGGCATAAACTTTCATGGACTAAAGTCCTCCTTCATCGGATACATGAAGTGTTATCCCAAATTGCAGGTATGACGTGTTTTTGCTGCAACGAACTAACACAGCTAGGTCTCTGGAAATTAGGCTTTTACTGAACAATCCTAACCATGTCTACTCAGAAATAAATCCTATTGGATTCAACAGAGCTTACTCCCAGAGATTAGGATCGCAGTCTAAGCAAACAAGTACTATCAGTGCAATCCTTAAAAAGCTTGGTCAAAATAAAATTCCACTGGGTTCAATGGGACTGACTCCCTGGTTAAATGTGGTAGAATTACAGGTTACATTTCTTAAACTACTACACCAACATGGGGAAGATAATTTAGTTGGTACATTCCTTTCCAATCAGCACTGTTTCATGTCAACATTTTTGTTATCAGATTTACCTGTTTTATAGGCAATGTCCTAGCCAATTAAGCTTTCAGATTAGAGGTTTTTAATTTAGGCTATAATCCTAGCTATCTAGGAATAAACCCCATTGAATTTGATGGTTTTTTTTTAACTTCTGAGTGCACTTACATAAGATTATGTTGTTATATAACATGACTTTATAGGCAGTGCACGAATATTTGGTTCAACAGGTGGTCTCATTCCCTGGGCAGAGTATCTTCCCTATCACTGTTCCCTTGTCTGTATTCTTTTTTTCTTTAGGTAATTCATATCCTTATTTTTGTAAGTACTAATAAAGGTACAATCTATCTTTTTAAAGTACAGTGGAACCTCGGTTTACGAACACCTCGGTTTATGAATTTTCGGTTTATGAATGCCGCGGACCCATCTGGAACGGATTAATTCACTTTCCATTACTTTCAATGGGAAAGTTTGCTTCAGTTTATGAACGCTTCCGTTTATGAACAGACTTCCGGAACCAATTGTGTTCATAAACCGAGGTACCACTGTATGTAAGACATACCTTTTGCCAGTTACATACCCTTTAGCAAAGGATAATTTGGCCATGGCATTTCTGAATTTAAAAGTGACTGGCATTTTATTGAAACCCTGTCCATATTAATCATTACTGTAAAAAATAATAATAGTAATACTTTTTTCTGGCAGTTTCCTAGCAACAAAATAAAAATGTATCAATTTTCAATTTCCTCCAAGTACTGAAGCTTTATTGTGGGTGTCTTTTGCTCACCCCACAATCTAAAACTTGTCACACTAATTCACCGCCTTAGTGGCAAGGCCACTTTACCATAATTAATGCACACTTAAGCCATTCTACAACCAATAAGGTTGATTTGGATTCCCAACCAATCTACTTGAATCGGTTCTCCCCCAACCTCTTCTGAGGCCCAATTCAGCATTCACACTCTATTGACTTCCATGCAGACCATTTGTGCATTTTAAGCGTTTAAAATTCTCGAATGCACACAAAGGCAGACCCAGGTTAGAATAAGGACCCCACTCTTTGGTGCTAGCTTTTCCCCCCAGCCCCTTAGCCACAGCCTCAGGGAGCACATGTGCACCAGTAGGAAATGCTGTGGTACATCAGCCTGCATAATCACAACCATTATTATCAATCGAAGGCACTCACTGTGACTTGGCACCAGACGCAATGCAACCCAGTCAATCCTTGGTAACATTTTACAGTTTTGTGGCACTTATCACATTTGGATGGACAATTCCCTTCTACCCAGAAGTGATGCATGACCTAGGAAAGAAAAGTGCAGCCAGGAGTAAAATCTTTCCTTTCTTTACTTTTTAAAAAAGACACTTTCCAAAGAGCCACATCTCTACCAAAGCATGCAAAGCAACATTAAACTATTAAGAGGAACCACATAAAGTACTGATAAAACTGAACAGTTAATACCCTTAAGTCAACAAATATTGAAGAACAAGCAAGCAGGCCACAAAAACAATAAAACAACAACAAAGCTATCAATCAAAAGTCTTGTAAAATTTTAAGGTTTTGACCTGACACCTAAATAGCTTTGATGAAATCACCCTCCAAAAAACTGCTTGGGGAAGGTATTCCACATAGGAGATGCTATCACTGAATAGGCCTCGCTACTAGTCCTCCAACTGTCCTCACAGGGTGAGGGAGTACCCAACAACAGGCTTAGAAGATTACCTTATAAGATCAGGCAGGTTTGTACCTTGGGTTCCTATGTTGCTTAGGGTGTTAACATGAAAACCAGCACTTTGAATTGACGTTGGAAACCCACCAAAACACAGTGAAGACAATAATGGTGGCTCACCTCAGTATTCTTTTTGGATTTCACATATGTTTTGATGCAAGAAGCTGGTGCTCTCGAAACGCAACGTTCATGGACTGTATACTTACAAACTGAAAATGCAACAATGTAGTTATTGACACAATTTTATAGAAACCTATTTTGAATAACTATTCAAAATATGCTATGGTCCATGGGGTCACGAAGAGTCGGACATGACTAAACGACTAAACAACAACAACATTTTGAATAACTAAGGTTATCAAAAGGCAATTCATTATTTGTATCAGGAGCATGGAAATCCAAATCTAGCAATTTGCACTGAAGCACAAAAGCCCATAAAATAAAGGAAATATTGCTTAATATCAGCAACATCATGGGAGGAGTGTTTCTAGGACTAAGGTGAAATGGCTATTTTTTGCTGTTGGATGCTATATGTTGTTTATGTAATCTTGTAATTCAATATTTATAGTATTGAGATGTGATACTTTGTTTTTGTAGTGTTTGTACGAAATTCATCCCTGCTTGTTGTGAGCAGGAATGAGCGGTTTTTGTTGGTGTTTTTTGTGTGTGTGTGTGTAAAAGCAGCATACAAATAAAACAAATGAACGAATAACAAGTATGGTCAATGTAAGAATCTAAGACTACTCAATGGCTGAGCAGGAAATGCTTAACTGAATCAGCCCTTGCCTTGTCAACAATAGTTCCTAAATTGAAGGAGGGGCAGATACTGAAGACAAATTGATGCCTGCCAAATGCGTTTGTGTCATTGCCAAGAAGGAAATATCTATATTTTACCAACTATAGGCATGAGAGCAGCTGGCAAACCCAAATGCAAAAAGCAGCAAGTTTATGTTATTCCCTCTATTGATTTATCAACCTCGGGTAGTCTTCTTTCCAGATAGAAATCATTATAAATCTGTTCATTTTATCATGCACAAGGTTCAATTATCATTCACCTTGCCAATTTCCATTCCCCAGAAAAGCTTCTCCCCTCTTGCCCTTCATCGCTTTTCTGCACTTTGTAGCCTTTATTGGTACAATAAAGCTTAAATGGTTTCATGGAATACTGACTCAAGAGTGGAATCCAATTGATGCTCTTGTGCTCATGGAAGCATTTTGATCCAGTCGATGTTTCTGCTAAATCAGGAGATTCCCTGCTACCCACTGGAGCTCCCATACCACCCAACAATTAGTTCTGGAAGGCCTCCCAACCCTCTGGAGCCAATCTCAGGGGCTCTGGGGGCTCCGGGGGGAGAGGGAACCTTCCTTCTCCTTTTGTTAGCAGCAGTCATCTTGTGAGCACAAGGGCATCAGATGGATTCCAAACTTGATATTTTTCTGGTGACTCAGCAGATAACATTACTGCTATGAGGAGGACTAATGCTAACTTCAGTAGTCAAAAGCTCACCCACATTCAAAACAAAAGCACCATTTCTCCCAGGTTTTATCTTCAAGGGTAGCCATGTACAAGGCTTTCTGACCACGCTTTTGCACTTATTATGTACATCCAATGGGAGGGCCAGCTATAAATCAAATATACTGCAGGGAGCAACTTGATTGGCCACAGAGGGTTGTGCGGCCCCAAATGTATCCTCCAGAACCCTATTCCCCCCTTCTGCAAAGAACAGAACAGAAAAGGGGAGGACAAAAAACCTTATAGCTAGAATAAATGAGGGATAATCAACAAAGGTAAATCAAGGCAAACAGTATGGATTGCAGACAAGCATGTGCATCTACAAAATACTGTATATTCTTGCGTATAAGACTACTTTTTAACCCAGGAAAATCTTCTCAAAAGTCGGGGGTCATCTTATACACCGGGTCGTATTTCATATATGGCGAGTATATCCCAAACTTTATATTTTAACTGGAAGAGCTGGGGGTCGTCTTATACGCCCTGTCGTCTTATGTGCCGTACTATCAAGTTGAGGGACTCAAAATCCAAGCTGAATGATTTTAACTATACTGACATTATTTTCTATGTTGGGCTTGAGTTTCCCAAAGAAAGGCATGGGTCGTTGCTATCAGAGGCACATGCTCTTTTTTGACTTGCCCCAGACTAGAGCAATCCTCTCTTAGCAGAAGCACTGGCATAAACTGTAAAATAAAGCAGGAAGCAGTTGTGAGTTTAATCCTTTGGGAGTGACTGGCAAATCATCTTCTCCAGATGCAAAATTCTCCTTGGAGCAGAGAAGCCATTTTCTAACATAATACTACGTCATGGGTTAAGATTACAAGAACTAGCCACTGCAAGTATAGAGCACACATCCTTCTCTATATTACCCATTTTCTGCTTCTATTAACTGCCAGTTAGTATGTCATCCATACCGGGGGGAAATTATAGGTTATCTTAACTGAGGGTAGTTTAATCAAGCCAACTTCATACACTATGGTTTTAAGATGTCTTGTTTCAGCAAACCATAGCTAATATAAACTACAGTTTGTCCACGTTCAGACAACATGACAGTATTTTATATTCTACAGTGGAACCTCGGTTTATGAACACCTCGGTTTACGAATTTTCGGTTTACGAACGCCGCGGACCCATCTGGAACAGATTAATTCACTTTCCATTACTTTCAATGGGAAAGTTTGCTTCAGTTTATGAACGCTTCAGTTTATGAACAGACTTCCGGAACCAATTACACCCATGCTTCAGGTTAAGTACACTTCAGTTTGAGTACTCCGCAGACCGTCTGGAACAGATTAATCCACTTTCCATTACTTTCAATGGGAAAGTTTGCTTCAGTTTATGAACGCTTCAGTTTATGAACAGACTTCTGGAACCAATTGTGTTCATAAACCGAGGTACCACTGTATGCATAATATTTTATATTATAAAATTAATACAAAATGGAAGCAAAAGTTTCCAAACTTCTCATTGCAGCCGCGACAAAGGGAGGTGCCTAAGGACTGTAGTCACTCATTCTCAAGGATCCTAGGACACCCACGCCATGATTTGTATCAATTTTATTCAGTTTGTTGTCTCAAAAGTTACCTTGAATTTTTGGAAAGTAAAAATAGATGCCACCGTCTAAAGAAGAGTCTCATATGTTTGCCTCTTTTTCTACACTTTGGCATAAAAGCAGGGCAACACCTGAAAATTCTTGGTCTAATGAAAATCTGTGTCCTGATTAGGATGATGAACAGGGCTGGATCTCGTTTAGAGCACGATCAGAGCTAAACGGGACGTATACTCACATGAGCAGGAGAGGCCCTGTTTGCCTACTCCTATAAGCATGTTCAAGCAAAGATTGCAATAGGCAGGTTTGTTGAAGTGTTTCAGCCTCCATACATGCTGCCCATCATCCTTCACATTCTGCAGAAGACATAAAAAGAAATGGATTTCATTTAATGGCATAAACAGTGAAACCCATAAGTGCCAATAAAAAATTGAAATTGACTCAAGAACATAAAAGACAATCTGCTTCTTCATTTATTAATTTGCAAGAGATCAAAACACAATTCTTTCAAACAGGCATGTTTGGGGGTTGGGTTTTAAGCTCAGAGTTGCATTTCCAGAACCTTTTTACCTATGGCTAAGACTGTAATACCATCCTTTCAAGTTCATAAAATGAATATCTGCCCAAGCAACATGTATGCAACCTTTCCTGCATTGTTATTGTGTCTGGAATGACATGCATTTCTTTATATATATTTTTGCATGCATAGATTTCTTCTCCAGCTAGGGCTGTGAACACATATAGCCCTTGCTATGCCAAGGCATTTTCCTTTAATCATCTTTTCCTATGCTTGGCTTTTGGTTCATGAAAGATTATCACTAGATGAATGCACCTGAATTCAAATTCATCAGCAAGAAGCCCCCCCTCCCCCCAAAGGAAAGGGGAACAGATATCTCAAATATATTTATTTAAAAAATAACATAAAATGCATAATCAAGATATATTTATAGTTGCACAGTAGTTTTAATTTTTGCCATTTATTCAAAAGAATGGTCATTACATGTGATTTCGCCTCCATTGGAACAGAACATATGGAGCGACTTAGCTGGCATTTTCCTTATCAGAGAAACAAACAAGTCTTGAATGTGGGTGTTCTGCCAATTAAAATACTTCAGTTACAGCCTGCAACTGATCCACAGATCCCATTACATAAATACAGTGCACTTTCGGAAAATAACATATTCGATTTTTGCTCTGGTTAGCTGCCAAATATCAGCCACCTTAGCTGTTAACATATAATTATGTGTAATTGTAACTTAAATAATTTCTAGAATGGAAAAGTCATGTTGTTATATCACCACCATAAATGAGTTTTAAAATAAAATACGTAGGACTACGTTGAGCAATTCTCACAAGTCACCCACCAACTTCCTTTTACCCATACCAAATTCTTAGGACCCACCCTATCCTCTTGACTGTCATTTGTTTTAACTTATTTTTAATATTGTGCTTTCAGTTGTTGTAGTCCACCCTTGAACCTCATGGTGACAGGCAAAAAAAGGGGGGGAGAAAGAAGACTTAGCAACAGTTAAGATTTCACTCAGAAGGAGAGGTTACAACAAAAGTAGGCTGGCTTTGGAAAATGATGGAGTATGTTGAACTGGCAAGATTAACAGCAAAGATTAGAAAACAAAATGATGAAAATTTCATTGAGGACTGGAAACTTTTTATCGAGTATTTAAAGAAATACTATAGCAAGAGCAGGATTTGAAATATGAGCAACAGCATGGAATTATTAAGATAAATAGGTTAAATGGAATGTGTTAAATAGTATAGGCAAAATATGCAGCATTTAAGGGTCAATATGGAAACCATGGAAGGGGAGGACAGGAAGTGAATTGATAAAGTAACTCATGGTTTATGTTAAAATTTGAAAAGTTTTTTTTTCTTTGTGAAAAAATAATAAGTAAGATTTTTTTTTAAAAAAAGAAGATTTCACCCATTTTTCTTTTCCGTATTTCTATTTCTGGTTGTCAGCTCTCTCTCCCTCTTTCCAATTTTCCATATGCAATAATGCTGGTTTTTGTATCTTTACTTAATCACGGTCTTAACTATGGTTTCTGTGTCATAAACACCAGCTTGGATCAAAGTGCTAAGGTATCTGTGCATGGACTGCAGGTGGCGAACAAGGAAGGGAAAAACACACTTCCCATGGACTTCAGTACTATCAGTACTAACAGTAAAGATGGGTACAAATGGAAGAAAAATGGGTTACACTATTTCACTAGTTGTGTGCCTCACTGTCTGCAAAGCTGACTGAATTCTGCAAAGAGGTTGGACAGCTAAAACAATTTTCACTGGCTTCTGGTTGCTTCAGAATATTTAGCCTTCTTGCTGCACTGTTTTCAGTTGCTTCTTTTTGCTGTTGTTTTTGAGAACTGCTTTTTGTTTTACTGATGGTTATTTTATGTTGTACCCTACCTTGGCATAATTACCAATGAAGGCGGCAATGAAAGGAGGCATGTAAAAAATAAAATAAAATAAACTTGGCATGTGTGCTGTGGAATTGGTAAGGCAGTTTCCCCTCTCACCGCCCTTATTTTATTCTTATTTAGTGTGTATGCATCAGAGAAAAGGGAATGAGAAAATCCTTTTAGCAATGTCCCATATTAAGAGAAAAATCAAAAGCCAACAGGGTGGGGAAAACCATTCTAACGTAATACAGAAACTCTTAGCACTCACAAAGTTCCATGTTTGCTCAAGAGTGGGAACTTTGCAACAGCTCCCCAAAGCGGTTTCTGTAATAGTTTCCAGAAAGAATTAAAGCTACTCCCTCCTGTGGAAATCCAAAGAACAGCAATAAAGCTGCCTTCAAGCAAATCTTTCTCCAGAAAACAGGATTTCATACTGAAACCTCACTAAATCTCACTGTGTGCAGAAATATCCTACAGTTTGTTGACATACTCTCCAGACTTTTAAGATCGTCATAGATCATTTTCCATTTTACACTCGTTTTAAAACTGGAATAAAAAACACACATTCTGCCTAAGCTGAATGAGGGATTTTGAAGTTTTCAATATTGTTTATAAGCATCAGATAAATTGTGCATTCTTGTATTAATTTGCATATATACCCTGCAAAACAAGCCCAAAGTGTACCAGTGGAGGTACAAAGGAGAAATGCATTGAGATAATCACTCTGGCATCAATCTTACATATCTGCTTCATCTGCTTGCGGACCAATTCCGCAACAACTCTCTATACTGTACATTGAATGTAAACTTTCATCAGCTACATATTTACTTATTCATTCATATATTTTGTTTTAAAGGTTAATTTTAAAACTCAGTAGGTTCATAGGACTTATAGTATTGCAAGTTACAAGGACAAGTGTTATGAAGCTTTTAAAAATCACATCTTGGATTACATAGAAAAAGCAATTGCAGTGCAACTCTGACATCTAGTGCCAGGGAAAGGGAACACAAATTACAATGGCTGAGCACACTCCAAAAAGCAGTGCTTTTATAGTTAGGGGGAAAGGCATGGTGTCGTTTTTCTACTAAGCCAATTCATCTTGGCTGCAAGTCCTGGAAGACCTGCTCCCTGCCTTGCAGACATTTTCCCGCCTGACCTGGGAGGGTAGGGTCCTGACCTACGCCAGCTACAAAAGCTGAACAAATGGTTGGGCTCGAGTATTTGTTTAGAGAGTTTTGTTGGGCAGAAATTGTTGCTTTTATTGATATTATTTTTGCACCTTTATTATAGATCTTATGATTAATGTGGATATTGTTCAGTTTGGTTGTGGATTTTTGGGTATTTTATTTATTGTTTATGACTACTTTTATTGTGGTGGAATAAAGTATTTTTTCATGTTTTAAGCAGCCTTAAAAGCATGGCTTGAACCAGTGGTTTTTTTCAAGGGGGTACTCAGGGGGTAGGCATCATCATCATCATCATCATCATCATCATCACTTTTAATTTGTATACCGCCTTTCTATCATACAATACTCAAAGCGGTTTACAAGCTGAAGAAACAGAATCTAATGAAATACAAAACAACCTTATAACAATCTAATGCAATACAAAAATATGATAATAAAACATAGCTTTAAAATAAGCAATCAAATAATGTAACGTTCAGCAATCATTACAATAGGCAGTACTGGCACCTCTTTTGTTGTTATTTAAGTGTGGCACTTATTGTAACAACTTCAAGGTGAGTAGCAGTACCCATTTTTCTAGGGGAAGAAAAAACCCTGGCTTGAAAGGCAACATACAAACAAAACCTTGCATGCATATTAGAGTGTGCAAGCTTTTAAGATATGCAGAACCCATCGTTTGAAAAAGTGACAAAGTAGCTGAAATCTCATAAGTACATTCAACCTTCTTGAAAACAAAATTTAGTAGATTGCCAGTTCTAATGTATGGCTAGTCCCACATAATGGCCTTGGAAGCAGAGTTGCCCTCTGATGGGTGCAGATGGGTAGAGTTAGGCTTACGTGGCAGCAGTGATGGGTTGCCAAAAGGAGAGTTTGCCCCCTCTCCCACCACTGCTGCTCCTGCACCAGTTAATCAACACAGAGAGAGCAACAGTGTTGTGAGGGCTGGCTGAATGGCCTTTTGAGGAGGAAGAGGACCAGCAGGGATGGGGGGGGGAATAATTTTTCACTCGAGGCTCAGGCGACTTCAGTGGCAAAGGAGTGCCTTTAACCAGCCTTGGCTGGTGCATCAGCTGCAAGTGTTCCTTGGTCAGAATAAGCTTGGCTGCAGTGGCTCAAACATGCGTAACCTCACAGATATGCTATTGTAATCCGTTCTGTGGAATTGCCTTTCAAGACTGGTTTGGAAGGTTTGCAGCCTGTTTTTCGGGTGTTAGCAACCAACACCACCTTTGTTGGGAGTGTTGAAGATTCATTCCCCGTGTCTGCAGTCATGGGATTGTTGTCTATCACATGGCTGTGTATGTTTTTCATTCCACAGAGTGGGATGTGACGAAGACAGGGTGTTTGTGTTACTGTGTGCCGTGAAGTGGGACTATTGTCCTTTATTCTTGCCTCTTTGCTGCCTCATGCTAGAGAGAGAGGGAGGCATGTTGCAGTGCTCTCTGTGTGTTTATATGTAAATAAAAGTAGATTAGCCAAAATGCTGAGTTGCTGAGTTCTGTTATGCAACTGTGCAAATTCTGCAGATCCCTAAGTGTGCTAATGCTTCTTGGCATTAGTCGCTGTTATGTTCGGGCTGAAGAAAGCTTTTGAAGATCCCAAACGATCGGCTGGAGGGAGGGAACATGCCAGTTGGGCATGTGTGTCTGCCAGGGTCCTACTTGAGAGTAGGAGATCCTAACAGGGAGAACGGCCCTTATTGAAGGTATGCAGCCGGATTTTCAGGGTCTTACTAAGGTCCTAAAGAACCTGGGGCCAGAGTATTTTAAAAACAGCCTTATTTCTCACACCCCTGCCCTCATTGCAATCTGCTGCTGAAGCGAGTGTGACTAGGCCTGGCGTCTTCAACAAGAAATTAGGCATTTAGTTGCACCAGGGGTAAAGGAACTCTTTCCCTAATGAAATCAAGCTGGCACCATCTATAATGTGTTTTGTACACCAACTTGGATATTTCAGCAAGCGTTATTAAACTGATTTAGCTTTTTCATAACCTTCTTGTCACACGACCCATTCTGCACTTGTTTGTTTCATGTCTCTTGTGCAGTTTTATTTGTTACGTTTTAACTGAGATTTTGTATCTCACATTGATATATTTTTATATGTGTTTTCAAGGGAGGAGGAGGAGGAGGAGGATTCAGAGCTCTGAAAAATGGCCTGAGTAAGGTGAACCGGGTAGAAATCATCCAGCCATATAGTATATACCTTTCTTTTAAAAAATATGCATAGTGAAAAAATTGTGAACAGGGACAAAGGAGAGTCATTTCTGAAAAATGACCTGTCACCGATGTGGAGAAGGGCAGGTAATAAATTAACAATACAGTGGAACCTCGGTTTACGAACACCTCTGTTTACGAATTTTCGATTTACGAACTACTGTAACCCGGAAGTAAGTAAACCGAGGTGTCCGAGGCCTATGGAGGCCTCCGCAAAGGTCTGAAGACTGGGCTGCAGCTGCGGAGGCACTCCCATGGCTCCGCAAAGGAGGCATCGGTGTGAAGGCCCGGCCTCCGCGAAGGCATCGGGGCCGCAGCCACGGAAGCGCTCCCATGGCTCCGTGAAGGCCCGGGGTGAAGTCCCGGCCTCCCAGAAGGCATTGGAGCGTCTGAGACTGGGCCGCAGCCACGGAAGCGCTCCAATGCCTTCTGGGAGGCCGGGCCTCCGTGGAGGCATCAGAGTGCTTCCGTAGCTGCGGCCCAGTCGCGGACACTCTGATGCCTTCCGGGAGAGTGGGCCTTTGCGGAGGCATCAGAGCGTCCGTGACTGGGCTGCAACCACAGAAGCACTCCCATGGCTTTGCGAAGGCCCAGCCTCCGGGAGGCATCAGAGCGAAAGACCGGCCTTCCGGAAGGCATCGGAGTGTCCACGACTGGGCCGCAGCCACGGAAGCACTCCGAAGTAGAAGAGGACCCTGAGCCCCCATCCAAACAATTACTATCATCAGCCCAGGTAAGAAAAAAAATCACATTTTCATTTTGTACTGTTATATTGATTTCATTTTATGGATCAATTGCCTCATTAGGCAGTAAATTTCATGTTAAATTGCTGTTTTAGGGGGTGTTTTTCATCGTCTGGAACAGATTAATCCACTTTCAATTACTTTCAATGGGAAAGTTCACTTCAGGTTAACTATACTTCAGTTTAAGTACAGACTTGCGGAACCAATTGTGGTTGTAAACCGAGGTACCACTGTAATAGTAATAACAAGGAGGAGGAGGAGGTACACTGAGAAAATGATTGACGTACATCTGAGGTCTCCAGCCTTTTGCTCTAGGGGCACTTGGGAAATCTAAGAAGCTGTCATGGGCACCACAAAATACCCATTTCACTGAAGATAGATTGGGAGAGGTTCTGAGTGGCACTAAAGAAATAAACTCCGCAAGAAGCAAGTAAAACATGAGCAGAAAGTAGGCAATGTCCCCCTGCCAAACACAAACACAAAGTTAAAAAATAAAAAATCAGGAGCGGGAGCTTTAGGCAAACGCAAAGGGGTTGTTTTGAAGACAGAGTGGTGCCCATCAGCAAAACATTAGGGGTTCATACCCCCCCAGCTGTAATTCAGGTTGAGAACTGAGAATCATAGCACTACAAAAATGAGAGGAGACCCATGCAGCCCTTCAGATCATCTCTGACCATGCTGGTTGGGGCACTGAGGTCCAGCGCCGAGGGCCTTCTGGTGGTTCCCTCGTTGCGAGAAGCCAAATTACAGGGAACCAGGCAGAGGGCCTTCTCGGTAGTGGCGCCCGCCCTGTGGAACGCCGTCCCATCAGATGTCAAAGAGACAAACAACTACCAGACTTTTAGAAGACATCTGAAGGCAGCCCTGTTTAGGGAAGCTTTTAATATTTAATAGATTATTTTAATATTCTGTTGGAAGCCACCCAGAGTGGCTGGGGAAACCCAGCCAGATGGGCGGGGTATAAATAATAAATTATTATTATTATTATTATTATTATTATTATTATGTTATTATAAATTGGAGTTGAACAACATCTGCAGGGCTGCAAGTTCCCACCAGTGGAATTCATGAAAATTATAGACCAAAATTAATTGAGGGCAACAGGTTCCCCATCCCTTGACCTACACAGACTTTTCAACAGAAGTCTTACCATTCCCTACCATGTAGGGCTGCCATATGTCCAGATTTTTCTGGACATTATAGGGATTTCAAAGGCGGAATTGATGTCCAGGGGGAATTTCCGAAAGGCGGCGCTTTGTCCTCAGTCTTAGGGAAGCAAACCAAAAGAATGTGTTTTTGTAAAAAGAAAAGCTCACCAACCTTTGGGTTTTCCTTAAAAGTGCTAAAAACAAACAAAAAAAACCTCAGCAACCTTTGGGGTGTCCTAGTTTTTACTTTTTGAAATATGGCAACTCTACCTAACTGGTTTTGGTAGGAATTGAACCTGACACCTTTCCCATGCAAAGCATACATATGCTCTACCTCTGGGCTGTAAGGTAAAGGTAAAGAGACCCCTGGCCATTAGGTCCAGTCGCGGATGACTCTGGGGTTGTGGCGCTCATCTCGCTTTACTAGCTGAGGGAGCTGGCGTACAGCTTCCGGGTCATGTGACCAGCATAACTAAGCTGCTTCTGGCGAACCAGAGCAGCGCACGGAAACGCTGTTTACCTTCCCACCGGAGCAGTACCTATTTATCTACTTGCACTTTGATGTGCTTTCAAACTGCTAGGTTGGCAGGAGCTGGGACAGAGCAATGAGAGCTCACCCCGTCACAGGGATTCGAACCGCCGACCTTCTGATCGGCAAGTCCTAGGCTCTGTGGTTTAACCCATAGCGCCTCCTGCATCCCACCCTCTGGGCTGTAGCCCTTGGTATAAGGCAATCTAAGTAAAGAATAAGTATATTTCATAATGCTAAAGATACCAAAAGGGAAGTGCAGACTTGGTTCATTGAAACTAGAAGGCATCAAAGACTTCTTGGGTTAGTATAACAGAAATTAATTATTAAGTTTTTGTGAATTTTGTTTTCTAATGACTTTTACAAATAGCACATTAAAGAAAACAACTTTTGATAGTTGCATTATGTAAATATGATCTAGTTAATCAATCCATGTAATGGCATTGTATCTTAATTGTTTTGTTCAGCATCCTAATTGTAGTACCAAAGGTGGCATAAAAATGCAATTATAATAATAATTATTACTATTATTAGTCAATTTTGCAGCTGCTCTGCAGGCAAATCTCCCATTTATCCCAGTAAGAACTATGCCTGCAGAGAAGCTGCAAGAGCATGAACTAAATAAGGGAAATAATAAAAAAGTGAATGAAAAATAAGGTAGGGATAATTATTTCACAATAACATTATTTTTCTTCAAGGCATTTAAAAATATTTACTTCCTTCTACTTATATGGTTTTTCCAAACTAAAACAGTTGTTAATTCAGTAAGAGAGCTGCATTTTTAATGGATTATATAGAAATTATATATGCCTGCTTCTTGGGAGAAAAGCAATGACAAACCTAGACAGCATCTTAAAAAGCAGAGACATCACCTTGCTAACAAAGGTCCGTATAGTAAAAGCTATGGTTTTCCCAGTAGTGATGTATGGAAGTGAGAGCTGGACCATAAAGAAGGGTGATCGCCGAAGAATTGATGCTTTTGAAATATGGTGCTGGAGGAGACTCTTGAGTCCCATAGACTGCAAGAAGATCAAACCTATCCATTCTGAAGGAAATCAGCCCTGAGTGCTCCCTGGAAGGACAGATCCTGAAGCTGAGGCTCCAATACTTTGGCCACCTCATGGGAAGAGAAGACTCCCTGGAAAAGACCCTGATATTGGGAAAGATTGAGGGCACAAGGAGAAGGGGATGACAGAGGATGAGATGGTTGGACAGTGTTCTCGAAGCTACGAACATGAGTTTGACCAAACTGCGGGAGGCAGTGGAAGACAGGAGTGCCTGGCGTGCTCTGGTCCATGGGGTCACGAAGAGTCGGACACGACTAAACAACTAAACAACAACAACAACAAATAGAAATTATAGAATGCCAACTTTTTTGAGGGCTGTATTAATTTATACAGCCAGTGGTTCCAAAGCTAAGCATGGCCAACACTTTAAGGTAGTATTTTCAAAAGAAAAAAATGAGAGGGGCTAAAAGAAGCTTCAGTGGCCAAGGTAAGAGATCGAGGAAGCAATCCAGAAATACATTAGTCACATGACTGGCTTTTGCATTCTTCCTTTTTCCTGTTAAAGAGAACTACCATGGGGAATGATTGACACCAGGACCATGGGCTTGGGGAAGGCAGGTTTTAACCCTTTGCCTATCCAAACTGGGCAATTCTTCATGAGTGTTTGCATCTAGCTCCCATATCCAGACACTCTTTCAGCTTCCAAAGCAGTTCACAACAATAAAATTCTGTGTCAGAAAGAGTGATGAAACCCCACCCACAACAACACTTGTCAGTTAGGCATAGACTGCTGCCATACAAAGCATCCTATTATTTGTTTTAATGCTCTATAGAAGAGGGAGAGAGTAGAGCCCTTCTTTTTTTATAGCCACCCTATCATGCATTATTTTCAGATTTCCAGGATAAAAGGAATACCTAGTCCCTTAAAACGTTCCCGGAGGTGCCCACTAAGGGTTTGGCTTAAACAATCAAACAAAAAAAAGCAATCACATGCTGGGTTTACACCAACTGACACGAGAGAAATGATATGATGGGCTGTGGTTCAATCATCCTTTGATTTATCTTTTTGGTGGCTCTTACACTCTCCAGTCCAAGCAACACTAAGAGTGGGATTGTAGTCATCCCGCCCTGGATCCATTCTTCCAAGGAAACGGTGCCATCATGGTCATAGTCAATTTCTTCCATCATCTCATGAAGAATCTGATAGAATAAAGGAAGGAAACCAAATATTAAAGTAAATGGCACCAAGGAAGAATGCATTAAAGCTGAGAGCCACTTACTACACATGGAAATAGAAAGTGACATAGCTCATAAAGCGAAAATGTCTTTTCTCACTTGAGACAATTTTACATTAGAATATGGAACAGTATAGCCTTTTAACCTATATTTGCTTTGTTTTGTTTCTCCATTTTTAAAAACAACGTTAGCGTCGTTTACATCTCCCAGTAGTGCTTCCTTCAATTCTATCGCTGAAATTCTGAGTAGCAAAGAGGGAAGTTTTGAAAAATCGCTTTAAAAAAAACTGATTTGTTTATAATAGTAAATATTTGTTTATAATAGTAAATTTACTCCTAATTTCCTTATAATAGTAAAAAAAAAAGGAAAAGGGGAGATAAAACCTAGACACAGTTAAGGTGTGCTTTTGTGAAAATTATGGCCTGCTGTCATCTGAGAGCATCAGATCTCTACAAAGGGCATGATCCCTTTCCATCAGGCTGCATCTAAAGGGGAGGTATGATAGTGTGGTCTCCACTCCATTAGCTCAGCTAAACCCAGTTGCCAGTGGATTCTTCCCTACAGTCATGACCACTGCACTTCATCATTATGTAATAGCACAAAGGAACTCAAATTCAAATATAATTATTTTCCTCTTCCCTTTTGAATCACAGCTCTTTACAGTTTAACTATCAACTGTATAAAAAGGGTGTAGTTAGGGAAACAGACTGGAAGTCTGAAGTCTGACGAAGTGTGCATGCACACGAAAGCTCATACCAAAATAAAAACTTAGTTGGCCTTTAAGGTGCTACTGAAGGAATTTTTTTATTTTGTTTCGACTCAGACCAACACGGCTACCTACCTGTAACTAAAAATATACCTGTATATTTTGCCACACTTAATGAGTCACTTGCTGTACCTATTCCCTGAGCAGGCCTTGCAAGGGTTTTGGCCCAACGTAGGGCTTTTATGTTGGCCCGTCTAAATGTTTTTCCCTCGGCATTTGTCAGGGGAAGATATCAAAACATTCCTAGAAACAAGAGATTCTGCAGATGTTCTATGAATGTCCCGGACACTGTAGAGTATATTCTCTTTCATTGTCCATTGTATAATACGCTCCGTCAACATGTGCTGTCCCCTCTTTGGGTTGGTCTGGAACCCCAGCAAGATGAAAGTGTGGGATTCTGCCTATCTGACGTTGACCAAAGGGTAACGGCGGGGGTAGCCGAGTTTTTAGTAGCAGTCCTCCAAGGAGCAGGTTAACAGGGAAAACCACAGATTCTCTCTCTCTCTCTCTCTCTCTCTCTATATATATATACACACACACACACACACACACACACACACATATATATATATATATATATATATATATATATATATATATATAATCAGTCTATGTAGCCAACTGCTGCCTATATATATATATATATATATATATATATATATATATATATCAAGGCTCTTATATGTGATTTTCTCTTTTATGGTTTTATTTGTAAAATGCCTAATAAAGGTTTGATAAGTAAGCAAGGGTTTTGTTTTCTACCCAGGCAGTCTTTTCATCAGGAGATTCTAAAACTTAAATGCAACAGAAGGCACTTGTCAAGTTCAGAGATAAAGTGTTTGTGCGATTAAAAAATACCTTGCATCTTATTTTAAGACCTCAAATGGGGTAAACCTTTGTCCATGGCAAAGTTAACCACATTTTAATATGACAGCAGCAGGCAGAAGCTGCTGCTTCAACCACTCAGGACCATTCTCCAGTCATAAATGATGCTGAATTAAGTTCCCATTACTTTGCCGTCTGTGGCAACATTAAGCCAAGAGGTTTAACTTCAAGCCACTCTGCTGTAACAGTACAGCAGCTGGAGAAGGAGAGGTAAGCAGAGGTCAGAGAAAGGACTGCGAGCAGAGAGGTGTCCTATTTGCCCTTCTTTGGTCCTCATGGGAAACTCATAAAACTAAATGTGATGCATCCTAGAGTGGCTAAATGAGAAACAGCTGTGGTCATCCTGAGGCAGCTGCATCCCCCTTGGTGCCTACCCATAAAAGCAAGCCTTGAGTTAGAGACTAGGTCAGCAGGTTCCAGGAACCCTCGTGAGATAGGTGGTTGGGTGGACTCATGGTAAGAGTCAAGAGAATGAGTGGCATTGAGCGGAGAAGTGTGTCGTGATAAGGCACTCATTTCAGTATACGTTAGCAACTTGTATTAATGACTTTTTAAAATAAATAACAATTTATTATAAATATTTTGCAATATGTGCATTGCAGTTTTAGTTTTATGTGCATAAAACTATTGTGGGGGAGGAAGGGAAAGGAGATTGTTAGCCGCTTTGAGACTCCTTTGGGTAGTGATAAAGTGGGATATCAAATCCAAACTCTTCTTCTACATATTTTTTATATAACAAGTGCTATGGCAATGATTTAAATAAGCAAGCAAACAAAACGTTAACCTTAAATAAAATTATTCAAAGCAGTCCTTAGATACTTTCATTATTAATTAAATCATTGACCTGAAGGAATGCTTACTGGACTGAGTTCAGTGACATCCCATTCAAGATATTCTGCAACGTGCATCATCTGAGCGATAATGTTTTCCAGTTCCTAGGCATGAAAGAAAGATACATGATCCTTGTTAAACATACTTACAAAAATACTTGCTAATTTATGCACATCTCTCCTTAAATTTAATGAAGTGAATTGAATTGTTTTAACACAAACTAAACAAGTATTTTAAAATTTAATTGAAAATGTTTTAACTCATCTTGTAGAAATAACATTTTAGAATTTTCATGCTGGAACACGACTGAAAGCAGAAAGGGACTACAGAATCAAGCAGGATTGGCAAGTATTGATGGTACCACACAGAAAGATCCATTTCTTGTTTAAAAGCCAGTTCCATAGATCTAAGCATATATGGGGTGAGGTAATCCTTCAAGTAAACTAGTTTCAAGCTGTTGAGAGCTTTATATACCAACAGTAACATCATGTACTGTTGCTCTCAGGAAAAAAACAACTGTGCAAATAAACATGGCTGTCTCTGTGGAGTCATGGAAGCAAATATTTATTTTTTTCTGCACAACTACATACAACTTAAGTGCTTCATTCCAAGCTGCCACTAGAAAACCAACTATTGTTGGTTAATGGACCAAATTGTTTATTTTCTTGCCTTGCTTATACAAATCCCTGTTTCATTTACATGGATTTCTTACATTGTTTTAAATTTAAAAGGTTCAGCAAGTGGAAAGAACTTCCTCACAAAGTGATCTTGTGAGATCACTTCAGTGATTTGCTCAGCGAGACTTAGTTCCCACTGACATCAGTTATGACTCAGCAAGACCCACAAAGTGCAAACAGCTTAGTCGGGATCAAACTCTACAGCTGCAATTTCGATGAAACTATCTGCTGTGTATTTAACACAAACACCTGCAAATTCTTACAAGTTTTCCGTTTCTGTCACATTACAACATTAACAAATGCTGCTATGAATTAATAAAATTACCGAGCTATCCAGGAAACCATTCCCATCTGTGTCATACAAGCGAAACATAACTAAGGAGAAAGAAAATATTAAAACCATTATGTAAGAAAGCAATGAGCTCGTATTTTTAATTTACATCATCAATAGATCAGAACGCTACTCAGAATTAAGCTATACTAAAACCAATGGTAGAATTTACCCTCCTCCCACATACTGCCACCATTTGCAGCAACATTTGGCGAAGGGAGCTGCAGTCCAACACATCTGAATGACCACAGTTTCCACAGCCCTGATTTAAGGTTTCACCCGAATCAACCAATCATCTTTTTCTGATTGAGGGCAACCACATATATTTCAACTCCGTTTTCAGCAATATTTAAATATTAAATATTTTAAAAGCAAGAATCTGTAATGAAACAGCAAATGCCCAACCTGGGAAATATTCACTAGAGGTATCAATTCCCTTCCCCACCCTATACCCCAGGCATCCCCAAACTGCGACCCTCCAGATGTTTTGGCCTACAACTCCCATGATCCCTAGCTAAGAGGACCAGTGGTCAAGGATGATGGGAAATGTAATCCAAAACATCTGGAGGGCCGAAGTTTGGGGATGCCTGCTATACCCTCTCCTTGAAAAACCAGACTAGATCAATCATTGCAATCACCTATCGTATGTATGCTGGAGACGTGTGCGCATCTTACTTCCCCTCACAACTTATTTCTTTTTTTAAAAAAAATCATATTTTTGTACAGAAAATGAATTTATGT
Source organism: Zootoca vivipara (assembly GCF_963506605.1). NCBI lineage: Eukaryota > Metazoa > Chordata > Lepidosauria > Squamata > Lacertidae > Zootoca > Zootoca vivipara. Next base: position 27,682,313 of record NC_083287.1, on the reverse strand, counting down.
GGATCACATGTGAACTGGGTAATTTACAGGTATAGCCAATATCCACATTCGAATATCACATGGCTTCATGGGCCAGTTGTATCTGAGAGTGGTTAGCACACACATTCTTTGATTTCCATAAATCCATAACCAGGGGACAGCGTGGGGTCCATGTGTGCAGAAGGAAAGCCGTTTCTGTGAACCAGTCTTAGGCCCGGTTTGCATTCTATGTTAAAACCCTTGTAAAATAACACAACACAACACAACACAACACAACACAACACAACATAACATAACAAACATGAAATAAATAATAAAATAAATAATAAAATAAAATAAAATAAACATTGGCTTAACATGCACAGGTGCTTTGCTTCTCTCCCACTCCTACTGGGCCGCACAGGCAGCCACAAACAAACAAGTCAGAAGTAGCATAAGGCAAACACAAACCTTGGCTTGCCACTCATGTTATATTTAGAGAGAAGCAAACCAGCAGCCTAGGTTCAGACAACAACACAAGCCAAACTTTGGTTTGTTCTTCCCCTGCGTGGCACAGCCAATGTGTCAGGTGGGAGAAGGGAAGCACTCATGCACATTAAACCGCAGGGCATGCAAACCAGGCCTTAGAAATCCATCCACCCACCTCTCATTCATGTACACGTACACCACGCATTTTAATAAAATATAACAGAAAGGATCACACTAAGAAGACTATACAGTTGGATCCATATGAATGAAATAGTCGTCATGATCTTCAGAAAATAAAGTGCTTCACATGACATCCTTAGGCAGGTTATGTAGTTTACAAACCGGACAAGAGTGGGGGGGGGGGACTCTTATCTCTCAGCTTGCAGTGAACCTGAATCTCCAGCAGATAGAGCCTACTGTCTACAATTTCACAGCAAATGTTATTAACAACTCATACTGCTGCAAAGTGCATCAAAGACCTGAAAACATTCAAGATTTTTAATGAAAGGAGAGCAAATCAATCAATATTACACACTCTTAAAGGTGGAGAAGGTCGAGACCCCAAAGGGCTTAACTAGATAGACTGAACGTTTTGGTCCACAGATTTGCATAATGGGTTTATTTTGCAGGTACGGCCACCTCTCTCTTTGAGTTGCTTTCTGCATTTAAATGACATTATGAGCTCAACCGTACTTGCAGTCTAATGGAACAATGATCCATCTTTGGGTTCCAACTGAGTTTGGATCATTTCCATTCTACAGGTAGCAAATCTGGAAAACATCACCTGGAAAACAAACTGCTTCAACAGCCACAGATAATGAGTGATACCCAACAAGTTGTAATCAGAGGAGATTCATTGAAACCAATGGATTTAAGTCAACTGATTTAAATGGGTCCACTATGAATATGACTGGGACACAGGTGGCACTGTGGGTTAAACCACAGAGCCTAGGGCTTGCCAATCAGAAGGTCGGTGGTTTGAATCCCCACGATGGGGTGAGCTCCCGTTGCTCGGTCCCAGCTCCTGCCAACCTAGCAGATCGAAAGCACATCAAAGTGCAAGTAGATAAATAGGTACCGCTACAGCAGGAAGGTAAACGGTGTTTCCGTGTGCTGCTCTGGTTTGCCAGAAGCGGCTTTGTCATGCTGGCCACATGACCTGGAAGCTGTATGGCGGCTTCCTCGGCCAATAACGTGAACTGAGTGCCACAATCCCAGAGTCGGTCACAACTGGACCTATGGTCAGGGGTCCCTTTACTATGAATATGACATGCATTGGATATCTCACAATAAATAGCACAGGTGCTAATGGTCGAGCCCTTGCCTCTGAGAGTTTTTCTACAAAATGAGCTGAAATCGGTTTTATTAATCCCACATCTTTTAAGTATGTTAACTGCCAAAATCTGAAAAATCTGAAAACAAACAAACACACAGTTACCATCAGCTGATGCAGGGTTTGTGAAAATGTGTCACGTCATTTTCATGTTAAAGTTGATCACATTGATGAGTATGGGCCACGATCAAATACTGATGTTACATTTTTTATTTTAAAAAAGTGGGAAATTTGTGACATTCTGGCATTTGAATTTTCATAACTGATTGAATTCAATTAACTTTTACTCGGAGTAGACCCACTGAAATGGGTCCAATGGGTGTACTCTGAGTAAAACCTCTCTATTTACCTCCTCTATGATCCAAATAAATAGGTACACACTTGAGTTTATAAAACCTAAGAGAGAAAGCTGAAAGCAAAGCTTCAGAAAATCAATTTACTGTATATAGTCACATTATAGATACTGTATCCTCATATATCGGTCAATAAACCTTGAAAGGAGATTGTAACAAATTGTCATAAACATCTTTTACACCTCAAATTTGCAACAATTAGATATAACTGCCATTGGTTAACTGAATTTAAAACACACACACACACACACACACACACACACACACACACACACACAACCAGCATTTATATACTTTACATGTACTACATACATTCTAGTTTGTCTTCAGGTCTTCCTCTTTCAAGAAGGGAAAGATAACAAACAATATCTTTCAACTGGATAACTTCTGGTATGTGCAAAGTGGAAGGTGGTGGGCGAGATGGTGTCATGCTTTTAGTAATTCGCAAGCCTGAAATAATATTCACATTTTTAAAAAATAAAATAACAAATGCTTACCAATAAAACAGAACTTTTAAAAAACGACTTCCCACATTGGATTTCCTGCTCAGAAAAACTTATTTCTCCCTGTAGCATCTGTGAAACTTGTTACCTTTTTTTGTACCAACGATGGGCAAAACCTAGAGTGGAGAACCACTGCCTCCTTGGGACAGATCTGGGCCTCTCCTCCACAGTCCAGCCCCCTCTTCACCCCCACTACCCAAGTGAACTGCCAGCATTTCCATTAGAAGGAAGGAAAACAGCAACAGAGCAATCTTTTCAGTAGCTGCTTTTCTTTCTTGTTAGACACTGAGAAAGTGGCAGAAGAGTGGAGGGAGGTTGGAGAACAAGAGGATAAAGTTCTGCTAGGATAACAAAAAGGGAGTACAGACAATGCGGTATTCTGTGTTCTGCTATTCCCACCAGTTTTTCAGATACAAATGTGAGGAAGAGAATAGCAGCTGCCCCAAACACCAAAGATGCCTTAACTCCTTAGCCTGGTGGAAAGCATCAGTTGAAAGTAACCTGCCATTAAACTCCTTAGAAGGAACAGGGATAGTTCTGGAAGGCTGGGTTAAGTGCAAGTGTAGATGGATGGAGAGGAGAGTCAGAAAGACCCGAGTCCACTGATACAATTGTAAACAGTCATTACTTCTCCCCAATAATCCTGGGAACTGAGAGCTGTTAGAAGGCTAGGTTTCCCCATTATAAAAACTGCAAACTAGAGCCTTTCACCATGCTCATAAGCGCGCGCGCGCACACACACACACAGAGAGAGAGAGAGAGAGAGAGAGAGAGAGAGAGAGAGAGAGAGAGAGAGAGAGAGATTTGCTTAAATGAATCAAAAGCTTTCTCACTTATTTTGTTAGGTGTCCAAATGTTTTTAATTAACGGTACTATACTACTGGTTCTTTGCTCCTCAGGTTAACTCTGAGAATATTTGCACCTTCATGGAAACTTACCTGCTGTTACTTTTCTAAAAAAACAGCATAGTGTAATTTGAATGTGCAACTTTTGTCTTTGAAGGCAATTTGGACACAAAAAGCCCTTTTAGAACACACCATTTATTTGCTTAGTACAAGGAACAAAACCTAGTACATATTAATTAACAGCAATCCCCCGAAGAGCACATTATCCAAACAAAAACAAGACAATTAATGTCCTTGTACAAACCACGGCAGGAATACAAATACAATCTGGTCACAGTAATTTCAATAGGCATTGAGTGCTAGAAGTGGAGGGGGGGAGCCTAAATAAGAACTAAGCTGTATACTGAAGCCCTTGTGCTTCAATAGAAAATGCAGAGGCCTTCTATCCATGTAACCTTCAGTGCTTAATGAATAACGTTGTGTGTTTGTGTGGGGCCAGATTCACCTAAATTCCTGGGTGCCAGATTCACCCCATAATACCTGGATGTAGTAAACGCCAGATCTAATCAAGTTCTGATTAAACGTTGCTAAATACAGAACCCCCTCTGGATTGTTATGCTGACAAGCCAAGCCAACTTGTCATGCCAGCTGGATGGCCCATTAGCTGGAAAGGCCAGTGGTGGCCCATCAAGGAAACCATTAGAGGGCAAGAGTGCCAGGCAAGGGGGAGTGGACAGATGCAAAGCACAGGTTTAGCATTTCAACTTTGAGCTGTGTAGGCTGTGGGGGGGGGCTCCTAGTGTCGGTTAGCAGGGAGGAGGAGGAGGGGCAGAACTCCATGTGAACAGGGGAAAACAGACTGGAGCGAAGAGACACAGAGGAAGGCCTTTCACTGTCCTTTGGATCCAACGCTGCCCTCGAGAGGGCAGCCAGGCCTTCATAGGATGTGAATGCTCTGCAATCCCGGCATCTAGGGTCAGGTTGTACATATGTCTAAATAAAACCCATATAACATAAAGACATCACAGTCTCTGCTGTGCCTCATTGTCCCAAAAGGGAACACAGACCCTGGTAAGCGTGCCTGCAGCCTCTGGAATCCCGCACCGCTCATGGAGATTGGGGCCGCATGTAAAAATATTAGGAGAGTAGATGAATAAAATACTGGGAAGCACCTATGAAACTTGGACCTAAGGTTGTCCACTGAGCATCTTGCGGGTTGAACCACATGTCCTGGTTCCACTGAAAACATTGCTTTAAGGAGAGTGGTTTGGATTGGAGAATCAGCTGGGGGTATTAACCATTCCCTTGTCAAATTGTTCCCCGAACAATGGCTTTTCCTCTTACAACATTTCAAACATGTATTTGTTAAAGACTACATTCAGTACGGCTAACTCCAGCAAAGCTCCTGACTTGACCCTTTATCCCTCTCTGCCCAAATGAAAGTTGTGACTGCTGTTTTTCTCCCTCTCCCACTAGCTGAAGGCTGAGTCATTCCTAAAAGATGTGAGTCACTAAGGAGTATTAAAGCCTTTTCATTAAATCCTTGACCTTAACCAAAACTATAATGATAGGTCCAGTAATAACAATAGCAAAGACAGCCGAAAACCACATTTTATCTATTTACTTACCTCCTGGAAGGAGCGGAGGCTTAGTCTTTACCATAGGACTACTATAAGGGATTTTGCTGCCAAATGAGGTAAATAGGTGCTCACAAAATTCTTCTGGGAGGTCAGCCTCCAGGAAAGTCTTCATAAATAACTTGAATCCTTCTAAGTCAATTGTCTGTGGAAGAAGACGGGGAATTATCTATATCTGAGTATTTTAGGATGAAACGTAATATTTTGTTTTGAAAGGTGGCACATAAATTTCTAAAAATATATGAAGATCATTGCAGGCACAAGGCCTCTATTACACATGGGTTGTGCACACATATGACCATTTTTCAACTGACACTGAATTCTATATTTCTTTTATTGACCCAGTTTCATGTCACAGCAAACCAGACTTAATGATTCACAGTGAACACAGCTATCTGAGCTGTCTGTTTCCTCCACATACTAGTGAGGACAAGACAAACCATGATCCCTGGCCTTAATGTTATGTCTAAACCAGAGATAACAGTTGTTTCACTCCAGCACCATGCAATGCAGGAATCACAACTAAAGCATCCATTACAGATGGTCATATGTTTAAAAACTTCCAATGAAGGAGAGTCCACAAACTCCCAACCTTCCACTGTCACACAGCTCTTACTGAAAGAAAGTTCTTCCTGATGTCTAGTCGGAATCTCCTTTCTTGTAACTAGAATCCATTGGTTTGAGCCCTACCACCTGGAGCAGGAGAAAACAAGCTTGCTCCATTTTCCATGAGACAGCCCTTTAAATATTTAAAGATTATCATCACATCTCCTCTCAGTCTCCTCTTTTCCAGGCTAAACATACCTAGCTCCCTCAACTGTTCCTCCTAAGGCTTGGTTTCCAGACCCTTGGTCATCTTGGTTGCCCTCCTCTGCACATGTTCCAGCTTGTCAATATCCTTCTTAAATTGTGGTGCCCAGAACTGGAAACAGTATTCCACGTGTGGTCTGAGCAAGGCAGAATAGAGCGGTATCATTACGTCCCTTGCTCTGGACAGTATACTTTGGCTGCTGCCGCCTGGGGTAGCATTAGCCTTTTTTGCTATTGCAAAGGGTAAAAGGTAAAGGACCCCTGGACACAGGTAGGTAGCCGTGTTGGTCTGGATCGAAGTAAAATAAAAAAATTCCTTCAGTAGCACCTTAAAGACCAACTAAGTTTTTATTTTGGTATGAGCTTTCGTGTGCATGCACACTTCTTCAGATACAGTGAAATGGAAGTTTCCAGGCACTTATGTAGAGAAGGGGTGGGGAGGGGTGGGGATGGGGAGGGGGGATCACTCAGAAGGGTGGTGGAAATGGGTGATTGACTGACTGATAGCTGTTGATGACCGCAAACGACTGCAAATGGTTTTGCATGAAAAAGCAAGGGTTGAGATGGCTGAAGATCGCTTATCATGTATAATGAGATAAGAACCCGATATCTCTGTTCAAACCAGGTCCCTCCATGGTTTTGAGCTTGGTGATAAGTTGCAATTCAGCAACTTCTCTTTCCAGTCTATTTCTGAAATTCTTTTGTAGTAAGACAGCTACTTTGAGATCTTGTATAGAATGTCCTGGGAGATTGAAGTGTTCTCCTACTGGTTTTTCTGTCTTCTGGTTCCTGATGTCAGATTTATGTCCATTTATCCTTTGGCGTAGGGTTTGGCCTGTTTGTCCAATATAGAGAGCTGAAGGGCACTGTTGGCATTTGATGGCATACACAATGTTAGAGGATGAGCAATTAAATAGTCCTGAGATGGTATGTTGGATGTTGTTGGGGCCAGTAATGGTGTTGTCTGGGTGTATGTGGCAGCAAAGTTGGCATCTGGGTTTATTGCAGGCTCTGGTACCAGTGTCCATGTTAAGTCTGGTGGTTGTATTATTGTGGGTGAGGAGTTGTTTAAGATTGGGTGGCTGTCTGTAGGCAATGAAAGGTCTTCCTCCCAGAGCTTGAGAGAGGGAGCTGTCATTGTCCAGGAGAGGCTGTAGATCTCTGATGATGCGTTGTACTGTTTTAGCTTGGGAGCTGTATGTGATGACTAGTGGTGTTCTGTTATTTTCTTTTTTGGGTCTGTCTTGCAGCAGGTTCTCTCTAGGTATCTGTCTGGCTCTGTTGATCTGTTGTTTAACTTCATCAGGTGGATATTTTAGTTCTAAAAAGGTTTGCTGTAGATCTCTTAGGTGAGATTCTCTGTCTGTAGAGTTGGAACAGATGCGGTTGTAACGTAAGGCCTGGCTGTATACGATGGATTGTTCAGCCATCTCAACCCTTGCTTTTTCATGCAAAACCATTTGCAGTCGTTTGCGGTCATCAACAGCTATCAGTCAGTCAATCACCCATTTCCACCACCCTTCTGAGTGATCCCCCCTCCCCATCCCCACCCCTCCCCACCCCTTCTCTACATAAGTGCCTGGAAACTTCCATTTCACTGTATCTGAAGAAGTGTGCATGCACACGAAAGCTCATACCAAAATAAAAACTTAGTTGGTCTTTAAGGTGCTACTGAAGGAATTTTTGACCCCTGGACAGTTAAGTCCAAGTCAAAGGTGACAATGAGGTTGCAGGGCTCATCTCGTTTTCAGGCCAAGGGAGCTGGCGTTTGTCCACAGACAACTTTCTGGGTCATGTCGCCAGCATGACTAAACCGCTTCTGGCACAACAGAACACTGTGACAGAAGCCAGAGTGCATGGAAATGCCGTTTACCTTCCCGCCACAGCGGTACCTATTTATCTACTTGCACTGGCATGCTTTCGAACCGCTAGGCAGGAGCTGGGACAGAGCAATGGGAGCTTACCCGTTGTGGGGATTCAAACTGCCAACCTTCTGATCGGCAAGCCCAAGGGGCTCAGTGGTTTAGACCACAGCGCCACCTGCATCACTGTTGACTCACACAACTCAATGACAAGGATGTAATTCTAGACACACACATCCTGCCTCTCCAGCAATAGTCAAACTCCTAACTGTCTATGGATCAACACTGTTGATGCTGATTTGTGGAGGGAGGGAAACTTATTAAGTACTGATGCTAAAAGTGCAGCACTTCTCCATCACACAAATTTCATCCCTGGTCTTCTAGACAACAGTATTAGAAAAGAGCAATCTGTTTTACATACATTTAGATTAAAAGTGCAAGTTCTTCCAGTCTGGGAAGGAGCAACTTCTTATTTGTATGAAGGCAAAGAATGCAGTACACAACACCAGAATACAAAACTAATGAAATGGCAGACTCTGCATCTGTGATGTCTTAGAAGAAATATCCTGAGAGTAGTATTAATGGGAGAGGTAAGCTTATTCATTTTTACAGCTGGTGGTCAAGAATACTTTATTATGTCCCTGCGTCACCAAGCTTGTGGGAACCATGTGAGGTAAGAATTATTAGTCCACACTGTCCTCTAAACACACCCGCACACTTCTGCTCTATGTGTCATGGCAAACACACTGAAAATAAATTGCAATATCTATATGCAAACAGCTACAAATAATGGGATACCTCTTTTCCCTAATTGCAAGGGAAAGCAAGCAAGATGCTTTTGCCCTACATAGTCCGACAAATGCATAGCCACCATCATCATAAATGAAAACAGTATGAGAAGAGAGGGGTGGTGTATCATACTGAAATCATTTACGACACCCATAACAAAAAATCATGTCTGGAATAATTTAGAGATTATTAAGCATGTCAATAAGAGTGATATATGCACAATGACTTTCAGGATGCACAATATATTTTGTTGAAGCATCCTTATAAAGTTCCTTTAAGCATGTGTCTACTCCATCCAAGAGGCTGATGTCTAGTATGTATACAAATACAAAGGACATAGCCCCTCATTCTGGAGGCGTACAATGTGAAAATAGCCAGAGGAGGTTCAAAAACATGCAAGACTGTATACAAAGAAATATATTTCTATTGCTCTAACTTAGTCTATTCTTTCCCACACTCTTAGGTGGAATCTACACACATATAAAAAAAGCTTGTGAAAATGCTTTTTTAAAAAAGTTTCAAAACATACATTGAATTTTGCATAGCTCACTTTCACCATCTAGTGTCACATTTGTATATTTCACTTTACAACACATTTGAAATGTTTTATTTGCAGCTGTGTAGCTCAGTTCGTACTCCTCAAATTTGGGACCCAAAAATAGGAGCCAATCTCTCTTACTATCAAGAGACCTTTCTAAGTTAGGGGGTAATTATGAACAAGGAAGTTCACAGGTGACAGGATAGAAGAACATCTCATTCTACAGATAAGGACTTTGACAAAAACAGGTCAGACACACCAGCTTAAAGCCACAGTTTTACAAAATATGGACCAAGACAATGAATCACTAGTCTATAGTTCCAACAATATCTATATGACCCAGTGTCATGAATTAAGCTTCTCCTGCTATTCTGTGACTGGAGTTTATAAGGATAATTAGGCAAGTAGATGATAATGCATTTCATGCAAATTCTGAAAATCTGATTGCTCATATACATAATATCCACCTCTTTTGTAAAATAAATAACACACAGTCCAATCCTGGTCTCCATGAGTATTCCAATGTGCACAGAATGCTATTTTAAGAATAGGTTTACTTATTCTATATAACACTGAAGTCCAGTGCCGAGGGTCTTCTGGTGGTTCCCTCGCTGTGAGAAGCCAAGCTACAGGGAACCAGGCAGAGGGCCTTTTCAGTAGTGGCACCCACCCTGTGGAACGCCCTCACACCCCATGTCAAAGAGAAAAACAACCACCAGACTTTTAGAAGACATCTGAAGGCAGCACTGTTTAGGGAAGCTTTTAATGTTTGACAGACTATTGTATTTTAACCTTTTGTTGGAAGCCGCCCAGAGTGGCAGGGGAAACCCAGCCAGATGGGCAGGGTATAAATAAATAAATATGTTGTTGTTGTTGTTGTTGTTGTTGTTGTTGTTGTTGTTGTTGTTGTTGTTAGAGCTGTTCTGTACATACCACAAGGATGCAATCTTAACAGGATTCATGTATATGAAAGTTCATGTATATGACAGCACAACTGAGACCCTGTCTTTGCAGAGTCCAACAAAACGTGTGTGTCTTCATCTTTCTCAGAAAACAGTGGCAATAAAGTCTATTAATTAGTTTCCCAACAAACAACGGTGGGGGTGGGGTGGAACAGTATGAAAGTGAAGTAACCATTAAGTCAATATTCTACATTTTCTGTAACTGTATCATTTTTGCAGAGGTGCATGCAACTAGAAAAAAAGTATCAAGAGTTTTATTAAAATGAAGGTTGCCATTGAAGTCTGAGTGCTTCTGCAAAGCTCCATAAAATCAGTAACATGCCAGATACATTATAAGCAAACAAAAAAACCACCACCGATGCTTACTTGTTTAAGAATATCTTGCTTCTGGAGTGCATGAAAGAAAAGAAAAATATATAAATAATAGTAATACCGTCCAGCAATTCTGAATTTCTGTTCTTAAAAAAAAGCATTTTTAGCTGAAAGTGTTTTTACAACTATGAAGATCAGAAAATAATAATGTGTTAAGTGATAATAAGTCTCTTTATATGTAGTTAGTAATAAGCACAAAGAAATCGTTCTAGCACAAACTAACAAATGGTATAAACTTTGGGTAGCCCCCTTTTTGGCCACGTAGCAATGTCACTTCATTTGCATATGAATTAGCATATCAGGAAGACACAAGTTACCATGTCTGGTGTGGGTCTGAAAATCGCTAATGTTGCAGGAGTACGATTGAAGGGTCCAACTGAAACAAGACCCCAAATGGGTAAGTTCTGATTGCTTGTTTCCACCATTTTTAATGTAGGTGTGCAAGGAACTGCTATATTTGTACTGAAATTTCCCAGTGAACAGGCTACCTTTAATGATCTCATTACACCCAGCTCTGCCCAATTTCTCTCACTTGACAAAGGTGAATCTCTCTCTATAGTTCTAAAGGGGATGGGGATTCAGCAGCATCTCACACTCATCATTACAACCATCCATTGATTTCATTCCCATTTTACATGTAAGGAATTGAATGAAATATTGCACACATGGCCACAATCAGGATATGGCTCAAAACTGCCACACAGCCACATTTAGGTTCTGTATGCAAGACACCACCTGCCTATAAGTTATATGCATGTGGCCTCGCTGCATGGTCTTGCCAAAATCGTGGGCACAGAATCCACATAGGTTTATTCAGTTCACAAAGCAAAAATCATGCATGGCGGGTAGAGACCAGCTGCCAAAACCCAGACTGCAGCTCTTTGCACAGGGCTATTGATTTGCCAGAGTCATCAACTTTACATCAACTGGAGTACAAAGTGTCAGGCAACTTTAGAAATTGAAAAGAGAGCAGAAAAAGTAATCCTGCAGAATGCAAAACATTAATTTCAATCAACTACTGCAAATATCTAAAAGTTAGATAAGAAAGACAAAGTTACCCCTTCAGGATTGTACTTTGCTAGCACACCATTACCATGGAATTCTTCCAAAACATCCTTAATTTTCTTTGTAGAATCTGCAGAAACAATGACGGATGCCACCAATTTATTCATCTTGTACAAAACAAGGAATACAAAGTATATTTAAATCAGTCGTGCACCCCCAAACCAAAGCCTGTTTTCAACAAACAGTCAAAATTTCAATCCTCCAAATGAACAGAAGGAAAACCAGCAGACTAGCAGAAGATTAGATAAACATTAATGAGTAACAACACATGAATAGGCTGAATTATAAACATTAATGCTTCTCCCAGCAGTTAAAGGCTACTTATTGCTGCCTAAATCATACTACTACAATACTATGCACAATATAGAGTACCAACAGAATGATATCCAATATTGAAGCAAAACCCTTTTAAGTCCTGGAAAGAAAAATAGGTTTTTCCAAGAACAGCCAGAAAAAAATAGCAGTTCTCAGTCCCATCCTTCATCAGAGTTGTCTGGTAGAAAAGCAAGGTCAGGAGGCATGGGGATCACAAGGAGCCTAGCATCATGACCCTATAGGAAACTATTAAGATTTCAGAACCACAAATGAGGAATAGCAAGCTTAGAAGAAGAAGAGGCCAATGAGTTTATAATCTAAAAAGAAGAGCAATATATAGTTACTAATAGGTGGTGGGAAATGTAAACTGGAACATAAAATTCATGAGCTACCTGTACATGAAAATGTAAAATGGATCACAGAAGTCATGAGTGGAATTGTTTGGAACAGATTTTCTAAGTATTTGGTGACAATGCCCTAGAATCATAATACTGTACTAGAGCATGAATATTTTCATGACTTGCAATATTTCTCAGTTATCTGCTTCATAGTGTTCTTGTGTTTATACTTGTACACAAATTGCAACAGCTGGTGTTTTAATTCTTAGTTTCAATGCTTAGTTGTTTAGACGTGTTTGCATTTTATACTCAAAGGCCAGTGGCCGAGGCAAACGGCAGCCACAGCAAAAGCAGTTCAGACGGAGACTGTGGTGCTGGGGGAGAAAAGAACATTTCCTCTCTGTTCCATGTTCTCAATGAAAATTGCAGACACAGAGTGCTGCGGCTTGCTGCGTTAGGGGAAACTTGCGCACAGCATGCAGGTCAAAGTCCCAGGTAGGGGTTTTTGTGAGTCTTACACGTGTGAAAGAAATTGATCAGGGTCAGCCTTCTCCAGCCTGCTACCCTCCTGATGTTATAGATTACAACCCCCATCAGCCTCAACCACCATGGGTGTTGTTGTAGTCCAAAATACACAAAAGCCACCAGGCTGGGGAAGGCTCGTTTAAACTAAAAATGAACTCCATTCTTGATTCAGTATACAGAACCATGAAGTCTCATAACCTAAATAAACACTCCCTATCAATGGCACCTTACAAATCTAGAACTGGTTTGTAAAACATGGACACCATAAGTCTGTACGATGCATAGGAATTTAAATAAATTATGCTATCTAGTTTTCAAATGCAGTGTGTGTCCACAAGGATGCAAATGTACAACTGTGTACACACAATGCCTGATTTTACCTTCCTTGTACTTCATAGGATGCTGCTTCAAAGGACTTCACAACTTTTGGGGGACATAGCAGCCAATACCAGGAGACACCTAATATTACAAATTGCTTTGTATTCTGTTGATATAAACACCACCAATTTACTGAGTAGAAGTACAAGTTTCAGAAAATCAGGGATTGTGACAATCTAAGTATCAATTATTCATAAACCAACAAAAATCAAGTAAGTAGTTTTAAATTTACTCCCTTCTTATATAATCTATATCCCGTTTCCAAACCTATGGGGTTTTGTGAGGGCATAACGTTTGTTTTTATTTTTTTGACAGGTTTGCAATCTAATTTTCCAATATTATTTTCAAAATGATTTATGCTGCAATCCTAACCTCCCCCCCACCGCACCGCACCCTTTATCTGGGAGTAAGCCTCACTGAATTCAAGAGGACTTAATTCTGAGTAGACACAGTTGGGACTGTGCTGTGATGTATGTGCTGGTACTTTCTGGATGTACAGTACAGAAAAAGCAAGTGTCCATCAAAATATGCCCCCACCCCAGTGCACAAAAGGTAACAAGTTCTCTTTAAAAGCAAAAAGGTTGCCACTGCTATGACTTCAATTTATTGAATTAAGAATCTGAATTCTAATCCCACCCACATCAAGTGGAACTCTAAAATACTGAAGGAAAGGGAGAAATAAGAATTCTTCCAGTTAATGGCTGTATTTGCAAGCAGCCCCCTCACTTAATTAACAAGAGTGGGGATGGAGAGGTAAGCAAAAAAATTGCAAAATGAACCTCAAACCTTCCTAATACAAGACATAAAAAAAGAAAGTGTTTTTTTCTCTGCCGTAAACTAGTCTGACTATTGCATTTTCTGAAAGCAGAGTTTTTATTATGTACTTTCATTTATGTGTATGCCATGCGAAAATGTCTACACAGCAAACTGGATAGATGCAAGGTATGAAAAGTGCTAACCCAAAGTGAGAGGATGTGGGCTGAAAACAAATCACTTTGGTGGGATTTATATCAGTTGCATCTCAGAAATTTCTTATATTATACAAAAAGAGTTAACAGGCTGCTTGCAATAAACAATAGTGCTGGGTTCATATATCTTTCCTTGTTTCCGAGGGTCGTTAATATGCTGCAACCACAATGGTTAGATCAGAATGAAGTGTGATGTCAAATTTGTTAGGAGAGAGGGAGAAAAATAGCTTCAAAAGTTTCCAGTGAGAAAGAGCTAAAAGGTTTTGCATATACTGCACCTAGAATACGTCATTCAGTCACTTTAATAGCAGTTTCTTTTCCATTTACATTAGCTGGTCTTGAATTGAATTTCAAGGCTGGATCAAATTTTGACCAGTGTTCTGAACAAAATGTCAAAGAGCCAACTTTATCCTAGTCAAACCAAATTTTAGAAACAGAACACTTTTTTTTTTTAAAGAAAGCCATCAAGATGATTCTGGGATTCCACATTGTGCCCCAAAATTGGTTTCCTTGAAATGAAGAGGACAGGTTTATAGCATTTCTATGATGTATGGTTTTATTTACATATGCATGGAGGCTGAATATAAGATAGAAATTTGCAACATTTAAAACCCAACAGATCCTGTTTCCCCATTAGGTTTCTAGGCAGCTACCAATGTCGTAGCATAAAGAACCATCTTCTTTATTTCCCCCCAAGACTGCCATTCTATTCCTCTCTCTCTCTCTCTCTCTCTCTCTCTCTCTCTCTCTCTCTCTCTCTCTCACGCGCACACACACACACACACACACACACCCCAATGATATGACCTCTAGCCACAGGTTTCTAACCAGCGGACTTGCAGGACTCTATTTTCAGCAGTCTCTCAACAAAGAAATTCTACTCCAGATTTTCTTTCTTTCTGCTTCATATTAAGCTGCAAAGCCTCTGGATACACAGTCATCTACCCTCTGGGCATACTTACTTGCCAGAGTACAAAATATCCTGGCCCCTAGTATGGTAGCTGGTGGTTTTATTGAAAACTTTAATCAGGCAGCAGAGAGATCGTAGAAAATTTAAGATTTCTTTTTATCTCGCCCTGGAAAAGCACAAAGGTATGAATGCATGAGCTACTCTACCTATCATTTTCAGACTCAGCACATAGCCTCTTGAGCTCAAGGAAGGCCAATCATCACTGGATCAATGGCCACTTGCAGTGAAACAACAACCTAACCAAAATGTAGGCACAGAAAACAGATCTGGGCCTCTATGGGCCGTCACTAGGGCCATCAGGGGCGCGGAAGGGGCGCCAAACACTGGTGTCTGCCTCCGCGCGCCTCTGCTGTTGAGAGGCTTCAGGTCGCTCTCCAGAGGCACGCAGGGAGCGTGAGCCTGGGGCTGCCTCCTCTGCACCTCTCAGCTCCCCGCACGCCCCTCCTGCCCGCCCCACTCACGGGGGGCGCCGGAGGGATCTTGGCACCAGGGCGCCAGATATGGTTAAGAAGGCCCTGTTGAAGGGAATCAGTTCCGGAAGTCCATTCAACTTCCAAAATGTTCGGAAACCAAAGCGTGGCTTCTGATTGGCTTCAGGAAGTTCC
This sequence comes from Zootoca vivipara, assembly GCF_963506605.1. Taxonomy (NCBI): domain Eukaryota; kingdom Metazoa; phylum Chordata; class Lepidosauria; order Squamata; family Lacertidae; genus Zootoca; species Zootoca vivipara. Next base: position 27,666,698 of record NC_083287.1, on the reverse strand, counting down.
TGCAGCCAATCTGAAGCTGCAGAAGCCCCGTCGGACGTTCGGCTTCCAAAATAGTTTGCTAACCGGAACAGTCACTTCCTGGTTTGCGGCATTCGGGAGCCAAAATGTTCGATAACTAAGCTGTTCAAAAACCAAGTACACACAGACACACACACACACACACACACACACACCTGAATAATTTCTCTCTCTCTCTGCATATATATATATATATATATATATATAGATAGATAAATATGTTTACTTACAAAAAAATTGTTATGTCAGCAAAGTGCATCTGGACACTTTTATGTCTTACATTTTCACATAGCTGAACATTTGATACAAATATACAGAAGTATAAAAGTTTTAAAAAATTGAGTACTTACATTCTGCATACTTCTGAAGCTGAGAGAATTCCGAAGGACTGAGGTTTGCCCATTTCTCCGTGTTCATCATAATGATGACAAAGTGCAGTTCACATACCAGTCTTGTTGTCTGCTTCAAGTGGAGGTAATCAAAATACCCCCCCAAGCAGTTTTTACAGTTTAGTTTCTCAAATTATCAGATATCCAGGAAGAAGAAAATCAATCTGCACTAACTTTTAGATGGTGCCAATTTTCTGAAGCTTCTGGCACTGATGGTATATGAAAACACTGTTAAAAGAAAAATAAAAGCCACAATTAGGAGATACAGAAATGTGCATGTGCTGCTTTTGATGATATATGCTAAAATATTCCTAAACTTTCCACAAGTATTGCAAATCATTTTTGTCTGCCACAACCACCAACAGCTTTAGACAAGGGAAACTGCCAGACTTTATGCAGCTAGTTGCCCTGCAAAGTTTTATGCTTTATTAGGTACACTTTTAAGTTACACTTTTCAGAAGTCAACACTGCTGAAGATCAGGGCTGAAATTTTTACCCTAATGTCATGACTGCCAAACAAGTTTCACACACTGCATGAGAAGAAACTAGGATCTCTGGACAAGAGTAAGACTGGACCCTGCTATATACTCATCAAATGACGTAACAATTTACTTGGGGCTTCAAATTACAGATGTTGAAGAATTCAAACAGAAACTGCCTGTGTTCTCTGACTCATCCCATATATAGAAGAGAAATCAATCCAGCAACTATGATTGGCATTCATTGTTGTCAGTCTGCAAGCAATACATGACATTCCCCCCCCATTTGCATTGGGTTCCCTATAATTATGTAAAATTCCACCACAGCAGCCAGTGAGATGAATGACATAGCTTTTCAGAAACTGAAGTGCAGCGGAACAGAAGCAATGGTACATGCAGCAAACAGGATGGAATGGAAACCGATGGCTTCTTATATCCACAACTTCAAATATACATTTTAAACCTATATAGAAACTTGATTGCACACACAGTAATCCTTGCACTAACAGAACATTCAGGCAGTGCTACTTCAGATACAACCGTTAAGATTCAAAAAGGTTTAAGAATGCAAGTTAAATCTGCAATGTGTTAGGAGGAAACACACTTTCAACAAGGATAGGAAGGTATTTTTATATACAAAAATGTGAGCTGGAAAATATCCATGACATACTGCTCAATAACTTGCAGAGCAGAAGTAAAAGCTTACATAACCTATAAACCAGACAAGGATGATTAAGAATTAGAACGGTACATGTTGTGATAGGAACTTTCTTCAAATCTCTGTGCTACTTTTCCAGGACTGCGTCCCAGTGGAATTCATGCCCCTTATGCCAAGCACCCCACCTAATACTCCCTGTTATAATAAACTATTTTAGAGCATTTCACCCTCAAGGTGTAATACGGATGCATTTCAATAGAAGCTTTCATCCTCTCTTATCCTAGACTTTCCCCCAATTGTTTTATTAAAACAAGGATCCTACTGCACCTAAGTCAATAATTACTGAAGGAGTTCCCTTGGAGACTTTTATTTTCTGGATTCAGCATCTAAACCTGGCATTAATTAGTTGGCAAGCAGAATAAAGCACTCTCTCAGCTCAGCTGGCACCTTTGCTTCCTAAATCATATTTCCCCCTCATATGACAAGTTGTTAATTATTTTGAAATGTAAAAAAAATTGCAGTAAACGAACAAATGAACTGTAATAGTTTCAGAGGAAAGGGATTCTGGTGAACAATAATGGTCAAAAGATTTCCCCATTCTAAAGCATGATGTTGCATGTCATCCGCCGCAGGGCTGGAGACAAGGGACAGAGTATGAGTGAAGTCTTTAGGAGGACTCTTGAGCCTTTGCAAAAGTCACATAATAGGCAGAAATTCAATCTGTGGTGCTTTCTGTCCCATAGAGATGCATCTTTAAGGAAGCTTCACCCACTGGATTTCCGTCAACCATGCTGCTGTTACAAAGGCACAAGAGCTCTGTCATAAAAATGAAGAAAGTTAGTTTACGGAAGAGCATCTGGTAACCGTTGCAGGGAATCCACAGCTATGGCAACAGTCCCATGCATACTCGCACATAATACAATTGCCCAGTGTTCAGTAGTCAGGGTCAGCAATCCTCAACCGTTTCAAACCCAAGACCCAATTTTAACCCAAACATGAATTGAGGGACCTAAATTTGCATGATGGTAGTTCTTTTGCTGAAACTCACCAGTGGTCTAGTTGTCTCCCAAAAGTGGATGTAGGGATCTTATTACTGGATTTATCTTTCGTTTTTCAAATAGAACATTGCCCAAGGTAGCATAAAAAAACATAGAACCTGAAAGGTTACAATAGAAAATTGCACATACAAACTACATAACTAGCACTGCAAATAAGCCACAAAAATGTCAGCAAGGTAAGAATCATCATCCTTCTAACAATGAACTTGTGTGATCCCGTGCCTATCATTTTGCTGGTGAAACAGCGCCACCTAATCATAAGGTCATGGTTTCTGCGCACTCGAGGGACTCAAGTACACAAAAGGATATTAGCCTGCAAATTGCTATAATTTTTTTTAATGACCCGGCAAGCTCACTTGCTTCAAGGACCTGTGGAATGATGAGTACATATTGCGAGTTGGTGGAAAGAGAACAAGCAAGGACACTTGCAGCTGTAGCCACGGTCTGGAGAGCGATATGCAACATGAGTTTATGAAAAACACTGCTTCCTGCCCTGCACTTCTTTCAAGAGGAAGGAAATAAAAAAAAAAGGATACAGTGGAACCTCGGTTTACAACTATCTGTTTACGAACGCCTCCGTTTATGAACGCTGCGGACCCGGAAGTGTTTACATCCGGGTTGCATGGTGTCAGATGCGCAGATCGCTTCTGCGAAGCATGTGTGTATGCAGAAGCGCTCTATCGGCACTCTGCACACGCGCAAAAGCGTGCCTTCGAGGAGCGAATGGCTCCGTTTACGAACGCCTCCCTTTCCCTGCTACAAAATTCCTGGGCTGGCTGGAGTCCTTAATAGAAATGGACCTGGTGATTCACTGCAATGCTTTATTGCTGGTCTCCGTCTGTATTTACTTAAAGTTGGCACTAATACTAACTCAAAGCAGTCAGCTGCGCAGAGCATGATGGGGAGGCACTGACTGCTCACCTGCCTTTCTAATGTGCATTTTCTCATTTATTTATTTTTCACTGCCAGCAGCCAAGGGGGAGTGGGGTAGGGAGGTCAGTGTGGGACAGACACAGTGGCAGAATCAATCTAACACACCTGGATAGCTCGGTTGGTTAGAGCATGGTGCTGATAATGCCAAGGTTGCAGGTTCAATCCCTGCATGGGATAACTGCATATTCCTGCATTACATAGGGTTGGACTAGATGATGCTCAGGATCCTTTCAAATTCTAGGATTCTATTATCATCACACTGTGGCTCCCTCTCTGCCGCCTTATCCCCCTCTGTTACCACCAGCAACCTCCACAATGGGAAGGCAGGTATGCACTGAACGTAACTATGCTGAGTTATGACAGAATGTTCTCCTATGCCAGGCATGTACACAACAAAGAGACACGTCGCACTGACTGTACAGAGCTAGTAGCACAAAGATAGCACCCCTGGGAAGCTGTAGACCAGGCACCCCCAAACTTCGGCCCTCCAGATGTTTTGGACTACAATTCTCATCTTCCCCGACCGCTGGTCCTGTTAGCTAGGGATCATGGGAGTTATAGGCCAAAACATCTGGAGGGCTGCAGTTTGGGGATGCCTGCTGGTGCCCCAAACCTCTTCTCCTCTGATTATAGCAAGCCATAGAAAAAGGAAAAAGAAAGATCTACAGTCAGTGCAGCTCATTCTGCCAATCGTCTACAGTTAAAATTTGAGGATGGTTTCTGGTTAATTAATATGTCAAAGGAGGAAAAGTTCACAATGGAACTTTCAATAAAATCATGCAGGTTTCATTTCAGGTTACGGTGAATTATTTTTCTGAAAACCAGCTTATTTTTAAATAGATGTCCCATGTAATTTATTGTTGTCTTAACACTTAATGCTATTAAAGCTACTACTGGGATTGCTAATTCTATTACATTCCAGAGCTTTAATGTCAGCGTGCGGAGTTCAGTGACAGCCTGCTTCAGCAATTTAATAAAAGAGATTTCATTTGAACAAATCAGCATCAACATTCATGCCAATAGCTGATCAAGAAGCTATTGTAAGCCCAGAGAAAGAAAAAGGAATAGGACAGACGCTCTTGTCTGGTAAAATGATGATGATGCTGTGTGTAAACCAGTCATCACTTTAAGTCATCACAGACCATAAACATATTTAGATATAAATGATTTACACATACCACTGACCATAAAGCATGTTATTAGCCAAATTAGTCGGTGAGCATGCTGCTTGGTTGTGCACCCCTCTCAATCCCTCCTCACTTTGTTCCTCCCATCCTTGAGCAAGAAAACAAACCACTGAGCAGCTGACTTTGTATTACCTTAAATTTGGCTTCTCAATCAAAGTTCGTTCAGTGGGAAGAAGGACCACAGGTGCGTGTTAGGACACAACGGTAAGCCAGCGCCTATATAATTTGTCTTCCTGCTCAAGGAAGGAAGCAGCACAGCAGGGAGTATTCAAGCTACATGTACTACTTTGTCTAACAACGGGTCAATGATGTAGAGAACAATAGAACCATTAGAAGCTTAAATCATAAATCTGGCGAATTAACTGCAAAGGAGAAAAGGTCTTAGAACGTTGGAAGAACATTTTATGACTGAGAGATCCCAACATGAAGCAGGAAGGAAGGAAGGAAGGAACTTTTGACAGATTTTTAGTAGGAATGGGGAGAGGTGAAAAAATATTTAAAACTCTTACACACCCGCAAAAGTTTTTCAGGAGTCAACTCAACAAACATAAAGCTCCTTTCAGATGTTTTTCATGGAGAGAATGGACAATCCTAAGACCGCCTGACAGCCACACATTCATTTTATTCATCTGTTTAAGAAAGCTGATCCACTAGAGTACATGAAAGGAAGATTCAATAAGAGCTTTGGGTTGAAGCCAAACCCACTGAAAGCAATGAGATTTTACTCACCTATTTCAATGAATATACAGGTGAAACTCGGAAAATTAGAATATCGTCGAAAAGTGCATTTATTTCAGTAATGCAACTTAAAAGGTGAAGCAAATATATGAGATAGATGCATGACATGAAAAGCAAGATATGTCAAGCCTTTATTTGTTGTAATTGTAATTATTTGTCAATAGGCGGGTCAATTATAAATGGAATGTAATTAATGAAATGTCATAGCAATGTTTATTTTTGTATTATTGTAACTATTTATTTTATTACTGTGGAATTTCCAAAAGAAAGCATTTGTAAAAATTAAAATAAAAATAAAAAATAAGTTGCATTACTGAAATAAATGCACTTTTTGAAGATATTCTAATTTTCCGAGTTTCACCTGTATGCTTGAGTATGATTAAGTTGGGATCCAAACCATTAGTATATTTTCGGTAGTTTAAAAAGACAATATTTAATATTATGTTTTAAACACTGCAGTGGATATTTTAATTCATGTTTTACATTTTTGGTCTCTCTCTCACTCTAAAAAAACCCCGCACCCATGCTAATTATTTTAAAAATGTTTAAGATGTGCTAGTTAAAATTCTGGACACACAAAAGCTCCTTCCTTTTCCAGTTGGGAGTGCCTTTTGGGTGACAAAGCTAAATCGAATTATCTTTCAGACTTGATATTACTTTGAGTCATACAAGTGAATACTTAATTCAAGAGCTTTCTACAAGAAATCTCAAGGACCTTGTTTTCAGAATTCTAAATGCTTTATTTTAATCTGAAAGAATGTCTGATTTAAAATATAAAGCAGCAAAAAGTCTTCCATTGTAATCTGTATACGTGCCCCTGCATAGTAATGAAAACATATTCTGTATCTTTTTAATTCTGCTATTGTAAGAAAAATGTTTTCTCTCAGATACGATCTCTCTTCTCGGATCCACTCATTATACATAACATTTATAACTGGAACAATAATATACTTCAGATACTGGCTGTAACTTTTAGTGTATCTATTGTAAGAGAAAATGCCACTGAAAAGAATAGACAGAACAGACTGAAGGCAGAAAAGGTGAAATAGGGATATGTGCCACTGCTCATCGCTTCTGGCAACCACAGACTAGAGACCCTAGTCAAGCAGGCATAGGCAACCTTTGGCTCCCAGATGTTTTGGAACTACAACTCCCATGATCCCTGACCACTGGCCCTGTTAGCTAGGGATCATGGGAGTCGTAGTTCCAAAACATCTGGGAGCCAAAGGTTGCCTATGCCTGCGTGGATTTGGGGTTCACAATGTTTGGCATGGGAAGCACAGTGCAATGCGTGCATCCAGGGACCTTTTCCTTCCTTAACCAGCGATAAGACAAGCTGCCTTTACACCGGCACTTCTGCTTGGATTGATGACAGCTTGTTTGTTGGGATCCTCTTTCCTTTCATATAGGCCAGGCATCCCCAAACTTCGGCCCTCCAGATGTTTTGGACTACAACTCCCATCTTCTCCGACCACTAGTCCTGTTAGCTAGGGATCATGGGAGTTGTAGGCCAAAACATCTGGAGGGCCGCAGTTTGGGGATGCCTGATATTGGCCATAACAAGCTCTAACCCTGCACATTACATACTGTTTCCTCAAACTCTTACTGTAATGCACTGTGCATGGACAAACTTCTGAAGATCCTTTGGAAACTTCAGTTGGCAGAAATCAGCAACAAAGATGTTGGTGGGCACTCACCCATGGGATCATATTGCATCAGAGTTGAAGAACCTCAGGCCCAAATTTGCCCC